>NC_136889.1:5217316-5859703 GCF_949152265.1 Phoxinus phoxinus | reverse complement strand
AAAGAGTCCATTTCCATCAGGTTGAGGAGGAGAAGCTGTTCTTCTGCTTCATTACTCTCTCTCTCTCTCTCTCTCTCTCATCTCTTCTCTCTCTCTCTCTCTCTCTCTCTCTCTCTCTCTCTCTCTCTCTCTCTCTCTCTCTCTCTCTCTCTCTCTCTCTCTCCCTCTCTCTCCTCTCTCTCTCTCTCTCTCTCTCTCTCCTCTCTCTCTCTCTCTCTCTCTCTCTCTCTCTTTCTCTCTCTCTCTCTCTCTCTCTCTCTCTCTCTCTCTCTCTGCTCGTCATGTTCAGGAAAGTGGATGAGGACAAAACAAAAAATAAAAACCCGGAGGAAAATCAAATATGAGAGTAAGAGCTGAAATAAATTGAAAATCAGATCTTGGGCAATTTGGATGCAATGTGAATAAGAATGTGAATTCCACTTTAATACTTCTCAGTCCTCTTTCTTTCTCTCTCTTTTTCTCAAACCCCCTCTATACTTTTCAAACACAGGTCCTATTGACAATTCATAAATAAATAGGAAATAATGTATTTATTATTATATATTATGCTATACATTATTATTATTAGAAAAAAAGCTATTAGAGCATGTAGAAAAACTCTGTATTCAAAGCAAAGTTGCTTCAACTTGAAACCGGATTCATAATGCATTTGACATTTGTAATTGGACATATCAGATTGAAACCAAGAACACGTATTAAGAAAGTAAATAGTGTCCATGTTGACGTTTAAACATCATATGGCCAGATTTAGCAAGAGCTCACGCCAGCACAAACCCCTCATTTGGTGGTAAAGAACAACTCTGGATTCACTGAAAAACTAGCGATCAAAAGGTTACACAGTTTTTTTTCTGGCTGATATTATTGCATATGCTTTTTGCTGGAGTTCTCCTTTCAAATGTGAAATTTATGGGAGGAGAATATTTAAATAAATCCCGGAACATGATGTACTAATGTGTGCGGTAGTCGATTTACTGGTATTTGCTCCGTCATGGAACACCCCATAAAAGCACGTCTTTTGCTTTTACACCTATTTTATGCTTGACATCGCTGCATCTGTGTTTTTTAATTTGCGCATTGTTAGTAGATAACTCCCACTGCACTTTTATGGGATTGCGTCTCGCGTTAATTTTCCCTGTTCAGTAAATCTGGGCTATATGTGGTACAGTAAATTGTAAAGGTGATAAGTGCAGTGCATATGATGCCGTGTATGTGCCGCCAGACTCATGTGTGAGCTACAAATAAAAGCTTCAGTCTTGTAGTTTGTTTCATTAGGAAGTGCAGATGCTGTTTTCGTCACCAGGAGGTGAAGGTGTCCACGTGAAGAACGTGTTATCCCGTGCCACTGCTCTACTTTTCCATGATTTTTGTATGTAAACGCGCTAGATGGACGTGTTTGACCGCTGCGCTCGCTAAACACACGGCGCTCAAGTTAAAATAAGTTAAACTTTTAAAAGACGCGTCTCGAAGACCACTACCCTGTGAAGCGGCCCTAACCAGTGATGTGCAGGAGCGCGAGCTGCTTTCAGTCCGCAATCAACTCTCTTGTTTTGCTGATGTTAAGAGATTGTTGTCCACACACAGGACATCGATTGTTGTGTAGTGTCGTCAGTGAAACTCAATGATATGATTGTTCTTGTGTTTGCCTATGCAGTCGCAGGTCAGCAGGTGCACGCCAGTGGGCTCAGTACATCTCTGATGCGTATGGTGGGATGAAAAGTTTTTTTCTTGTTGTTTCGAAAGACCAGGACTGATGAAGTCAGTTCAAAAGAAGACATTTGTTAATACGGGTCTAGAGAATGAAGGTATTGAACCCTGAATAGAAATCAATGAAGAGCATCCTGATGTAGAGTAAGACTCTTTATTTTCCAGGTGATATAAATGTTTCACTCACTGTAGTCGATCTGACACTGCACTGGACAGTTGACAGTTAATCAGGGACAGTTGGCAACAGTTTTACAGTTATATTTAACCTAGTGAAGAACTATTAATGTATGGGTGTATATGTCACAAGGATTTCGGATATTGCCATCTTTGTGGGGACATAATATTGGGTTCACCTGAGAGACAGACAGACAGACAGACAGACACACACACACACACACACACACACACACACACACACACACACACACACACACACACACACACACACACACACACACACAGGATTTGATGTTTTGTGGGGACATTCCATAGACATTTTGATTTTTATACTGTACAAACTGTATAATCTATCCCCTTTCACTAACCCTACCCCAAAACCTATCCATCACAGAAAACATTCTGCATTTTTACATTTTCACAATATGATTTATAAGCTGTTTTCCTTATGTCATCCAAAAAATGTCAAAGAATTCACGTATTGCCATCTTTGTGAGGACATTTTGTCAAAATAACATATGGTATAACTGAACCACACACACACACACGTGACTGTACTGTTGGTCTGAAGGGCGTTGTGCTTGTGTTCAGTTTGGATAAGGTGTTAAATAATTGATTAGCTCATTTCAGCGCTGATATATGAGGTATCTCTCTCTGATGGATGACAGTGGAGCGCAGGACGTAAGAAAGATACTGATGAGAAATACAAGTATGGAGTTTGGTAAATGATTCCATTTTTCAGGGAGAAATAGAGGGGGATGAATCTGTGCGTGTTTGCTGTGAATATGAGCCACTATAGGACGCATGAAAATGTTCTTACTGCATATCATCGACATTTGTTAACTTATACTTGTTGCCGTCAGGATGAAATTCCACAGCATCTGATAGGTGTTCATTTCATCGTGTTATTTTCATAACACAAAGTGAGCAGATTGTGAACAAAGTATAATGTAATCACTTACATAATTTCCCTTCCTGATGTAGGCGTCAAATTAAAACATATAGTTGCATTATATATAATTTGCATAATTTGGTAGAACGTATTTTCCCACCCCTCCTCAGGTTCTTTGAAGGGCAACCCGCTGTCTGTCTCTCCGTCAGTTCTCTTTAACTGCAGTGAATGTGTGTGGTGGAACTGTGCAGCGCTAGTTAAAGAGTGCGAGTGATGTTGCCAACTTCAGCAAGAAAATAGTCCACTCTTTCCGTTTCTTTTTGGGAATGTAAGAAACACTAGTAACATTCTCCATTTGTTTTTACCTGATCGATTGTTTTGTTTGTTTTTTGACAGTAAGAAATTTAAATAAAAAAATCAATTTTCCGCAAACTGAAGACTGGAGAAATTTAGCTTTGCCATTACAGGAATAATTTACATTCAAATTAAAAACAGTTTTAAATTATTATAATATTTCACAATATTACTGTGTTTTTTTTTAAATATATTCCAGCATATACAAAATAAAAGTAAATAATAGCATGTTGTTTTTATAAAAAATCATGTAGTATAAAAGTCTTGATACATGATAATATAAAGCTACATTTATAATTTACAAAATTTCATATTTGGAGGCCCTTGGCATCAATCAGGTTAAACACATTTTGATGTGTGATCACATTGATTTTGGCTCACTGGCATATGACATCATTGCCTCTGTTGTAAAAAATAAATGAATGTTAATGCCATACTAAAGTGTCACACACCATTACACACACTTCAGTTTAGCTTCTACCCAGATAAATTGCAACACAAGAGAATTGTGACTACATAAATATTTTCAGATGAACAGATTTTAGTGTTTTTGAAAGCTCACAGTGCTTCGTATGCCAGACATTTAGTAATAGTGATGAAAACAAAAGCGCGTAACTGATCCAGTGTTATGTGGAAAAGTGTCTTTATCTCTGATCATTTTCCATTATAATCTGTATTTGAGCTGTTTGCTTGTTGTAACACAATAATGCATGGAATGGTATGGATATAACAAGCGAATGTTTCCTAAAATACAGAGTAATTCTGTATCATGTGGGACGGATGGCAGCAGAAGTTAGCGAAAGTAAGAGAATTAGCAAAATAGTGAAAGTCAATGAGGAACGTGACATTTTAAAGTGTGAAAAAGAAAGGAGGAAAAAGGCGTAGGGAAAGAGGTATAATCACGAGGCCTGTATCTGGGCTAGAGTGGGCGTCCGGGTCCGTATCTGTAATCAGTGCTGTATTGTTGTCAGCGGTCGGCCAGCTCCGCTTGTACCCTGCAGGGGTTTTACGGCTTTAGGCTAGCGCACTGCGTGATCCTGCCGCCGCGCCACGCTAGCACTGTAAATTAGCCCTTACGACTGGGGCCAGCCTAACTTTGAGAACATGCGCGCCGTGGACCTGCTCCTCACCGCGTCGATCACACAATGTCTCTATTAACCCTCCCAATCAATGAAAGCCTTCAGTACGCAAGCTGCCATTCACTCCTGCTCAACCTGGCTAAACTTGAACTTTCTTCTAAACCTGTATTCACTCCCCCGCACGCCCTTAACGCTGAAAAGGCCAGCTTTTCATATGTGTAACTTTAATCAGCCCCCTTCCCTTGACAAAGCTATTGGCATGAAAGAGCTTACGTCAGGACACGCTGAGAGCTGCGCCAAGCTGCGAAAACACCTTTTCTGTTGTATAAAATGTAAAATAATACCTGGATTTTTTTAGCGTTTAACAGAAAGTCGTCAAACAAGAGAGTATGATTAACTTGTTAGAGTGGTGGATTGTTACAGTAAGTAATGTTCAAGCATAAAACGATTTTCAGAGACAAAGCGATCAGACGTCTTTTATTTCAAGTCAGGGCTGGTGATTTACTGTGGTATGAGCGACTACCAATGGCAGTGCAGGCAGTGAAGGTCATGTGATACAGTTGAGCATGTTTAAGGATAAAAAACTTTATTATCTTTCAAAATTGAAAGATCACTAAGGAACTTTTAAAAGTTCCTTTTAACTTTAAAATGGAACTTTTAAAAGAACTGCGGCTAATTATGACAATTTGACATACATTTTTTCAAGAAACAAATAATTATTACCATTTATTTACCAATGTTTTCGGAACACAAAATTGGCCTTGTAACATTAAAAGATTACGAAGAATGTAACTTTGAAAAGAGCCTTGAACATTTATAACAATTTGACAAAAAATTAAATAAAAATTCAAGCAACAATTAATTTGCAAATTTTATTTAATTTTCTACAGGACTCTAGATTGATCAGTCACATGGCATTTATGGCTCAGATAATGGTTCCTCTGAGCAGACATGGCAGATGAGAATGCAAACATACAGTACATTACAGTTATTCTGTCTAGGTTTTATAGACCTCTTTGACCGAGACTTGTCAACCTCCAGTGATTGAATGGCTGTCAATGTGGATGTTAGTGAGTTAGAGATGTAGCACGGTGAGTGCTCAGTGACTTCATTTGCTTTTGTCTCTCTGTGGTCGGTGTCAGGGTAATTATCCCTGTGGAGACTGTTTCATGCTCAAGCTAATGGTCAGTGAACCGGCTACTGTACAAGTGATACAGACCTCTGAGGGACACTGGATTTAGCCCATAAACTGGACTAAATGGTGTGGATTTTGTATATATAACTGACATCTGCATTATGTTGTGAGCAATATTTGTACTTATACTTATCCTACACCCCTTCAGAGTGCAGATGTTTCACTTTTGTGCTTGTGGGGCAAAAATGGTTGGAAAGGAAGCTACTTTGAAAGTGGCATATACTGTACTGTATATACAAGATGCGTTTATACAAACATTCTAATGCACATGAAATAGGATTGTGGGAAGCTGTGCTTTAGATATTTGATTTTCTAATAATCCATAGTTGATAGAAAATGAGATGCTCACTGATTTTTGTGAGAATTATAAGGTTTGAGATAGACGAGTAGATTAATATGATTATTTCACCAAACATTTATTAATTTTCCTTTTGATAGTTGTGAAGTAAAACATCAGAATATGCAAATACTGTCATCAGTGATTGGTGCAGAGCGACAGGACATCTGCTGCGCATTCAAACTTCAAACCGCATGCGTTCCAGCAGATGCTGAAAGCTTGACTGTGAAAACACAATTTAACACAAAATGAGTGATGAATTTGCCTTCGTCATACTGTCTGATTGTGATCCTAAACTACATCCAGTTATTGAGAGTGTGATGTCTTTGATTTTTGATTTCTCTGTAGAGGATATAATTTATGTTGATTTGCTACTGAGCTCTTGATAACGATAGAATCGAGTATGATAGAAAAAAGAACAGACCGAAGATGATGGGGGATTCCCTATGATCCTAAACATTCATAGATAATTTGTCTCCTCTGAGAGTCTCTAGGAAGACTTCAAATGGGTTAATGAGCTGATAAATGGGCTTGTGATCATTTAGAAATATGATAATAGTAATTATGGAGCTTGAGAACATGTTGAACAGAGTGTGTATTTGCACAGTGATCTTTAGTGGAATGCGTTGCTGTTCCTTTTAGTGTTTGCTGTTCACATCTCAGTGTGAGCTTTACTCCACATCTCACTCTGATTCTTGCTTCTAAGAATTCTTGCATTTGGCAGATACTTTTATCTGAAGCGACTTGCATTACAGTATGTGCACTTACGTGTTTAGATTTAGGGGTAGGTTCAGGGTTAGTTTGTAGTTATTACCCAGTTATTGCAATTATTATAATAAGTACATAGTATGCACATAGGGAACAGGACTGTAAAATAAAGTGCTACCGAAATTCATGTTTCACAGGCATACTTTGTGAAAGTGGCACTAACACCAAAGTCATGAGTTTGATTGACATAAAAGCATCTGCCAAATGCCTAAATGTAAATTTGAAGTGAGATTCAGTGTGCGATGTTGAGTAAAATTCACATTTATATTGTCATGAAATCACAGACATTGAGTGATAAGAATTGTAAATCAAACTCTCTTTGGACTATTGTCTCACTTCACTTCTCTCACTAAATCTCACTTCCATTTTTCACTCTGAATCTTGCTCTACTTATCACTGTGAGGGTGCTTTCACACTGGCAGTTTAGTTTGAAACGGATGACGAAAGTTCAAGGTAAAATTGCTAAAGTGAAAGCTGTCATATGGACCCGGGAGCGCACCGAGGTACCAAACCCTAGACTACCTTTAGGAGGTGGTCTGAGTTCGGTTGCACTCGGACTGTGGCTCGATTCATGTCAATGTGAAAGCAACTCGGACTCGGGTGCCGACTTGTTCAAGAAGTAAAGTAACCGGCGCATACATTTTAACTGATGGCGAAATCATTAGTTCAACAAAAAACATATATAAGGGATGACAGTTTTGAGGATTTAGCTTGGATACGAGAGAGAGAGTGAGCGTGCAGTCAGAACAGCAAATGAATAGCTCACAATCTGCTGTCTCCTCAAAATAGTCTGTTTGCAAGCAGCAGAAAGCCTCCTTCGTGTGACTGTAATAGACGTCGGCCAGTGAGAGCTGTGCGTGTAAACCTCACTCCGCTGATCTCAAGAGGGGCTCTAGCAACTGATGCTAGCTGTTGGGTCTTTAGCTTCCTTGTTAGCACGCCCGCCTCCCATGCTGGAGACCCCGGTTCGAATCCCGCTCTGAGTGGGTCGAGTAGGATACATTTGGTGCCGTGACCCGGTTGGGACTGAGGTTTAGGGAGTGAGTGTAACCGACGTAGGCAAGTAAGAGCTGTGTGTGTAAACCTCATTCCTCTGACCTCAAGAGGCACGCTAGGTGCTGCGGTCTTTAGCGTCCTTGTTTGCGTGCCCACCTCCCATGCCGGAGACCCAGTTCGAATCCCGCTCGGAGTGGGTCGAGTAGGACCGGTTACATTTGGTGCCGTGACCCGGTTGGGACTGAGGTTTAGGGAGTGAGTGTAACCGTCGTAGGCAAGTAAGAGCTGTGTGTGTAAACCTCACTCCTCTGGCCTCAAGAAGCACGCTAGGTTCTGCGGTCTTTAGCGCCCTTGTTTGCGTGCCCACCTCCCATGTCGGAGACCCAGTTAGAATCCCGCTCGGAGTGGGTCGAGTAGGACCGGTTACTCGATGCACATATAGTAAATCCAAGTGTCATTCACTCTGCTCCGCATAAAAGCACGGAATTAATACAAAACACTAGATATTTTCCCGTTTCCGTAAGATGATTGCAAATGCACAGAGATTCAATAGAAACAAGTAAGTTAAAAACCAGACCGTGCTAAACTATAAACTTGATGTCACTCTTTTTCCTATGGTGTTTTTGTGTAAACTGATTTTACTTGTGCCACAATATAAGAGCCAGAAAGCTAATAATAAGTATCCTCTTTCTCTCCTCCCATTTCCCTCTTTCTGTCTTCCTGGTTTGGGAATAATCTTCTCTAACATACTGCAGTTGAAAGAGGCTGGGGAGTCCCTGCTGTATTTGAGGTTCTTAATACTATTAGATATGCCTCTCTCTCCCACTCGTGCATTCTTTTCTTCCTTCATTCTTCTTATTTTATATTCTTGCTAGGCTTTTTTCCTAACCTCAAATGTTATATTTGAATACAAATTTCTTTCTCAGATCAACCCCCCCACCCCACAGGTGGAAATGTTGTCCACTCAATAGGTGAAAATAGTCTCAATAGATATGAGAAATATCACTGACTTGATTAAATAGCTAAGAGTCTCTATTTACATACACATGATTGCAATTATTGATTTGAACAATAAAATAAGTGGTCCAGTTTCCTCATTGTTTTGGAGGTGCATGAACTTTCGCGTGGAGGAGCTGAGGGCAACTGTGCAGTGAGAGTGTGAGAGGACGTTATCGGGTCGAGGCAAGAATTCACTGTCCACATCTATCTTCATTCCTTCTTATGATTCCCCTTTTTTCTAATCCTCTTTTCTCTCTCTTTTATCTTTGTCCTTTATACCTCTCATGCTTTCTTTTTCTCCAATAGTTTATCTGAATCTTTTCTAATCCTTTCTTTTCAAAGGATGGATATCTCCTGTTTTATTGAAAGAGATAAAGAGTGAGTGCTTGCTGAAGTACAACTTCTCTCTCTCAGGAAGGATCTGGTTTACTGTTTTGGAATGGGAAGTGTCTCTTTCTCTCTCTTTTGTTCTCTTTCTGTGGCCGGGGGATTCTGGGAGTAATGCGGTGACACAGCTTTATATGTAAATGGCATATATAAGCATGAATAATGCAGCTCGCTTTTCATAGTCAGCTATCTACAAGAGTTCTTGAAGTTGCATTTCCTTTTCCATATAGACTTGGGCTGTGTCCGAAATCACATTCTCTCTTGAGTAGGTACATATTTTTAATAAGTAATTACTTCACGACCGCTAAAAAAGTATGTTCTTTCTATATAGTATAAATATGTGTTGTATATGAATGTAATCTGGACGTATTACATCTGCCATGTTGTCATTATCATGTGACCTGCCAGCATCAGTTGCATCGCTTCACTACCATTCATAAATCCTCTCCTGTGGCCTCATGGGATAGTAAACATGAACACTTCAGAATCTCGCCAGAAGTAGGTCAGCTGGATACTTTTTGCCTGCTGTTTTACGAGTACTGTAAATTCAGACAGACTTTCGTCACATACTGTTTTTCACCTACTACATAGTAGGGAAGTGTACGATTTCGGATGCAGCCTTGCATTTGTCTAGTGTAGATATGTAAATATATACTGTATGTATAGATGGCGTGCAGACGATTTGTAGACTACAGTTTATGTTACATTAAATGTTTAGGGTCTGTACGTTTTTTAAATGTTTTTTAAGGAAGTCTCTAATGCTCACCAAGGCTGCATTTCTTTGGTCCAAAAGTCCAGTCTTCAGTGTCACATGATCCTTCATAAATCATTCTTATATGCTGATTTGGTGTTCAAGAAACATTTCTTATATCAATGTTGAAAGCATCTGTGCTGCTAAATATCGTCTTCTTCATCACATTATAAATGTTTACTGTGACTTTTGATCAATTGAACGCATCCTTGCTGAATAAAAGTATTAATTACAAAAAATAAAATAATGTAATGTAATAAATAAATGTACAAAAAATAAATGTACTGACCCCTAAATTTCCCCTAATCAAAATAGATTCTAATGAATTTAATGTTAAAAAGGTTTATTATTAAGCTGTATAGTGTTTGTATATCACAGTAGTATTTCTTTTGTATGGCTGTTATGTTTATTTAAATAAATATATATTACAGTATTGTTTTTATAGTAATGTAGTAAAGTAATGAGAACCAGCATTGAAAATAATGAGAATTACTAATTATTGGGTACATCACATATCATGAGGGACATATGGGTATATATTTTTATAAATAATTTTCTCTACATTATTTTTGTAAAGTAGAATTTTCAGACAGACTTGTTTTAGAGTAAAATTTGACCTGGACTAGTTTTTTATCCAATTCACCCATTTTGACCCCGTCCCGTCCACGGAGTCAAATATTGGGTTAAAACTTAGGGAGCGTGTGAAAATGCTCCTCCAGCATTTTAGTGTGTGTGTGTGTTCTCTCTGGTGCTGACGGACTGCATCATGTCTCAGTGACAGCAGGGGTCTGATCATCTCAGACGTGTGTCACTTACTGACAGAGACAAGAGCTGTCACTCATCATCTGAAATATGCTTAAACACAGCATTAAATAATGCTCATCATGCAAGTATGATTTTATTAACATTATCATTGTTGTCTCTCTCTCTGTGTTGTGTGTGTATAGAACACTCCAGTCGGAACGTCAGTGTTAATGGTGAATGCGACAGACCCGGATCAAGGCGTGGGTGGTAGTGTGCTCTTCTCCTTCCAGCCTCCCTCTGCGTTCTTCTCCATTGACGGGGCCAGAGGAATCGTGACTGTGACGAGAGCGCTGGACTATGAGACGACAACCAGCTATCAGCTCACTGTTAATGCCACGGTTAGACAACACAGTAGAGCTCTACAATGTCAAATGATTGTGTGGAACTCTGTCAATTCCAAAGCTAAATAAAACATGTATTTGCTTTGTTGTAACAGGACCAGGATAAACGCCGTCCGCTCTCTAGTCTGTCTAATTTGGCAATTACCATCACTGATATCCAAGATATGGACCCCATCTTCACCAACCTCCCCTACAGCACTAATATCATGGAGGACGCACCACCAGTCAGTAATCTTACTTTCTACCTAATTCAGTAGTGTTTAAGTGGGTGTTATCAAATTTGACCCCGCCCCACAAAAATATATTTTAATTATTATTTATAATTAATATTTTTATATTATATTTTATTATTTATGTACTTACATTTAAATTTTTTTAATTTATTTGTTTATTTACAATTACTGTTTTATGTATCTATTTTCATGACAATTAAGAACAGGTCTCTCAAATTCTCTAATAAATAATGTGTTTGTAATATCCATTTTTCTTAATTGCAAACCTGGACATGTCCTGGATAATTTTTTTTCGTGAGATTGTTCCAGATGGACTGGCACAAAACCTAGTGAGATGCCTGTGTTGACAGCATATTTGGGCCTCATAAGCATGTTAGATAGGATGGAATTTGACTAGGTTTTGAGTCACAGCCAGGTAATATTTAGATAGAACCCATAAAACAGTAATATATGTAGGAGGAAAAAAAGTAAAGTAAAGGTTTGTGTAAACATAAAATGCTCCAGAGAATGAGAGAGACAGACAGAAATAGAGAGAGAGGCAATTTGGCTGACAAAGAGTGATAGAATGTGTGTGTTGAGTAATTAGACAATAATTATTGGAGAAGCAGCATTTACACCTGTGAACTCTCGCTGGAATATTCTTGTAATTATAGTGATAGGTTTATGATGTGACTGGCTCAGCATGAGGGTCACGAAAGGTCATTCAGCCTGAGATTCACCACCGGCCGTTCATTCCTGTCTCATTTTACTCTGTGTGTCAAACACACCACCGCAGGCTCTGAGGATGTGTGTGTGTGTAAGCTTCGGTCTGTCTAGAGTAAAAAGTAATGTAATATTAAGTAACTCATATTTTAGACACAATATTGCCAGTTACAATAATTTTTCTGCACTGAACACAAATGAAACCAAAGCAGCTTTATTTCAACATTTTATCTTAAATTTAAAGCACTAAAGTTAACAGAAACCAAAAACAGAAGTCACTCCTAAGAATGAAATGATGCAGTTTGTCTTTAAACTTGAATTTCAGATAGATAGATAGATAGATAGATAGATAGATAGATAGATAGATAGATAGATGGATAGATAGATAGATTCTTCAGTTTCTTCTTTTTACCCATTTCTCTTTCTTTCATGGCCATATTTTCTCTCTCCTTCCATTTATCTCGCTCTGGTGTCCATTTGCATGCATATTAACTCACGAGCGTGTCAGAAGTGAAGCATTGTGACACGGATCTATCAGTCGTCTCAGGAAGGTCAGGAGTAAGAAGACAGTGATGACTTTAGACCAGTTGTCCTGTCTAAATGTGGCGGTCAGCATCAAGTTTCAAGTGGACATGATTGATTTTGGCATTTCATTCCTTATATCCTACATCAATGCTGGAAAAGTTGAGGAAGCACTATTAAAAAAAGACAAGAGGTCTTTGTGTTGAGAATTAGACACTCGAAACACGTACGGCCTCAATAACTGCACACGTCACACTAGCATGTTCATATAAAACGATGTTGACACGTACACTTAGCCACACGCAGAGAGCTTAAAGCTTATCTTCCCTCACACACACACACACACACGCGCGCGCGTATGGAGTGTGTCGGCTCAGACGACGGGCCTCGGGCTAAGTGACTGAGTGGGTGTGGAGAGTTCTCAAGGCTACTGACATTTACACACAAACAGATATCAAACACGCAGAACTGTCGTGGGTCATCTGTCAAAACACAACTCTTAACCCCCGCTCCAACTCAGGTGCATCACTCTCGCACACACACCTGGAGAGAGATCCGTATCATCTCAATGGCTTTTTTTACATTGCAGAAGCACTTCATTTAAAGCAATTATTTATCCAAAACTCAATTATCATTATTTACTCACCCTCAAATTGTCCCCAACCAGTATGATTTACTAAATTAATTTAGTGAAGATTCTTAAATTATATTTTTTGTATATATTTATAATGTTTTGGGTAAATAATGACAGAAATAAAATGAACTACTCATTTAAGAGTCCGCCTAAAAAATTGTCAATACTGAAATATCTACTTTATATGGAAGCTCCTTCATGCCTTATATTGAAATAATAATGTAATTGAGATAATAATTGCGCCTCACAATGTGACTTTCAATCTGAACTAATTTATTGGAATTCTGACTTTATATCTCACTGTGTGATTTTTAAATGCCACAATTGTGACTATTTCTTATTTTAAACTGTACACTACTATTCAAAAGTTCGGGGTTGTTATATTAAAAATGTTGTTTTTTTATGTTTTTGAAAGAAGTCTCTCATGTTTACCAAGGCTGCACTTATTTGGTCATAATACAGTAAATATATAGTGAAAGAACTTTAGTATATTTATACATGTAATTTATTCCTACAATGGAAAATCTGAATTTTCAGCATCATTACTCCAGTCTTCAGTGTCACATGATCCTTCAGAAATCATTCTAATGCTGATTTGCTGCTCAAGAAATATTTATTATATTTACATATTTCTTGTGTAACAGCTGTGATTCATAATTAAAAAAAAAAAATCTGTAATATATATTTCTTCAGGATTCTTTGATGAAAAGAAAGTAAATAAACTGATTTATTTTAAATATAAATATTTTTTAACATATGTCTTTACTGTCACTGTTCATATACTGTTAATTTCCTTTGAACCATTTCAAAACAATTGAACAGTAACACACTTTTGAACAGTAGTGTATCAATTTTTTTTTATAATCAATTATTTGTCTCACAATTATTTAATTTCTTACTCTTAAACAGAAATTTGCTTCCATAACTATATTGTAATGAATTTTTTTTTTATAAACAATAGATATGTTTTATCAGAATACACAGCTACTTTTGAATGCTCTGTGGAGTGGTGTAGCATGCAAACCCAGACCTCCTGGCACAAGCGTAGTTCTGCGGGTCATGTTCATGCCATAGAAAGCTGAATCCACCTGCCAAATGGAGCAAAGTTTGAGAACAGCTCAAACGTAGAGAAAAACAATGTTTTGCAGGAAAAGTGGGGTGTTTTTTCACAGCTGTTTGGCGTTTTCTTTTGTCAGGGTGACATTTAAAGGCTTTTTAGGGGCAAACACAATTTGGCTGTCAAGCGTTTGATCTGAAATGGTGCAAGAGAAGAGACACGGATGGAGGGAGGACGGAGGAGTGGACGAGAAGGTGCAGGGCGAAATATTTAAGGATGAGAGGAAAGGAGAGACATGTGCATGATTGAACATTCCACTTGTGCGGCTGGAAAAAGAATAGCTCGCAAATTACTTCAGCCACACTTCATCCTCCGTTCAGTCGCTCACTCGCCGCTTTTGTCATCCATTTCTCCCTCTCTCCTCCTCACGTTCTTGCGCTAAACGTGCTGTAATTGATTGTGTGCTGTAATAGCAGTAGAGTGTTGGCAGAAATGAAGCATAAACAGCTCTCAGACACTATTAGCTGGATCAATGGCAGATGCTCTCTCACTTTTCTCTTTAAGCATCTGTACGCTTTCTCATTCAGGATCAAAGAGTCCTCTAACTTGGAATATTTTGTTATTTTTCAAGTCTCATTTGGTTCGTTCGTTCTTGAAGCTGATGTCAGTGTAACATCCCTCACCATGTTCTTTCCTCAACAGTTGCACACGAGAAATACAATTTAAAATGTCTTATTGTCATTGCATTAGACAAAATAAAACCATTTATTTAAAAGAACAACAGCACAAGCACACATTTCATGCAAAGAGAAACTAATTATTAAAGAATAAATGTTGGCCCAGATTTACTAACAGCGCAAACCCTCTTCTAGCGCTGAAAATGTGTCAACAGGGATATTTTTGAAGGCTGTTTGCTTATGCATTTGTATTCAAATGAATCATGCAAAGTGATTTACTAAGGTTTGCGCTCGTCAACTTACTGGTGTTTGCTCCATTATTTAACGGCAAAAAAAAGCATGTTTTAAACCAGACGCTAACTCGCGCTGCTCTTGGTCTTATGGAAATGATCCGGGTGCTTCTGTGTTCTTTAATTTGTGTCGTCGTCATTTGATCGCGCGCAGAACTTTCCACTCCTATCTGCGCTATTTTGGAATTGCGCTCTCATGCAGGAATTTGCCCTGTTTAGTAAATCTGGCCCTTAATGTTTAAACTAAAGACAAAATATTTGTGCACTTCTATGCATAATTTTCACGTTTCTCTCTCTGTTTGTCTGTAGGGTTATGAAGTCCGTAAGATCAGGGCGATCGATCAGGACTTAGGTCGACCACGTGGAATTGGATATACGATCATATCAGGTCAGTCACATCCATCATGATTATCATATTCCAGGATTTGATCCTCAGGGAGGCTTATCCTTCAGTGAGAATGTGCAGCAAGAGACCACAGCCTGCCTCTTTAAATCAGCACCACTACATTAATATAGAGTAAAAATTAGCGGTACTTAAATTGGTCAATGCAAAACTATTATAAATGATTGATACTAGTCTTTGTGTGGTACAGTTCAAATCAGTATGTGTAGGCTACTGTTTGACTAACAGAAAATTGTCATCATATTATTATTAACAAGTATTACTGTTAAAACGATCGCTTTATATGATGAACAGTCTGAATTTAGGCTTTTATTGACATATAAACTTTGATCAGCGAACATAAAAGAAGCTCAACCGAACCTGCTTGATGCGCAAGAACAAACCTCATTGATTCTTGCTGAAGCTCAAACGTGATGCGTAACACGAGAATGAACGTTCTCGCACGTTAAGCGAACATGCTTGAACTGATGTGTGTTGATAAATGTTTATATGTGAATAAAAGCTTAAATTGAAGATGTCCATCATATAAAGCGATCGAGTCTCTTTATAGAATTTGGACTAAACCTCTCAATTCATGTGGATTAGTTTTACGATCTCTTTATGATCTTTATGAAGCATCAAGGTGGTAGTTGCGTGTATATAAAATAACGGTGTCCTTTAAGGCTTTGCAAGCAAATAATTCACAGGATAGAATGGCACAATATTATAACAATAATATTAGACAATAATAATAATAATAAAAAGAATAATATATTCCTTTTATACTTTTTTTCTTTTCTTTTTTTCTTTTTCTTTTGCATATCCTCCTGATTTCAAATCTGAAGATATACTATATATATCATCTCCATGTCCCATTATGTTGGTGTTTTGGTTTTGATTTCAAGGTTGTTTTCAGGTTGTGTATGGAGCACAGTGTCATCATATTTTCACGTTGGATGTCAATCTTTTGTTTTGTTTTTTTAAAGTGAAACTGTTTATGCGATCCGCTAAGCTCTCCGCATCTTGAATGAATGAGGCATTTATTTGTTCATCTTCATCTAAACGTAACACTTCTCCTCTGTTTAGTTACATAATGTTACCTTGAATTATAACCTGTAATGGCCATAAAGATTTAGATTGGCGTGAATGTGAATATAAAGTGAAACCAGAACGAATTTCTCATACATGTTAAAAGGTAATCGCACAACTAATGTAAAGCTGAATGTTCTCAGTGTGCCAGGAAAATTCATGGCATTTCTAATACTTACTCAAAATTCTCTTACTCTTAGATCTTCTCTTACTTCATGGCAGTATGTGCTTGGATCACTGTCCAGTTACAGCAAATAACCACAAGCAGACAATTATACAATGACTTTGACAGTGCTTATAGTATAATTTGAGTGTTGAGTATAGTATGTTTTTTCATGCTCTAGTCTGAAAAACAGTGGCCTATATGTGTCACATTAGTGCTGGAGTGGTGTGTGTGTGTGTGTGTGACTGAAAGCCTTTGTCGGTTTAGTCCATACATGAGCTTAACACAGCAGGACAAACCTTCCCACAGTGTCACACACACACACACACACACACACACACACACACACACACACACACACACACACACACACACACACACACACACACACACAGTTATTGTGTATGGCTTTCCCCCATAGATCACTTTCATTGCTATCAGCATGAGGCAGACAGAGCAAAGGGAGGGACAGAATGGAGGGCGAGAGACAGACAGACAGAGAAAGAGAGAGAGAGCGGGTTACACCATGTGTTTTAGATGTACATTGAGAACCTTCAGTGGCTCAATTTGGTGTTGAATGGGTTTTTGTAGCTGAATATGTGTATAGATATTGTATTGTTGAGCAAGACATCGACAAGCAGTTTTACATCATCACACCATAGACTCCGCCCACTGGCGTTAAGTCTCTTAATGGCTGACATTTGCCTACATGGATGCTTCAAACGCATGATACCCATTATAATCACTGACGCTGTCTACACTGGATACTGTATACAGAAGAGTGAAAGAAGGTTTGTTTTGACGCATCGAGTTTAAACTGCTCATTTGCGTCTCTGTACTGACTTCAAAAACAAGATGTAGATTTATTTTAATGATGTCTCAGATTGCATTGGAGGATTACATGTTTGTTCGGAGCATTTTGTTTTGAAACGAGACAACGTGTAATGAGTTCGCAAAGAAATAAAAAAGGTTTTATTATTTATTACATATTTTATAATGTTTTCAAAACACTATGCAATAGCGAGGGGGCTTTTATACTGTTTCCTATACAGTGATGTTAGCCAATCATAACAGTGGCAGTTTACTGACAAGCCTTAAAGGGGTCATCGGATGCCCATATCCACAAGTAGGTATGATTCTTTAGGGTCTTCATGTTAAGATTGTAACATACTTTGGTTAAAATTCCTCAATGGTTGTTTAAAACAACACCCTTTTACCTCCTCAAAAACAGCTCTGCTCACAGAGACCCGTTTCGGTGCATGTCTCTTTAAATGATAATGAGCAACTGCTCACCCCAGCCCTCTCTTCCGTGGGGTGTGTCGACACAAGACACATAAATTGCTGCTTTGATAACCTGCCTTGGCGGACAGTATACAAATGGGGAAAATATGCTAATACGGGACAGTCCGTCAGTGGTCGTGGGCGGAGCATGAGCGATGTGACATCATGTTGCTCAGAAAAATCCAAACGTCTTGATTATTTATTGAGTGTTTTGACTTTTTGAGGATTAAAAAAAAGGAGTGAATGGATTTTTTTGATTGTATGGTGGTTGTGTCCACACACAGCAAAGACACATTAATATGCAAGTGAATTTTGCATCCGATGACCCCTTTAAAGGAGCCGCCCCTTAAAAACGGATCATTTCAAACAGAGGGGCAGAATGAAGGTTGAAAATAATTGTTTTTCCACACATAGATTTGTTTTAGCAAAAAAACTTTATTAGCATTATAAGTGAACCTCAAGGAACATAAAAAAAAAATCCATATGACCCCTTTAAAAAGTTTTGATATTCAAATGTTGTTGAAAAAGTTGTTAATGTTTTTCTGATTAAGTTATATTAAAGGACAAAGTGTGTAGTTTCTGTTTTCAAAAGGATTTTCTGAACATTTGTCACCCCAACAGATAGTCCCGCACCAAACTCATGCCATTGGGTTTGCTCAGTATTGGTCGTGATGCTCAAACATACAGTCCCATGTTTTCATAGCGCCAATTTGAGGAAATTCAGCCTATGAATTATTTATGTTAAATTGGGGGAGCAAGTACTAAAACAACCCCAAAATTACATGCTTCTCTTTTAATTGTCATATTTATTGTATTTTATGTGTTGCAGCACAGTTTGTTACTGCCACCCTAATTGAGATTAATGTCCACGCCACAGGCTCGTATAGTTTTCACTGCACATTGTAAATGCAACTGTGACAAAAGTTGATTAGGCTTCTATTATGTCGCTCACATTACAGTCCTGAAGTATTCTGTAAACACACTGAGGCACAAACACAAGAATACATAACATAAATAAATGAAGCCAGGCTATAATATACAATACAATGAACTGTTAAACAACTTGCTTTTTTTCTTTTCACAGCAGACATGAGGTAGATCATAATGCTTTTTTTTTGTTACCATTTATAGATATATTAAGTTATATTTTCAGGATTTTTTTTTTTTTGATAGGACAGTTTAGGGAGATTAGAGAGGGATTACCATAGCTGGGAACTCGCCATGTATTTAATTTAAAATATAATTCTATGATTTAATGTATTTATGTAAATATAATTAAAATATGATTTTACTATGTAAAAAAAATATGTGTAATGCATACATTTTATTGATTTATTACATAAAATGTTATTTAAGTGTTGACTTATATAGGTCTGGTTGGGGTTTGGGATATAGCTAAAATCTATAAAGCAGGGTGGCAAGAAACAATGCTTTTATGCCATTTGCATATAGTATTTACTAAAAATGTTGTCTTCCAAGCGAATGGTTGGTTATCGTGTAATGGCAATAATCACAAAATAGCCTCTTCAAGTTCCTGTTGTGCAGGGAGGCTTGAGGACATTATTTTGAGAATCGTTACATCAGCCCAAGTCACATCCAAAATGACATATTATTCAGTTTTTTAGAGGAGAGCTTGGAAGTGGACAGATGAATATTCTGGAGAAATCTGATAGCTTTGACATTAAATTGAGGAGCATTAATGCAAAGATTTCATATGGAAAGAGGATTGTGTCAATTTCCTCCGAGCGGTTCGAGTCTAATGGTCTAATCAATAGGACAGGGATCCGTGATGTAGGTTAAACATTCCCGCTGGCTTGCGGAGCACTGCTATTTCCTGAACCCGATTCTTTACTCCGTAATCACAAGAGCTATTGCACGGGCCCTGACCCTAGATCAGCGGAATTTCCCTAGTTATCATTCATAATGGTAATGGCTCTATTAGAATTCATACGGCATGCTCTCTCAAAGCCGTTGTGTGAGAATCTAAAGGGGACAATCAAAGAAGCAGGGGAAAATGGGGAGAGCGCTCTCTCCAGGAGCCTCGGGTCGAGTTTGAGATCATATGAAATGGTTTGTTGAGCGCAGTTTCTTTCCTGTGTTAACATTAGGGTTGTGCAGATAGATAGAGGGATAGAGAGATAGATAGAGAGATTGATAGAGAGATAGATAGTCCATCAAAAGAAAGATTTTATGATTGTGATTCGATGTTAATTGTTTTAGTGTACATTATAGAAACAGACTTTTCAAACAACCTTTACACACAGCTCATCTCATTAGAGCAGATGCACTGGTAAATTCATCAACATGTAATGAATGAACATCTCAGGAAACGATAACGGCATGCCACATCAGAACTGAAGAGTGTGCGGTGCGGGGAGAGATAGGCTGATGTGTGTGTGTGTGTGTGTGTGGCTAGGCTTCTCTCTGAGCATTAATGTTGGGTTGTCACACCTATTTGCGCACGTGTATGTGTGTATATGTCATTGTGGTGTCCTTTGGGGCGGTGTGTGTGTGTTTCTGTGGGGACTCGTCCCATTAGTTGAGTAATTAAGATAAATGAGTTTTTAATTGCAGGGTGATGTGTGTTAATGATCTAGAGACTAGAGATCATGCTCTCTTGTTCTCTAGTATGTCTCTCTCTCTCTCTCTCTCTCTCTCTCTCTCTCTCTCTCTCTCTCTCTCTCTCTCTTCCCCCCAAAGGTGTGATGACAGTGCTGCTGATGTTATTATTTACTGCCAAATTACTCCGCTGTTTCTCAGGCCTCAAACTTCCTCTCTAATCCTGCAACTTGCCCTGGAATGGCATTATATGATCATGTGTGTGTCTTCTGAAGTCAAAACCCAACTTGAATGTGAAAATAAATAGAAGGTAACCTGGTCAAGCACCATGTTCATATTTCTTAATTTAGTAGATGGTATTATTCAAAAGTCACCATGGTAAAAATGACTGCCTTGAGTAGCTTGTGCTTTTATAAAAACGACACCAACAGCAATATGATACATGTTGAACAAAGTTTTCTGAAGGAAATGTGTGTGGTTTTTGACCGTTGCCAGGGTGTTGCTGTGTGTTGACATTTTTCTGCATAGAAAGTCATGGGTTTGGAAGAACATAAGGATCTGTAAGTTATAACAGAATTTTCATCCCAGTATTTTTTCCCTAAGAAATTGTGAGTGGTGCTTGACCATTGCAATGCAGTTACCAAGTTATTTAGAGTGGTTTTAAGAACATTAGTAGGCGTTTACTTGGTTATTGTGGATGGTTGTCTGTCAGGTTGTTGCTATGCAGTTGTTAAGGTGTTTTGAGTGATTTTAAGAACGTTACTAGGTGGTTTTCTTAGGTGTTGTGTAGTGATGCACCGATTCAGATTTTTTTTTACAAGCAAATTGACCAATTCCGATACTGGTTGCCGTTTTTTTGTTTTGTTTAAGCAAATAAGCATATTTGCTGTATAACAGGCCAAACTGGCCATTTAAAGTTAGAGGCAACCACTAAATTTCAATGGAATTCAGCAAAGCAGATCCAAGCAAAGATGCTACACACATGTATTATGAACAGTTGTTTTTATTTTAAATTAGATTGTTTAATTTCAATATTTAAAGCAAAAATGTAATGGTCTGACTTTAGCTTTGTGAAATGATGCTACATAAAACACCTGCACAAAACAAAAACAGCAGACGGACTGAATGAAAATGCAAATTTAATCTCTGACAGTAGGTGGCGCTTATATAGAAATCAGCGGTTTCTTTGGGTACCGCTGTAAGCAGAAAAATATAATGCTTATAAACAGAACGCTTATTAACACTACTTTATATAGAGGTAAGAGGAAAAGAAAATGCCACAAACTTTTCTGAAGAGTTCCCTTCAGAGATACATTCCTATAAACTCCCGCCCCCAATTCAATATTTATATTTTTATTTATACTTCCTATACATTTCGAACACTTCCTATATGAAATAAATCCTATATATATATATATTTATACAAAATATAATATTTCAACTTACAATTCCACAAAAGTCTTCGAATGCAAAAGCAAACTTTCATCTACACTAGTGTTTTCATTATAATTTCATGTAGATTATATGAAGGCTTGCGCTGCACATGTTGCACTTAACTGTACTTTCCTTTTTGAAGTGACTCGAATCATATTTCAAGCAATTCAAAACCATCACGGTGAACAGTGCAGAAAGAAACAATCCTTTATTTATCAGCATCATTTGAAAGAACATATATATCGCCGTATTCGGCTATACAGATATGGTGGTCGATATATTGTGCATGCCTAGTCCTGTTTACAGACTTCATAATATTTCCACACAAATTACAATTGGGGAAATAATTGTAATGCAGTTTCACGAGTTCACACTCACAAATAAGTCAGATGGAATAAATGGTATGCATATTTGGCGTGCTGTCCGAGGAGAGGGCTCCGGGCTCGGTATTCGGCCCGAACCCAGAGTACTCCCCCCGTATTGCTGGTTTAGGAAGTAACCAGGCGAGTGTGAGGAGACGGGGTGGTGGAGGGATGCTGAAAAAAAACTGTCGAGGAACGTTGGTGAGTCGAATGAGTATTTATATAGGTCTGCACTCATGCTGATTGGATAGAAATGTTGATTACTGATTGTTGACAGCTGGTTGGAATGTGATAATTGGATCAATTATTTGAACGTGCTCCTCCCGAACTTTGTTTATAAAACATCATTTGATCGCAAGTCTGGAAAAGAGGCCAAAATAAAAATAAACAAAGTTTCGGATTTATGGACGGTCGACCGGGTTAAATAAATGCATGCTTGCTATATTAATATAGAATTGAACGTGTGATAAATTAGATAAGATCAGCCGGAACTATCCGTATTATAAATCAGAAGGACTGATGCTAAAGTATGTGTGTGTTTAAACTGCAGGACAAGTTGGTACAACTGTGACTACTGAAGCGAGAGGGAAGGTGTGTGTGTGTGTGTGTGTGTGTGTGTGTGTGTGTGTGTGTGTGTGTGTGTGTGTGTGTGTGTGTGTGTGTGTGTGTGTGTGTGTGTGTGTGTGTGTGTGTGTGTGTGTGTGTGTGTGTGTGTGTGTGTGTGTGTGTGTGTGAGACAGACAGACAGACTTGTGAAGGTCTTCAACATGCTCTCATGCCTGTAGAATCCATTATAAAGTGCCCTGGGAGAACAGTGTCCTGAGTAGCCCAGCAGGGTTCATGAACCGCAGTGCTCACAGATATGGCTAACAGCCCCTGCAGCTACGGTGGCTTTAAAGGGCCAAAGTTAAAGCCTCATTAAATCACCCTGGTCTTTCAGAAGCAGATGTGAGCTGCTTTGGATTCAGAGGTCCCGAAAGGAACAGCTCTACGTAGCCCCGCTATTCCTGTGACACTGAAGCTAAATGTTACCATGGAAACCTCATGGAAAGTTGACCAGCTTTATGGAGACCAGTTCCTATTGATTTACACTTTTCTCATGTAGGGAACTGGACTCTCACCAACACTGAGATTCCACCAGGAGAGATTCTGTTGATGTGTGCAGATGCTAGTTTAGGAGCATCTCATAAACTTCAAGAAATATAACCACACACACACACACACACACACATGGCTACTGTGTCGTACTCAGTGGACACCGGACAGCTTGCAGACCCATTTTGCCTTCATCAAAGAGTTGGATAAGCAAGATGTGATATTCACACACACACACACACACACTTTTTTGTTTCCACATGCATGGACAGTAGATTGACACTAGATCATGCATGCACACACTAGGCCAGGGCTTGTATGTCTGCTCACTTTTATAAGTGATGTCAAGGTTAACTAATATTATAAAATATGTAATGATGTTATTCTAGTTATTTTAACAGCATTATAATTGGACTTTGGAACCGATTGAACCTCATTCATAAATGAAACATGTATGGGTTATACTGTCTATATATATTTATATACACACACAGTTGTGGCCAAAAGTGATGCCCGGAGGGGACATTTGTTTTTAATGACCCTACAAGTTCTATTACACCATTAAATGGAAAATATTTGTACTTTCATTTTCACATTCAGGTAATTCCAAATCTAGTTGGTCATTAGATGTTACCATATAAAGATAACAACATATACACAAACAGGAATTTTGCCTTTGCATTTATATGACAAATTATTATGGTGTCTTACAACAACCAATGTTTCTGTGCTCTTCAACAATCAAAAAGTCAAAATTAAGGATTCTTTTTTTAAATAATTGATTCATTAATTATAATTTTCTGGCACCATATTTTACACTGCCCGCCAAAAAAAAGTCTGGTTTTACACTGTTTGGATTTAAAAAGGCAAATGCATGGATGATGAGTCAATGATTGGATCATTATTGTAATGATTAGTATGTTTCTAGCATGTTATATGTTATTCTAACCCTAGTTGATGGAGTGTGTAACTCTGATTCTCGTCCACAACCGACTGAAAGCCGGAAGGAGATCATGCAAATCTAGTTTACTTTGAAATCAAAACTATTGGCGGAAAACATATTTCTAACCATTTATATTACAAAAATGTCACCAAGCTCTTATATCCTCACATTTAGGTGCACACCCGACCGAAACGAAAAGTTCAATAAGCTCAATCATCTGTGGATCTTGTTTAAAGAATGCGCCTGACACTTTGAGCAGAGAGATCAAAGTTTCCAATCTATCTCTCTGGGTTTGATTATTCCCCTTGAGGCCTGAGCTCTCCGATCGATAGTCAACCCTGTGACCTGGGTTACAATAAGCTCTTGTTGATAATGAAATATCTGTGTGTGTATATATGTGTGTGCGAGGGGTCTTTAATTTAAGATGAGGCTGGTGTTGTGTATATTGAATGAGTGTGTGTGTGTGTGTGATGGCTGACAGGTTGTCGGATGGGTCACTCCTCCAGCCTGAAGTACAGACACCGAACACCTTTTATTCTTTATTCTTTTACTTTCACTGTGTCCTGACAGCTGGACCCTTTGCCCTTTAGAATCTGTTCTTATTCAGGAATGGTTCCTTTTTAAAAAATATATAGAAATTTTCGTGACGTTCAGTTCAATCGATGCTTCTGGAAAATCTGCATTCTTCCACTATCGTGGACTGAACGCTGTAAAATATGCATAAATATACTTAAAATATGCAATATACGCATCAGTGTCACCTTAAACTTTACTGTTATCGTGATCAGCATGCATCTTATTTTCTGCTGAGCACAAGAATGAACAATCACCTTTCAAGCAGGTCTAGAAGCCGTGTGAAGACGTCTTCTGATTCACAGATGAATTGCGTCTAAAGCACACTGAATCCTTGGTGTGGGATTAGGAAAAATAATAAGAACAGAAAGGCTGTTAGATGCAATAATTGTGGAGACGTTAATGTGAATCACTTTTCCACTGTATTATGTGGTTTATTTCCAATTAGGTGTTTCTGTTCTGTTCTGCTGAATTCTGAAATAATCTCATCATTTCACTATAGGTTGTTTGTGGATCGTGAATGCAATTTCCAAACAGCTTCCATTCGTTCTTCCTCAAAATTACTAAAACAATTGTTGATGGAATCATTAAGAAACCAGAATTGTTAAGTGGAACCATAACCGTTAAAATCCCATCCTACAACTATTCTCTCTGACTCTAAAAAGCTTCTTTGGCTATGGACATTCAATACCGTCAGAGCATTCACGGTTCCCTCGTGGTCCAGGCGGACGAAATCAATACAAATAGTAGTAGACTAAAATAGACAGTATAAATGGATAGTTAGATATCAGGATTTTGGGTTTATTTCAAATAATTGTTTGTCTGTTTCTGCTCTGTTTCTGTAAAGATTTGAGTTTTGTGGTTAAGGCCTGGGTTGTCACTCTTGTCTGAGTCGGGGTTAGCGTTTTCTTTCACTGTCAGACTCTGATCTGGCTGAAGAAATCTGAGCGTGTTTGTCACTAATCGGGATTCGGCATTTGTTTTTCTGAGTATATTGATTGAATTATGTCATATAATAAAACAGCTTTTTGTGTCAGATGGAATCAAATGGTTTCTTCCCATCTATAAACGGGGGAAAGATTTCAATTGTTTTGTGTGTTGTAAATGTTTGTCGATGAAGGTGTGTGTGTAGGGTACATGAATGGTTGATGTTTGTGTTTGGTGTTTGGGTGAAAAGCCGATATGACCTTTGCTCAGGACAGGACTTTATTCATTGTAGAAGGTTATGATTTGGTAATCATTTGAGTTTTAAATATATTACCCGCAGTATTCTTCGAACTTATGACTTTACAGTTGTTGGTAATCATTGCGCTGCTGTTTTATATATTGACCTAGTAAGTCTCGACTCCATTTCAAAGCCTACATCTAGTAGTTTAGAGTATTGTAAATCCTTGTAAATATATGTATATTAAATCATATTTAAATTACAATTTCAGTTTTATTCTATAGATTGATAGCTGCTAAGCCTTGTAGTATTGTTTGTCTGTTTAACATAAATTTTGATTGTATTTTATTTTAGCCAAAAAGCCTTATATTATAGTTTTTTTCCCTGCATTTTGAATACATTTTTGTGATTTAAAGGGTAATACATCTAATTTGATTATTTTACTTTTTACTTAGAACTTTGTGTGCAAAAATAAATATATATGTATCGCGCTCGAGTTTGCCACAGAGGTCTCTCTCTCTCTCTCTCTCTCTCTATCTATCTCTCTCTCTCTCTCTCTCTCTCTCTCTCTCTCTCTCTCTCTCTCTCTCTCTCTCTCTCTCTCACACACACACACACACACACACACACACACACACACACACACTGAAAGCCTTACGCAGTACACTCATTCACTGTCTGTGTGGAGTACTTAAAAAGCCATTACCTGTTCACGCACAAGTCTGCTCACAACAGTGTGACCTGCGAAATCCACCTGCAAAGACGTGATATGTGATGAAGCTTACTTTCCTTTATTTTGCCATCTAAGTCTGATCTTTAATAGGATCTTATCATGTCAGTTTCCTGTCACTCTCAGATTAACAGCTTATTGTCATCTACTGAATTTGGAGTACTTAAATGCTCTTAATACAGTGAGATTTTCACTACAGAATTGAGATCCACAAAAATGATTTCAGTACACAAAACACTTTCTTAGCGTTAAGCTTTAAAATCCCCAAATAAACACTTTATTTTGATATTCCACTTTACTAATTGTGAGTAGCTGTGCCACTACATGTTAACTAGCAGTCAGAGTATTAATATCTACCAAAGCTTTATTTTGATACTCGCCAACTAAGTAACTTTGCAAAGACATGTCAACTTATTCTACTAAGCCAAGTATATATATATAGTCACATTTTGAGTTTGTCTTTTGATCTGTTTAGTTGAGTGTTTAACTATACAGCGTGACATATATACAGTATATATATATATATATATGTGTGTGTGTGTGTGTGTGTGTGTGTGTATGCACTTAACGAATTTAATTCTTTATTCACGCAACAAGTAAACAACTAAACTCTTGACTTGTTTTGGACACATTGTGCTCTGTATTTTCACATTACTCCATGTTTCTTTGGTTCCATGCTTTCTGTAAAACTCTATTAAGTTCCCTTGAAACCTATGAAAGCTGGTCATGTCCTTTTCAAGAGGTTTTGATTAAATCGGTAATAGAATAGGTAATAGAAGTCATTGAGGTCAACTACAGGCTTGAATTAATGTCAAATGGCCGTTTGTCTGTCTCTATAGAGAGATCTGTTCTGTAGGTTATCATTCTTTTGAAGTAGAATGTGCGTTTGTTGAAAGTGAAAGTAATTTCTTTATATTGTATTGTAATGCAGGCTATTGTTAACATACATTTGTTAGTTCAGAAGAAAAGGTGTCGATTAAACAACGTATTGTTGAAATGCAGGGTTTCTGACCGCTATATCTCTCTGTAACAAAAGAACGCATGCAGAGGACTATACACTGCACATCAGCTTGTCTTGTCTGTCTCTGTGGGTTCACCTGCATGAAAGCATAATTATAATGAGGGAATAAATATCAGCTCTTTCTGTGCATGTTCCCATGTGCGCTTGTTTGTGTATATGCATTTACGTGTGGCTCGAATTTATCTGGATGTCACTCTCTCTGATGTCTTTCCTAATGCTCTGAAATTATTCTCATTACATCGACGCTCTCATAACACAGCGCATTAGCTTGGAGGAATCACAATCTTTTAATCACCCAACCCCAGAACATATCCCAAACCCTCTAACAACATCCCCACAACATTAGCACTTTCCTGTCGCTATTGTGCAAGTGGTTGCGAAAGCGGTGCACGTAGGTTCACGGTGATTAAACTTTGACGGAAAGTGTGTGTGTGTGTGCCGAGCGTGAGAATCGTTTGTCTCATCACACACTCGATCACACACATCAGATTATGCACTCGTCTTTCTCTTATAATAGCTACACATGTTTGAGTCCCTCTCTCTTTTCATCTGGGTGTGTTTTTCTGAGAATGAGGCGGGCAGAATTTCAATAAGTGTTGACTGGTGGTCCGGAGAGACTGCTGCCTAACTCACACATGCACACACACTATGTGAATATTTTATTATGTTTTAATTTCAGTCTTTTTTAAATGAATGTGGCGGATTTTCACTCGTTTTGCATAGCCAGAATTTTGTCTTTTTAGACAGTAAAAGACTGACTGACAATCTAAGGCTATATATATATATATATATATATATATATATAGATAGATAGATAGATAGATAGATAGATAGATAGATAGATAGATAGATAGATAGATAGATACTGTAGATAGATAGATAGATAGATACTGTAGATAGATAGATAGATAGATACTATAGATAGATACTGTAGATAGATACTGTAGATAGATAGATACTGTAGATAGATACTGTAGATAGATAGATACTGTAGATAGATACTGTAGATAGATAGATACTGTAGATAGATACTGTAGATAGATACTGTAGATAGATAGATACTGTAGATAGATAGATACTGTAGATAGATAGATACTGTAGATAGATACTGTAGATAGATAGATACTGTAGATAGATAGATACTGTAGATAGATACTGTAGATAGATAGATACTGTAGATAGATAGATACTGTAGATAGATACTGTAGATAGATAGATACTGTAGATAGATACTGTAGATAGATACGATAGATAGATAGATAGATAGATAGATAGATAGATAGATAGATAGATAGATAGATAGATAGATAGATAGATAGATAGATAGATAGATAGATAGATAGATAGATAGATAGATAGATAGATAGATAGATAGATAGATAGATAGATAGATAGATAATTATACCCTTAGATTTATATATATATATATATATTTGGAGCTGCACGGTTCTAGATAAATTGAGAATCACGATTTTTTTTAAATAACTAAAAAATAACTTAAATAACTTAAAATCGATTTAAAAATATTTAATTCATTTGAATTATATTTTATTTAAAAAATACATATAGCAAATAGTAATAATCTATATTTAATTTTTTTAATTATGAAAATAGAAATATATATATTTTTATATTGGCTAGAAATATGTTTAATTAAATGTTACATTTTCTCTTTCTTTTAAAATTATAAAGCTATCATGTAACTGGATACGATTTAATAAATGTATTTTTCAACACTATTTATTGATATTTTCAAACCACAAGTCATTTTTTGTAAACGCAACAACCTCAAAAGCCTCCACCATAAATAAAAATAATCAAATGTGTGTGTATATGTATACAGAGTGTTTGCATGTGTGTGAGTTGTGGTTGCTTTAGCTTCTCATTTTCCAGCTCACTACTAGCGGTAATGTGAAAACCCCAGCAAAACTCTCACACTCTCCACACAATCCACTGAATGGAAAAGTTAATTCAAGCATCTTGAAATAGTGATGGCTGCCATACTTGAAGGACTTCAGCTCTAGTAGTTTCACTCGACACACACTTGCATACATACAAGCACTTGTTTGTGTGATCCAGTCGGTGGATCTGTCTTGTGCCTGTCAAAGAGGAAAAAATAAATAAAAAATGAAAGAATATACAGTATACACTACCGTTCAAACCTTTGGGGTTAGGGATAGAAAAAACACCAGCAAATATGCACTAAATTGATCAAAAGTGATAGTAAAGACATTTATAAAGTTACAAACGATTTGCATTTCAAATAAATGCTGTTCTTTTGAACTTTCTTTTCATCAGGAATTCTGATAAAAATGTTTCACAGTTTCCACAAAACATTTAAAGCAACATTTAATTTTCAACATTGCTGATACCTAATCAGAAATATTTTCTTGAGCAGCAAATCACATATTAGAATTATTTCTGAAGAATCATGTGACACTGAAAACTGGAGTCAGGATGTTGAAAATTCAGCTTTTCCCTCACATGAATAAATTACATTTAAAAATATATTAAAATAGAGAAGTTTAGTTATTGTAATAATAATATTTCACAAAATTGCTATATGTATTGTATTATTGATCAAATAAATGCAGCCTGGATGAGCTTAAGATACATTTAAAAATAATCCCCAAACATTTGAATGGTAGTGTATGCAAATATTAATTACCGGTAATTTATTTTTAGTAATAATGATGTGATGCTTCACATAACGTGTTTGGCAATCAGTTTCCGAACAGATTTGCCACACGACTTCCATGACCACCCGTCTCAAACTCCATTGGTGAGTTTTATTTATTTGTGTATGTGTTTATGTGTGTGTTTCCCTTTAGTTTTAAATTGTTTGTGTATGTTTTGACAAAGGTCTGTATCTAAGGTTCAGAAAATGGCTGTGTGTGTTGTCTAGTCTGGTCCAACACAGGTGTGGGTGACAGGTGAGGGCGCACTGGTCTGTATAGCCAGCGGCTGTCTCAGTATATTGGCAGTTTGGTCAAGCCACTGAAGCACACAAAGCAATTTAGAGCCATCATGGCTGCTTTGAACCCTCATGGATGACCAGTCGCAGAGCAGCTGACACTCAGCACTCTCTGTCTCACTGATTGGACGGTGACCAGTGAAGGGGCGTGTCACAATGAGATCTACCTCTATTCCACCTGCCATAGATATGCAGCTTTATAAGTTTGGAGATTTATGTATGCCAGACACGCACAGTATTTCTTTTTCAGAGGTGTTATAGTTTCACCGTTTTCGTTTCAAGCAAGAATGAAAGGACATAAAGATGAATAAATGGTGACAGAAGTTTCAGTTTGGGGTGAAGTAGGTCTTATTTAAAAGCCCCCTGTGGTGAAAAGCAAGCTTTTAAAGTTGTTAATATGTCTATAAACCTGCAGTGAACCAAAGACGCGGTTTGAATTCACTGGTGTTTCTCATATCACAAACTAGCTTGTAACCAATCACATCAATATGCGATCATCAACGAGTGGATCTCTGAGCTGGTGTGAGTGAGTGGAAGCGGGGCTAATTTGCATATTCATAGAACTGATTAAAGATCAAACTGCTGCGTTTAGATCCTCTGTCACCTTATTTGCAACCGTTTGCGACAGCGTAATTAGATTTTCTCAGTAATTTGTCAATATTATAAGTCCCCCTGTAGTCAATAATTGTATCCCTTAAAACTCATCTTTTATCACCAAAATTACACATTTTAACTTTTTTTTTTCTTGAAAAAATTCTTCATGCCTTATAATAGCTTGAATGTAACTCTACACCCTTGTCTCATTTAGTATACGTGGTTCTATGAATATGCAAATTAGCCCCGCCTCCACTCACTCACACCAGCTCAGAGATCCACTGGTTGACGATCACACGTGAACCTGATTGGTTACAAGGTAGTTTGTGACGTCAGAAACACCAGCGATTTCAAACCGTGTTTTTGAGAGACTGTCTTTGGTTCACTGCAGTTTTAAGGAGAAAATACTCAGCAAATGGTGTTGAATTATGAATTTGCACAAGGTTCGTCTTAAAACATATTAAAAACACCACATAGACATATAAACAACATTAAAAGGTTGATTTTCACCACAGGGGGGGGCTTTAACTAATGAAAACCTTATTGTAAAGTTTTGCCTAACATTGAAATAATGTGCATTTCAGTTTGTGTAATTGTATTTTTTCCTCATGAATTGGATTTTTTTAATATGTAAAAATGAGCATTTATAATGGGCTTCTGAATACATTGTGTGAGTGTGTTTATGCCTGTGCAGGAATGTCACAACTGTGGCTACACAAACATACACAGTAACATTTGCCAGGATTGTCCCCTCAACAGCTCTTTTCTGCCCCCCTCCTCTCTACACCTTTTGCCCCCAATCCTCCATAATTACCCAGAAGGCTGTACTCCCTCCTCTTCCTCCAGTGGCCCCACCGTCACCCCATTCTCTGACCAACAATGAACTGGCATAGGCCCAGTACGCAGTGACTATAGACAGGCCTGGCCCGGGGTTAATCTGCTGTGCCCCAGCCTCTGTCAACATGCCCACTCTCTGCCCTCGTTTATTGCACAAACACTCAGACACTAGTACAGCAGACCTGCAGCAGGGACAGCGTGTCTGAAGCTGGAGATGTGTGTGCCAGGGGAAATGGGAACTGCGGTGCTAGTTAGCAGGTGTTTGTTCCAAAGGATCCAAGAGGAAACAATGATAGGTATGTGCCTCTGTTCATTTGTCAAGCACTGGAGCTGTTGCGATGAAGAGGGAAATGCAGGGCCCTAACATTGAGAGGGGAGGGCTGGGTTGTCCCATAAGAACAGAAACATTCCAATTCTGTTTCATTTTCAATTATTCCCCTGACATAGCGTGATTGTTTTTCATTCATCCAGCCTTTTATCAGTGATGTGAAATTGATTTTCTGTCTGACTATTTCTAAGCACTCTCGAGTGCGCCACACGCAGTTTTGTGGAGTGGTACAGCATGGGACTTACACAGTGAATCTTCTTAATCTTAAAGGATTAGTTCACTTCAGAATGAAAATTTCCTGATAATTTACGCAACCCCACGTCATCTAAGATATCTAGTCTTTCTTTCTTCAGTTGAAAAGAAATGAAGGTTTTTGAGGAAAACATTTCAGGATTTTTCTCCATATAGTGGACTTCAACGGGAACCAACGGGTTGAAGGTCCAAATTGTAGTTTCAATGGAGCTTCAAAGATTTCATGATCCCAGACGAGGAATAAGGGTCTTATCTAGCCAAACCATCGGTCATAAAAAAAACAAAAAAAAAACATTTATATACTTGTATGTATGTATGCGACTTCACACGTGACGTAGCTGATAGTACAGACCTTGTCTTTGCGCGTTCGCTTTGTAAACACGAAGTCAAACGCCCTTTACAAAAAATAAATAAATAAACAAAAGGTAAAACAACAATGTCAGATGATTTTGAAGTTGGAGGAGAAAATGAGATTGACGCCCTACCCTTCATTTTCCACCTACTGTACGTCATGTTACCGCCTGACCTTTCAACGTGATGACGTAATGCGTGAAGCCGTGGACGTGCAATACGAGCATTTGTGGTTAAAAAGTGTATATATATAAAAATATATATTTTTTAGAAAATGACTGATGGTTTGGCTAGATAAGACCCTTATTCCTCGTCTGGGATCGTGTAGTTTCATTGAAACTTAATTGCAATTTGGACCTTATAACTGTTGAAGTCCACTATGGAGAAAAATCCTGGAATGTATTCCTCGAAAACCTTAATTTCTTTTCGACTGAAAAAAAGAAAGACATGAACCTTTTGGATGACAAGGGGGGTGAGTAAATTATCAGGAAATTTTAATTCTGAAGTGAATGAATCCTTTAACGTGTTTTCTTTAATTTATGATTGTTCATATACTACAGTGAAATTATCTCTGTTTTCCTTTGACTGTACAGTCATGTTTGTATTGAAATCTTGCCCACTTAGTCTTTAGTATATACATATTCCTTATAATTCACAAAAAGATGGTGAGAGTAATTTAGTAAGGATTAAAATATATTTTTTTAATTTTTGCTCCATCAATGAAAATACTTCCAATTTTAACACAATTATAAGGCCATCCAGAGTATACGATTTTTCCGTAGGTGTGATTACAGTTGTTCATACTTTTTTCGTTAATCTATAATCTAGAAATATGATTTGTTGTTAAAAACCTTTGTTTTCACTCAAATTTTTTTGCGTGTGCACGCTTAGTGATGGTGAATGAGACCCACTTGTTTATGTTTCTGAATCAGTGTTTTTGAACGAATCGTTTGAGTGAATGTTTCAATGACTCACTCGTTCGTTTAGTTTATGAATGTTTGAAATAATCAGTTGAATTATTGACTCTTTGATAAAGTCGCCACCTACTGGCATATTGATGTAATCTATAGCAGGGCTCTCTTGACAATACCCACCACTAAGGTAAAACTAAAAAAAATGTATTTTACGCATATTAAGACTCCAGTCTTGATTAGAACAGACATACAAGTCATTCCTAGACATCGAGCGCTATATCACTGGTGTTTTTATTTTGAAATCGTCCCTTTCAGGCATATTTCAGCTGATACCGTTGCAACTCCTCTCCTGCTCGCTGACAGCCTAATGAAATTATTCACTAATTCACGCCGTGTCCACTAATTTGCTGCCTGACTGACTTGATAGATGCGACAAAGCGTGGCTATCTGCTGCGCAGGTTCCCTAACCCATAACTGTGAGCTAATTTGCGTCGCTCTGTTAGCATGGCTAAGATCAAGGCTGGCGACGCGGCTCTTGTAGTAAATCAGTCTGAAACAGAGAGATAGCAGGTGCCGCGCTAACAGAGGCTGAGAACAGTGGAGTCTCATTCCTCTTCTTTAACGTGAGGTTCAGCTAAGCTCAGACGTGCAGATGATGGACTGTGACTTTAATTGATTTTACAGCGCCTTCACAAACAGAACGGTAAACAAGTGCTGTCTGGGAGGCAAACACACACATAGGGCTCCAGCTTTAGAAGAGGAATATTTCAGGAAACACATGACATTCACTGCCCTACCAAAAAAAGTTGCTGTTTGGATTTATAGGCAAATGCTTAAGAGTCTATGACTGGATTATTATGTTTCTAGCATGTTATATGTTTGGCAACAATTCTTCTAACCCTAATTGATGGAGTTTGTAGCTTATAATTTCTTAAACAGCCATGTAGGAAGACACATGGCCATATTCCAGGATGACAAAGTCAAGATTCATCAGGCTCAAATTGTGAAAGAATGGTTGTGTGGAGCATGAAGAATCATTTTCACACATGAATGGGCACCTCTGAGTCCAGACCTTAAATTCATTGAAAGTCTTTGGGATGTGTTGGATTAGACTTTGAAGAGTGCTGGACACTTGCATTGTAAATACAAGATCTTGGCTAAAAAATGGATGCATCTCTTGGTGGTTATTTGGGTATTTCCATCAAGAGGTGCATCAGCTTTTGGTCAAGATCTTGTATTACAAATAATTCAATTCTATTAACGAGCATAATTAAAGGGTTTCCCTAGCTGCCGACATGTAATTTACTGTCAGCTCTGTTTGTGTGCTGGTGTGTTGGTGTGCTTGTCTTAAGCTGCAGTGGGTGAGCTCTCTTAGCTCTCAGCAGGATTAGAATGAGTGAGCTATCTGCTCTCCTGCACAGCTCCACTCTCTCACTCGCCTCTTTATTCTCTCCATCAACTTCAGCTGAGCTTGATTTCTCCAACTGACTGAATTCTCTGTGTTGTCACTTTGTGTGTTGATGAGATGTCAATCTCTGCAAGGGAGAGTTTTTGTTCTGTCAGGCAGAACGCGGTATCGTTCTGGTCTTCTGAAGAGTCTGCTTATCTCACGCTAATATAAGCGCCTCTAAATCACAGCTCTTGTCTGCTGACTGTTACTAAATTATTAACGTGCATTCTGTTGCCTCTAGTTGAAGGAATAGTTTATCCAATGATGAAAATTCTGTCATTATTTACTCACCCTCACTTCAGTATTTTCCATGAGAAAAATAACATTTGTGATCATGTCTGTCAAGCTCCAAACAGAACAAAAACATCAATAAAACACTATGAAAGTGATTCTTGTGACAATATTTACAGTCTTTTGAATATGATAGCTGTGTTAGGAAAAGACCAAAATTCGTTATTCATTGATAATCTTTCCCTCTGCCAGAGCTCACAAATCTTATTCACATTTGTTTGATGTCATTGTTGCCTAATGTTTCTTGCATATTGGTTTTTGCATAACCAAATCTGATATGCCAATTTGATATGCTAAATGGAAAATCTGAGAGCTGACATGGAGGGGGAAGATCTTCAGTCTGTTCATCAACAAAGCTTCTGAAATATTATACTACGATTTTTTAAATAAATTAAACATTGAAATAATATGGACTACTTATTTATTTATTCATTTTGCGTGAAGTTTGGAATTATATCAGGGTGACTAAATATGTCCATTTAAATGTTTGGGGTTGCCATGTGACTTTTAGACATTATTTCAAATCAATAAATTCTCTCCTCAATGCTAAGTTTATAATTAGTGCTTCCTCACAAGTCACAAGCCCTCAGGAATAATCATCGTCTGCTGCTCAATTTCAATATATTTGCGTTGCCAAATAAGGATTATTATCATTTCAAATCAGCCTGCTCTTCAAAAGTCTTAGTCCAGTGAACAGCCAAGCATGCTGGTTTTAATGAATCCATCAGGTCAGCGTGGCTCTCCGCTGCACGTTTGATTTCACACTGGGCAATTTGGAAAGTGAATTAAAGTGTGTATTCTAATTGGCCGCCCATGCCCAGAGGAGCCAATATATTCACGCTAGCAGACTCGCATGCATACACTCGGTTCAAGCACTCTCAATCAATCTGGGTTGTCCCATTGTTTGATTTCCATTACGCAGATGGTTCAGATCGCTATTTGAATGTATAAATCACAGCTATCACTTTAGGGCAGCTCTGAATCACTCATGCATGCTCAACAAGCTCTGTTTCTACCCAGTGCCAATGCAGCGGTGGTGTGGCTATGTCCAATTTAGCATAACAATAGTGAACACCTGAGATGAGATGGGCTGAATGAAGAACGAAAGTTTGAGAACCTGGGAAGGAGGAGGTAAAGGAACATAGTGAAGTGGGATAGAGCGATAGGGAGGTGGAGGAATGTAAGAGTTTAGAGTTGGAGGACAGGGTTATGCAATATATAGTAGAACAGAAAAAAATCTGTCTGTCTATAAGGTGAGGAGCAGATGCGGATTCATTTCTATTTGTCTGTCTGTCAGTCGGTCAGGAAAGTCTGTTCACTCGGCGGCCATATTTGCAACGCCTCTAGGCAGCTATTTTGGGTATCCGAGTCCTATCTATTTGAATGGGGGAATCCTGAAATCTCAAAAACTGCTTGCCAAACTCACAATTAAATGTTATATTTCAAATCAGCAAAAAAATCTTACTTGAACCTCTATGCTCAAATAGCATTAAAAACACTTATTTTTACGTTTCATCCACTTTTTTTAAATCATCGCTGTTGTAACATATTGGGAAGCCATTTCTGAATGGCAAACAACCCTGATGGAGGAGTGGGAAGGTGGAGCAATGGTTTGCTGAAGGTTAGGAATGGGCAGGTGCTACAGAGTTGGCTGGGTTTGGGAACTGGGAGGGGGAGGAATGTAGGAGTGAGGAGGTAGAGAACGGAGCGATGGTGGGGCTGATGATCTTTAGTAATACATGATTGTATGTGATGAGAGCTGTACAGAGGTGAGGGAATCTATCATAAAGAACAAAAGAACTGTTAGAAGAGAAGACAGATTGTGTGTCGCTCTGTGTGCCATCTGCAACTGCTGGACTTAATTAGTGTGCAGTGAATAAACACTGCAGCTGGGGGAGAGGGACAGCGAGAGAAAAGACATGAAAATATAATGAAAATAATTACTGAAATATCATATAATTAAGGAAAGTGAGGTGTTAATGAGACGAACAGTTTATCGAGGGAGTATAAACTGTTTTGAATGGAGAATGAATGGTGGATTGGATGGCGAGCCAGTGTAGTGCTCTTTTGTAGCCCTAAAGTTTGGGACTCTGCTGCCGAGCACTAAACTAATTACCCAAAACCAGCATGATATCTCAGGAGTAACGGATTAATTAACAGGGCTATCGTTTCCAGTCTGAAGATATTATTTTCTTCTATCCCAGACCAGGGAGAGGTCCAGTCCCAAACCTCACGCCTGCTCTCTGCCAGACAGTACTGAAGAGGAAAGATTTTATTCCTGTTTCCTACTTTGTCCATGTTATTTGTATTTAGTATCAGTGTGTAAGGAGCTTGTAGAAAACATTTCCTCCAAAATCAAGTAGTTGTGGGTGGTATGAGCGATATCTTATACGAGTAATATTAAACACACACAGTCATTCTAATGCTGGTTTTCTGTGATAGTTTTTTTATAGTTGCCAAACCAATCTCCTTATTTGTATTACCGGTAACTCAAAATTTTAAGGCAACCATGTAACTTACAATAAGTTAAACCAACAATATTTTTTACAGTGTATTCTTCTATCATTGGTTAATAAAGTATGATTAAATACATAAAGTGTATTTACTTATTGCAATTATTGTATTTTTTCAAGAATACTGAATCTGTTTTTGTGCAAGTAAGATGAGTAAATGCATGCTAACATTTACTCTAGATAGAACAACAAAAAACATTATGTTCACACACATCGCACACAACACCTCTCTTACTTTAGATTTCTCTTAACATGGAGACAGGGTGTCAGTTGAAAAATGAGAAAACAAAAAAAATTGTGTTACTTTTTTGAAAAAGTAATTTTAAAGTAATGCATTACTTTACTCGTTATTTGAAACAAGTAATCTGATTACATAACTCAGTCATGTTACTTGTAATTCGTTAACAGTCTCTCTATCACACTATACCGTAGTCATTATTGTTGGAAATCCATTGAACAGATGGTTAATATATTCAATAATGTGGTACAGAATTAAATTGAGAATGCCTCTAAATTACAATTCAGATCCTGTCCAAAAGGGTGTATAGTTGGAATTTAAATTTGAACACAATGAGTTAGAATTTAAATGAATTGAAACTGAAAGAGGTAATGTAACTAATTTTTGTATAGAAAAACAAAGCCTTGAAGTTTGAAGCTTTATAGGCCTTACAGACAGATAAATAGATCTATAATAATAATTAGGATCCTGCCCTCTTATTGATATGCAAATTTGTAAAAAATGTTGGTATTAAGTTAAACCACTGAATTTGTCATAACATCCAGCCCTAATTTACAGGATAGGAATGATCTGATGAATCCTTTAAATCCGTAGCTTAAAGCTGGCGATAGGGACATTCCCCCTGGAGCGGAGGTTACGTGCCCTGCTCGAGGGCAGAATGGTGATTAGGGAACTCAACGACCCTGGCACCTCTGAGGATTTTGACCTACAACCTTTGAGTTTGGGCTTGGATATTTAACCACTTTACAATCATGACCTCCCAATAATTAAAATATCTTTAGTCAAAGTGTAACGAGGGTACAAACTCTTGGGTTTAATATGGCAGTATCCAGTGCAAACAGAATTTTTTTTTGACCCACACTGCCACATTAATTCACAATCCTTTTTTGTTCTGTTCTTCAGGTAACACCAACAGCATGTTTGCTCTCGACTACATCAGCGGATCTCTGACAGTGAGCGGCCAGCTGGACCGGGAGAACCCGCTGTACTCGTCCGGATTCACCATCACTGTGAAGGTGCGACTCAAAACTAGAGGTGGAAAAAGTGTTTGAGCATTTTTTTATGACGTTCGGTTTCGTTAACAGTTCTTGAACGTCTGCGCTCTGCCTTATTAAAACATACACATTCAGAAAATATATTTTGGTACTTAAATAATAATATAAAATAATAATGATGATACAAAGAATACAATTGTTTTTGTTTAATATATAGTTTGGACAAATGCTTCCTCAGTAGTACCAAAAGAACTATCCATTGATTTGTTGAGAAACTGGAATCGTTCAGTGGAATTGGAATCAGAATAGTTAAAATCCTTAAGCTCTTAAAACCTTTTATTATAAGTCTTTCAACCCTGTGTGAGATTCAAATCCTCTAATGCATTATTAAAATCTATTCTGTGATGTTTCAAGGTCAACACTGACTTTAAGTGAGGAATAAAATCACATATAAGAAGATTTGTTCTGTTTCCAGAAATTCTGGTGTATAGTAGTTCTGGTTAGTCTCTCATCCCCTGCACGGAAATCATTGGGATCTCTGCCAAATGCATTATTGATTCTACTGTAAATGTTTGCGGACTGTGACTGTAATTTATCGAGCCATTTACCCACATTGAGTTTATCAGGGTCAGTTTGTGAAAAGGTCTCACTGACCCTGGAGCTTTAAATACATTTTTAACTATCATTGCTTAGCCATTACAAACATGCAAAACACTTCAACTGAACTGGACTGGACTGGATTTTCCAGGTTCACTGTGCATGTTAGTGTTTTTAGAGAAACATGCAACTCTCATATATCATGACATTGTGTACACATAATGTGTATAGATATCTCACAAGTTTCATGACATTCATGTATTTCATTATTATTAAAATAGATTTAAATTTTATTAATACATTTTTTTCAGATTCTGTATTTCCGATCCAGATTCTATATCTAGGTCACTAATCAAATACAAATAAGTATTTTTGTGACATTGATCATGTCAACTCCGCTCAGATGCTTTTTTTTTTTTTTTTTTTAAGAATGAACTTTACTTTAATGACTAGAAATATTTACTGTTGTAGCTAGTTGGAATGTGTGTGTGTGTGTGTGTGTGTGTGTCATTGTTATCTCAGTGTCCCGCTGACAGTGCCAGGGCCAAACACTGGAGGGGAGAGAGACAGAAAGTGTGTCCCTATAGACCTCAGGCAGGAAAGCTCTTTGTTCCAGTCTCTCAATCTCTGAGAGCTCAGTTTAGCAGAGGCTCCTGAAATACACACACACACACACCTTTGCCTCCTCTTCAGGCTGTATGAGGATGAAGATGAGAGAGAGGGAGAGGGAGAAAAAGAACAAAAGGGAAGAGTAGACAGACTTTAGTTTAGACCTTTTAAATAATTCTGATAATAACGACCATATATATAAAGTTTGGGTTTGAGTTATCATGGTTTCCACAAGAAATATTTAGCAGCACAGCTGTAGAGGAAATGTTTCTTGAGCACAAAATCAGCATAGTAGAATTATTTCTGAAGGATCATGTAACTTGTGAGAGTTTCAGCAACCATTATTCCAGTCTTCATGCATGTATAAATATATATATATATATACCGGTATATACATATTCCACTGATGTGCAGTAACAGGTATGCATACAGCTGAACTACTGTTTACCAATGAATAATCTTCAGACACCCCCCCAAAAAAGAGCTGTTTTAGATTAGCGCTTTGTTCACATTGAGCTGAAAATGTCCAGAAAGTGCTGTGTTTGGGATTCTGTTTCCAAAAGATTGGTGGAGATTGTGGCCTCTGTAGATTTCTGTCATTTTTTTCTCTGGATTTGACACAGACGTCATGATAGCCATTATCATGCCATTATCTGCTCTAATAAGACACCATTGAACTGCTGCTCGTGTCAGTAGATTTGCACAAACCCTAAATTCGGCAATGCTTTATTTTAAGATCCAAAGCACAACCGCAGTGACAAATATACGGCCAAATAACATTCTGAATTATGTAACAGGGCCCAGTCTCACTAGCACAATAGCCCGTTCTGACTCTTTGTGAAGGGATAAGTACATAACAATCATGCAGTACGGAGACGATCTGTTTTTGTGTTTGTTTTGAATGGACACTTAAGTTGTTTTGTGTGATAATTGTATCTAAATCAGCAGGTTTCAGATCAAGGACTATTCTGTTCTATAAGGATGATTGGCTCAAGTTTTAGTTACTGTTACGTTTAAATGTTCCCTCATTATTGCTGTCTTTGCCTTATGTAATAAAGCGCATGAAGAAGGTGTAGACTAGAGAAACAAAAACAGGCATTAATAAGATGTCCAAAAAGGGAAGACGCAGGAAAATCTCACGAGATAACTCGCAACCAAACATTGACGATAGCGGACAGAGTAACAGAATAAGGGGCTGTTTACACAACAGGACGTAGAATGTAAAGGGTTTTAAGGGTTGTGGCCGTTCGTTTACACGACAGCAGTGTTTTGAGTGCCTGCAAATGCAAAGTTTTGAAAACGTGTTTCGAAGTGCACGTTTTTTTCTACATGTACACAACAAAAACGCGAATCTCTGAAGACGATGACGTCAGCACATGCGTATTACGTGTTCAGTCTATATAACTTATGTAGCCCCGCCCCTTTTTCCTTTTCAGCGCTGCGCTCGTTGTCTTTTGTCTTCCGGTCTGTATACTATTTTCACAGCGATCTTGCGTATTTATGAATGAACTGCTCGTTTTAAAATCTTCCCGGTCTACTGACATTTGTTAAGACATCTGCTTTAAACATTATAATCCTCATGATAACTTTCGTTAACTTTACATTAATTAAATCCACTTCAAAATTACTCCTGGACAGCGATGCCATATAGAGTTACACAGAGCGACCGCAAAAACAGAAGTTCAAAGACAATATTCTAAAGATGGCGGCGCCCTCGTTTCTCTGGCGCATAAGGTCTATAGTGTTTCATCGCCATCTACTGGCCTGGCAGCAGAATACAGCATTGTTAGGCAATGAACATTTTAAATTTAAAACAGCTTATTATGTAGGTAGCCAATGTGCCTGATGCTTTCACTTGATGCAAACGTTTGTTTTTTTGTGATTAAAATACATGTAAAATATTGCCATAACATTTGTCTTCCTGTGTGCGGAAATTTGTTTATGTAGCCATGACAACGAAACACATGCATGCGCGCATGTGTTAAGTGCGCTTGTTGCTCCGTGCGCGCTGATGCGCTCATCCTGTTGACATTTCCGAATGCCTTCCTACAGTTGCTTAATAAAAGCGGGCTTTCCACACAAACAAACGTACATGTGTCATTAGTATGAGAAAAAAATGGGATTTTAACTGTCGATTAAAACTAAATATCTTTATGCCTGTCGGGTCGGGTCGGGTTCGGTTACTCCTCTGTCGAACGCGGGCCGGGCTCGGACAGAAAAATTCTTCCCGATCCGCACTCTAGGAATGGGGATCGGTTTGACTATGGTGTCGTCCGTACGCAGAAAACTCAAAGGAAAAACGTTTCCGTTTTAAGCATATCGTTGTCCTGTAAACGTACTCTAAAACTCTTACATACATAGGGGACGTAATCGAGGTGAACAGAAACAGGTCTGTGGAAACTAGCCAGGAACTCGGGCAGGCAAAACAGGAACAGAACACAGTGAAAGACTGTAAACATTACAGCCTCTTTCTCTTCCTGTAATATTATATATAATCCCGTCCGGACAGTTTCATAAATGCGTTTTGGATTCTTCTGCTCTATTTGCAGACATAAACTGCACAGCTGTAGTTCTCTAAATTGAAATCAATGATTGCCACGAAAAGTGAAACTCAAAACAAAGCAAGCGCAAGAAAAACCTCACAAAATATTCATAAGTTATAGATTTTCATTATCTATTTCTCTCTCCTGAGCCTCTGCTCCTTTATATATATTTTTTCTCGTTACCATTTCGTCGTACTCTCTCTCTCTCAGTCTCCCTCTCTCTTATTGGTGGCATTATTGATTTAAAGTGAAAAGTAATAAAACTAATTTCTCAACTTCACAGAGCTTGGATAGGCTGAAGTACATTGGGCTAGAGGTCAGTGCATTTATTATATGGATGGATAGAGAAGAGATGTGCAAGGGGGTGTTAAACGACACAATTCGTGATTAACCTGGACCTGCAGCGTCACCACACCTCCATCCTCCATTCACCCTGCATCCCTCCTTCACAAAACACCATTATTCCTTTAGATTTCTCTGTGAGTCCAACTCTATCACTCAAAAAGAGGAGGAGAGAGAGCAAGAGAGGGAGGGAAGAAAGCAATTGTTTCCTGTCGATAAGATGTGTTCATCCTAAATTTTATTGCCTGTGTCTGTCTGGCCCCCGCGTGCCCCCATTTATGGCAGACCTGTGGGATTTCTCCCAGAATCCTCCCCTCTGATTTAATAAAGAGGCAGAGCTGAACAAATGGAGGAGATTGAAGACTAAACGTTAATGCTGCTTACTGCCAGATTCCCTCTATTATCACATCCGTTCCTCTCTCGTTTCGTATCTCCTACTGTCTCTCTCTGTCACTCTTCTCTCTCCTTTCTTTTGCTTCTCCTTTGCTTTTCTAGAGCCACTTATGTTTTCATCACATTAGAATGATGGATGATGGTGTTGTATAAAGTATGATGTTTGATTATCGTTTTACTCAGTTGTAAATGATTAGTCAACAAACTAATAAATGGATGGATCCTCTGCGTTCATTTATGAAATATTTTGACTTTTGATAATATGATTCTGTCTGGAATTGCTAATTATGTTATATTGTTCCTTTTTGTGTTATTCATTCTCACCGTCAGCTGTCTGAGGCTCGCTCTTAGCTTAGAGTAGATGTGCTTGGCTTGCAGGGTTTTATATATATATATAATATACTGTATATATATATATATGTATCGTTTTTTTGTAAGGGATATTTCTGTTGTGGACAAAAATGTCCATGCTATTTTTTAGTGACATGAGGATGGGTAGATTTTGATGGCTGTGTTTTAACAGTGTCTTCACACTTGTTGTTCTTTTGTTCCTGAAAAAAAAGCATTCACTGTCATTTTTAAGACCAAATCTATAGATACAAAAAAAAAACAATGGGCTTTTAATGATGTATATTTTGCCACAGAACTTACTGAACATCTAAACCAATGCATTGTGCTGGACTAAATGTGCTGCTTGTATGTATACATATGATGCTATTTTTATCAGCTGAGAACTTGTGAAGAGTTTATAAAATGTGTAAAGGAGTCAAAACAGCACCAGGACGCAGTTCCAACGCCTCTATTAAGCTGATACGCTCCTATGAGAGTAAAACCAACAAATCCGAAATGATCACGTTTTTTTCCAGCATGATTTGAGAAGGATCCAAAGATCATCTTGTTCTTCAGTGGAAATAAGAACATAGTCACATGATCAGTGTCACAATTTTTTTGAAAATAATTCTTACTCATTGTGCATTGAAATTGTTTAAAATCTTCAAATGTTCTCTTTATTTCCAGTTCTCCTGTCTTCTTTTGACCCTGCTGTATTGAGATAGCATTAAACATGTCTTTGCGTCTCTGTGCAGGCGACAGAGCTGAATGAGGACCGCACGCCCTCGCCTGCCACCGTCATGACCACCTTCACCATCCTGCTGATCGATAAAAATGACAATCCGCCCAGATTTAACGGCTCTGAGTACCGTGTCCTGATCCCCGAGCTGGCGCAGGTCGGCTTCGCTCTGCCTCTGTACATACAGGTCGAAGACAAAGATGAGGTGAGACACACACAAACTGTTAAAAGAGAATATTTTCCCCTCACATGATTTCACTGACACATATTAAATATTCCGATGGACAAGTATGTCTACAGTACATTGACTTTGTTTCTTCCTAAAATTCCTATGAGTAAAAAAAGCTGTTCACAGAATCTATTTTGCCGTTTCCAATTTCCATGAACATGACATTTTCTCCTTCTGACCGGTCTCACTGCACCCCTTCATGGCAGTAGCTCTGAAACAAGCTCAAATCAGAAGTCAGATGTCAACCTTTCTCACCTGCTCACCCCTATCAGTCAAGCTTCAAACTAGTCACTCTTCTGAATCTGCTCTCTTGGCTGTAAAGTGCTCAAGTCAGCAGCAACATACTCGCCTAACTCCACGCTAATTATTTTCAACCTGTAAGCAGTTTTTGACAGTGCCATCCACACAATTTCAGAGTCAGCACTTATAGTTCATGTTGTATGTGAATAGCAGGTCCAGGTCAGTTGAAATGGCTGACTTCCTCACCTTGATCCCTCAGAGGGCTAGGACTTACCGCAATGATAACTGTGCCATTTTTATCTCACTAGCTCAGAAACAATGCAATGAGTTGAGGGTCAATTACATGATGCTCAAAAATACATTAAATTTCAGTTCATACATAATCACTTTTATTATGATGAGCATAATTAAATGTTTTGTATTAAAATGAATTTTGATATTTTTAGCATGGTGTGAAGTAAAAAAATGTCAGTGATATGACTGTCCTGATATTACAATGAAGACCAAATAGAATTATTAGAATTCTATGAAAGAATGTAATAGAATTATTAGAATTGTATTACTATATTAATTAATTTAGTTTATTTTGAATAATAAAATCAATAATAATAATAAAACAAAAAAACTGCTTCACTTCTTATTACCATGCTTGCTAAACATGTCATTTTAATTTTAGAATGTTGTCAAGTTGTGTCAGTCAAGCAGGTTTTCTCGAAATCGGTTGCGCAACAAAAAATTAGCATCATGTATTTTTTTTAGCAGTTTTGAAGTGTTTGATTTGTAAGTAAGTGTAAAAGCGAGTTATGAGGGAGACATATTTGTCTAGGCTGTGTATCCAGTTTAGAGTTATTTAAATGTTATGGCTTATGAATATCAATATCCGTAGGGAACGCTAGTCAAGGTCCTGATAAAATGTGCAGGATGTTTTTTGCTTTCATGAGCATCATTTGCTGTGTTTGACACATTTTTTAATTAAGGCAATTCATTTTTATAGCTTTTATACTGGAAAACTTGTAATCCTATCTTATCTGTTGTTTAGTAACCTTCACTTAGGAAATCTTTTTCAAGAATTAAGATAGAAAGTTTCTGTAATACAGTAAGAGAGGGAGACACACTTACTGTACACACAAAATATGTACTGTTATGTCAGGCGTTCATTGTCGGTTTTGGAGAGTTCTGACTCTAAATTTTGATTGGATGAAAGACAATGTGACAATGGTTCAGATCTGCTATAAAATGTCAACCAGCTTTGATCTCACCACCAGCATATACAAACAAACAAACAAACACACACACACACACTCTGCTATACATCCCTGGTCTCTCACATGTCATCTAACACAGCAGGACCCCATTTAGACAGAAGATTCATTTGCTTTTGAGTAGGTGAGATACATCAACAAATTATCGCTAACCAGCAGAATCAATCAGAGAAAAGAGCAGCATAAGAGTCAACTTGACATTGATTCCTGCTTCAAATTACTGGCAGAGAGACAGAGAGAGAGACATTTTTTTAAACTATTTAATAGTTAATAGTAATTCATAAATATGGAAGCAGCTTGTTTCCGCCACTGAATAAAAAATAAAAAAGGTAATTATGACTTTTTATCTTACAATTGCGTGATATAAACTCACAATTGCAATTTAAAAGGTCAGATTTTTTTTTTTTTTTTTTTTTAATTCTCTAAATTGCATCAGTCTGTAGGACAAAAGTCAGTCTTTTCCCCCTCTGAACTGGACTTTATAACTCGCAGTTGTGAGTAAAAATGCATCCTTGCTGAAGTATTCATTCGTTATATTCAGAATTTGAATTATCCAATTTATAATGCTTATTCTGGCAAATGTCATCTACGTATTCAATGAATGTAGGAAATCTGCATACTTTGCACAGTATATATATATTGTTCTGCAGAAATAATAAGAGTAGTACATTACTGCTCTTCTGAACATAGCCATATAATTAAACAGAAAAGAGGAAGTCAAGTGTGTTATCACCACCAGTCAGAAACTCATTTTACTGTCCTGTTAAATCAAAATTATATTGGTCTTAATCTTTCAGTCTTTTAGGGCATAAAAACAGCTCCTTTTTTTTTTGAGTAGTGGGCATTTCCTCTTACTCAAGAAATACAGCACTAGCTACATATTAGAGGCATTTTCAGCTCTCTCAGCACAAGACTTTCTAAACACACAGGCGAGTAGAGATGGCAGCTCTTCAATACAGTGAGGCTTGACTCTGATCCTAATGCAAGATGAACAACAGTCTTCCAGAGGATCTGAGATTCCAATAACCACCTCAGCCTCTGTGTGCATGTGTTTAAAGAGGCTTCATGGGCTCAAGCCAGGGTGTTTTTGGGGGGGATTGATGTTTAAGCTCCCCTTCTCTCTCCTTTACAGTTCAGCTTTGGGCTTCAGTGCATCAAGCTGTATTAATGACGGCAGTTAATATCACTGCCAGTCAATTTCATTTTATAAATCAAATTAAATGCATTATATTCTGAATATATATATATATATATGGGGGGGACGGGGGACTATTCCTTGAATTGCACTAAATGAACATTTTAAATTGACATCTCTACGACACGTACTTACTAACCCTGTATGTGTCTTACCGTAAGTGTCTTACCCAGGATTTTTTACCATGTTTCCAAACTTTCTCTGTATGGTTCATCTTCAAACTTTCCTGCTGATGTGTGTGACAGGCAGCTTTTATCTTCTCTGTAGTGGTTCAGGCAAATGGACGGGCAATTACGCTTATGGCCAGTGAGTGTTGACATCCCTGCATATTGAATGGCTCTTTAAATAGCCCCCATCAGCTACAATGGCTCTCTAAGCGCTCCAAACAAAAACAAGGGGTTATTTTAACCGCCGATGTAATTCCGTCATCGATCTCGAGCGTCACCATCCATGTCTCCTGCGTTCCGAGGCTTTTAAGAGCACAAACGTGACGAGAGGTTTCTTCTCTTCTGCAATGCTTGACAGTTAGTGGTCTTGATTATGGATAGAGATGCGTGCTGGATGGTTTGCCTTTACTGTGTGTTGTCATCCCAGTTGAAGCTGTCAGGTGTATCTTTATAGTACACGGTGTTGGCAGAAAAAGAGCTGGGTTTCTGTGTGTGGTCGGGTCGCTGGATGAACGTCTGATGCATATGGCACACTTAACTGGAAACACTTCAGGCCGGGGCTGTGTTCAAAATCACCCCCTATACCCTCATTCACTATTCCGTACATTACTCCACTAATATAGTCCACTTGAAGGAGTGAATGAAACGAGTGAGCGATTTCGGATACTGAGTCCGCCGGAAGGGCTGTCGCTTTTGCATAGTTTGTGCTTGTTGTTCAATAATTATTTGAAACTTGCTACAGTAGTGAGATAAAAATATTTAAAAAATAACTGTTATGGAAACTATAAACCTTAATTAAACAATTAAACACAGTCCTGCATTTTTGAAGTCGTCATCTGATTGGTTGAATTCTACAGGATGTCCTGAAGATGTTTGTCGCTTTCTTTAACTGTCCGCCTGAAAACAAAGATGCCTTGAAGCTAAACCCCTCATGGAAGAAGAATGCCGTTTTTACAACTGTGACGATGAGTGCTTATAAGAATCAACTAAATGCTGGATTTTCAGAAGTATGTGAAGTTGTAAATATCGCAGCATAGACTCGTTAAAATGCATCCAAGAGTTTTACACACCGGTCTGTTATTGTAGGGGACATTGACGTTACTTTCCACGCCTCTAAATATGATGCTGAACAAAACAAACTGTGATTGGCTCCTTTACATGTCAGTCAGACGGCCTCTGGGTGGTACTTGGCCAATGAGTTTGAAGATATGCCTACTCGAGACTAGGTCAGTCCAGGTTTAGGTTTGGATTTGCTGTGGCCACTTTACACATAAACCTACATAACTAAACATTAAAGTAAATATGAAGGTAATTTTCAAGATGTGGTATGTCAAGGCTTGTTTCATACAATGCAAATTATAATTTGCCCTCACTAGAGAAGTGGTTTCTAGGTGCTAGGGTGTTGCTATGCTGTTTTTAACCAATCGCTAGGGTGTTCTAGATAGTTCCTAGGACATTGCTAGGCAGTTGCTTGGGTGTACTGAGTCTTTGCTAGTGTGTTGCTTGGCTTTTATTAGCAGTAGTTGAGGTTTTCTATTTGGTTGCCATGAGTTTCGGACTGATTGTTTAGGACTTGCTATGTGGTTTCTAAGGTGTTGTAAGTGGTTTCTAGGGTGTTGCTAGGTAGATTGTATGGTGTCCAGGTGGTTAAGACATTGAGAGGAGTTGCTATAGTGTTTTTGGGTAGTTGGCTTTTAGGCAGTTTCTAGGTGTCGTATATGATTGATTGCTAAGGCATTGCTATGTTGTTTTTAGGCAGTTGCTAGGGTGTTCTAGACTGTTTCTAAGGCATTGCTTAGCATTTTTTTGGGGTGTTCTGGATGGCTCCAATATGGTATCTTTAGACTTTTACTAGTGTTCTGGTTGGTTTTGGGAGGTTGCTTGGGCATTGCTAAGACGTTGCTAGAGTGTTGCTAGGTGATTTCTAGAGTGTTCTGAATGGTTGCTAGGCAGTTGCTAGGTGTTAGATGTTAAAGGTTATCTGAGTATGTTTTCAGTGTATTTTGGTTTTTAGGCAGTTTCTATGGTTTTCTAGATTGTTCCTATAGGGCATTTGTATGCAGTTGCTAAGGTGTTCTATGTGGCTGCTAAAAAATGTGATGAAAAATAAATCTCTGATGAGTCATCTTTGATTTCAGTGTTTTGAAGATGCCTCAGTGACATATTGTTTACTTCTGTTGCAGGAATCAACCAATGAATAATTTGCTTGTAGTTGTCTATGCATATTAAGCCAAGATAGGAGAATATGTTTTAACAGAAAAAAACTTACACACATCACCTTAAAAGCTATAAAATCACTCCAATAGTCCATTACAGCATCTCCGGCAGCGTGCTTTCAAATGGATGATCGTTCAGAGATAATGAGGTGTTATGTCAGCAAATGCAGTGTGCGTCTCTTCATTAGCATTAAGGTTAATGCAGATCAGAATGAAAGTCAGGATTAATGATTGTGTCAATCTGCACGACAATCCGCCGGCAGCTCGCTAGTTAGTTTGTACAATAACAAACTTTTAACTCTTAAGAAAAATAGTGTTTGTTGGGTCACATTTGCATTTGTAGCTTTGTGTTCACAATCATTTGCAGATCATAAAACAGGATGATTCAAAGAAGAATATCCGAACAAATGAATCTCTTGATTATGCTTATAAGAGTTCAAATTGACTCAAACTCATTTTATCCATCCTCATCTGTTTAGTGGCCGTTCATTCGGTCGGACTTTTCTTCAGTAAGGCCTCCGGCTCTTCATTCTCCTCCTCAATTACAGCATCCGGCCTGAGGAGTGGCGTGATGGAGGGATTTTCATAACTGAGAGATATAAAAGAAGTGAATATCTCAGATTAACCTGGAGTGCTGGTCTCTTTAGCGAGGGCTAGTCTGTGGTTATCATCCTTTATTTCACGCGCTCAATCTCTCTCTATTATTTTCTTGTTCTTTCCGTGTGTTTTCATCTGTATGGAAACACCTCGGGGTAAATGTTTATTGAACTCTGAAACTATTTTCTCTGTCCGGATCAATTCACCACGTTGCGGTCACAAACGGCTTCGCCTGCAAAATGGAACCTGGCGGCGGGTTTGTGTGTGTGTGTGTGTGTGTGTTAGCAGTGTTCTTCATTAAGCATTGTGCTTTTATTTCTAGGTACAAATATTGGCACTGAGCAGTAGGGGAGACCGGGAAGTTGTCACAAGTATCTGGTTTTTGACTCACAAATGCTCTTTTCTCAAGCAGTGTTTTTATTTTTATTTTATTTTTTTATTGTATTTAAAAAAAAGAGAGAAAAAAAATCCTGTAAACTAAATTCCAATACTATCATATTTTTGCGATAGCTGTTGGATAAACAAAAGTACATTTAGAAGACTATAATTTACTATAATTAACAAAAGTTAATTATAGTATTTATTAATATTTTGAATTATACTGTATATTTTAAGTTTTCATTTAATTTGTTTTAGTAATTTGGTTCTGCTTTTTGTCATATTTATTAATTTTTATTTTCCTGTTCGGTACTTTAATTTAATTTAATTTTTCACTTTTATTTTTAGTAATTTTATTATTTTACTTAAATTTATTTTATTTCAATATGTTTTCAAGAAAACATACATTTGCAAGTTTTTTTTTAATCTAATGAATTAATATTGGTATTTTTTCACCTTTTTCTATTAATAAAAATAATTTTTAATAGGTTTAGTTGAAGTTAATCTCAACACTGGTAAACAAGTTAATAAAGGCAAGAGTCAGGTCAATAAAATGTTTAAATAAATAAAAGTCAAATAAAATATTTTACGGGGGTGTTTGATTCATTTTTGGTTTAAAAATTGTCGGGAAGCCTGCGAGCTATTGTGACAACTTACCCCATAAACGGCATCAAACTGTTTTTCCCTCGTCAAAATTTTTTGGAAAAGTTTATATATATATATATATATGGAGTAAACGTGTGATAACTAGTTCTGGTCTCCCATATTGCTCCCATTTCTCTACATTTCAACTTTATTAGTATCTTGAGATTTTAACTCTGATACTCTTTTCACTCTGTTTTTCACTAAATAAACATTTGTAATAACATTAAATTTATTAACCAACATAAGAATACTGTAATGATGTTCAAGGCTCAAGGAAGAAGTGGCAACTGAAGAAGTTGGAACTGACAAATGATCAACGTAACTTTAACAATAATAAAATAACAAAATTGTCGCAAACAGAATTGCTAAATTATTCTACTGACACACTCTTTAGGAAGCTTAAGGGCCAAATAAAAAGCACATTAAATCCATTGCGATATTCATAATGTTGCTTAATTTTATCTCGCCAGAAAATGAACTGAATGCATCCTAAACATTCACTATATAACCCAGCTCAAATATACTGGTATACAGGGTTTGCTGGTCTGCCATGTTGGTTTGTCAGTTCCTGTGTATGCGTATGAGATCAGATAAGAGCAAAACCCTCAACCCATCTTCTCCTTTTTTGTGTGAGAGAGAGAGATTACGGCAAAAAAAGAAAGAGAGAAGGAGACTCGAAGAGATGGAGTGATTGTAGAGACAGATAAGTGTGGACTTAGTAGAGATAAGCAGCCAGTAAACACACACAATAATCAATCACAGATTCTTCTCACCGTGCGCAACATTATTGCTTTTTGAGTGTGTTTGTGTATGTGTTTATGTCTGTGTGTGTGTTTGGGGGGTGGCGAGTCGGTATGCTCGCCTCACTTTCCGTCTGAACTATATTCCCGATTTTTTCTCGTCGTAAGTTGTTGTGACAGCTCACACAACTGTGTGGTTTTCAGTCAGCAAACCTCGCCATCACTGTAACCGCCAGCTGTCTCACTCACACATTAGCATTGTGTTTAATCAGAGTGTGTGATGCAGTGTGTGTACAGTAGAAAACGGCACTTTCTAAGATAGTAATGAGTCATCATTGAATTTACTTACTGCCATATGTCCTGTCTTCCCCGCACCGGCCTCGCGGAAGAGAGAATGACACTAATGAGGGACTTCCTGTCATCTCTCCATTTGCCCGGGATCTCTCTGTACCTGTAACAGCGACAAGAGACAGACATAATTATTGCAGAACATTTTATTACTTTATTATGTGAGGTTTGAAGTTTTATTTCGAGTCCATCCGATAAAATCCCTGTCAAAACACACTCTCACATTTGTTAGAATGACGAGAGAGGAACTTTTTGCAGATGTGATGGACGGTGGATGCTAAATTTGGCTTTTTTATTAGACATAAAGTTCCCACTCATGGTTCCTTTAAGCATCAACATCTTCTCAGATGTTCCTCAAAGTCCTTGGGAGAAATGAAAGTAGACACAAATGAGAGCTTTAAAGTCACATGAAGTCAATATTTTTTTTTATGGAATTTTGCAGTATTTGTTATTAATGATTTATGTGTGCACATAATTATTATTTTTTAATTAATGTGCCTTCATATTGTTTAATCAAAGTAACTTCCTCTCCCTCTTGCAACAACATCTCTTCTCTTCTCTGATGACGTGTTTACTAGCGTGAGGGCGGGGCAACCTGTCACTCACATGAGATCCACCAATAGCAAACCACAACCAGTCAATCAATTTCTGATGGACAAAATTAAGTCCCGCCCTACATTTTTTTCTTGTTTGAGAAGCTATTGCATTCGCATATCGTCACAATAGAGAAAAAATACTATTGCAACTTCCGTTACATGCCAACTTTAAAATGAATGTGGATAGCATCTCAGAACATTCGGATGATAAATACTTGAGTCATATTTAATTTTGATTTCTGACATCGGGGCAAATGTGAGGACACTCTGAGAAGTTGAGGTCTCTTGTGAAATGATGCTTTTTTGTTCTTAGGAGAAACACCTGAGGAGGAGAAATGTTTTCTGCTCAGCTCTGGACAATGAAATGCATAACAAACTAAAATAATAATGTTGCAAAATGTGTGTATCTCCACAGGGGGTGAACAGCATGTTTCAGGTGGTCCTGACTGGAAATAACTCTGAGCACTTCACCATCTCTCCCACCGCAGTGCAGGGCAGAGCTGACCTCCGCGTGCGTGTGGCCGTCCCGCTGGACTACGAAAACATCAGGAGCTACAGCTTTTCTGTGAGTGTTGGAAACACACATTCATTCATCCAGATTTACTTCACAAATCTCACTCATTCAGTCCCTGAGTGATCTCATCCGTTATTGTAGGTGCCATTCAAAAGATTGAATTGCCAGTCAATAAGATTGTTTACATTTGTTTTAAAATCCGTACAGTAAAAACAATAATACTGTGAAATATTACGACAATTTGAAAACTGTTTACTTGTCTATTTTAATACATTTTAAAAAGTTATCAATTCATGTGATGGCAAACCTAAAGTCAATATGCTGATATGGTGCTCAAGAAACATTTCTTATTTTTGTGCAAACTGCTTTTTTTAGCAGAAGCATTCTTTTAATAGTCTTTGCTGTCACTTTTGATTTAATGAATGTTGAATAAAAGTATTTATTTAAAAAAAACAGTAGTACACTATTTAACAGTGTTAATTATGTTAAGTGTGGCTCAGGCACACATATATTAATGTTTTAATGGTCACAAATACTTACATTATCAGTATATACAAGCAAATATATACAATATTTCTTAGGTAAAATGTGTTAAATTGAATGCCATTTATCACATGTAATTTGTCTAAATTGAAACAGTAAATCAATCTATAAATTCATTTAATTTTATATTGTATGAACCATAGGTGGATTTGTAAATATTTGTATGTCTCTGAAGTTGTACATGCATAAAAGAAAGCCTTTATTTACCGATATTACCAATACATTCGTGAGATCGTATATTTAGTCAACATAAAACACTTTTTACAACTGAATATTTATTAAGAAGAAATATAGAATGGGACTTGTTTTTAATTGATTGGATCATGATAAAGGAGTGTAACACCAGAATGGAATCAGGTGGAAACGTATAATATTAAATATACATTTTTCTTTTGGCTTGGGAATAACATTCACTGATGAATTAATCACAATAATATCAGGAATTTGTGGTCAATTTTTATATTGTGTACATTTTTAAAGGATGCGTGTTCAAATCAATTCTTGGATTGAGGGAGCTTCTTCATCTTTGCCTGGAGAATTTAACATGAGATGCAGACAACATTACACATTAAATGAACAGTAAAGCTCTGTCTTTCCTCAAGTGCTGCTTTTTATTTAAACATTTAGAATACACTGAGACTATGACCATGCTTGGGTAGTGTTTTTAGGGAAGTAAACACAGAAATTTAGACTGGGGAAAATGAAATACAAATGGATTATTGGCAGTGCTGTCATGCTGCTGGAGTTCTGCTGTGTTTTTACAGTTGATTTAGTTTAAATGACTGGAGCTGCTCCCTACAGCGATGGACTTACTAGCTGAACTGACAAATGACTGCAATCTTCACCGGCACAAAACACACTCAGAAACGTACAGGAGATTCCTTCAAACAGGCACTAACTCAACCAGTTTGTAGCCTTGTTTCTTGCAAACATCTGTTCTAATTCACCTAAAAGTCACAAGAGCTAATAAGACATTGGAAACTGAAAAAAATGACTTTTTAAGAGAGCATTACTTGGGGGAATGTTTTTTTCTCTTTCACTATCTTTCATCAAACTGTAATAACTTTATCCTTATTTGAAATTATTAGAAAAAATAGCTTTATCCAATAAAATCATGGCCTTCATTTGAGAAATGTATTATAAACTGTAACAGATGAATTGTATTGAGAATACATGCATGTTGTTTTCAAATGCACTGACACAACAGCAAAAAACATTATGCTCATTCGCAGACATCATAGACATGTCAGCACGTCATCATAAAGGTCTCATAAAAGTGATATAAAACAGACACTTTGATTTAAAATGTTGGTTTTGTTCCCAAATCTAGTGAGCTGTGCCTAGACAGCTGTCTTCAAAGGGAGCATATTAACCTCATGACTGATTTGAAACTCGACATTGGCAACAATAATATTGTCGATGCAGTGCATAGAACTCACAAATACTATGTCAAATAATTCATTCAATATTTTTATTGATATTTTTCAGTACTTAATGAAATATGTTTGTTTTCTTCATCTTGGGTGATGCTTTAAAGTGCTTCCTCTATAGGTTGTTGCTGTTCTTTTATGTGATGTTGTTGATGCTGATGGTGGCTGTGGTTTCATTGCCACTCTTTTCTCCAGCTGTATGCCAACGAGTCTCTGTCAGAGCATGTGGGGTTTGCCCGGGTCTTCATCGACCTCATCAATGAGAACGACAACAGGCCGATCTTCAGCCAGGCGCTTTATAACATCAGTTTACTTGAGAGCACCGCTCCTGGAACATCTCTAGTGCAAATAAAGGTGAACACACACTCCAATCTTGTACTGTCTGAGTAAGTACTACATTTGAATTTGGATTTGGAACGTGTGTACTGTAGTATGAATGAAAATACGTACTACATCCGTCATGTTTTTACTGTCAAGTGACCTCTCCCGTGGCCTCATGGGATAGTAAAGTGTCCATTGTATGCACACTTCAGAATCTCACCGGAAGTAGTAGGTCAACTGGTTTTCGAATACTACATATTCGGACATACTACTCTTTTGCCGTACTCTTTTTCGGAAAAAGACTGCTTTTTAAATATGATGTTCTTTGTGAATGAGTGCCATGGATTCATCTACTTTGCATACTCAAGCATGCTTATTCATACTTATATGAGTCACTTCACAAGCATTCCTTAAAAAACACACACAAAAAAACTATTGTCTTATCATATAAACCCTCTGTGTCTCCACATGATTATACATTAGGATGTTAGGATTCTCATCTAACTCTTTAACATCCATAAGATTCCTCTCCCTTTCACGGCGTCACGTCATTCATTTGATTTCAGCGCACAGACTGTTTCCAGAGCGCTGAAGGTCATCCCACACTAGGAGTATAAATCACTGTGAACAACCACATGCAGCTCATAAATTCAGCCTATTATCACTCTCCCTCTGTCACTCTCACTCATGGACGCTATGGAGATCAATACTGATCGATACGCAGTCCAGGCTCTGGGTTCAGGTGCTGGACTGGTGTCTGTGCAAGCTGGTCCTAATCATAAAAACTCATTCTAGTTCAGAGCTTCTGCGTTGTGAGGCAGTCCAAGAGCTCAAATGTACAGAAAAAATCTGAAATCATGGTGCCATTTGTTGGAAAAGCCACTTTAAACTTTTAAATAAAACTTTTCTGTTTAATATTAAAGGGGTCATATTATGACGAGTCAAGTTTTCCTTGATCTTTTGAGATCAAAGAGCGTTATGTACTATGAAACACTCTAACTTTCAGAACTTCCTCTGCAGTCCAAAAGAAGCATTTTTTGAAAACAAACAATAACATATTCATTGGCAAAAAAAACTAGTCAGAAATTTGGCATGTGATTAGGATGGATTTGCAAGGTAATGTATTCATAAAAAATGATTACCTCATTGCCAACATTAGAAAAGACTGGTTGATGTTTCTATATCTCTGATAATTTTAGTTGGACTTAAGATGTTTATAAGTGGAACATTATAAGTGGACTTCAATAGGAAAAAAAGACAGACATCATTTGGATGCAACCAGCTTAAAGGTATAGGTACGGTAGCTTCATATAGAGCTGGTAAGTCCCGCCCATCCGTAAAACTCCAAGTGGACCTCTAGGTTGAAAAAGCCTCAATGCAAGTGAATGAGAGAAAATAATTATTTTCTGATCCCGTTTGAATTGTGCCATGAATGTGAACATATGTTGTCTGTGAATTTTTTATATAATTTCTCATGTAACGAGTTTGACAGTATATTGTATGATTCTTTGGCTAGCAGTTGTGGAATAGACATAACGAGAAAGTCACCGCATAACACATTTTCCCTCCACAAATGAAGTGGTTTTCACCACGCTCAACTAGTTTGTCCTCTCCCTGAAAGAAGGCGGTGAAGTGCACCAAAGACACAGGCATGTTTAGCGGGATCCGTGTGCTATTGGTGGTGACGTATATCAAGCGCGTCGAAAGCAGCGAAGAGTTGTAGTCCACAAAGTGCTCTCACACAAAGTCTAACCGTATGAAAATTATACCCGCTAAATTGTAGCATTCTTTACACAAAACATTATATAAAAAATTCACAGACAACATATGTTCACATTCATTGCAAAATTCAAACGGGATTAGAAAATAATTATTTTCTCTCATTCACTTGCATTGATGATTTTTCAACCTAGAGGTCCAGCGGGGTTAGCGGAAGGGGGGGGACTTACCAGCTCTATAAGGGTCAGAGATTGTGACATGTAAATTCTGACTGTTTTTAGATACTTTGACTCACATTATAATACGGTTCAGAAAAAAATCTATTTTACACATATTTTTTTATGTGTGTGGTGTCCAAGACACACTTTTAACTCAAAATCTGAATAAAGAAGAATAGAAGAATAGAGAATAAATATATATATCTTACTGACCCCAAAGGTTTGTATGTAATGGCATCTCTAGCTCTCGTTCTCTCTCCATCTCTGATGAGGCAATCGTGTGTGTGGCTTTTATGTCGATAAATGCTGTCTGCTCTTTGTCACTGGTTCACTCGTGACATGTAACGGCCTGTAAAGTCAATAGAGTAGTAACTTTACCCACAATGCCCTGAGGAGTAGCTGAAACACAGCTATGTGCCAGCAGCCTTATGATTACTCACTGTTCTATCTTTTTCTCTGTTTTCTTTTCTCTTTTTTGTGATATCTCGATTCTCTCTTTTCCTTACCAACCATCGCTTTCAAACAGCTGCTATAAAGGGCTGTAAACAGTTGATTCTTGTGTTCTTAGATTCTTCACCTGAACCTTTAACACTTTCCCATCGCAGCGTTGCATTCACTGTTATTTCCTTCAGGAGTTGCAGATGTGGTTGTGTCTGTACCTCTTATTTTCTCTCTGAGGCTCTGTGTGTGTTAAACAGATGTCTGGACTGCTGCTAATGTGCTGCTGCACACACACACACACACACACACACACACACACACACACACACACACACACACACACACACACACACACACATCCATATGTTCCAACATTTACATAACTATCAGATAACTGTCAGCTCTTACTCATGACATGATGGATGCTCATTTTTTTCTTAATTTGTTTAAACTATAATTTCATTTTAAGTTGCACTCAGTAAATTTGACTTGTTGTTTAGCTAATTATTATATACTGTAGATTAAACCTCTGCTGATCCTGCAGCCAATGAGATTGCTTGCTCAACATTTAAATGGCCTGGTTGATTGTCTGCTGTAAACTAATCCTGCAGTGCACTTTCAACCTTCCACCTCCCCAGCTCCACCTGCCTAGATCTGCTATGGGATTATGTATTTCTATCTATGCAGCAGCAGCAAATCTTACATGCTTACAGCGTGTCTGTTTATCTGTTAGCAGTAGCAAGTCCATATTGCTTTACAGCAGCAGCATAGCAGGTCTAGTCCGCCAATACCAAACACATTAACATTGCCATATTCAATGCCATATTGCCATATTCATGTCGTTCAACCCCTACTAGTATATATTTCTTTTTATTTCAAGAAAACTTTCAGACACACATTAAGCCAAGTGCTGGAGCAGATCACTCTGTCAGAGCTGATTGTTCTTTAAATGCTGTTTTTAGTCTTTCTTTCAACTTAATCTGTGCCCGGGAACCCAGCCCAAAAAGCTTAGACTCTGAGTATCTGGATTGTGAGCTATCAGTGTGTTTGGAAGACCACTTGAGACACTTTCTCCCTTAAAAGATGAGCTCACAAACCCAAAGGCCATATCACTCCACAAATCATTCATCTCTATGCCACTAATGCTACCAAACAGAATTAAATAGAAAATGAAATGGCCTAAATGCTATAACATTGATATGACAAATCGGATCCTCCCTCGAAATTGAGCCTATCAGTAGGATTATACTAAGTACATACAGACAATATTAATTTAAAATTAATAAATGATAATAATAATAGCCTATTAAGTGAATAATTGAACATCATTACATTCCTTTTTAAATGAAATATTTGGACAATTGCGGTAACCCTTAATTTAACACGTAATTACATTAAATTTGAATTGTGAATACTGGTAAGTGCAAATGCGTATATGAACTAAGCTATCAGGCTAATCCAGGTATCTGTATGCTAGTACATAAGGAGAGTACCTATTAAAAGTCATTTGAGCCAATGGGATCGCTTGGGGTCCTAACAGAGACCCGATTTTGAGGAGATCTGATTTGTCACCACACCGGACTACCTGTTCGTCTGAACCAAGTAGATAAAATAACTACATAATCTTGTATAAATAATAGGACTGTCAAACGATTAAAATATTTAATCGCGATTAATCGCATGAATGTCATAGTTAACTCGCGATTAATCGCACATTTTTATCTATTCTAAATGTCTCTTGATTTCTTTTTGTCCCATTATATTTTCTCTTTTTAATGCTCTTATCAACATGGAAAAGTGGATCGGCTTGCTTTGTGCAAATGTTTTTTATTGAAAACAACATACTGTGTTCAATTTCACACTAACATTCTCACTTGGAGCAAATAATCTCTCACACAATGTAACACTGTCCATCAATAAAAGGGTGAAAATAATACTGACGAGGTAACGTTACTGATATTGACGAGTGGGCGTAGAAACGCATCAGCTGTGTGTGTGCTTGACCATCGAGTGATTTTTCAGACTGGACGTGCTGCGATGATAGCTCAGTTCACAATGACAAAACACACAGATCACTTTGGTCTTGTCAATTGAACCATTTTGCAACTTTTTAAAAGTAAACTTTCCATTCAGAATCTTATTGGCATCCATTTCGGCATCTCGCGCTCATCATTCATCCACTCAAAACGTAACGTTAAAGAGGGTCGCACACCGGACGAGAAGCGCAGCGCCTCGTATTTAAAATTCGAACACATTATTGTCTATGAGAGTACACACACCGGCGGCGCCATTCGCCGTTTTTATTGCTGGCCATAAACTGAGAAAGTGCGCGTCAGATGTGCGATACGAGTTGTCGCTTCTCGTCCACTCTTTGGCCGGTTCGCAAGCCCAAACAAGTGTGTGCGGCGTGCCTGTTGTTTTGTTTCTGGTCTAGCTAGATCCGGTGTGGTGTTGTAATTTTAATAACGTTACTAGTTGTTGCAAAAGCATGTGAAAAAAAATACAAAGTTTGCTAGGCGTTAATCTCGCGCTAAAAAAATTGACGCCGTTAAAATGGGTTTGCATTAACGCCGTTAATAACGCGTTTAACGTACAGCCCTAATAAATAATAATTATATTTACATTTATTTTGTTGGGGGTATTTCTAGTAGCATAGGAATTACACAATTTTACTGGGACATATCTTTCACCTGTTTAGCATAATTTTTTTTTTGCTGAGGTCTGTGAAAATGATCAAGATTTCTTGTGCCAAAAACATTGTTTTTTCATGATCACTTTCCCTTGTGATTACCTTTACCTTTAAGACATCTTCTGTAAATGACCATATCTGAAATGAGTTACAACACATAGTGCAGGTTTGCTGTCAGGTTCACTCTTTCCTAATGCTGGGATTCTTTGGACAGATGCAGAGCCGGAGGTACTACACAGAGCACTTTTAACCTCTTTTTATTTCAAAAGAGCAAGAAAAGCCTTTTTTTCTTCAATTTTTCAATGACATGGCCCCTTTAGCACTGTTCCAGACTACATCACCCCATAAATATAGCCTCATTAACCCTTAACGATCACTTATTACCCGTTCATATGATCTGTCTGTCTTTTTAACATGGTCATAAAAGCTCTATTATTTCATTAAGTGAGTTTAGTGCTGTGATCCTGCAAGCACGGGCCCGTAAAATCAGCAGCAGACTCATGGCTCAATAGCATCGCCTTTCACGGTGCGCCATTACTGCACGAGCTGTTAAAGCATCGGGGATCCAACACATTCACTGTGAAGAATAGTGAGTAAGCAGTCGTTTACCTGGTGGTGTTTCCCCAGCTGTTTTTGACTGATGTAGCCCTACAAGCCCCATCATTAAAGCTTTGAGAACGTAGCTCTACTTCTATGGTTTTCAAATTGGCCACTTGGTTGGTCCTGTGTAGGAGGCACAGAAACACACTAGTTGTGTACAGTTTAAAAATAATCCATTCGAATATATTTTAAAATGTAATTTATTCATGTGATGCAAATCTGAGTTTTCAGCAGCCATTACTTCAGTCTTCAGTGTCACATGATCCTTCTAATATGCTGATTTGCCGTCTTTTTTTGGCAGTAGACAAGTGTTGATTTTGGACCCTGTTTAAAAATGAGTCATTTGTTCTATCCACTTTAAAGTTTACACTTTATAGTAGATTCATGTATGCTTTATTTCAAATTTGTAACAATAGCTGTAAACATTTTTATTAAGATTATTAGAGAGTTATAAATTATACTTATACTGATATTTTCACACAATGTATATCACTGACCAGGGGTGCGTTTCCCGTACAACTATATAGCTCACTGCTTAACTATAGTACGATGCATCGTTGGAGAAATCAACTAGCTAGTCACGACTGTTTCCCGAAACCGTATGTCGCAAAGTATCATTCAACCACGTTGGTTTATGACGTCTCGCACGTGGTGGACTAATAACTTATTTTAATTAATCTGTTTGAGATCGAATTAACGCTAGATTTTGTCATATAAGTTACAGACATGGCATCAATTTTTTCTCAGTTATTTTGCTTTAATACCAGACTCAATATTTGGCTCGTTCTTACATAGAGCACGTTCACACATGCGCAGTCTTCAAAAACGGTGCTTTAAATCTCTTGACAAACTAAAAGATGTAAATTACATTTGTATGTATTCTAAATAAATAACATGGGTTGTACTGAATGTCAGCTTGCTTATTTTGCTAAAGATAAGGATTTATTCAGTCTACATCTCATGTAACTAAGAAACTATGCTTCAAACCACAGCTCGAGAACTGTCGTTCCAGCCACACAAGTTTGCGATGCTGTTTGCGAACGTTCGTTGGAACGATGGTTTCGGGAAACACCAAATCGTTGAACTATGCTGATAACGACGGAACTTGCGACCATAGTTGGCTAACGATGCTTTCGGGAAACACACCCCAGATTGGTTACTTGGTTTGATATTCAGCATTCACACTTGAAGTGTGATTTTAGTGTCGTTTTTTGGGGCCATTGTTGTTTACCCCCCCCCCCCCCCTCCCCTTTATTTATATTGTGCTTCACACTGTACAGATTGTTCAAAGCAGAAATAAACAGGAAAATAACAATCAGTTTTGCAAACATTATAAAATATGAGACAAGTTCTAATTCTGCTGTAAAGCTAAAGCAGAATAAATCGGTGTCAGGTTTTCAGCTCAATTCAGTTAGTGCTGATTCAGTTCAATAGAAGTTGATCAATTATGAAATTAATAAAATTAAACTATAAGCAGCTCTACAAAAGAGAACGTTATTGTCATTATTCACTTTGAGTCAGTTAATTGTTGATTCAATTCAGTTCAGTAACAGTATCGATGTTGCAAAATTGTGAAAATTTGGTTCAGCTATAAAGCAGCTTTGCAGAAAATTGTCATACTCAATTCAGTTCAAATTTGTCAAAAGTGTCAGTGCTGTCAAATTGTTAAAGCAGAATTACTGATTATTACGTATGTTTCAAACCCTAACGAAGCAAGCTAAATGCAACAGTGGCACTCCATCTGGTGACAGAAATGGAGGAGAAACCTTCAGTCAGGAGGCTCAGTTCAACAAACAGGGTTTATTCCTGGCAGATTGTGGATTGATATCATTTACATGTTTTCTTCTAATAGCAATACTGGTTTTGTCTTATTCCATGGGAAGATTTTTCTAGAACAACTGTCTAAATGTATTTGTTATTTTCAAACAGGCAATTTTTGCAATGTAACACAAAATTGTGCATCACAAAACCACATATACACATAACCTATTGTGTGTTTGATAAGGCATTCATACACACTGAGAGACATTGTTTAATATTTATCAGTGATGGCAGTGGTTATCATTATAAATATTTATAGTGATTTAGTTTGTATGTGTCTCATGAGATGAGGGCGGCTCATATCTGCTAAATTGCTTCTTTGTTTTCAGTGTGTCTTTTGACTGTGGTTTGTTTGCATCTCTCCATATCCTATTTATTATTTTCACTTGCATTTATACACTCTCTTTTCCTTCAGCCATTATAGCACTAATGGATTTATGTCCCTGTGTGTGTGCGCGTGCGTGTGTGTGGTCCTCGTTAACCCTACTCTGTGGTGACAGTTTTTGGTACAGTATCTTCATGTCTATGGAAAGTCCCCATAAAACATATTCCCTATTGTGGGGACAAGATCGATGTTCCAATACCAATCATTTCAGTCAAGTGATGTTTTATAAATGTATAAAATGCAGAATGTTTTCTGTGATGGGTAACTGTTTAGGAGTAGGGGATAGAATATACAGTTTGAACAGTTAATGAAGAAGAGGAGAGGATCTGTACACCGCATTCCAAATTATTATGCAAATGCTATTTTACACTGATTTTCCTAAATAGTCGATGCAAATGACAGTCAGTATAATTTTCACGTCACCAACTGTTAGGGTATAAGTAGAATTTTATTGAACAAACCACCCAACGAAAACAGTATTCTTTTTTTAAATAAAACTCAAAATGCACTGTTCCAAATTATTATGCACAACAGAGTTTGAAACCATTTTATAGGTTGTAAAGAACTGAAAATGGTCATTTGTTGAATTTGCAGCATTAGGTCGTCATATTTACTGAAATCAAAAGCTATTTCAATCAAACACATCTTAACAGGGCAAGTTACATGTTAACATAGGACCCCTTCTTTGATATCACCTTCACAACTCTTGCATCCATTGAACTTGTGAGTTTATGGAGAGTTTCTGCTTGAATTTCTTTGCAGGATGTCAGAATAGCCTCCCAGAGCTGCTGTTTTGATGCGAACTGCCTCCCACCCTCATAGATCTTTTGCTTGAGGATGCTCCAAAGGTTTTCAATAGGGTTGAGGTCAGGGGAGGATGGGGGCCACACCATGAGTTTCTCTCCTTTTATGCCCATAGCAGCCAATGACACAGAGGTATTCTTTGCAGCATGAGATGGTGCATTGTCATGCATGAAGATAATTTTGCTACGGAAGGCACGGTTCTTCTTTTTGTACCATGGAAGAAAGTGGTCAGTCAGAAACTCTGTATACTTTGCCGAGGTCATTTTCACAGCTTCAGGGACCTTAAAGGGGCCTACCAGCTCTCTCCCCATGATTCCAGCCCAAAACATGACACCGCCACCTCCTTGCTGACGTCGCAGCCTTATTGGGACATGGTGGCCATCCACCAACCATCCACTACTCCATCCATCTGGACCATCCAGGGTTGCACGGCACTCATCAGTAAACAAGACTGTTTGAAAATTAGTCTTCATGTATTTCTGGGCCCACTGCAACCGTTTCTGCTTGTGAGCATTGGTTAGGGGTGGCCGAATAGTAGGTTTATGCACAACTGCAAGCCTCTGGAGGATCCTACACCTTGAGGTTCGCGGGACACCAGCAGCTTCAAATACCTGTTTGCTACTTTGTAACGGGATTTTAGCAGCTGCTCTCTTAATCCGATGAATTTGTCTGGCAGTAACCTTCCTCATTATGCCTTTATCTCTACGAACCCGTCTGTACTCTGAATCAGCCACAAATCTCTTCACAGTACGATGATCACGCTTAAGTTTTCGTGAAATATCTAATGTTAGCATACCTTGTCCAAGGAATTGCACTATTTGACGCTTTTCCGCAGCAGAGAGATCCTTTTTCTTTCCCATATTGCTTGAAACCTGTGGCCTGCTTAATAATGTGGAACATCCTTCTTAAGTTGTTTTCCTTTAATTGGGCTCACCTGTAAAACTAATTATCACAGGTGTCTGAGATTGATTTCAGTGATCCAAAGAGCCCAGAGTCACAATACTATCCATGAGTTTGATTGAAAAACTAAATATTTAATGTTTATGACACTTAATTCCAATTTGCATAATAATTTGGAACACGGTGTAGTTTTGACATAAGTGGTTGAATTTCTTTATCTGGGTTTCTGTTCTCAATTTTTCTCTCATCATTCTTTGCGTTCAGTCTTAATTTTTTTCTCTTTAATCATAAAGAGCAAGGAGGAGGACAGTTACTGATGATGGTCTGTCTATAAAGTACAGCTGCTGGCTATATTCAAACCTCATATACTCATATTGCCCCTCTCTGTCTCTCTCTCTCTATCTATCTATTCTGGTATAATTTGGCTGTGTTGTTCTTGTCACACTCATTTTAATCCCTCTTTTTTTGTTGTTGTGGCCAAATGTGAACGGAAATCTCTCTCTCTCTCTCTCTCTCTCTCTCTCTCTCTCTCTCTCTCTCTCTCTCTCTCTCTCTCTCTCTCTCTCTCTCTCTCTCTCTCTCTCTCTCTCTCTCTCTCTCTCTCTCTGTCCACAGCGCATCTCTTCTTTCTCCTCCCTTTCTTCCTCTCTTTAAATCACTCCTTTACTCATTTTCTTATCACGGTCCTCCAGTTCGTTAAGACGTTCATCGTGCGCGTGTGTGTGTTTATTTAATTGCTGTAATAGGTTTATTCAGTAAACAGTTGATAAGACTCAGACATCGCCCTGAGGCAGCACTTGTCTTTCCTGTCGTGTGATGTTTTTTGCATGAAAAAAATAAAAAATAAATTACAATTATATACAAAAAATGCTGAGTTTTTATTTATATTTCCTGGATAGCATGAGTGCACATATTATATAGATTTTATACAACAGTTCAATAAATAAGAAGTTAATATTGTGTTATATTTTAGACACAATATTGTCTGCTTTTGCTACTAAAATATTAAAGCCAGAGCAACTGTTGTGCGTCTCCAAGTTTGTGTATTAAATTCTCTACATTGAAATTAAATATGTTTTTTCTTATGTTTTTAAGTTTTTATTAAAGCTACTTTTTGTAATGTCTATTTGATAGTTTTCTCAATTAACACAATAATGACTTTAAATTGTCTTTTGGGGATAATTTCTCAGCAAATTTTGATGTGTGATTATTTAGCGATTTATTAGATTAATTAATCGTCATGTAATTAATTAGATAAAAAATGTTTTATCTCTTGACAGCCATGATATATCTATCTATCCAACTATCTATCCATCCATCCATCTATCTATCCATCTATCTATCCATAACAAAAATCTCACAGGAAAAAGCATACATTACAACATAATCAGTTATTAATATTTCATTGGATTTGTCAAATTGTCATTGTGTTATTACAAATAAAACAATTGACTCCAAGCACAACTACGCAAATTCAAAACCGTGTAACAGATATTTAATAATATTTGAATAAAGGGTGAAGGTGTCAATTTTCCTAGTCCAGCCATCACTTTTGACCACTACAGTACAGTGAATTGGACATGTATGGAACTGGTTGTATTGTCATGGATAATAAGGATTTATATGATTTAGCAAGTTTTGATTGGTTTAAATGTGTGTGTATGTGTGAAAGAGATTGCTTATGACATACACTTAAAGAGATAAAGAGTATTTCTGACAGAGAGGTTTAACATAAAATGTTGTAAATGCCCTTTATGTTTATTATGTTCTGATACACTTGTAAATGTATTTTCCCAAGCTTTGTCAAAGGAGGACATAGACTTCTATTATTTTAAAATAAATGTAATTCCACAGGCCATCTTACCTAAAAGAAAACTTTTTGCTGCTTTAGAATGAAAAAATAAATAATTAAAACCGCTTTTTATTCATTATGAATCACCTTTCCTTTTGGACGTCCCCATAAGGATGTTTAGCCCGATTGTTACTTCTGGAGACATTTCTCTGCTAATCTCAGTAGATTAGTGAGGCCCTTAGGGTGTGTTGTGTGTGTGTTTTGGCAGATTGCTCCATTGGATTAATGTGTCACTATTACTAACAGCTTAGTCACAGATTCACTTTGACCACCGAGACTAATACTCTCTCTCAAACATCTCATCTGAGTGTCCTAATAAGTTGAATTGACTCAAAACATTTGAGGAAACTTATTCCATCAAAATAATTAAGTAGTTAATAGTGTCTCTCAAAACTTGACATTAAGGTCATCTGGGTTTTTTTTTTTCTTTTCTTTTTTTTCCGAAAAGTGAACTATGGTTTATACAAAGTTAACACATTTCCACTCAGTGTTTCTACTCAATACATTTCAGTTGATTGTTTTAAATCATTGACTCTAAATTAACATAATAACATGATCTAAAATCAACATATCAGTTATATTATAAAATATTGTAGTATTTTAAAATGACTTTTTTCTATTTTAGTGTATTTTAAAAAGTAATCTATAGCTTTAATGTCAAATTACTCCAGTCTTCAGTGTCACATGATCCTTCAGAAATCATGCTAATATGCTGATTTACTGCTTAAGAAACATTTCTTAATAGTATCAACGTTGCAAACTGTTGAGCTGCTTCCAGAACTGAAATATTGATATTGTATTGAAATATTTTCTGTTGCGGTCATGGCTCAAACTGTTGTTGGGTGTTGAAAAGAGACTTTTTGGTTGTGTTGATGGTCTCTTGTCTCATCTGTCACAGCTAGATCTCTATTGAGGGTTTCTCCTCACCCTGGTGTCACTTTCGCTTTCATTCACACTGAGATGTTGTCTGACATGTGTCAGTTAGAGAGAATCGTCTTTTCAGGGTTTGGTCAAAAACGATCAGGTGCACACTTAGGCCTGTCTTCAGGCTTTTACTCTGCCCTTTCACTGAAGTTTTAGTGTCTTTGTAAATCTGTTGGGTCGCTGTCTGGAGTTTTAGGTGTGTGTCTTTGCCAGACTGAGCAGGAAGAAGGGATGGAGGAGAGAGAGAGAGAGAGAGAGAGAGAGAGAGAGAGAGAGAGAGAGAGAGAGATGCTATCACCTCTGCCGTCCTCTCTCCGCTCTGATCCCTGTCTATCTCACCTGACCTGCATTAAGTCTCCTGTCATGGTAGCGACTGTTGTCACACTAACACCTGGAGCCTAGCACTGTCATCACTGCACTTATGGGCCTGTCAATCACACACACACACACACACACACACACACACACACAGAGATAGAGAATTGTGAGGGCATGAAGACACAAGAAAGGGGAGGATTTTGTTTGTGCAAAAGGGCATGAAGGAGCAATAGAGAGAACAATAGAGAGAGAAAAATAGATTCTTTCATTTATTGTTTCTTTATTTTTTTGTTTGCTGGTTTGTTTAGTTGTTTATTTGCTCTTTTTACATTTATTTTGTTCATTTTTCCTGAACTTTGTAAATTCATAAGTTTATTTCTTCTTTCTCTTTTTTTATTTGTTCTTTTCCTTTTTTGTGTGATTTGTTCATGTTTTTATTTTCAATTTTTTCATATTTTTATGAATCTGTTTTTGTTTCTTTGTGAAAAAGTAAATCAAGGCTACAGAGAAGACGAAAGAAAGATTAAGACCCCTATCTTGCACCCAGCGCAATTGACTTTGAACACCGACGCATGTATCATTCCTATTTTGCACCCGCGCACAGCGGACTTTTCCCTCCACAGACGCACGTCGGTAAATTAGGGAATGAACTTGCGCTCGCGGGGGAGGTTCAGCGCAAAGAGAAGGCGTGTTCCGGCGCAAAACTTCCATGGTGCTATTTTCCAGTTTTAGAAAGCAATTGTGCCATTGATCAGGAAAAAAACAGTCTAAAGACAGTGGCGCGTTGCGCGTTAGTGATATGGTATTTTAAGGGCGCGTGCTTGGCCATAATGTTAACGCGCATCCACTTTGATTCTCTAATATAAACAGATGCAGCAGTTTTCATTTTTGCAAATCATACATTATTACAAGGAAAAATATTAACACACGAGGGAAATCATTGTTGTGTCCGTGAAGATGTGAAAAAGATCTATCTAGATAAAAAAAAAAAAAAAATCTAGATTAGGCTACACATTTACCCAAATTATACGCCTGTTTAACCGAAGCTAATTTGGGTGGGTTTCTCCCATCATCCCCAATGTCACTTCTCTGTGTTTTACGGCCCTGACGAGAACGTCGGTTTCCTCGGCTGTGAACCGCTCCTGGCGTGCGCCGGCAAATCCGCCGTTATAATAGCAATCCGCCATGGAACAAGCGCGCCTGCTCTTAAAGGGAATGTGAGATGGCGCTCTGATTGGTTTATTTCACGTTACGCCCAAACCACACCTATGAATAATGAAGCTACTTCAGACCAACCCCTTTTACATTTGCGTCGGGCGCAAGAGTCATTTATCCCGCTGGGAAAATAGCAACAGCGCCGGGATCCGCCCACAAAGTTACTTGCGCTTTGCACTTTGACACTTGCGTTTCAGATCGTTAAAATAGGGCCCTAAGTCTTTGATCTGTTTGTTCTTTCTTTCTAGTTTTTGTTTGTTTGTTTGTTGATTTGTCTGTTTTCTCTTTGCTTGTTTGATCCTTTTATTAATTTTGTTCTTTATTTTTTTGTTCTTTCCTTAGAAATAATGATTTTGTTCCTTCCTTTGTTTGTTCTTTTTGTCTCTGTTTTGTTTGTGCTTTTTTCCCTCATTTATTTTGTTTGTTTGTGGAAAAGTTTGTGGTAGACTATAGTCTTTAATTTGTTCTTTCCATCTTTTGTTTTTTTATGTTAATGGTCTGGTTTTTCCTTTTACATCGTTTATTTTGTCTGTTTGTCTGATCTTTTTCTTTTCTTTTAGTTTATTTTTTCAATTGTTATTTTTTTTATAGTTTTTTTATTTATTATTTATTTTATTTCGGTTGTTCTTTCTTTCTATTCATTTTGTTTTGTTGGTTTATTTGTTCTTTTATTTGCTTGTATGTTTGTTTGTTTCTTCTCTTCACAGTGATTGGCTGAATCTATTCACAGGTTTACAATGAGCTCATTGGCTATTTATCTGGTTATTAAGAAGAGAGAAGTGAACGTTGCGGTTCATGTCACAGTGAAACTGGCAGTATTTTACACACACACACACACACACACACACACACACACACAGAGGGTGAGGTCATCATCAGGGCACGTTTGAATCATGGATTCTAATAGTGGCACTGACAGCAGCACACACTCACACAACTCCATGACCCTGTACACAAGCCGCAGCGCCAGTCAACTGAAACCACATTACCAGCGCCTAGCCGTGATCCATCAGAGAGAGCTCACGAGAGAGAGGAATTAAACAACAAGCTCTTACATCATACGCTTACCTTGACATTAACATCAGCACAAAAAAATTAAGCATAGCTGTTAAAGAACATCGGATTTGACATTCCATTTCAATGAGAATCATCCAAAAATAATGTCATCAGGAACTGAGTCCATCACACTGTACAGGCATGAGCTCTAGGATTCACACACATCAAAAAGGATTTTTTGAAATGTGACAAACACCAAATATAGACTGTGCAGGCAGACTCCTGCAAGAATAACCCATGAATGTAGCATAAAACACTATATAAGAGCAGAAGACCAGACTTAAGGCTATATGTTTTTTTTTTAGAACCCTGGATTAAAATACACACATATTTAAATACATTAAAACCCTGGGTTGGGGTTGTTTTAAGGTATCTGGCTGATACAATGAGCGCTTTAAAGGAAGAACAAGTTGTTGAAGTTTGCAAGGCTTATATAAAATAAAGATATTGAAAATGTCTGTCCCCCGATATACTTCAAGCGAAATCAAAGAACGAACTCTTGTGATGTCATTTTAAACAAAATCCGGCCAAAAAAAAGTCAGTCGAGGTCGGACATCCGCGAGTAAAACTGAGCACACTGTAGAGCTGCTTTATAGTAGAAAATCTAGTTGTAATTCTAATTGAAAGAGACACTACAATATTTGTTCATGTTTAATACTGTAAAGCTGCTTGTTTTTAAACAATCTATTGTATGAAGTAATAAATAAATAAATGTGACGTGACTTTACTGGAGTATTGCAGAGCTTGTGCAAACATAGATGCTTTCTAAACTACTGTTTTCCCACCGCTGTCATTTTAGTTGTGTGTTTATGTTGTTATTGAGAGGAAAGCGCACAGCACATATTCACATATTCATCTAAACGCCGCTCTCAGCATCATGGGTGACGTCAGGATATTCGCTAATGGTATCCCGCTGATCACATATTTATTTCAAACTTATTTTTACCCCAAGGCGAAGAATGAAAAAGAACTTCGCTGTGAGTGGGGCCTTTACTAGCAAGTAAACAACATATCCTCATAAGCATATTTTTATATTCAGATGGCTGGATATTACACTTATTTTCCCCTAATGTGTCTAATGATGTTTGTATAACCTGGGCTCATTGATTTAAATGTTTAAAAGGTCACGTAAGGAAACTAACTATGGTTGGTTACTTTAAATGTCATCCGATGGTCTCTTTCCATCTAAGTGGCTGGTTTTTGGCAGGATCAAGCTGCAAATTGGACGAGACGTTGAATATTGGCAAAGTCTGGCTATTGAGAATGCGACCGTGTATGTGTATAATTACAGCAAGCTGCGGAAACGTCTACAGATCAGATTCAGCCCACCAAATCAAGTCCCAATAACAACTGTGCTGCTAATAGACACCTCCACATCTGCTTTGATGGATTACCAGTTTCTCTTTATATCAGGATCTAACAGATGTTACGTGTGTGTGTGTGTGTGTGTGTGTGTGTGTGTGTGTGTGTGTGTGTGTGTGTGTGTGTGTGTGTGTGTGTGTGTGTGTGTGTGTGTGTGTGTGTGTGTGTGTGTGTGTGTGTGTGTGTGTGTGTGTGTCACTTGTCATATTCTATTTTTCGTTCACACACACACACGCAGCTGCACTGTTGTTTCTCTGGTAACTTGTTTTTTAACCCTTTTGTATTCATTTGCATAAGATACAAGCCAGGTTTGAATCTTTTTGCCTTCAGCACTGAAGAACTTTATTTCTACAGGCACACACACATTATGCTGTCTGTACGCTATCTTCTACACTGAGATTTCTGTAAATATTCCTGTGCTGTATTTATTATCAAATGCATTGTCATTTTGGGGCGTTTTTGTGATGTTGACTAGATGCCAAATTCAGCATCTGTCACTGTGGTTTCTGGAAACACTTTGTCCCGTTTTCAGGAGAAAAATGTAACATGTTTTGATTATGTACTATAGTTCGAGTTAGTACTTTTATTGTTTGTAATTCTATTTATTTAGTACAGCAGGGCCACATTAAATTGATCATACATTTATAATGTTATACAAACTTCTGGGAATCTTGGTTTCCATAAAAAATTTGGGCAGCACAACTGTTTGCAACATTGATAATAATCAGAAATGCTTATTGAGCAGCAAATCAGCATATTAGAATGATTCCTGAAGGATCATGTGACACTAAAGACTGGAGTAATGATGCTGAAAATACAGCTTTGCATAACAGGAATAAATTACATTTCAAAATATATTAAAATAGAAAATGTTTATTTAAATTGTAATAATATTGCTGATTTAATGTACTTTATTATACTCCTGTACATGCACTTAATGTGAGGAGCACTAATTATGCATGCTTAGTTGCTGTCTATGTAGAGCGCTCCAAATCAAGCAGACAGAAAGCCAGATCACTAGAGGTGTGGGTCAACATGTCAGATGTGTTGTCACTCATCTTCACTTTCTTTTACTTTAAAGCTTTGCTCTTTTATAAAGGTGGTTCTGGCCATTGAAGAGTGGAAGGTGAAGCAAAAGCTTGTGTAGTTTTAAGGTAGAGGACAGGGCGGCCGGTTCATGCCAGCCCATCTGGTGTGAGGAGAGTTCTTCCCCTTATGGTCCTTACGTGTGTGTGTGTGTGTGTGTGTGTGTGTGTGTGTGTGTGTGTGTGTGTGTGTGTGTGTGTGTGTGTGTGTGTGTGTGTGTGTGTGTGTGTGTGTGTGTGTGTGTGTGTGTGTGTGTGTGTGTGTGTCAGCGTTAATCGTGCAGAACAGTGTACTTTGTAGGGTAGGACAGGGGATGGTGACACCATCATCTCAATATTAAAACACACTCAACACAAACACACACATTCACATACAAAACGACCAAGAGTATGTGTCTCATTGATGTTCATTGCTCTCTGTTTGTGTGTCTCTCTGCAGGCCACGGATAATGACATTGGCACGTTTGGAGTGGTTCGGTATTACTTCAGCGATGAGCCAGACCAGTGAGATTATCATTCATTAACATACTGTGACCTTTCACACTGATACAGCGTCTTGTTTAATTCATTAATTTCCTCTGATTAATTTAATCCACATCTCTGTAGATTTGCATGCCTTTCTCTCCTTTTCATTTAGACTGATTTCTTCCATGGCTGTGTTTGGAATGGAATACTAGCATAATGTCTACTGCATACTATTTTCTTTAGTTTAAAAAAAAAGTACTTTATAAAACATTATACATACACGTATACATTTCAAACAATATCACATTACAGCACTATATTACACACTTAATTTGACGAGCAACATAGACTTATCAGCAATTTTTATATTTTACAAAATTGTATAATTTTATTTAATTAAAATTTATTTATTTATGTATTCGTCTATTGTGTAAAATGTGTAGATGGAGTCCGATCAAAAAAATGTTTTTGGTTAGTCAAGAAACTAGTCAAGTGCACTGCATTGTGGGCGAATATTCAAAATACTGCATATATATATAAATGTTGCTTTGGCATCTGATTAAAATAAGTTTAAGTTGAGGTTCTAAAAATACTAAAACTGAAATAAAAGTAAATGATAGCTAAATAGAAATATTTATTTAAAAAAAAGACAAAAGCACATAACAAAAGTACTAAAACTTAAGTTAAAATGAAAGTTAAAAATATTAAAATAAAAGCTAATTCAAAATACTAATAAATCATATATATATATATATATATATTGTAAATAATACAAAAATAACACTTACACTGTGCAAAGAATACTTTATACTGCTGGAGAATGAGTCTATTCTGAACATAGTTCTCATTTGCTGGTTAATTAATTTGTCTAAACGTCTCTTGCAACTATGAATGAACCATTAGTGACTCATCTCCATGTATTAACCCCAGGTTCTCAATGGATGCTGAGACTGGTTGGGTGACCCTGCGAGACCGGCTGGATTATGAGCTCATGAGGCGCTTTACTCTAACCATACTGGCCCGTGATGGAGGAGGAGAGGAGACTACGGGACGTCTCCGCATTAACGTGATGGATGTAAACGACAATGCGCCAATCTTCCAGAAGGAGGCGTATACAGGTTCGCTCATGGAGAACGAACAGGCTCCACAGCAGGTCGTCCGGGCCCGGGTGAGAAACATAAAGACATGTGGAGCTTAGGAAGAGGAAACGCTGTTCACAACACATTTTCATTTTGTAACTGATGTTTTTGAGTAAAACAAACTCTTTAGTGATAGAAAATAGGACGGGGTCTGATTGTATCCTTCAGGTACTGATTGGATGATGAAAAGTGAATACTATGTACCTGAATTGATGGGAAGAGTTGTATTAGAAAGATTTGTTCTGATGTGTGATTGTGGGTCAGTCAGTATGTCTCGGTTAGTGTTTAATTCTCTCAGCGTGTGGACACTGCAGCACTAATTCCAGCTGTCTGCTCTAATCTGAGCTGTGATTGACAGTTTACCAGCAGATGTTGCACTTATCTGACCAGCAGGTGGCGGTGTGTTTATGCATGTCTGCCGGTTCACATTGTTTTTATAATCTTCTAACATCTTCAATACAGTAGTGGCCAAAAGTGATGTCTGGAAGGGAGTAATTACACAACATTTGCTTTTAATAAACTATTAAATTATCAAAATATGAGGAGAATGTTATATTGGGAAGAAGAATACACTAAACTTGGTTAAGGTATTAAAATACTTTTATTTTGCTGCATCACAAGTTGGATTGTGGATTGATATCATTCAGAAAATTTCATCCAGCTCCTTCTGCGTGAAGACTGGGATAAATCTGAATTACTATAATACTATAAATTATTTATTAGCTTTTATTTTTATATTTTCAGTTTTAATTTCAATGTTTGGTTTGAAATTAACAAAAGTTGTAATAATAATGTGTTTTATTATATTTCTATTTACTATTTGGTAGCTTTAATTCATTTTTATTTCATTTAGTTGGCATGGCAACATTTCTAATTATTTAGAAGTTTTTCATAAATTTTTTGGATTTTATATCACCTTATTATATATCACCATATGAATTAAAAATGATTATTTTTTTTATTTTTTTTAGTTAACATAACAATAACAAAACTGCTTTGTCACTAGACATTGGTCTGTTTGCTTGAGCGCCACATGTCAGATTCTGTGGCTAATGGCATAAGTTTTCCCAAATGGGGCGGTAGGAGTGTTTGGGAAACTTGTTTGGAGATAGTCCTTATAGTGAGGATATAACGTATTTCTGCATCTCTCTTTGTGTTGTTCTCAGGCGACGGACGAGGACTCTCCTCCCAATAACATCCTGACCTACTCCATCATCTACGCGTCTCAGTTCAGATCATATTTCAGCATCACTGTGGTGGAGGGCTATGCAGGTCTGTGTTCAAATCAAAGTCACCTAATAACACGATTTCACTGCTTGCTCAGGCTGTTGACGGGTTACATTAGGCTCTCGCCATCGCTCTGTGCATTAGCGGGGAATCGGATTTGTGTTTAACACCTTAAAGCGTGAAAATGCCTTTAGAGAAGCCTTTGTGACCTCTGGTGTTTCATAAACGGATTATAGCTGCGTGTCTAGTAAGCATGTGCTGATGTATTTGTATTTGTTTTATTTGAATGTCATAACCCCTGTTTGTTTGTTTGTTTGTTTGTTTAGTCATCACGGTGAATCGTCCTCTGGATTATGAGCAAGTTCCTGCTGGATTGATCTTTCTGACTCTGCTGGCCAGAGACGGAGGGAACCCGTCCCTCAACAGCACTGTTCCCATCACCATAGAGCTGTTTGTGAGTACCACACCTGCCTTAGTGAGCAGAACGTTCTGGAGGGAATGTCCAAAATACATACACCATGAAAGAGGGAAATCCTGTTGGGATGATTGTCAGTTACATTACTGTTTAAAAGGTTGTGTTCAGTAAGATTTTTTTATATACAGTATATACTGTTGTTATACAGCAAGGATGCATTAAATTGATTTAAAAAAAAGACATTAAATATGGTTACAAAAGATTTCCATTCAAATACTTCTGTTCTAAAACAAAATGTATCATGAGCCCCTTTCACACAGCGCGTTGATCCTGGGAAATTGCCAGAGTGCCTTCTGTGTGAACGCAAACACGTCCCGGGATTGATGCCGGCATCAATCCCGGGTTGGGGACCTAGTAGCATTGCCGGGATCACGTGTCTTTACGGGATTTTACCGGGATGTGTGTAAACGCACTCACAGATCCCGGAAAATCACTGGCAGTGTGAATGAACCGAAATCAAACGATCCCGTGACAAATCCCGGGTCACATTATCCGTGTATTTTCCGGAATCTCTGTGTAAAAGGGGCTAGGGTTTCCACAAATCAAGTTTGGTTTAAAGACACATGAGCGTCTACACCACGAAAGCAATCCAGTCGAATGTGTTTTCGACTACCTCTGGAAGTGGTTGAAAGTGGACAAGCTCACAACGTTTCAGACACTTGTGACCCGATCGACCAAAACACATCTTAATACCAGGCGTAAACAGAGCCGAAGAGCCAATCCAGAATTTTGATCTTTTCATAGTAAAAGGAAAATTAATGTTACGCCACAAGTGCTGTGATTGAGCTTAACTTGTATCCCAGAATAATACTTTACCTTTATCCTAGAATCTAGTGAAAACGAAGATTACAGAACCGTTATTTCAGATTTAAGTTCCTCACACACAAACAGACACAGTTTGGTGTTGTGTGATCTGTGTTTGTTCTTTATTCATTGGTTTCCTCTTAGGTTCATTGACTAGGACGATCATTTCTCTCTGACATTTCTCTGCTCTTTTATTCTAATTCTGATTAGACACATTTCATCTGAAAAACAGCAGGGGTTTGACGTGTGTGTGTGTGTGTGTTACTGCGTTGAGCTGAATTGAAGTGGTAAAACAGTGTATGTGTCTGATATTGAATCATTTCCCATTGCCACAGCCTGTGAGTTTCCATTAGACCCTAAAAGCACTCCATCAATACATTTAATTACAACCAAAGCATTTTTTCCCCTGTGGAAAATTAATGAGTTAATATTTAAAGACTTTTTAGATACCTAAAACACTGATTTCCTCCCTCCTTCCCTCCGCAGGACGAGAATGACAACCCACCCGAGTTCAGCCTCCCGTCTTATATTGTCAACATACCGGAGAATATCGTTGCAGGTGCATTAACAATTATATTATCAAAAAATGGAAGAATGTATCAACATGTAGCACATGTACAGTGCTCAAAACCTCATGACAACATAACTAGATTCCTGTCAGTGATGATTTACAACGTTCAGCCAGCTGTGCACTAGTTCTGTTCAACGCTAATATAATGTTTTGTGTGAATAAGTGCTGTTTTCCAAGACACACAGGCTTATGGTTCAGCTCTGACCCCCCGAAAACAGAACCAAAGAGTTCAAATATTACACAGAAAATCTAGTTAGGGGTTTGTACTAAACCTGTTAAACTTGTGATTTTTTTTTAAATCTCCCACGATTATGTTATATTATGTTAATATTAGTGTTGTATGTTGATTCCTATGTACACCAGCACTGGAAATGCACATCTAGTCTATTCAGCTACCATTTCTTTCTGTGCTGCATCACTTTGGACACATTACAAAACTCCTTCAAGATATTTGTTTCTGCCTTGGCTTATAATTAATTGTATTTATTTATTTTAATTTTAAATGATTGTGTTTTAATTGAGCAAGTAGGTTGTGTGCAGAGGGAAAAGAGACAGAGATGTTCACAATTCTCATGCATTTATTCACTAAATGCCTTTATTCCACACAATAGACTCGCCTCCAATCATCAGAGGGAAATTACATTTGCTCTGCGTGTGTGTTTGTGTGTGTCAAGGGTACTGAACACACTCCACTAAAATCTGATAAACCTGAAATCCACAACCCTGTCTCCATGAATGCACACATTAACCACTTCCTGTCTGAAGACCATCCCTTACACTTTGCCTGTCTATCACATCATGTTATGTGTTTTTCTCTTCACTCAGCTGTCTGTCTCACGCAATCATTATCTGATGGTTTGTTCACTTCCTCTTTTCTCTTTGTTTTGACTCATGTTCTCTCTCTCTCTCTCTCTCTCTCTCTCTCTCTCTCTCTCTCTCTCTCTCTCTCTCTCTCTCTCTCTCTCTCTCTCTCTCTCTCTCTCTCTCTCTCTCTGTCAGGAGCTACGGTGTTGTTTGTGAATGCCACCGATCTGGACGCCTCTCGAGAATTTGGACAGGTCTCTCTCATCTATTCCCTGCAGGGCAGCTCACAGTTCAGACTCAACACGCGTTCAGGTGGGCAACGTCACACACGTTCACACCTGCCCTTTAACCTTTTTTTCGGTTCCCATGAGGAAAACAGCTTACAAATCATACTAAGTGATGTTTTTTAAAAATGCAGAATGTTTTCTGTGCTGGTTTAGGGGTAGTGTTAGGGTAAGGGGATAGAATATACAGTTTGTAAAGTATGAAAATCATTAAGTCTATGGCAAGTCCCCTTAAAACATGGAAACCCAACTTGTGTGTGTGTAGGAGAGATCACCACTACAGCTCTTCTGGATCGAGAGATGAAGTCTGAGTATATTCTGATCATAAGAGCCGTGGATGGTGGGGTGGGGCCACAGCAGAAAATTGGCATCGCTACGGTAACGGCTGACTCTTTGATCTACCTCAGACAGACAGCATCACCTATGTATAAAACGACTTAATATTACTTGACAGAAGAATGGGTGTCTATTTTCATATAGCTGTTTCCACCCTATTTGAAATGCAAAGTCACTTGAAGCCAGGCATTATAGTGATTTGAAAGTGTTTTAAAGCATGCATATATTTCTCTGCAGGTGAACATCACTATACTGGACATAAATGATAACGCCCCCATGTGGCGAGATGAGCCATATCAAGCAAATGTTGTGGAGATGAGTCCCATCGATACCGACGTCATTACTGTGAGTGCACTGATTTGACCTTCAACCTCTGAACTGACCTTTCAACTTCAAACTGTCCTGACCTTTTATTTTTAAAGCAATAATTCCCCAGAAATAGTTTTTGACTGCTTTGTGTGAATAATGGCTTAAATTTCATTCAGTTCCTCACACAAAGTAATCATGTGGTTTCTAAAGACTACTTATTTTATTGTTTTAATGGTGCGTATAGTTCCCCTTTAGGAACTAGACACACGTGGTCTGGTTAGACACCAAAAAGGCTACAATCCCATCATATCCCACCATCAGATTAAATGTAATGACAAGATACAGAAACAGTGCCTGTTATAAAGCAGAGGTTTGATCCTAATGTCAGCAGGTAAACATGGTTAGTGCTATTGATTTTATGAGTAATAATATCTTATAGTTTCTCTCTGAGTCAAATCCCCCCAGTACCCAGAGGAGCAAGTTTCCATCTCCTCTCCGTCTGGAGAAAACCCCTCTGTCCCAGCCTTTGATCGGCTGGAGTTTTGCAGCTGAATTCAAAGTGGGCTCTCACCTCGGTGTCCTTGGAACATTTTATGGAGATCCTATATGCTCCTATTATTCTATTGCTTGAAGTATGTGAAAGTCCCATCTTGAGGTTTTTTTTCCTCCTTTGGTGAATGAATAAATTAGTTCATATGTTAATGTCAGTCATGCCATCTCTACTTTCAGTCTCAGAAGGCACTCCCAGGGACCATTCATAAGTTAGCTAGAGGTTTCCAACATCTAAAACTCCAATATGATGGACTAGCTTTAATGTATTTCCACGAGTCATGGTTCACATAGGTTATCAGTCCACCAGGAAACAACATTTTGTTTACCAGGTTCCCAGACTGCTACAATGAGCTCATTTTAAGGTGAAGTGTGTAATTTATGTGGCACTCTTCGTACCAAACAGAACTGTTTTCATGACCAACTCATCTCGTTGGATTAGTGTCTGGCTCTGGAACCTAAAGTACACTCTTTGAAGAAAGGGTTCTTTCAGCGAACCTTTTACTGGTTCTAATCATGGGATCATTTTATGGATTTAGTTTTAATACATTTTCTTTTAACTCGTGTTTCATTTTGATTACATTTTATGAATCAAACAGCTCATAAGCATACTTTATGACTAGAATAAATTGAAATAACATGTTAAACATGAAAGTATTATACTGGGTTCCCACGGGTCCTTGAAATCCTTGAAAGTTTGTGGACTAAATCTGAAAAAAAAAAAATTCAAGGCCCTGGAAAGTTTTTGAAAATAAACATACACAGATACAGGTCCTTGAAAGTGTTTGAATTTATTTTGTGCAAGAAGTTTTCTAGGAAAAAATCCATATTATTCCCTCAGGTTCGCTAATGTGTTATTTCACCAACACTTCATGGTCTATGCACACTAGCTTGCTTGATTTACGATAGTTACGTGCATTTACAGTATACGTTACGTCAAGTGTTTCCCGCTTGAGGTACTTTGTTTTGTACGTTGGCGTTGCCATGAGGAACGCGGAAGAAAGCTTTTTTGCATAGTTGTGTTTGACACATGAAAACTGTAACAATGTATCTTACAAGGTAACACGATGTAACCTTGCTCTCACTTGAAATGTGTCCCCACATTAAATCCTTGAATTTGAGGGTATTGGACCTGGAAAGTCCTTGAAAGGTCCTTGAATTTGAAGGTAACCAAGGTGTGGGAACCCTGTTTATACATTAATGTAAGACATTTCTCTTTCTATAGAACCTCTTTAATGTCATAAAGATTTTGTATGTAAAATCGAGTCAAGAACCCTAGGCTTCTACATAGAACCCCATTGAACCTTTTTCTCTAAGAGTGTACACTTTTCAAGAAGAACTAGTCAGTTGGATTTGCCAAAGTTTACTAGTTTCATGGCATCAGATCTTTTTAAAGATGTTTAAAGTTTTTGTTTGAGGGAATTAGTAAATCAAATATCCAACAAGCACAGCTATATAAAATATAAAATGTATACTTTTGGTTGGACTGAAATTCTGACCACTAGACACAATTTCTGCTATTTTTTGGTGTCGACTGCTGTGTCATTATTTAAGTGAACTATTACTTTGTTGCACACTTTCTTAACATTACTGTGGTATCAATGATTTCAGATTTATCTGTCACTAAACTTCACAGTCTCAATAAGCCAGACCTTTGGCTGTTGCCATAGAAGTGTCACCTTTGACTCTACATGGGGAGTTGTAAGACATTAAGGCATCCATTTCTGTAAAGTTGCTTTGCAATAACATATACTGTAAAAAGCACTTGAAATACTCGTCCAGATTACAGAATATTCTGGGCAAGAATCGCCTACTTTACACTCACCGGCCACTTTATTAGGTACTCCTTGCTAGTACCAGGTTGGACCCCCTTTTGCTTTCAGAACTGCTTTAAATATTTGTGGCATGGATTCAACAAGGTTCTGGAAACATTACTCAGAGATTTTGGTCCATATTGACATGATACCATCACACATTTGACGGCTGCACATGCATGATGCAAATCTCCCGTTCCAGCACATCCCACTGGTGCTTTATTGGATTGAGATCTGGTGACCGTGGAGGCCATTTGAGGATAGTGAACTCATTGTCATGTTCAAGAAACCAGTTTGAGATGATATGAGCTTTGTGATATGTTCACAAGAGAAGATCAGAAGATGCATACTGTGGTCATAAAGAGATAGACATGTTCAGAAACGATACTCGGGTAGGCTATGGCATTAAAACCGATACTCAGTTGGCAAAAAGGGGCAAATGTGGCTGGAAATATCCTCCACACCATTACACCAGCAGCCTGAACCGCTGATACAAGGCAGGAATGGTCCATGCTTTCATATTATGCCAAATTCTGACCCTACCTTCTGAATGTTGCAGCAAAAATCAAGAGTCATCAGATCAAGCAACGTTTTCACAATCTTCTATTGTCAAATTTTGGTGAGCCTGTGTGAACTGTGGCTTCAGTTTCCTGTTCTTATCTGACAGGAGTGGCACAGGTGTGTTTTCTGCTTCTGTATCAAGGTTTGATGTGTTGAGCGTTCAGAGATGCTCTTTTGCAGATCTCGGATGTAACAAAAGCTTATTTGAGTTACTGTTGCCTTTCTATCAGTAAACCAGTCTGGATTTTCTCCTCTGAACTCTGGCATCAACCAGGCATTTTCACCCACAGAACTGACGCTCACTGGATACTTTCTCTTTTTCGGACCATTCTCTGTAAACCCTAGAGATGGTTGTGCGTGCAAATCCCAGTAGTTCGGCAGTTTCTGAAATACTCAGACCAGCCCGTCTGCCACCAACAACAACGCCACGCTCAAAGTCAGTCACTTAAATCAACTTTTTTCCCCATTCCTATCTCAGTTTGAACTTTAGCAGATCATCCTATGTCTACATGCCTAAATACATTGAGTTGCTGCCATGTGAGTGGCTGAATAGATATTTGGGTTAATGAGCAGATGAACAGGTGTACCTAATAAAATGGCTGGTGATATATTTCAGCCTTGTAAACACATTTTGTTGCAATAATTTCAGCCAGATCTTGTACATTTTGTATACAGTATAAATCAGACTATTTAAACTGTGGGCGATATCTGTGGACGTGGCATCTGAGGAAAAAGCGAACTGATGGAGCTGATACTGTTTTACAGTATATTGGAAAAAAACGATTGAATTTGAGATGTGGGTGTTCAAGTTAAATGTGGTCAGGCCTTTAGAGACCCTAAACTCTGCTTGTAAACGTTTAGGTGTTTTATAGTGGCTCTGTCTTTGGATAAATATGCCACTGATTGTCCTTTAATTAACAAGCCAGTACTGAACTTCATTAGGAGGTTCCGATGACTAATTAAAATGTAGCCCAGAGTCAAGTGCATACTTGATTACCCTGCTGGACACTGTGCAGTAGAGAGAGAGAGATGATACAGAACAAAGGAAGAAATGGATGGATCATTTTTCTTTAAATGGATGTAAAAACCAAATGTTTTAAAGCTTTTGACTTCCACACTCTGGTCCAGACTTCCACAATCTGTCTATTTACCAGTCAAAACAGTGGTATTGTGTGATCTAATCTGTATATAGTGTATATAATATACACAGTATATTATATAGTGATCATTTACTCACTATCATGTAATTTCAGCCTTTTATCTGATGATTTACAGAATTCCCAAGCTATTCTTTTCCGTGCAGCATACAGTAATGTTTGGGGTTGGTACGTTTTTTTTTTATGTTTTAGAAGAAAGTCTCTTATGCTCACCAAGGCTGCAATTTATATCTGATCCAAAATACAGTAAAAACATGAATATTGTGAAATATTTTAAAAATTTAAATGAACTGTTTTCTATTTCAGTATATTCTAAAAAGTAATTTATTCCTGTGATGTCAAAGCTGAATTTTCAGCATCATTACTCCAATCTTCGGTGTCACATGATCCTTCAGAAATCATTCTGATATGCTGATTTGCTGCTCAAAAAACATTTCTTAATATCATATCATGTTGAAAAGAGTTGTGCTGCTTAACATTTTTGTGGGATCGTGATAAAAAAAAAAACAGATTTTTTTCAAAAACTATTTTTTTTAACAATATAGTGTTTACAACATAGATGATTTCCGTTGACTAACAGTTACATTTTTACCTGTTTTTCACACAAAGCTATCATGTGACCTTAGAAGAATATGAACACAGATCACATGGACTACTTTTATGATATGTGATATATGATGGGTTTTTTTAAAAATAATTTTTGAAGCTTGACAGCCCCTTGTTCCTGTATTCTTTCATATATAAAAAAAGCAATGAGGACTTTCTGCAAGGCATACAAATGACTGCAGGAGAACATATGAAAATGGTCTGTAAACATGCCTGAATAAATGTGTGTAAAATGAAATCCCTCAGAGTTCAATTCAATTAGATAAAGTTTACATTAGACCCGTGCCATTCATCACCCGTTTAAACTCCCTTGAATCAATGAAGAACACAGTCGCCTGGTCCTTCCTGTTTTAATAATTAAAGACTTACAGAACCTTTGTTCTCTAATGACCAATTAAGTGATTTTCAGTGCTTTCTGCACCAGCACTGTGAATAATTGATTGGCTCTTTGAAAAAAAATAACAGCCAGGGTTTTATACAGTTATGCCCCATGCATAAATCTCCCATCATGCCATTCTGTGGGGAGAGGATTGGTGTGATTTAATTTCTGCACCTTGGAACTCTGTTTTGTGACTCATTTTTCTTTTTCTCTCTGCAGATATTAGCGGTGGACCCTGATTATGGTGATAATGGGACGGTGGTTTATTCCATAAATCCAGAGAACCCCTTCTACACCATCAACCGCAACACTGGGAAGATCCGCACCAGTGGAGCTGTGCTGGACAGAGAGAGTCAAAACGCCCGGTCCGCACAGCTTATGAGGACCATCATTGTCTCTGCTATCGACCGTAAGCAACTCTCAGCTGTCCCATAATGCCTCGCTCTCTCTCTGAGGCCAGAATAAAGCTAGTTTTACAGTCGCCAACCTTCAGTGTCTTTAAATCATGCTAACACACCAGTCTTCCCATATCTCCAGTATAAAGTTTGTATGTTGTGCACAGTATGTAAACTTTGTACACACTATAGTTCTAAAGTTAATACTTTAAGAATTATTCATGCATTCAATTTAACCAAAGTGACGGTGAAGACATTTATAATGCCACAAAAAGATTTCTATTTCAAATAAATGCTGTTCTTTTGAACTTTCTATTCATCATATAATTCTTAAAAATAAAATGTGATGCATTAAGACTGGAGTAATATTGCTAAAAATTCAGCTGTCATCACAGGAATAAATTACATTTTAAAAATGTTTATTTGAATAGAAACCGTTATTTTAAATTGTAAAAATATTTTACTATATTACTGTTTTTTTCTGTATGTTTAGTCAAATGCATGAGAGATTTAATTGCGCGTAAGAGACTTCTTTCAAAAACTTGACCTTTCACAAACCGAATGAAATCAGATGTAAATTCATTAATTCCAAGATATCCATGTGCTGTATTTTATAATCACAATATTATATATCAAAGTATGTATTCATGTTGATCATTGCCTAATTCTGTTTCACTTATTATAAAAATAGTATGCAGTGTATACCGTGCAGTATTCACTTAGTAAGGTGTTACTCCTTTCCAAACACATCCTTTGTTTTGTCTGCCTTCTCACAATTTGTCTTTCTCCTCTATTAGTTGTGTTTGACAATATAAACTGATATTTCTTTAAAGAATTCCTTCCCCCTCAGTGGATCTAATGACTACAGAAAACTCAGATAAGTTATGCCATATGTGATTATTCTCTTTGTTGTGCTGCCCTCCTCAGGTGGGACACCTCCACTGCGCTCTTCAGCCAGCGCTACGGTGTATGTGAACCTCCTGGACCTCAACGACAACGATCCTGCCTTTCTCAACCTCCCATTTGTTGCTGAAGTACCAGAGGGGCTTCCTATTGGATCGTCTGTGTTCAGGGTTAGCATTTGATGGATCCACAGGGACTGAAAGTTCACTGATTAAATATTCAACAATCATTTAATTTTAGTATGTTGGCCCCCCGGGTTCATATCCTCAAATATAATTGTTAATACATTGCTAGCATGAATCAACATGTTCCAAACATTTTTAGCATGCTACTAGCATGAATTACCAAAACACTAAATGTTGCTAGTATGTTTTAGCACATTGCTAGATTGTTTTAACATGTTGCTGGTATGTTTTAACACATCGCTTTGCTAGATTGTTTTAATATGTTGCTGATATGTTTGAACACATTGTTAACATGTTTTAGCATGATGCTAGTATGTTTTAACACATTGCTAACACATAAATTAGCATGCTGCTAGTATGTTTTGGCTCATTGTTAACATGAATGATCATGTTCCCAGCATGTATTCTCACTTTGCTATAAATTATTTAACATGTTGCTACCATTTTTCACACTTTGCTAGCATTAAGCATTATGCTAGCATGTTGTAACACTTGTTAGCATTAATTAGCATCCTGTTAGTTTGTTTTAACATGTTGTTAGCATGTTTTAGCATGCATTAATTAGCATGTTGCTATCATGAATTATCTTGTACCAATTCTCTGGTCATCTTTGATTAAATGTTGAGGTCTAATGAAGTTCTTGTAATAAAACTGTCCTGTGCTCTTCTGCCCCCTGCTGGTTTCCTCTCTCAGGTGCAGGTGCAGGACCCTGATGAAGGTGACAATGGCGCGGTTACCATGACGCTTCAGATGGGCATGCCGCGGCTGGACTTCAGGCTCAACATCACCACAGGAATCCTGGTTTCCACAGCAGTGCTGGACCGCGAGCAGATTGGCCAGTATTATCTGAGAATTATTGCGTATGACGCAGGCCAGTTTCCACGAACATCCACGAGCACTCTCACTATCACAGGTACAGAGCAGGAGGACCAATCACTGTCCGGCTGTCAATACCTCGTGTTCAAAAGCAAATGCTGAATGATGTTATTGTGTGTCTCTCTCTTTTCTGTGCAGTTTTGGACATGAATGATGAGACGCCAACCTTTTTTCCCAGCGTTTATAACGTATCGTTGGATGAGAGCGTGCCCCGTGATTATGTGCTGGTCAGACTGAACTGCACAGACAATGACGCGGGTCTCAACGCAGAGCTCAGCTATTTTATCACAGGTCAGAGTGCAGAAGGTCACAGATCAGAGGGTGCGAATGACTTTGTGCTGATGGAGCAACACTGTGGGATTTTGGCTGGGTCTGCTGTGACCCACAGTGACTCGCTTTCAGTAAATGTGAAGCTAAGGCAGCATTTTAAGGCATCATAGACTTAACAACACAGCATTCCAGTTTCTAAATATACCCTAGGCCAACTTATTGAGCTCAGCATTGTGCTCAGTTACAAGACGACAGTTGAAGCTCATTCAATTGTGAAAACTAACTTTCTTTAGTTTGTAATGTTGCTCGTTGAGCTTGAAAAAGGTCTGCAAAGTTTCTGAGCTCCCTGAAACACCTCCATTGTGCTTTTCGGAAGGAGGGGCTTCATAGAGTCAGGAACTAAACAGTGTGTTACTGACAGAGAGGTGCTGCAACAATGTCAAATATGTACCGATATGTAACAATATGTTAATCTCAATCTCAAAATCAATTGTGTATTAGTGTGACAACACAGGTAGCACATTCAAAATCAGTCAATTATGATGATCTTTGAAGGCAGCACACTAGGGTTTGAGACAGAGCCGTGATTTGTGATTTCTCAGCCTGTTTATGTGTCCCTATAGGAGGGAACCAAGATGGAAAGTTTAGCGTGGGCTTCCGGACCGGTGTGGTACGGACCGTGGTGGGTCTGGATCGGGAGACTCAGGGCTCGTACAGGCTGGTGATTGAAGCGATTGGTGAGTTTCATATAGGTGTTAAAAACAACTGGTTATGCATGTGTGCATGCATATGTGGTATGATCTTTTGCAGTTTCCTGTGTAAATGACATTGGATTGAAAGAAGTATTGTGGTTTCCTGTTTGAGCTGTGCAGCTTTCAGAAATACGCCAGCTGTTCTAATACCAGTTTGATGAGCTTCTATGAAAATACGCTGCCCACTTGTTTCAATATTGAGAAGTTCATCATTGTACTTATCTGATAAGTAAAATTACTCTTGCAGGTCATTTTACATACAAGATATATATACAGGCGCTGGTCATATAATTAAAATATCATAAAAAAGTTGATTTAATTCAGTAATTCCATTCAAAAAGTGAAACTTGTATATTATATTCATTCATTACACACAGACTGATATATTTCAAATGTTTATTTCTTTTAATTTTGATGATTATACAAAAAAAGGATTTTTAGAAATGCTGGCCAACTGAAAAGTATGAACATGAAAAGTATGAGCATGTACAGCACATGTACTTAGTTGTGGCTCCTTTTGCCTGAATTACTGCAGCAATGCGGCGTGGCATGGAGTCGATCAGTCTGTGAGTCTGTGGCACTGCTCAGGTGTTATGAGAGCCCAGGTTGCTCTGATAGTGGCCTTCAGCTCTTCTGCATTGTTGGGTCTGGCGTATCACATCTTCCTCTTCACAATACCCCATAGATTTTCTATAGGGTTAAGGTCAGGCGAGTTTGCTGGCCCATTAAGAACAGGGATACCATGGTCCTTAAACCAGGTACTGGTAGCTTTGGCACTGTGTGCAGGTGCCAAGTCCTGTTGGAAAATGAAATCTGCATCTCCATAAAGTTGGGCAGCAGCAGGAAGCATGAAGTGCTCTAAAACTTCCTGGTAGACGGCTGCGTTGACCTTGGACCTCAGAAAACACAGTGGACCAACACCAGCAGATGACATGGCACCCCAAACCATCACTGACTGTGGAAACTTTACACTGGACTTCAAGCAATGTGGATTCTGTGCCTTCATGCTTCCTTCATTTTCCAGCAGGATTTGCACCTGCCCACACTGCCAAAATAACCAAAACCTGGTTCAATGACCATGGTATTACTGTGTGATTTCATGTAATGTTCTAATGTTCTGGGATTTTGATTTTGTGGGTCTATATAATATATTAGTTTCACCTGTTAAGTTGAATTCTTGAAATAAATCAACTTTTTGATGATATTCTAATTATATGACCAGCACCTGTGTATGTATGTGTACATACATATATACACAAGAATTCTGACTTTATAACTCGCAATTGCGTTAAATAATTTTTTTCAGAATGATAATAATATATATATAAAGTCAGAATTGCAATATATCACAATTTTATATATATATATATATATATATACACACACACACTCACATATATATGTTTCATATTTTTGCAACACATTTTACACCAATACAAGTAAATGTGGTAGGCAAAAACTGTCAAGGTTTGTCTTGTGTGTCTTTTTTTTTTTTTTTTTTCACGGTCATGTTGCTGTTGCTTGGCACAACTATTAGTTATTTAAAAATGACTAGTATTACCATGCAACACCAGTGAAGATATTAGTCATAAGGGCTTTATTGTGCATTTCTATGTTGCTATCAGTGTTTCCATGGTCATGGACAATCTGTAACTATTAGCTACAATGCAAATTAGAATGCATATAATATAAATTAGAATCTATAAAATATTATTATTTTAAGTATGCTTTGTTTCAAGTCCCAGCTCTTCTTTAGTTCAGTCTTTTGTTAAAATCCTTATCCAATAATGACTGGAAATGTCCGAGAAATCGCTTAACCTTGAACTTGTGCTGTATTTTATTTGTACTGAGGGCAGCATTTCCTAGCCGTATTGTCCAGACTGTTGATGGTTTTCCTGTAGATAATGGTCCAGCGGGAGGACGGAGAACAGGCACAGCTACAGTATATGTGGAGGTGCTGGACGTCAATGACAACAGGCCTATATTCCTCCAGAACAGCTATGAGACCAGCGTCCTGGAGAACATATCAAGAGGAACTAGTATATTACAGGTACACACATGCACATATTCACAATTCACTGTTCTATATGAAAGCTAAAAATAACAACAACAACTTCTTTTTTTTCAATATTGGTATTATGAAGTAGAGCATGGGGTTGTAAGTTTGTTACATTGTGTTTTTGTTTGTCTGTAACCATGGCAACAGTATCATGTGATGCCAGTTGTTTTCTGTGATGTCATGTTCCAGTGTGCTGGTAACCATCTCTAGACTGGCAACAATAGGTTAACCATGACGGTTCTTCTAAAACTCTGTTGACTAAATAAATGTTTTTTTTTTGTTTTCAAAGAAAAATAAATAAAATGAATTTAACTGTTATTAAAGCTTTGTTTGGGAAATAATTAATTGTTAATACACAAAGCTTTGTTTGAGTTTGCAAGAAACAAATCCTATAATTTGGACACCTAAAGCACACTTAAACATGTATCAAAACCATAAACAAAGTGACAATAACATTTCAAAATAGCACAAACACACTTGCTTACTTTTAAAGCAAAACATTTCACAAAAATATGTTTTAAATGATAAAATTATATTATAGTCATGTACTATTCAATAGTTTAAAATTAGCACAAGTTCTACAAATGCCACTTGGTTTGATCTTTTGGTTTCTAATGCGATGACATTCAGACATTTTTAAGGACGCAAGTATACTAATACTCTCGGGGCCACTGGTACACATAAACATAGATGCAAATGAATGTGAATTTCCTCCAAATAAATAGTTCTGTTGTTAATGCTTTGTCAAAATGGCCACCATTACTCCGAGAGCTGAGAGTCAGGTCTTTTAGAGGATGTGATGACAATGTCCAGTTGTGTATAAAGTTGCAGCCACCGTATGGTTGTATCATTGAGTCACATCTTGTTTCGATGTGAATTAAATGAGTTGTCTTCCTGTACACAGCCTGATCTCGTTCAGTACTGATAGCCGGTCAGGGTCTGCTCTCATGTTTGCATTAAAACACTGATTGTGTATTATTTAGGTGCGTTTCTATAGCTCTTTACAAAACCTAGTGAGCTGACTACCTAGAAGGCATTTTAAGGGATCATAGGCAACCCTTCAGATGCAAATAATGTTCCCATAAAGTTTTAATATACACACGGAGAGCATTATTTCACATGGACTACATGTAAACAACATGAATACTGGCTGTTTTAAATTCTGAATTAAAAAACTGGAAATAAATAAAAACTAAAAAAAACAAAACTAAAATTAAAACTGAATATATATATATCAGTTTCAGTCTTTATTTATTTCCAGATAGTCATTTCAGCGCTTCAACTTTCAACTATAATAAATTTGTTTTTTTCCTTCATTTTAGTTTTAGTTTGTTTATAATAATAACTTTGGCAACATCATATGCATCCCTCAAGGGAAAAGGTAATCCCAGAATGCATTGCATTGAGCAGACAAGTGGATACAAATGTTAATTCTAAACATACATTTCATTCAGTTCCAGAAAGTTTCGATAAAATCAATTAAATCTAAATAAACGAATTGTATTTAATATTGTATGTCTTGCATGTTTATGCTTAGCAACATTTTTGGAATCATTTTGAGTCTAGTTTCCTGTAGCTGGAGTTTCTCCCTATGAAGTGCACTTTGAATCAGTCACTTAAAAGGCAGCTGCAGGATTATATTATGCAGGCAGGAGACCGCAAGGTAACTCACTAGGTTTTGCAACAGAGCTCAAATCTCGGTGGCATACTGCAGCAGAGACGGTATAGTAATATATGTGTAGGAGTCATTTGTCTTTGACTCTGCGGGCGGCATTGACCCTGATTGCTTCCGGCTCTGGGCTGCGTAAGGCTGAACGGGTCTCCTGAACGCCGGCGTGGAGGAGAACGACTGCCTCATAGAGCCCAAGCGCTTCCAGAGCTTCAGCTGGGGCTCGCTGGACGGAGTCTGACCGTCCACCGGGTCACAGTCCCCATCCACACCCCACGACCCCCCCGTCGAGCAGCACATCGCCAGAACAATCACACAGCCCCCGAACACAACGAAGAGACACACGATGATGATGATGGTCAGGAGGGGCTGTTGAAGATCCAGAGGTGGAGATGTTGGGGAGACGGGAAGCGAGAGATTGGAGAGGGACAGATTGAAGGGAACGTCCATTTCGTTTCTGGATCTGCAGAGAAGCAAAACAGGGAGTTAGAGAGTTAAATCTGGGTCAAGTGGAGTGCGTTTATAGTGAAGATCTAGATGTTTTTGTGACACTCTGGGTTCAGGCTTGTGCAAATGTGTGAACGTGTGCTTGTACGAGACGCATACAAGGTTCCAGGATGTGGTTAACAGGTGTGTGTGCGTGTGTGTACGCTCGAGAAGAAAGAATTCTTTAAATATATTAATTATTTGTTTTAAGCAGCAATGATACGCCACGCAATTGGACACTTTTTTTTAAAACCTAAGGCCGAAAAACAAACACTTTGAGTTTGTATGGGTCACAGTGGTCTGAGATGTGACTCAAAGCAAATCATTACACAATTCAAGTATGTTTCATTCTCACGGTTTTTTTTTTTAAAGACCCTACTATGAGTTTTGGACCAGATTACAACACTGCCTCACGCTGTGCTCAGATTTGCCAAGATAATCTGCATTCAAAAGTCTGAGATTTCTTATGAAGCGCATGATATAATTTCATAAGCTCTGTAATTATAATTGTCACCATTTGTCTCATTTGTGTCTAATTTATTTCTCTTGTTGTTATTGTTAACTAAAACGTAACTATTTTCGCTAATTGAATTAAAGCTGAAATCAAATCTAATGTAAATACTAGTTGAACAATTTAAACTTAAAAACTTAAATTATAAATTTTATACTAACTGGAAAAAAAATAACTTTGGATTGAAAAACTGAATACTAAAACTGAAATAAAAACTAAATAAAAATACTTTATAAAAACAAAATGACTAAAATTTAAATAAAAAAAGCTAAATATTAATATATACTATAAAATAGGCTAATACTAAAAATTCCTCTCCTAAAGACTTTTTTCGAAACATCAGAGATAATACTCAACTGAGCAATGAAAGCGCGAATCATCTGAGCACATTTTCCTGTAGGTGTAAACAGTGCGGTTTGTGGTGGCGGGACAGTGCACACATATTATCGTCATCACCATCTAGCATCTCTACACGCAGCTTACGGTGCTTCTCTGCAAGACTAGCAAAATGACTGAGCGATTCTGTAAAGAAAGGTCAAAGTATAGTAATTTATATTGCACTATATCCATTACAGATTAGCAAGAGTCTCTTACACACACACACACACACACACACACACACACACACACACACACACACACACACCCAGCAGGGGCAGATTAAGGTCTACACATGCCCCTATGCTCAGGGACCCAAATGTTGTTTCACTAAAAATGGCCATTCAGGTGAGGTGATTCAATCTCTGCCGGGGCGGCACAGAGGGGACCAAGAACCAGTCAAAAATAAATGCTGACTGTATAACGTATAAATATTTATTTCTCAATTATGCACCATTTATCATCTGTCATACCATGGTGTAGCCTAACCACTTGATGGCTGTATAGCCCTATATATAAATATATAAACATGGCTGTGTATTCTCTATTCGCTGGGAACATTGTTTTCAGACATAATTTACTTGTATTAGGTTTTGCATTTGGATATATGTATTTTTAGCCATTATTAAAGACTAGTTTTTGTCAAAATTTTGTTTTTTCCAAGTCAAATATTAACAAATCCTTAAAACAAGATAAATTCACTTGAGGAACAGCACTGCATAAGATATCGACTTGTTTTCAGTACACTGTAAAAATGAAATGATCAATAAGTTATGACATGTTTTTTCAACTTTTTTCTAAGTTATACAACATTCAACATTCTGTATTTTTAGTGTTTTTTCCATTTTTAACAGACAGAATACACCTACACCACATTATTTTTATATCATATACAGCATTGCTTCTAAAGTAAATGTATTTTTTTTTTTTTTTTTTTTTATGAGAAGAAAAAGACCAATTAAACACCAAGTTATTTTTTGCAGTGCATGCAGGTTAGTTGAATTTAAACACTGTTGTAGTTGGTAATTGGATCACCATCACATTACCTCAATAACACGTGTTCATGTACGTACAAGGTGAATGCATTTGCTAAGCATACACGTCTGTTTATGTACTTTCTGGCCTACATCACTCCCATAAACACACATTTGAAATTTGACATTACAGATGTCGGTGCCCCATTAAGTGAGCAGTCAGATGAGAAATGTGGCTAGTTGGTTTTCTTTTGGGGTTTTTTGCAAGCTAAATTGGGTCTGTTAAAATAACTCACAATCCATCTGAAATACACACAAACACAGCGTAGCACCCAAGTCACCAATTACTCTACCTATCTGCTCCTAAATGTCAGCCTGTTCAATTCTGAGCACACAGAGTGTGACTTATCGCGTTGATGAAAACACATTGAGACATGAAATTATTCTTCATCTTAAATGCCACAAACAGGCTGAAAAGGCCACTCAGACGAGAACTATTGTTAGTGAAACGCATCATTAGTTACCGCGGTACGAATCTGCTGAAATGCATTTATGCACACATCATCACATTTTTTCATAATTCTGCTTTATGCTTCTTCTTTTTCTTGGTAAACTAGTCTTTGGTGGAAAAAACACGATTTGCAAAACAGAACAAAAACAAAAAAATATAATCTAATACAAATCCCATTTACATGGGATTTCAAATCTAATTTCTAATTTAAAGTGTATTTTGAAGTACTTTTCAGTAAGACCAGTAAGATATGAAGTAGGTTTTGTCTCTTGTTTTGATTGTCAGACTATCGTTCATTAGTTTTACGTTTTTAAAAGTCGCTCATGTTCACCAAGGCTGTCTAAAAACAGTAATATTGTGAAATATTACATTTCAAAATAACTGTTTTCTATTTGAATATATTTTACAATGTCATTTCTGTGAATTTTCAGCATCATTACTAGTCTTCCGTGTCACATGATCCTTCAGAAATCATTCTAATATTCTGATTTGCTGCCCAAGACTCATTTCTTATTATTATAAGAATAATGTTTTAAACAGTATTTTAGTGGAAAGCATAATACATTTACTTTGATGAATAGAAAGTTCAAAAGAACAGCATTTATTTGAATATTATTTTTTTTTTGTTACAATGTAAAAGTATTTAGTGCCACTTTTGATCAATTTTATGCATCCTTGCTAAATAAAAGTACACATTTCTTAAACTCTCTATGGTAGTGTACACAATGTGTGCTAATGTGTTTCCCTTCATAGTAACCTTTATGGTATTTTTTGTGAATAGTTAATGAGTCAGTGATTTCAGGCAAAGCATATGCATGAATTAGTAAAATACAATAATGCAAACGTGGCTTATATTGTCCAGTGTACTTTATGGCAGACATCATGGCAAAAAATAAAATGGATTCGGCCCTGCTGAATGAATGTCCATGCTGGTCTATGCTGGTTAGTGTGGGTTTGGTGCTTGTGGACCAGCATAGCCATGTTGCTCAGCAGAACAAAAATGAACAATCCCGGTAGGGAAACCAGCATTCAAAACAAAACTTATCCTGGTGTTTTCAACAGGGGTCCAATGAATAACATATTTTTTTAGTTTATTCTTTGTGGTTCAACTTTACCTTTATCGCTGGACGCGTTTAGTGACTCCTCAAAGTTCCTCTTGTTTCAAATCACGTTGTCACCAAAAGCGTTGGAGATGAGACGGGTGGAAGATGGGGATCAGAACGTGTGCAGAAAGAGCAACTAATATCCGTTCAGAGAGACTCTAAATCAACCTCTCCTTCTTTTTTGACTATAGCAGTGTGTTTCATGAGCTAAAAACCCCATTCTGAGCCAAACTTTCAGCCTCAAGATTTAACCCCCCCATGTGATGGTATGGTCCGGTCTGCCTGTTCTATTCATCTCTCTCCAAGAGACCCCCCCCCCAGACCCCTTCTTTCTTTCTCTCCCCATCCTCCTCCTCATCCCCTACCTCTTTCTTCAACTCTCCACATCTTTTTATAAAGCTAATGAGTCTGAAGGAGGGGCCGTCCTCCTCGCTGTAAGTAGGATTTGACTAATATATGGATGTATCCAGTGTGTGCTAAATGGTTTTACTGTTTAATATGATGAATTTATGTGTGTAAATGTATTTAGGAACAATTGCTGATCCGTGTTTCCATGATTTAAATGATCGTTGAATTTGTACGTGTGCTTTCAAGCCCCTATAAGTTACTACCATGACAACTATTTAAAGGTGAACTGTCTTACTCCTGTTCCACTAGTGGCGCCAAACACGACGAGCCTTTGAACTCGTAAGAACATTCTATGTTAATGTGACATTGCTTAGCAACAATAAACAGTCAGCGGTTCGGGTATAATGAACTATTTATATTACGTACTTACTGGAATTATTTATTCCAATTGTTTTTATTTATTGAATATTAGTGGTTTTTTATCGTATTGCTGTTGCATTCAACAATTTCAGGCTGTGTTTTACTGCTGTTAAGGAGTTTTAGGTTTAAACAGTCTTTTAATAGAGTGTAAGAGTCTAAAATGTATTTTGAACGATAACTTAAAACCCTTTAACGACAGACCTACTGTGAGCTATGATGTTGTTAATCCATGGGATTTGTGTCAGCCCACATTATTTCATCTTATTTTTAAAATAATCATCAAGCGTAGCGTCAGTTCTGGCAGGTCACGTTAGTCAAGCTCGCATCAGCTGACTCTCAACTGATCCACGTCTACCTATAGGAATACGACGCCTATCACTGTATACATAGATAAGCTCCTTCAGTATTATCAGCAGCTATCGCGTTTCTCAGGAGCGAATTACCCTCCTCCCTCCCCAGCTCCTCCTCTCGCCAGTCAGGGTTTGGCATTCTGATTCCCCCTGAATCAGAATAAATTCTCAAAATATCTCTTTAGCCCCGCCCACTCCCATGAAGCACTGCGAATGACTTAATCGAGTTGATCTCCCTACGCTCTCAAAATACTAAAATGTTTGTATATGCATGTTTTGCAATAAACTTATATCTTTTTATATATATAATCAACATTTGTAAATGAGTAGTTTTATATTACTCCATGGCTTTTAATTTGATTAAGCTGTTCGCAATGCTTCGTGGGATTCTTTCCCTCACTAAAGCGGTTTAGTAGTAGTCTTGTACCTTTGTCTTTTTGTCTGGTTTTCAAAAACATTTTTGCTTCAAATCAAAGTTTGTAGTGTTGTGATTCACCTTGTGGCTGATTGGCTTGGTTCATGACTTATAACTCTTTACGATGACTATTTTAAAATCCCTATGGGAAAAAATAATTTAAAAAAGTACTTCCAGAACCAGCGCCTCTGAAAAAAGCAATCTGTAGTCATCACTACACAGATAGCCCCGCCCCAAATTCACACTATTGGTTGAGCCTATGTCTGGCCCAGGCCGTTCAAACAAGGAGATTGTATTTGATTTGGTGCTTTTAATAATGAACAAATGCACACATAACTTGAGACGGTGGAAAGGAGGAGTCCAATTGCATTCTGTTTGAGAGTTTGAATGTGTTTTTTCAATAAATTATATAAGATTGGTCTGGTGTTTGTGGGTGTGGAGTTTAAGTGTTACTTTCACTCTCATTTTTTAGCAGTACATGTGTGTGTATGTTTTGTGGTTACATGTGTTTGTGTCTGTCTGCAGGTTCAGGCCACAGATGCAGATCAGGGGGAGAATGGAAGAGTTCTGTACAGGATTCTCTCCGGTAACTATTCTTCCTGTTTCCTGATGTCGCACCTCGATGCCTTGATCAGATGGAATATTTTGAGTATTTTCAGAATGTCTTTGGACAACATCTCATCTATGGCATACTGTAAACATTGCCACAAGCTTAATCGCTATATAAAAACAGATTTTATTTGATTTTAGAAAATGTATTTTATTATTTCTTTCTCCTAGTTTTTTTGTGGTTAAATATGACTATACATGTTTAGACAAATATAGACAAACCCTATACAAAACTCTGTCATGAAACTCTAGAAGGCACAGGCTCATGAGTCCTTAACCCAATCTGCTTGCAATCACATCATTCTCTATAGAATTTGAATGAATATATAGGGCACAGCTCATTGGTTCCCGCTGTATTGGTAGTGAGCTCGCTGCTCAACATTCAAATTCTTCCCTATTGATTGCAGCAAGCTTTCAGAAACCCCCACCTTCCCCAGCTCCACCTGTACAGATCTGCTATGGGGTAATTCATGTATGCTTTTACAGCAACAGCATGTCTTACTTGCTCATAGACGAATGTCGTGTGTATTGGCACTGGCAGTGGCGAGTCCCGTACTTTCTCTGCAGCAACAACAACAGTGTAGCAGATCTATTCCGCCAAGACCAAACACATTAACATTCTCATACTCATGACCATGCCAAACTCTCAGAGTTGTCATGACAGAACATAAACTATCATTATTGTTTCCAACCTCGGGCTTCATGCGAAGTACTGTCAGAGTTCGGCAGTATGGCTCATGTGTGTGTGTTGTCTACTCTCTTTAGGAAACAATGGTCAGTTTAGCATGGACAGTCTGTCTGGACTCATCAGCAGAGGAACTGTGGCTCTGGACCGAGAGACGCGCAGCTCTCATGTGCTGGAGGTGGAGGCCTACAACAGTGACCAGGGCAGCATGCGCAGCTCTGTCAGGGTGTGTTTGTGTGTGTGTGATCCTGGTAAAACCTAGCCTGGTCCTACCATCTCGTATATTTTATTTGTACAGAGAGTCCACTCTCCATTGACAAGCGTTAACTTCCTTGAAGGCGGGTACTCTGTTGAAGTTTAAAATTATTGGATCTGTCCAGAGCCACTCTGGATCTGCCATAACCAATCAATGACATTTGGTCATGACTCATGAGTCTCGTGACGTATGACAACTCAAACTAACGCACGACCTCAACGTCATCGTTCTCAGCCACTCCCTCTGTTCGCTGATTGGACCGGTAAAAAATTGATATAGAATTGAAAGAATAAAGAACAAAGAATTGAAAGAATATACCACAATCCCAGACGTTGTACTGAAGGAAAATGAAAATTGAGCGGAAGTACGTAGAAGGGCGGAGCCAGGCTAGGTAAAACCTACTTTGTGGGGACAAAATGTCATGACATTTTTTCGTCCCCATAATGAAAACAGCTTATAAAATCATACTGAATTATGTTTTTTGACAATGTAAAAATGCAGAACGTTTTCTGTGTGGATTGTGTTTAGGGGATGGAATATACAGTTTCCACAGTATAAAAATCATCATTATAGAAAGTCACCATAAAACATGTAAAGTGTTTGTTTGTGTGTGTGTGACCTTGTGACCTTAAAAGTAAAATCATCTACAGTGTTGTGTGGCAGGACTTGATTTAATCCTTAAGGTATTGATTAAATGGTAAAAAGTGTGCATTGCATATCAGAAAGGTTGCTAAAACTATGCATACATCATTATTTTAAGGGATCATTTACACTGGCATTAACATGCCACCTGTATCCGGTTGTTGTCCACATACACATTGAAAAGATCGGAATGTCATTCGACTGGACATGTTACATGCATTAACAACAACTGACTAGGAAGAAGAGAAACACAAGGGATAACAAGCTACTGTAACAACACACACCTAAAAACAATCAAGACTAATCAATAAGAAAAAGAACTACAAAAATGGCACCCGGGACAGGAAGTAACATAAAAGTCCAAACACAACACAGGGAACATGTAACATAAACTTAACAGAGATCTTATAAAAAATTACAGTGATAGACCAAAACAAATAGCTGAAGTAATCCTGAAGCGTTCAGAGAGACAACACACAATAATGATTGTATTGATTTATAGATTTTAAACTAGCTATAAATGTCATGTTTAATTCTAGAATAAAAGGAAGTGTTGAATGTGTGTGCGTGTGTGTAGCAGCATGTGTTTGTTGTGAATCAGACTGATTGTGAGTTTGCGTTGTAGGTGATTGTGTACGTGGAGGACGTGAATGACGAGTCTCCAGTCTTCACTCAGTCGCAGTACAATCGTCTGGGGCTCAGAGAGACTGCTGGGATTGGTACATCTGTGGTAGTGGTCCGAGCTACAGACCCAGACACAGGTACACAACACTATAAACACAAACTTATTAAATATGCATGCATTTCCTCTCTTCTTGACTTTTGTTATTTTGTTGCTGACCACACCAGTTCACTGAAAAGATAAATATCTATGGTTGCTAATATTGTGTATACATAACACTTCTCATTTATTATTTTTATACGGTTTTGACTTCCGCAACTGTGTGTGTGTCATACACTTAACATGGCTCAAGCTGTGTTGTATTTTTCCATTTATTCTTAATGCCAAACAATATCACAACATTTTTCTGTTGCACTTCTGCTTGTGTCCGTTACTGCTTCCCTGTTTCACTTCCTCGTGGAGGATGTCCAGCATGGCATAAGCTGGACACACGTCTTCCCATCTGCATCTTTGAAGGCCTCAGGCTCAGATGCAGTGTGCTGGAGTTTAGACCTGTAGATTAATGTAGAACTGCAATCGAGCTGCTTTTTGAAAAAGTAGTCCGCTACACTACAAGCTACTAACCACATGTAACTACATTGGAGGACTAAGAGGAGGCACATGAAAATATAACCAATTATCAATGTAGTAATTAAAAAATAAATACATCACTTTTCAAATTGATATTTCATAAAATGCTTGTTATAAAAATGTATAAATGTATATATTTTTAAATGTGCGAACAATTTGAAAGTGATTCATCTATTTTTAATGGATTATATTTTTTTCCTTCATTTAATTTTTTAAGTGGCACACCATAGAAATTAACTGGGTATTTTTGTACAATATTAATCTCACACAACAGTTATTAAAAACATAGATTTAAAATAATTGTTATTATTTAATAAAACTAAATTTATTTAAAATACTATTCAAAAAGTTTATTAATTAAAGTAAATTTATGCTTATGCTCACTAATGCTCAGTAAAAACAGTAATATTGTAAATATTATTATCATTTAAAATAGCAGTTTTCAATTTAAATATATATTATGAAATGTAATTTATTCCTGTGTTGCAAAGCTGAATTTCCAGCATCATTACTCCAGTCTTCAGTGTCACATGATCTTTCAGAAATCATTCTAATATCCTGAAACATTTCTTCTTATTATCATTTCTTATTATTATATTGAAATAATTGTTTGCATATTTTTTTGTGTAAACCATGATAAATTTTTTCAGTTTTTTTGATGAATAGAAAGATCAAAAGAACAGCATTTATTTGAAATAGAAATCTTTTGTAACAATATAATTGTTTTTTTTTAACTGTCATTTTTGATCAACTTAATCCATCCTTGCTGAAAAGTATTCATTTATTTCAATAAAAAGAAAAAATAGTTTGCTGTCTCTCTGTTTTTAGGGGACGGGGGAGCTGTGGCATACGCTCTGGTCTCCGGTTCTGACCGTAAATTTGAGGTCGATATGAGTACGGGTCTGGTAACCACAGTGGATTACTTGGACTTCGAGACTAAGACCAGCTATTTAATGAACGTCTCGGCCACAGATCAGTCAGCGCCGTTCCACCGCGGATACTGCACCGTTTACGTCACTTTACTCAATGAACTGGACGAAGCCGTAGCCTTTCTATCAGCCGGATACGAGATATCACTGAGGGAGAACATCGCCACAGGAACGGAGGTTGTCCAGGTGAAGGCGCAGTCGGCTGATAACCTGAACCAGCTGACGTACCGCTTCGACCCCGACACCTCACCGGCTGCCCTGGCCCTCTTTAAGATCGACAGCATTACGGTGAGGAAACTCCATACAACTGAATAGATGGGTCTGATTTGAGAGTTTCACTACTGAATGTGTCAATTTTAAGATGTTAACAATCACACCAAGAGTGATGCAGCTCAAAAAGAATAACACTGTATGTGATAGTGCTCAGACAACTGCTCATTTGAACTAATTGACTAGTCAGGAGGTCAATGTTTGACTCATGCAAATGACTCACCATACAGGATGCAGCTTCAGCTGTTTTTTTTTTAGTAAAGCTCGCAATTAAAATGGAGTACTTTCAGGTCCGTTTAACACATGCATTGTGCTTAAATCCTTCCACTTAATTTTGTTTTCCTCAAAATCAGTGCAGAAAATGTGGAAAAACACTATCACGATAACAAACAATATTTTTTCTTTCGCCTAGAATTGAGCAATGAAATTAAACCATTCAATGTCTTTATGGAATGCTGAATCTGGACACATGACCCTGAAGCTCAAATCTTAATGGTCGGTGAATTTTCTTGCAGGATGAACAAAAAATCTACACACATGGGAATGAGCTTCTTTTTACAGCTTGAAGCCTCCTTAGGTGTGAAATGTGAAATGTCCATATTTTCTTCCCCTTGTGTGTTTAAAATGATTATTTGGCTCATTTGATTATAATCTCAGCTAACTATACAAGTGTAATACTCTCAGGTCCGATTAACACATGGATTGTCTTAAATCCCTCCAATTCAGATCCCCCATTTTCTTTGAAAATACCTTGCTGAATCTGGACACATGACCCTGAAGCTCAAATCTTATTGGTCTGTGAATTTTCTTGCAGGGTGAACAAAAAAATCAAGCTAGACAGTAGGGAAAATGACATCACGAGTTAGAATAGGTTTACTTTAGCAGCTTGTCACAGCAAAAATGAATAGACAGAGTGGTCAAAACTTTGCTGACTCACTGTCTCACTTTGGTCAAAATTATTCTAATATAATTCAGTCCTGAAAAGATTTAGTTAATTTCTTTACTTTGTGTGTGCTCTACAGGGCCGTATTACTGTGACGGGACAGTTGGACAGAGAACAGGGGGATTCATACACTCTCACTGTTGTGGCCGATGATGGAGGACCCAAGAGAGACTCCACTGTGGTAATGACCTGTTCAGTCTCTAGGTCAAGCTCACTAAAGCCTTCAGCACACACATTTCTTCTTTGTGCACATTATGGCCATGTTTGTTAAAGTCAATTTGAAATGCATGTCTGTAAACAGGATTGTATCCAGAAGCTGGAGAGATAGTGATGTTAAAATGCATATGCCAATGTGATGTTGATCTAATGTTGTATTCTCTCTCTTTTTCCTGATTTCTTTCTTGATGCACATTTGTAGAAGGTAAATGGGTGATTTTTTTTTTTTGTCCTCGAATAATTTTTGATGCCACAAATGTTAATATTCTGTCAGAAACAACATCTCAGGTTCCATTGCTTTGTACTTTCGAAAGGTGTCAATCACCATTCTCGACGAGAATGACAACAGCCCAGAGTTTGACATCACTTCGGATCTGTCGGTGGCTATTCCAGAGGACACTCCCATTGGCCAGAGAGTTGCGGTCGTGTTGGCACGGGACAAAGACGCTGGAAGAAATGGATTGGTGAGTAAGACATACTCAGAACAACACTGTGCAATGAGTTGTCGATCATTCCTAACCCCTCCTCCATCACACTCCTTTAGGTCAATTTCACCTTGATCGCGGGGAACATGCAGGACGTGTTTAAGATCAACACAGCCAATAACACGTATGGAGAGGTTTACTTGAATGCCCGTCTGGACCGTGAAGCCGTGGACCGTTACCTGCTAAAAGTGAGAGAGACATTATGGACACATGTTCACGCAGTTCAGTGCTGCGTGACTTTTTACATGTTTCCTTGTACAGATAAATATAGTATGTTTTGCATAATGCATTCTGTGGTATATGTGTGTCTGTTTGCTGAAGTTCACATGATACATGTGTGTGTTCGTGTGTTTGGATCAGGTGCGGGCGACAGATAATGGTTCCCCTCCGAGGTTCACAGATGTGTCGCTCACTGTGAATATTTTGGATGTAAACGATAACCCTCCAGTGATGCAGAGCCCTCGTGGATACAACGTCAGTGTCAATGAGGTCAGTGAGGTCACAGCCCCTCAAACCAGTGATGCCATCAGTGCCTCAGAGGATTCTGGGAGTTAATTATTCAAATGTTTGCATAAAAGATGTCAAAAGAAAGAAATGTAATCACTCTGCCAGTGTAAAATCTCCTTAGTTTATATATATATGTATGTATAAAACTAAACTAATCATATATTGTTTAATATAATTTATTCATATTTCTAATTTATTCTTATTATTAATTATATTATTTTATTTTTATATATATGTATATATTTATATATATATATATATATATATATATATATATATACAAACAAATAATTTATTAAATGCATTCATATAAAATATATTTTCAGTTATCAATCCATTTATAAACGTTTAGGATTTATTTGAACTTATTATTATTAATATAACTATAATTATTTTGAAATATTAAAGATGGGTATAGTAATATTGTTAAAGTTTGTTAATATGACCATTTTCAATTTAATTATTATAATTTAGAAATATTTTAAGATGGTTATAGTAATAATGTAGATGTTAGTATGACTTTTCACCAACATATGTGTGTGTTGTTTTAGAATGTGGGGGGTGGTACATCGGTCCTGCGTGTCGTAGCGACGGATCGTGACATCGGAGCCAACGCCATGCTGTCGTACTACATCACTGGTGGGAACCAGGACCTGACCTTCAGAATAGACCGTATGACGGGAGAGATAGTGACCCGACCGTCACCTCCTGACAGAGAAAAACAGCAGCAGTACACACTCTCTGTGACTGTGGAAGATGATGGCACGCCACCTTTATCAGTAAGTGTGTGTGTGTGCGTTAGCTGCCTGTTTTTCTTTGTAATCTTTCATCAAAATAATCTCCATCTCTAAATTACTCTTCTTTTTTCCTGACATTACCAAGGCCACATGGGTGGGGAAAAATAGTATGATAACCTACATTTTATGATCCAGTCAGATCCCAATGGATTAACCCCACCCTTACAATAGGACATCAGAAGTTTCTGCAACTTCTTGTAAACAGATTTTGACAGTTTTTTTCCTTTGTCTTGTTCCTTTTTTTTCTCTCTAAACATAAGATACTATGCTTGCTTTTTTAAAAGCCAGTCTGAACAACCAAACAGCAAAAACAGGAAACCACAACCTGCCTTATTTTTGAAACAGGAAGTTGCACTCTTAAGAGCTCGTTGATTCCTGTTGTGAACCTCACAGCGGTCTGGGTTTCATCAAGTGTGACTTTTAGTCCTCTGTTGTCTGGATCCACTTTCTAAAAAGCAGCAGATTGAAACTAATTTTTAGGGATATGTTGTATTTCAGATGATTCCAATTAAACGGAGAGATGAACAGGTTCATCTTAGTTAAACTTTTTCTTTTTTTTTAGTAGAGGTCGGGTAAGTTTCCGCCTGCTGTCTCGGACAGTTCCGTGTGATTAAAGAGATTATTTATTGCACAAACACAGCACAAGGACTCTCAGCTCTCACCAGAATGTTTTATTTATTTGTATTTAAAAAAAAGAAATATAAGCAAATGGAATCAGCAGTTGTGTCACAGCATCGTCAAGAGCTACATATACTGTGCTACCTTTGTACAGGCACATGTGCAACTTCAAATATACAAACTGGTAAAGTGACGTATTTATCAGCATTTTTACAGTGTGGATTTGCAATTATTCACCAACAAATCTTTCATTCATACACAAAGCAAGGTTTTGGCACTCTGTTTGGCAGTGGATTGAAACTTTTAAGCTTCCTGAAAATGCTTACCAGCTCTTTGCTTTGCTTTTTTTTTTCATTTAATGAAAAAAGAATATACACTCACACGCACGCACACACACACGCAAGCACACATCAGATTAAAATTCAATACAAAATATAGAAAATCTTCTTTTATGAGCCCTCAGACCCTTAAAGCCACAGGTGACGTAAGACGTAAAAGAGAGTACGCATTGTGTTTAATTGGCACCGATGCAACATTTACCACAAAAAAACTGCACTCATTCTTACAGATTGCATCATAAAGGCTACATGTATCATACAAGCACCACACTCACTGTGAAAGGGTTTAAAAAAGCCCATTGTTTCTCAGCAGGTCTGACGGTGAGTTTACTGAGAACATCCGTTTTCCATCGACACGATGCCAGTGCTGGTCCCAATCTGGGTCCGGTATATAAAGTTTCTAAAGTAAAATGAGTTTTAAAACTTTGAAACAAACAGTCATGTGCATCGTCATTCGGCTCTCAAGCCGGAAAAACCGGCCATTTCTAAGATCTGCAGATTCCCCGGTTGAGCACCAAATCTGGGACCAGCTTTTGAGCAAGTAGGTACTGAGAAAGTACTAGGATGTGTAAAACAGGAGTGGATGAGGTTTTAATACATCCTTGACCTCTAGAAGAGAGCGGATGAACAGAATGATTAAGTGGAAAAGTGAGACGAGAATGGGAATAGACAGATTAGAGAAGAGAGAAAGAAAGAATGGAAAATAGTCATTTAAGTGCAAATGAAGCCTCAGTGTGACTGACACACGAAGCACGGGACGAACAAAAAAGTGTGCAAACAGCTTAGCTGAAATCTAGTTTTCAACTCATGGCACACAAGGGCATCTTTGGATCTTCTTCCCAAAAATTCCCTGTGACCGTGCTCTCCCTAACTTGTGAGATTTTCTTCTCTGGAAACCCGTTCAGGGACAGTCAGCAGACAGACACAGACGTCATCAGATAAGGGGTCCCATCCTAATAGCGAAGAGCTGAGTTCAGTTGTCATTTTCTGGGGGACGGTCTCTCCTTATCATCCTTGCAGAAGACCGGAAGAGAAGAGGCATGATGATGTGGAAGAGAAGGAAGAAGCACTAGGTGTTTCTGGGGAGGGGGTGAACATGACGCCTTTCAATCCAGTAAGTTGGGAGACTCAGGGATGGGATCTGGAAAAGAAAAGAGGAAAAGAGATCAGAGAGGGAGGCATAAACTCTGTCTAGCACTGTCTAGCACCGCTAAAATGTACGTTTAGTCTGTTTTTGCTGCTCTACCTTTAAGACTTCTATATAAATGCCCTCCGTTACATATGAAATGAGTGATGTCTGACAGTCCAGTGTAAATTTGTAGATTTTAATGTTTTTGCAGCTTCGTGTTAATGAATGGTCTGGGGGGGAGCTTTCCATTATGTATGTTTACATAGTAGTTTTATATTGTTCCGTAGTTATTTTACATTTATGCATTCAGCATGTGCTTTTTTCCAAAGCAACTTACATTGCATTCAAGGAATACGTTTTATTACGTTCTTTTATTCCCTGGGAATTGACCCCATGATCAAACTGGTGTTTGAGCTACAGGGAAGTTGTATGTATACCGGTATTATGTTGAAATTTGGCGTTGTGATTGGCCAAACACCTCAAGCGTGTGTTGGAAATGTAACCTTACCATGATCGCAAGCTTCAGCTTCCAAGGCTTTAAGCAATTGCAAACACAGTAATGTTTGCATTAATCAGTTGAGTCGGATTCTGAAAACGTGGATGATCAAGCCAATCAGGAACCAACTTTAAAAGCATGATTTCAGCAGAACATTTCACAGTCGAACGTAGTCTGTATAAAGCGGTCTTCTGTAAAATGCACTGTGCACAAGCAAACTTTTGGGAAGAGCTTTATAATTAAGTCGTACCCTCTGATTTCTTATTTCATCCTATTTCAGAAAGCCAAACAATCCAAATTTGCTTTCGTATCCAAACACACAGTGTCTCCACGACATGATGACAATACAATTCACTGACGCCTCATCTTTTTTCTTTGCATATGCCTTTGGGCGAACATTATGCTAATATTTCACACTATGACATAGACGTTTGAGGAAGTATTATCTGGATTTCGATCGAGGCGTTCTAGGCAGGTCTGGAGCAGCGTTCTCTGTTAGAATAAATCCCTTTGCGGGAGAATATGAGCTTTGTAACTTTGCAGATCGTTTACATGCTAAAATAGCTAATTTACACAGTAAAGGAAAACAATAAAAAGCATCATATGACTCCTTTAAAATACATTTTTGGATATTATGCTAAATATTGTGTGTTTGAAAAATGACAGCACAAAAAAAATGTTTTTGACATTTTTCACCAAAATACAATATCTTGCTCGAATACGTCTTTCCTTTCCGGCTGGCATATGTATCGCTTACTTTTCCTGACCCTAACAATAAAATTAAAGGTGCTAGGTGGAGTTTTTCTACTAAAATTAATCAATTTTTTATTGCCTGTGTGTGAAGGGGTTGTAATGTCACAATCAAATGATTCACTTGGCGGGTTTTGTTATTACATCTGAAAGCAAGTACCGGTATTCCTATTTCTATGTGAAGGCTCCGGGTCGGATTTGCCGCGAAATCCAGTGACGTGACTGAGACCTGCATGTGTGCTCCCGAGCCTCTCGCCTCGTCTACTGACTTTGCACTCAACAGCGACGACACTGCAACTTTATGACATGGAGTCTGCTAATACTAAGAAACGACCAGCACAACACAGACTCCAACACAAACTCCACATAATAATAATAAATAAATAAAAAGCACTCGCTTGTAAACGTATTGGTTGCAATCTGAATCCTCACCGCTAGATGCCGCTGAAAACTCCACATAGCCCCTTTAAGTCCCACCGTATATCTTTATCGCTGAAAATTCTGTCAGGAAAATGTCACTTGGTCCACTTTGAGTCACATTAAGGAAGTCAAATGGGTTGTAAACTTGTTTAACGTTGACATTAACGTTTCTGTGTGGGAATACAGAACTGTCTGTATGTGCCAGTTGATCATGTATAATGAACAAAACACACATGAAAGTAGACACGTATGCACACACACGTTCTCAGTTTCTCAGAATCCGGCTTGCCATCAGAGAAGCAGAAATGAGTGTTGTGAAATGAGGGAGAAAAGGGGAAATTGACATTCTGTAAATTCCGCTGAGTTAAAGGTTAAATGCGAGGAGGCGTGTGTGGAGATTGAGCTGGACTTCATAAACGTTCGCCTACACACACGAGACTCTAGTTGTGTTTTGTCTGGTTGTCTGCAGATTTGCATGCGTGTTATTTTTTCACTGAAACGTGTGGGTACAGTTGTGCCTACCAAGAATATTCAAGAAAAACAATTTCTGTTTGTGTGTTGTGTGCACATTTAAGCACCATCGTCATGTGTGTGTCTGTGCGTGTAGTGTTCCTCCACATCTTGTCACCTACGTCACGGTGACAACCTTTTGAAATTGGATTACAGTTTCATGTTTGTGTCTTTGTGTCGTACCCTGTGCTGGGAAGAACATTTCCCCTTGGATGTTCGGGGAGAGTGGCGTTCCAGGATCCGACAGGAGGTGGCGTCCTGTTTCAGAGGACTGCCTCATCATGATTTGGGACACAGTGCGGGGTTTAGGTTGTGGAGAATCGCCCAAAAACACTGGGTTCTCATGCGCCTGTGCTTCACTAGAGAGAGAGAGAGAGAGACAGAGGTTTAATAAAAATATTTGTATATATTTATTTAAATATCATGAAACCTGCCAAGAACATGTCAGAAACATGTTTCATCACAAAAAAATATGAACTAATAAGAAATCATATTTTGCATATTAATATATAAAAAATATAGAATAATTAGCCTGCCATTTCAGCCATTAATTTTTTTTGCATTTAAATTATTTTCATGACAGTTAGGCATATTTTCCCCCAAATTCTCATTACAATATGATTTCATGTAAACAATAATCACTCATAATAGTAAATTACACTTGTAGCATCTGTTGTACTGCCTTTGTGCTTTATTTTAGAATTGTTTCACTTTATAATTAAAAGATACAGTAATGAGAATCAACATTGAGAATAATACGAATTGTAAAAAATAAATTAATTTTAACCATTTTTGTAATATGTTTATTTTCAAAATTATTATTACCGTGCTACTTTATTATCAAAAAAATAATGTTGCAATAGAAAAAAAATCTTATATTGAAATGCAATTTGGACATAGTTTTGCAAGATTCAGCTAAATAATCCCTTATTGAGTTTTTTGGTCACTGTGGAAACTCACCTGTCCATACGCACCAGCTCATGTGAACCTGGGAAAAACAGGAACAGGAAATGGTTTATGGCGAGAAAGGAAATGCAGTCTTAAAACAATTAGTGCAGCTACTGTACTGCCATCAGCAGAATGTGCAACGCTCTCTCACACACAATATAGGTCAGAGTAAGTGTGTGAGCTAAACATGAGTCTACGTGCGTGTGTGTGTGTACTCACGCCTGTGTCGCTCTACTGTTTGTCTCTGTCTGTAAACTAGCATCAGTATGAGCGGGAGGCACAGAATGAAAGCTACGCAGGCCGCGATAGCGAGACCTTCAGCCACTGAGTCTGAAAAAGAGAGAGAGAGAGACGTTATTGGTGGAAAAAAGAGAAAAGAAATCTGCAGTGAATCAGCCCAGAAAGTACTCGAGACACTTAAAGCCACACTTAGAAATGAGTGAATGCCATTGCATTAGATGCCAGTTTGCATATATTATATAACCAGATAGCGCAAGCTCATCTTTCAGCCAGAACATTTTGGGGTTTAGAGAATGAAACGATAGATTTAAGGGTGACTTTACTAAACAGCCACCCCATCTTGTACACCATGTTGCAGCACAAAAACTTCTGATTACCTAACCACTCAGTCTAGTTTTACTAGGCACTGAAATAGAGTTTGGGTATTTCAATTTAAAGTCAATGTCTTTTTTTTACACCGACATTTGTAATTATACACATATAATATAATTATACATGTGTCATATTCTCAAAACTATACTAGTGAACTTCAGGGGAACTTTCATTGAGCAAAAATAGAAGCTAGTTCTGAGATAATCTGTAGCATCATTTGTTTGCAGATGCCATCTTGGTTTGATTGACATTTTTAAGTGTGACGTATGTGTCCTAATACTTTTTAGGGCCTCTATATTGTTTTTGTGTTGTTGAACGTACCATCTGAAGGAATGTGAGACCACTCCGAACACTTCAGACTGCCGTTGCGAGTATTTGCATTTGCTGTGGAAACATGTGACATTAAGATCTCACAAGAGCGAAGGGGAAACATGAATGTCCCACCTGACCGCTCTCCTGGCTCACTTACTTGGCACCACAGTCAGGTAGATCGTCTCATGGGCCTCCTGCTCTTCCTTGTGCTTGTCATGAAAGTCCACAAGCAGGCAGCAGTATTTGCCCTGGTCCTTGTGCTTGACGGTCTGCAAGAAGATGGAGAAGATCTTCTCACCGCTGATGTATTCCACTCCCAGAGAGCGGTTGGTGTGACTGGACCCGCGCGGGTGTTCGCCCTTGTGGCAGCGGTCCTTTGAGCGAGGCGTGAAGAGCCAGGTGCTCCACAACTTGTCCTTCGGGTAAGCCTTGGATCCGGACTGAATGCATTTCAGGGTGACATTGGCCCCTTCAGGACACTCGTAGTTCCGATGGGGCACAGAAACACTTAGAGAGTGATGCTCACCGCTCGCTGGAGAGACAGAAAGAGGAAATGGGGATATTTTATATTTAAATCAAACAAATACATTTAATATCAAAAATGTGCAAAGTTTTGGATCTTAAAAGTACTTTTTACTACTAATATATATATAGCATATATTAGTACTAGTAGACTGTAACTGTAAAGCTTTTGTAAGTTAATTCCCCCGAAGAATGGAAATACATGCAAACACATACAATTCTGAATTTTACATTTTTATTTTAAATGGCAACCTATTTATTTATTTACTAGATGTTTGCAAAGGCAGAGACATACTGCAATATCTGTATTTGACAACATGGATTTCTTGAGCTCAACTGGTTATTTCCTTTTAGAGTGTGTGCCAGCTGACCACATGTGCATTTCTATCAGAGTTTGTTTACAGTGGTGACTTTGTGGCACAGCTTTAGCATTAACCTTTTACTTAAAAATGTTTATTCAGTGTCAGATTTTAAGCCACACGTTTAAACGTGTATGAGTGTCACTGGAAGACATTTGTTAGATATTATTATATTATATATTATTTATCTTATTTGTATAATTTCAAATCAACCCAACAATTGTTGAAAAAATGCTTCATTTTATTTTTATTTTATATACAAATTTATAATCCATTATTTTAAACCCAGAAGAAATGGGAGAAATGCATTTCCACCACATTAGTGAACAAACAACAGGTGTTTTAGACTGCTATTGTTTCTTCTATCCATAACTATGATGCTCTTGGCACTAAGTGTGTGTGTGTGTGTGTGTGTGTGTGTGTGTGTGTGTGTGTGTGTGTGTGTGTGTGTGTGTGTGTGTGTGTGTGTGTGTGTGTGTGTGTGTGTGTGTGTGTGTGTGTGTGTGTGTGTGTGTGTGTGTGTGCGCGCGTGCGTGCGCGTTTGTGCGTGGGTGGGTGGGTGGGTGGTTGCGTGTGTGTGTGTGTGTTGTAGAATAAAAGGGTGGCACTGAGTGCATTGTTTCCTATCCTGTAATAGACCAAACAGACATACACCCTAATTACACACACAATGAACCAGAGCTGAATGTTTATGGACAAGGCAAAGGAAATGGGGAAAAACACAGATTTCTCATGAATGGATAAATATTTATGTGACTGTCCCAGATCTTGACCGCTTGAATGCATGGCTGCACGTCATTATATGCCGCCCTCTACTATCAATGCATGTGTAGTTGACCTTAATGTGCAGTCTGTGCAAATGCTTCTTTATGCCCTGAGTGTCTTACATGTACATAACTTTGAGTGTGTGTGTGTGAATGAGTGTCAGGAAGAGCAATAGGAAACGGCGTCTGTGTGATAAAGTGCAGCTCAGGGCGGTGTGTCCATTCCTGTCTCTCACAGACACAATACAGTTCAACCCCCTCCTGCCCTACTATTCCCTATAAACCTCATCCGTCCTCATATTCCCAATCAGCGCTCGTAATTATCCGGTTCAGGCTTTATTTCCCACCCCGTGAGATCCTGCGCTGGGAATCCGCTCTGGCAGCTGCCAGCGGTTCCACACGTCTCTGTTGTGACTGGATGAAATACTACTCTGCACTCTGTACATAAACGGCACGTCTCTGAGTCCTGGGTCGTGGTTGGATCAAAGGCACGTTAGAGAGTGTTTTGGAGACCGAGCCAATCCAAACTGTTGCTTTAAAAGCACAAAAAGCCTGACCATAACTTGAATTGAGCCCAGAACTCAGACTCATCTGCCAGAGACAGAGAACTAATAATGAAATGTCCCCTGCCTGAGGACATCTGTCTGCAAATGTGTTTATCTGTGCTTATCTGTGACGTCAACACAAAAGCATCTGTGCCACTGAATTTACATGGACATCAGCATCCATCCTGCTCCTTGTTACTGGTATATGAAGAATGATCATATTTACATGCCGCTGACATGCACCACCATCCAGAATCTGCTTCATTTTATAGAGGAAGAATGTATATGATTGTTACTTAAAGATTGAAACCTCTTTAAAGAGAGATTTAGATTGTTTGTATTACAAATAAATGCTTATTTATACTGCCAAGATCCCAAATGACACCAAAAAGTTATAAAACACAATTAAAATATAGTCAACAACATTTTATATAATAGATCATTCACTGACATCATAACTTCTCTTCAAACAGTCAGTTACATAATAAGTGAGATGCATCAAACCAAGTTTGACAATGTTTTCAAGACACTTGGAATTGAACACAAATGCAAATTCAATTTTGATGAAGGGGAAGATAATGGACTGTTCCTCACACAAAACTATCATATGACTTCAGAAATCCTGGAATATTGTGGACATTATGCTGCTTTTTGTCCTTTTTGAAGCTTGACATTATGTGTGTATTATATGGAAAAGAGCAGCTCAGGCATTCTGCCTTCATATCTCATTTAGTCTTTCATGGTCGACATTTTTTGTGAATGTTCCTTAAATAAAGGCAGCCCCCACCTACATGTGTGGGTCTCATTTCTCGCTATCACTGTTTATGTAAGAGCCTCATTACAAGGTGTTAATGAAAGCCACGGGGGTCTAAGAACCCCCCTCCCATCTGCAGAGAGCATGACTGTGAGGGGCTGTCCCACTTCACCTGAACCTCCTGTAGATCAGCATCTGCCCCCCATTACAGAAACTCCTCGGCTTCATGCATTAAAACATTGTTTTTTTTCCAGAACAAACTGTTTCCAGAAGCAAAATCAATGATATTTTGTGGAATTATTATTAAATGAACAATCTTTTTGAAATCATGGGGGCAGGTTGGAAAAAGGCACAATAGGGATGTTTCCTTTAGCAAGCACCACTAATACGCATCAATGCATCATTCTTCCTCCCTTGCGTTATTTTTTTCTTAGTTCTCAGTTGATCATTTTGTCCCCTTCATATTCTTACTGAGAAGACGCTGTGGATGTAGCCTCTCATAGGGACTTAAAACCCAGGGGGTCAGGAATGTAATCCCAGTGCAGTATCCACAGTCTCCTGTCTCATTCCATTTGGGATCCTGTCTCTCTATATATGCTGATTTCTCAGGCCTGGTTAAGATGAAACCATCAGGCTTTTTTGAGAAAGATCACACCTCCTCACTGTGATAAGGGTGAAGGGATCATTGGGCATTGAATCGATACCCCCTGGTATGGAAATCTGACCTGACTGATCCTTAATAAGAGCTTCCCCCCTGGGAACAAACCTCAGAAACCCTGCCACTTCCTACATCTACACCTCACACTGTACCTTTAGACCAACCGCTCTAAAATTGGCAAAAATCAATGTTAGCTAAATGATGAACCAGCCATAGTCTATGGATTATTGAATTTATCTGCAAACTAAATCTGAGGTAATCAGTTGAAAAGAAAAATACGAATAGACGCTTATATAAAAATTATACATGTGGTTTCATCAGAACTGATGACATTTTATAATGATTATATTGTTTACACCATAACTACAAAAAAAATTCTACACTTTCTAAACTAAAATCATTATAAAATGTCATGAGTTCTGACGGAACCACATCACACATTATGTAGGTTATGCATAATTTTTTTATAGATTCTGTTTGTTTTTCTTTTCAGCTGATTAGTTTGTTCTGTTTGACGTGATTGTCATACAATAATATCTAAATGCATTTAGTAGACGATGAAAACGCTGGTTTCGCGTTACTCAATTATGACCAAACTAGCTAATGCATATTACGTAGCATACTGCCCTAAAAACGAAATTAATACTTACAAACAAGTGTTCACCGTTGTAGGATTCGCTATACGTCTAACGCCCACTAACTACAGCCTACGTTTTAGCCAATCAGATAATTTTATTAGATAAATCTCAAATGAAAGTAATATGCATGCATGAAACAAACAGTCACTGCAACTGTAGTAATTCGCTTGTTACCGTACTTGTCGACGCACAAGAGAGCGTACACCCAGCGACGGAATACACCAAAACACTGCTTTCTTTTCGGTAAGATTGCACTTATTTACGTACCTAACCAAAACGACAAGGCTCCAAACCACAACAGAAAATTAAAGGGAGCAACTGAAGTAAATGTCAGTAAAGTTGCGTGTTGCAAATCAGAGTAGCCTACGTAGGAAAGTACACAATCGAGCAAACTATAGGCTATGACAGATGACAGACTTTTTGTAGAAGTTGAACGTTGAATTCGGGCCAAAAATGAGAGAAAGAACAGTTGTTTTTTTCAGTTTTGAAACAAGTTGACACACGCCCGATTAGACGTTTTACAAGTAGGCTAACAGTTAAACAAATGTCCGAATCGAGGCAGGTTATGCAGCACGCGCTTGGAACGCAACGCGATTGAAAGAGGTTTCGAGACGCGTTTTAAAACTTGAACCACGATGTTAAAACCCTAAAAAAACAACAACAAAAAAACGACTGAACAGCGAAATACGTCAATTTGACGCACATACAAACAGAATATTTAAAATAAAAAACGCCATAACGCGTTCTGTAGTCCAGACATATAGTAGATTTACCTTGAACTGCAGTTAGAAAATGAACGCAGAGCAAGAGAGCCCAAAATACATCCATCAGTCCTGTCTTCAATTTATGTCCAAAGTCCTCTACAAATTTTCCCGCCGTGATGACAGAAAACTTGTATAGTCTTTCTCTTATTCCCGTGTGTTGTGAACTCAGCTGATCTGCAGGCTCTTATAGTAAGTTATTGATCAGAAGTGAACCATAGAAACAAGAATCTGTTCTTCACTCAGCTGTCTCTCCCCTCCCTCCAAATCACTCCTCCCACTAGACTAGACTACAAATACAAGTTATACTACCATTTTAAATGCATTGAATTATAGTAGTCAATTTAACCAATTTTTAATGTGTGGTATTATGTAGTTATATTATTAATAATTAATTTAAATATAATTATCATTTAATGGAAATATTTTATTAGTATATTTCTGCAAGTTTATTCTGCAGTAATAGTTTCAATTGCCAAGTCATTTTAAAGCCTATTAAAACAATTTCAATGATAATACATTGGTTTTATACAGACTTTGGATTTTGAGATTCAGAATCTATGTCATAGCTGACCAGATTTCGGCTTCCGCACTTGAGAGAACTGCTTGAGTGAATTTTGTGGGGAGACATGGTATCAGTTTTGATGCCTATTGATGGCATACATGCACACATCAGTTACCTCCTGCACACGCCATCGGGTTATGCAAATAAAGGTTACTCCACACTGGTGCATAGTCTGTTCAGAAGAAAACATGCAAATACTTTCATCAAAGAGCATAAACTTTGCCCTGCGATCTAGACATAGATTCTGAATTTTTGAGACACTGGTTAGTGTTGTATACTGAGTTGTGTTTATTGAGTATTTTTTAGACATATAAAGCACTTCGGTCAACTTGTGTGTTTTTTTTTTTTAATGGGCTCCACAAATAAATGTTGATTGATTGATTAGGCATACATCACGTTAACATTTTAGATACAGATTTTTTTTTTTTTTTTTTTTTGCTAAATGGTATATAATGCACACTTGTATTTAAAATAGGATCACCCTTTATTTTAAGGTGTCCTTGTTACAGTGTAATTATACATTTAATTAACAATATGCATAATTATGCATAATTCCCTAGAGTAAGTACACGTAACATATAACAAGGACAGTGCATATACTAATGTTACTGTTGGATCATTCACGTGTCCTCCGTCCCCACAGACGTCCACCACCGTGTGGGTGCGTATAATTGATGAAAATGACAACGCACCTGAGTTTCCGGAGGAAGAGTATGTGACGGAGCTCAGAGAGGGGCCAAACACTGTAGGGGCCATCATCGCCACAGTTACTGCCATCGACCCTGACGAAGGTCTCAACGGAACCATCCGTTATGCCATCTCCAGGGGCAACCTGGACCAGACGTTCCTGATCAATAGCATAACGGTGAGGCGCGCAGAGAGTGACAGACAGGAAACAAGGACTGGTTTAGATACTCGGATGTGTTCGGTGTTATTGGATGTTTTTGTATGTTTTTTTGTTTTTTTTGCGCTGTTTGTATTTTTTCATTCTTAGAAATTCTTAGAGAACCTTGAAAATGTCAGGGAATTTTTATAACTTTATTTGAAAAAAGTTACTGTTTGAAATGCAAGAAATTATTTTTTCTTTCCTCAGCCCCACGTAACCCGGTCTGAATAGAAAATTAAAAAGAACAGCATTTATTTGAAATATAAATGTTTTATAACATTATAAATGTCTTAACTAATTTTCGATCAATTTAATGCATCCTTCCTAAATAAACATATCTTTAAAAAAAACTTGATATCTCACAAATGACACTTTTTTTGAGAATGCTCTGTTAATTGTGTGTTTGTGTGTGTTCACAGGGTCAGATAGTTGTCTTCAAGGAACTGGATTATGAGCTCAGTAACGGTCACTATGTGCTGACGGTCACAGCCACAGATCAGTGTCCTGTACCTCAGTTTAGACTGACCTCTAGCACCACAGTGAGTTCACGTCTGCTACACTTATATAATCCTCATGATTCCTTTATATCACACTCACACACTGTCCTGTTCCGCAGGTCCTGGTGAATGTGGTAGACGTGAACGATAACGCACCCATCTTCCCGAGTTCATTCGAAGGTCCGTTTGATATCCCAGAGGGTCAGCCGGGCCCACGTGTCTGGACCGTTAAAGCCACGGATGCCGACTCTGGATCCAATGGAAAAGTGGAGTACAGCATCACCGCAGGGGACCTGAAAAGTGTGTGTGATGGACAGATGATTCAGATCCAATCAGAAAAAGTGTTGCTATTTCTTGTGTTTTTTGTCTGCAGTAAAAAACTTTTTTATTCCTTTCTTTCTGTCTCTTTATCCCAGATGAGTTTGTAATTTCCTCAGTTGAGGGAGAGTTGAGAGTGAGGAGAGATGTAGAGCTGGACAGAGAAACTATCGCCTATTACAACATCACCATTACTGCCAAAGATCTGGGAACGCCAGCGCTCAACGCTACGGTACACACTCACACACACACATCTGTTCATATTCTTCTACTACGCACAGAAATATGAACTTTTGGTGAAGGACACACTTTTAATTATATGGAAAGACAATATCCCTATTGGGACACAATACATCGTCTTGACACCACAAACCACTTTGCATTTGTGTTTGTAGTTCATCAAACTAAATTCATTACATTAAAATTCATTATTACTTTAGTTTGATGTTTTTAATTAGTTTCAATAAAACGGCATCTTTGGCCATTAAGGCTGAATAATTGATCTAAATAAAACTAAAATCGCGATATGGCTTAGTGCAATAATAAACCTCAAAAGCTGTGATGCGTGTTTTAGAGTGAGTCACAGCTCTGAAGTTAGATTGTTTAATGTTTAAAAATTAAGAAATTAAAACCGAATATTAAAATATATATATATATTTTAATACTTTTTATGGTAATATTAATATTAATAATTATATTTCTGTTTTATATTTTTTGAAATTATTATTTTTATTATTTTATAGTCATATTGACACATAATCACAAACTTCTTGGCCAAATTGTGCATCCCTACAAACGAGTACAGCAAACCTGGAGCTTTTTTTTATTCACTATCACAGTTTTTATCAGAGAAATCGCAATTCGTTTTTTTCCCTAAAATTGTGCTATCTGCAATTGTCTTTTCAATTCTTCACCGCAGTTAAAAACATTGAAAATCCTCATCTGTAGGCAATATTAGTCCAAAGTTGGCAATAATACATAATATTACTTATTACATAACGCATGCACAGATACACAAAATTCTTATCTTGCATACTTTTTAGTATGGTTTATGTGTGAATTAGTAAGCAAATGAATCACTTACATATTTCCCATAATTCATGTGGTGGTTTTGTTTTTCTGTATCAGGTGGTAGTGGGCATTCAGGTGTTGGACATTAATGATAACGACCCCGTCCTGCTCAACTTACCGTATAACACCAGCGTGAGCGAGGGAGCAGCGATTTACACCTCCATCACTCAAGTGCGGGCGCAAGACTCTGACAACGGCCGCAACGCTCTCCTCACATACAGCATCACTGCCGGCAACACTGATGGAGCGTTCTACATTAACGAGACGGTAAGAGACAGAAACAGCCGAGGGAAAGAATAAGACAAGGAAATAGTAATGTAATAGTGAACACTGAAAAGACTGATGTGTTCTCTCCTCCAGTCAGGTGTGCTTCAGGTGAACAGGCCACTGGATAGAGAGAGAGTGGCTGAATACAGACTCACCATCACCGTCAAAGACAACCCAGACAACCCTCGCATCGCACGCAGGGTAAATATCATGACACAACACACAACACAGCATATCCTGTTTCACAGACTGTGTGAATATCACGATCAGGTGAACACCGCAATGAGATGTGTCACTCTGCTCAGGACTCAGATTTGTTGGTAGTTGCCGTGCTGGATGTGAATGACAACAGGCCCATCTTCACCCAGACCAGCTACAGGGGCGAAATCAGTGAGAACTCACTCACAGGTACCAAATGTTCTCGCTAACCACCATTATTGGGGTGTGTTCACATTGGCATTTTAACATCAAACCTAAAGATACCGAAACTAAAGGTTATGGTTTATATGTTCACAACCTGATTGGTCGGCTTTTATTACGTATATTTCTCGACGGAACTTACTGAACATCCAAAACAATGCTGTGTGCTGGGATAAATGCGCTCGTTGCATGTGCGCCTAATACATATGATGGTATTTTGACCTGCTGAGAACTCTTGAAGAGGTTATAAAATGTCAAAAGCAGCAGCAGGAGACGTGGTTCTGACGCCTGTATCGAACTGTAATTCGGCAACATCGCGACTATGACAAAAAAAACCAGGTATGCTTGAGCATTCTGTCTTTTTATCCTGTCCCTTTTCATCTTGTCCCATTTTTGGATCGTTTACATGTCTTTGGTCCATGTTGCGTTCATATTTCATTGGAACCGCACCAGAGTTTGTTTGGGAGTGGACCGAGACTCATCTTTTCAGTGTTTTCTGTCCTCTTGTTTGGTGGCACCAGCGTTCAGATTGCAGCGTTCACACTTATTCAAATGAACCGCACTAACAGAGCAATCGCACAAGGGTTCGTTTTAATGTCAAGTGTGAACACACTCTTAGGAATGAAAGATTGTGTAGAGATTGTCCCTTCAAAGAAATTGACTTCAAAAGCAGCTCTACAGAAGATAATAGTGTCATCATCCAGCTTATTTCAGTTCACATTTTGTTCTCATCAGATAATGTCAGTGCAGTCAAATCAATAATATTTGACTAATATAACACACTGAGGGGAAGTAAATACAAGATGAACAGGGGTCATGACTTATGAAACATCATCAGCTCCCTCTCTCTGTGTATGTCCATCATCAGGCACCACAGTGTTGATTCTGAACGGCCCTGTTCTAGCAGAGGACAGAGACATCGGGGTCAATGCAGTGGTGAGGTATCGTCTCCTGGGAGCCAGAGTGGACCTCTTCTCGATAGACTCCCTCACAGGTCAGATGTTCAGCACAGATGTTATAGGTTATTGTCATTTTGTTTTCCTTGAGGGTGTCCATTGTTTTTTGTTGTTGTTAATATAGTCCCCTGGTTTCATTGGTTTCACCTATAATATGATCTTTTTTGAAATGTTGATCTTAAAATAAGGTTGTTGTTTTTTACAAATATACAAAGGTCTTACATTTAATTCCCTTTAACATGCAGATACTTTTATTTCTGTGGTGTCAGACATACATGATAACACCACAGAGTTTCTCGTAATCAAGCACCCCTCCCACTCGTGACACATTGTCTTTCCCACCCCCTCTCTCTCGATCTGTCTCCAGGGGTGGTATCAGTGCGTGGGGGTGCTGTTCTGGACCGGGAGGCTTTCTCTGTGCCACGGGTGGAGCTGTTTCTGCTCGGGGAGGATGTGGGAGGTTTAAACAGCAGCGTTCCACTCACAATCACTATCCTCGACATAAACGACAACCCACCTGTCTTCAATCCATCCAGTTTCACTGTACACCTGCCAGAGAACAGCCCCACAGGTGAGAGAGACCGTATAAACTGATGGAGCTGGATTAACTGGTGGAGGAACTTGTTTAATCTGGTTTGTTGGTCCCATTTGCAGTATAATGGGAGTGTGTGTGATAGTTATTATTATAATAAATAAATAAATTCATATTTATTTATAGTATTAATAACAGTAATACATTAACAGATATTATTATTAAAATTATTATAAGTAATGTATTCATTCATTTATTATATATGAATGTTTTTAATGTATACAATTTAATAATTTGTGTATGTTTTATAAATATAAATATTAGATGAAAAAATTAAACCATAAAAAATTATTTGGTTACTAACTGGAACAAATAGGTTTAATTTGAAGTACTAAAATGACTAAAACTTAAATAAAATGAAAAAAAATAAACAAATATTTAAAATATAGGCTAATGTCTTTATTTTGTTTCTGCATTAAATGTGAAATTATTACAATATAAAAATATATTTAAAACTTTTAATGTTTAATCGTGATTAATTACAGAATAATATTTGATTAATTTGTTAATTTGTTTTAATAGATTGACAGCACTAAAAATGACAAAAAATTTAAATAAAATTAAAGGTGCTCTAAGCGATGTCACGCATTTTTTAGGCCAAACATTTTTTTGTCACATACAGCAAATATCTCCTCACTATCCGCTAGCTGTCTGTCTCCTGAACACACTCTAAAAAAACGCGGTCTCTGTAGACACCCCAGGCTCCACAAACAGCAACAAAAACAAACTGGACTAACCCGCACCACAACATAACAAACAGTGTTCCAGCCAATAACCGACAAGAAGGATTTGGGGGTGGGGTTTGGGTTGTTAGTGCGCGGATGAGGAGGAGGGAGGGTCTAGCTAGCCTCCGTTTTGTTTGGCAATAGTTCGAACGTCAACAAGAAGTGACGTCACCCAGGATCGCTTAGAGAACCTTTAAAAAGCCTCTGAAAATATAAAAACTAGTTCAAAATATTAATAAATAGTATAATTGTATAAATAATAGTAACAATAAATAAATATCAGTGTCCTATTGATTTTATATTCAGTGTGTATATACACAATAGTCAACATTTGAAGTGGATCAAAACCTTTCTTCAAAGTTGTACATGAATTTTGAACAATACCCGTTCTTGTCTTAGGACAACTTTGATGAACTTTTTTGATCCACTTCAAATGTCGACTACTGTATAAATATGCATACACATGCACATACATACTATTGTGTTAAAGGTGTTGTTATGTGGCGTATTTCCAGGTGTGGTAGTGACGCAGCTCTCGGCGAGTGACGCTGACGCCGGCTCTAACGGTTGGTTGCAGTATCGGTTAGACACCGGCGCTCAAGACCGTTTCATCGTTGACGCTCTCTCTGGTGCGGTTCTGGTCGGCAATGCTACACTGGACCGCGAGGAACGTAGCTCGTACCGGCTGGTTGTCATAGCAACTGACCGAGGCACGCCCTCTCTCTCCGGGACGGCGACATTGTCTGTTGTTCTAGATGACATCAACGACTCACGTCCTCGTTTCATACGCCCTGTGCAGACGATCAGCGTCAACGAGTCAACTCCACCTGGAGAGGTCGTAGCTACGCTCACCGCCGAGGACCCGGATCTACGACCCCGCCTGGAGTATTACATCATCTCTGTGGAAGCAAAGGATGATGGGAATAATCCAGTGGCTGGGCTGCAGCAGTCGTTTGGGATTGACTTTCACACAGGTGAACCACATTATAACACATTATCTTTGTTGCAGAAGTTGCACTTTCAGCCCTCTGAGATGTCGCATATAACTCTTCTTCTGGAATTCAGCAACTAAACACTCTACGGATAAAATGAACTCTGTTGTGCTCTGGTATTTAAATATTTGTGTCCATCTTCTCAGGGGCTGTGTTTGTACGAAACCCCTTGAACCGAGAGCTGGTTGCCACTTTTGAGATCATCGTTTCAGTGCATGACAACGCCAGTGATGTTATTGACATGTCAGTCAGTGTACCTAACGGTAAGAAAGATCTTTCTGTCCACTTTATTCTTTCTCTCTTTCCTGTTTTCTACTGTTGTTCATCTATTGAAACCTTTCCTCCATTTAAGAATAGTTATATTGCAAACTTTTTTTCTTTTCTTGCTCCAATTGAAAGAACCAGCATGTGTTCAATCGGGACGACGTGTCCCCACCAGTCTTATTGACTAGCTTGCCAAGCAAAGTTAACCAGTTTTGCCAGAAAATCCATGTTGGTAACTGTGCCAGTTTGTCTGGTTTTCCATCCAATGGTTTCCATTATCTAAAACCAACCTGCGGATGATTATTTGCTGTTTCTCAAACTCATTTAAATTGTATTTCTCTCCACAGCCAAATTGACCATTAACGTGCTCGATGTGAATGACAACGCTCCTCGTTTTCGCCCTTTCGGGGTGGCGAACTTCTCCGAGAGGATTCTGGAGGGTGCTGTGGCTGGTACCACACTGCTGTCGGTGACGGCTGTTGATCCCGATAAAGGACCCAATGGACTGATCATCTACCAGCTCCTGCACCTACCCCGTGGAGACTACATTAGACTTGAAGACCCATCTACAGGTTGCACATTTGCATTTCTGCAACATTTCTATTGACCAATCAGTGTTCTAACCCTAAACCCTCAAAGATTGAAAATGTAAATTTTATGAAACACCTTGCTGATTTAATTCCACCTCTAAACTATATCTCGGATGTCTTTCGATATCACCATCCACAGGTAAAATTGTGGCCAATCGGACGGTAGATTATGAACAAGTGCAGTGGTTGAACTTCACGGTGCGTGCTCAGGACTATGGCACACCTCCTCGCTTCGCTGAACTTCCTGTCTATCTGCGCATCGTTGATGTCAACGACAACAACCCAGTCTTTCAACAACCTTTATATCAGGTACATCAGCACAGACCAGAGAATCAGGCTGCTACTTCCCAGTTGCATTCAGGAAGCATTATAATAACTCCTACAGTGGGGACAAACAGTCTGAGACTTCAGTGAAAATGCTTCTCTGTTGCTTCCTGATAACTTTTGAATTACTAATTATATTATGAATTCTTAGTATTAAGTATGACCAATGTCACTGATTTGCTAGAAATAGAAATAGTGCAGAAAATGCTTATTCTGCATATTATGTCATGCTTCATAATTTTTACAAATGGTATTTTAAATCTTTTCAGTTTTGTTGTAGACTTTAGGACCCCACTATATTTGAAAACTCTGTTAAATATTTTTGTGTAAAAAGTAAAGAAAGTATGGTTTCCACAAAAAGATTAAACCGCACAACTGTTTTCAACATTGATAATAATAAGAAATGTTTCTCAGCAAATCAGTAATCCGAATGATTTCTGATAATGTATCACTGCTGCTGTAAAATATAAAGCATATAAAATAAAATGTATTACAATTTCTAATTTTTTATCAAATAAATGCAACCTTGGCGAGCATACAATAAGACACTTTTAAACCGAAGTGTTTGTGTATGTGTGTACAGAAGTCCATTTTTGAGGATGTTGCACTCGGCACCATTATTGTGAGCGTGAGTGCGACAGACGCAGACTCCGGCCTGTTTTCTGTCATTGAATACGGGCTAGTGGATGGAGAGGGCAGGTTTGGCATCACACCCACTACGGTAAGTGTGTTGGTGTGAAAACAAAGCAAAGACAAAAAGAAATGACATGTATAATGTTTAATATTCAATATTGATGTCCTTTGTTATCAGGGTGACATCTACGTCCTGTCTGCTCTGGACAGAGAGACCAAAGACCGCTACACTCTCACAGCCTATGCCAGAGACAACCCTGGCGGCAGTCCCAACAACCGCAGAGAAAACTCCGTCCAGGTGTGGATGAGCTCCATAAAATATTTGATTGCATCTAAAATCATTTAAATGCACTTCACATCTCAATTATGACTTCCAAACACGAAAATAGAAATTCAGGCTCATTCAGACACAACCAGATGAACCTGTGTCATCCTCTCAGTATGGAATCAACATTCAAACAACCTGTTCTGCAAACTGCAAAGACCAGTTGACCACAGGCACATAAAAGAAAAGCCAAACATGGATAAAATGATTTGAGCAAGAGAGACCGTGACGCAGACAAGGCAGAGTGCACTTCACTTCCAGTTCCTGTTTAAGAAGGATATGAAGAGAGCATCAGCTGTGCAAATGAAGTTTCACAAGACGTGAAGATCGTGGGTTGGCCGAGCGTTCAGCCCACACTTCCTCTATTCACTCTAATGGTACGAGGAAGTGGGAAGTATAGAAGCAAAACAGGCAGAAAATTTAAATACCATCAGCTGGTGCAAAGTACAATACAAATATTGCATAATACTTAGGATTATTTAAAGCACCAAATGCAAGATTAATGCACCAAATCAGCATTGGTCAGTCCAGTTGGCCAGTAACTTTTTGGGAACTGCATCATAATCATTATTTATTGCATATGTTTGAAATCAAATTGTTGGTTTTCTGTGTCCCAAACCAGTGTCTAGATATCAAACTCTCTTGCACATGTTTGCATTTTTTTGCACAGAAAGTTTCAGTTTCATGTGAGCAGTTATGCATGAGCTGACCTCAAATACTTGGCAAAACAACCAAAACAGTTTGTTTTTGTACTCCACCTTTAACACCTCTTTATCAGATCTCTGAACTTATGTTTCTGTGTCTCTCAGGTGCAGCTGACAGTGATGGATGTAAATGACTTCCGTCCACGTTTCTCAGAGAGAGTCTTCACCACTAGTGTGTTTGAGAACGAGCCGGTTGGGACGTCGGTGATCACACTGAAGGCCACTGACCTCGATGAGGGCCAGAATGCATTACTTACCTACAGTCTACAGGGCCCTGGAGCAGGTACAACACACACTGGCATACAGAAATATACACACATGGGTTGCGCAATTGGCTCTCTTTTAATTAATGAGCTAGAGCTTTGCCCACCGGATGTTGAAATGGAACTTGTATTGGAATGACAGAAAGAGGAATTTAACACATTAGTCCAAGACAACAACCAACTGAGCAAGAGTAGATCACTTCTTAGATGTTCCAACAAGACACTTAAAATGTCCAAATTACAGTCTTGTTTTCTACCTTGATCCAAAGCAATTCAAATTCAGGAAATGAATTGGAAAGTAAAGGCAGTACAGCACAACTACAGCGTTTGATATTGTTGCTGATGTCTCTTCCTCTCTCTTTTACAGATGCGTTCTCTCTGGATCCTGACACTGGGCTGATTCGCTCCCTGCGGTTACTGCAGAGTTTCGAGAGGTTTAATCTGACTATGGTGGCGACCGATCATGGCAGACCTCCCCTCTGGGGCACCGCCAGTCTTCAGATCACCGTCATCGATGTCAATGACAACAGGCCTGTCTTTGTGCGGCCTGCCAATGGCACTATCATGCATATACTAGAGGTGTGTAACGGTGAAAAAACAATCAATCATTATTTTTATTACTAACGCATAATGTCATTTCATTATGTTTCCATCTACCTATTTTTATTACAATTTTGGGATATTGTATAAAAAAAAAAACACTGGATGGAAATGGCAAGATGTGCAAAATTCTAAAAATGCGCATAAAAAACGAATGCGCTAAATTGAGGTGGATAAATTTTTTATCTGATAAGAAGACATGCACAGAAACTATAATGGAAACACATTTACTGAATAAATCCCTTGATGCGCAACAAAAAGCTTACATGGCTTTGTCTCAACAGAGGATGTGATTGGATAAATGGATAATTTAATAGCACAGCATCTCAAATATTGGTTTGATTATTCTGAAATGCCTGAGCCAAAGTCTTTCATCAGAATAATTTGGTATAATGACCTCTCACAAGAGTCTCACATGACTCGCTCCCAAACACCAGGCATCCGAACGCAAGATAAAATGACGCCATTTATTGAGTTTCGTCTGTCCGCTCTCAAACGCAAGTCATTTCTGATGTGGGAAAAAAGAGTGGCTTCCACCAATTGCAGCAACTTTCATTTTTATTATATTTGCGCCAATTTCCCAGGAAGTGACAGATTTGTTCTCTTGAAAACATGGGATGGAAACGCTGCTTTATTCGCAAAAGTTTTATGTGATATTCCAATAATTTTGTGCATAAGTTAAATTTGCGACTTTGGATGGAAACAGTATTGTAATTCAAGGCAGGGTTCCTCACTCATCTTACAAAGTACAACTCAACTACTTTGATGTTCTCAGCTATTCGTTCTTTTGTCTTCCTCACATCCCAGGGTACATCATAGGAATATACTTTACATCTGACAGCCAGACTGAAAAGATCATGTTGCTAAAAAGAGTGTGTCAAATTTAATGTGAAGTTTTTTTTTTTTCTGAGCCCAAGTGATCAAAACAACCCCAGTGTCTCAGAGGTGTTAGCCATAGTGTCATAGCAGATAGTGTTTTGAGTACTTTAAGAAAACTTTTAAAGTAGTGTAATCTTCAAAACAACCTTTAAAACCTGCAGACTGTGCTGCATCTGAAATAGCATATACTGTCTAAGTAGGTACTACATTTGAATTTGAATTTGGTACATACATTTTGTGACCATTGAAAATGTATGTTCTATATAGTATGAATACGGGTACTATGAATAAAATTCGGATGCACTACATCCTCCATGTTGTTACTGTCACGTGACCTACCAGTGTCATCTTCACTATCATTCATAAATCCTTTCCCGTGGCCTCATGGGATATTAAAGTATCCACTCCAGAATCTCGGAAACTCCTGTTTTTTGAATGCTATGAGTTTGGACATGCTACTCTTTTGGTACATTGTTTTTCGCATACTACATAGTAAGGAAGTATTTAATTTCCGGTGCAGCGTTGGTCTATACTGAAAAGTACTAAACAGACCTTTTTATGCATCAAACAAAAAAATATAAATTAAGAGATTCCCTGCTTGTGATTTTAAAATCTATACAGGGATGAGTTCATACTTTGACCCAAATCTGTCACATGGTGGTCTGCCGTATTTGATGCCCCATATCTGGATTGTGAGAGATTGGATGGCCTATATTTGGCATCACGGATGAGTGAGCACTCCTCATGTTTTGTGTGTGTGGATGCAGGAACAGCCTCCTGGGCTGGTGGTGTATGAAGTGTTCGCCACAGACGAGGATGAGGGGGTGAATGGAGAGGTCCGCTACAGCTTCCTTCAGACTGGAGCCGGAAACAGAGACTGGGAGAACTTCCATATTGATGCAGTGACGGGAGTGATCACCACTGCGGTTAAACTGGACAGAGAGAAACAAGCCCTGTACAGCGTGAGTCTTTCTTTTTAAACAAGGCCACTGAAAAAGATGCACTTTAATGACAAAAATCAGGACACAATTCAAAATAAAAGATAAATGAAAACTGGTCATAAATGGTACAGTAACTAATCTCTGTATTTGTGTGTAGCTTGTTGTGGTGGCGTATGACCTTGGACAGCCCGTCCCATATGAGACCATGCAGCCGCTACAGGTGGCTCTGTCTGACATCGATGACAATGAACCCGTCTTCCTTAAACCTCCGGTAATGTTTTGATTACTGTTTTTTTTTTCTTTTAAAGATCACATACAGGTGAAACTGGAAAAATGTGAATATCGTGCAAAAGTTAATTATTTCAATAATTCAACTTAAAAGGTGAAACTAATATATTATATAGACTCATTACATGCAAAGTGAGATATTTCAAGCCTTTATTTGTTATAAAATTTTGATGATTATGGCTTACAGCTTATGGACATTTTTAATTTGGGTGTTTAATTTGTTTAATTGTATAATAGCTGTACGCTATTATCAAAATTATAACAAATAAAGGCTTAAAATATCTCACTTTGCATAATTTTTTGAGTTTCGCCTGTATATTACTCTATTTTTAAGCACAGACTGTAGGCCAGTTTAGGTGCAGTAAGCGATTTCTAAGAAATTCTGTTGAAAGTGGATCGAACCGAGCACCATAACACACTTGTAGCCAATCAGCAGTAGGGGGCGTGTCCACTCATAATGGGGGAGGAGAGAGAGTGAGCAAGAGGAAAGACTGTAGAAAGAGAGATGGCTGAGAGACATTACAAAAGAGAAAAGGTCAGAGCAATATCACTGGGAAAAGAAGGGTTATGATCAGGCAAGAGCTTTGTGTTAATATTAGAAAAGCTTTCCAGCGCTGGAGAGACCTCAGCCGGAATACCTAAAAAGTAATGCCGAGATTGCGTTGCTTCTGCTCCATAACTGAGTAACATTGGTTTTCACAGAACTAAGATATGCTGTTGTTGTAATGTGAGCTGTAGTAACAGGACAGTTTTGAGTGTCACTGTCTGTCTGGAGCTGCTGTGCTGCTGGACTAACAACCAACTCTTGTTCTTGTGTACTGTATGTTCATTTTTTGTTCTTCCTTGTCGTTCGTTCATCATCTTTGCTTTATTTTTCACGTAGCATTATTTTGCTTCACTTCAGCTATGATAAAGACACGTCCACTCTTGCATTGCATGTTCATGCATTTTGGGGGTGGTGGATATCAACAGTTTCTCAGTTTTGATTACTGCACATTTAAGAACTTTTACATCATGAAATGTGATAGTTGGACATTTTCTCACCACTTATTGCTTAAGTCTTGACTTCTGTGTGTTGCGTGTATTTCAGAGAGGAAGTTTGCCGTATCAGTCTCTGTCGGTACCGGAGCACTCGTCTCCTGGGACTGTTGTGGGTAATGTGACGGGTGCAGTCGATGCAGACGAGGGCTCTAATGCTATCGTCTACTATTTCATTGCAGGTGCGGACACAACGTTAAAGCACAAAAATGAACCCCTGTAGATGCACTTTATACCATGCTTATCCAATGTTAGGCTCCATTCAGCCAGTAGAAAAGGAGTTTATGTCTTTGAATTTTGGATCATCTGCACTGCCTGAATTAACATTAATCTCTCTGCCGAACATATTAATGAAAGAAAGTACATGAAGGTCAGTGAACCTAGGTCTCGAACAAACACTTTTAATGAATTACTGGAGGTCAAGACTCTTTCTTCATAGAACATTTCCGCCTGCATTTGCCAATGAATTCCTCAGTTTGCACAATTTCATTGCATCAGCAGAAGATGCTGAAATTCAGATTTCTGAGAAACTTCACTTGTAGACTTAGCAAAACAATGACTATGTTCAAAATAGAACTCTGCATGCAAAAGATCTGTATGCATTGGAAACTCAGATACAATAAACTGCAATACAATAAAGCTTACTGTGCTCAATACTATCCTTCAATCAGTGTGCTTGACATGACCTTCCATTTAAGCATGATAAATGAACTGGACAAAATGATAGCAATGTTTTTTAATATCTTTATTAATTCATTATTTGATCAAACTGCCATTAAGATATTTTTGCACATTTGATAGTATAGCAAAAGCCTCTTTCCATTCGCGTTCCATTAACTGCATTACTAATGTTCTTCTCTAGGAGGCGATACCGAAGGAAACTTTGTAATGAGTGTGGCCGGGGTTTTACGTGTCAAGAAAGATCTGGATCGGGAAGAAATCCCAATGTATTCCATAATCGTTAAAGCTTCCAGTAACCGAAGCTGGACTCTTCTGAGAAGTCAAAGGTCACAGCGAGCCCGAATACTTGACCCGAGCCGTGATCCCACATTACAGGAAGTAAGAATCTTCCTTGAGGACATCAACGACCAGTCTCCAAGATTCACAAAGCTGGAGTACACCGCAGGTATTTTTATAATATTTTCTTTATTAAATTTTATAATACTTTATTAAATTATTTTGATGTTAATAATTAATCTGTATGTACTATTTTATATTAGTTTTCTGAACACTGTATTTAGGTTGACTTAATTCTGGGCTTTTGCATTAAATTAATTTTGCATTAAATATTGTATTTTTATTATTACACAATATTACATAATTTTTATTATGAAACTCGAACATTTTTAATATCGTGCAAAAGTGAGATATTTCAAGCCTTTATTTGTTATAATTTTAATGATTATGGCTTATGAAAACCCCAAATTCAAAATTAGAATATTGTGAAAAGGTTTTCATAGCTGTAAGCCATAATCATCAAAATTATAACAAATAAAGGCTTGAAATATCTCACTTTATATCACATATATTAGTTTCACCTTTAAGTTGAATTACTGAAATATATGAACTTTTGCACGATATACATTTTTTTTCGAGTTTCACCTGTATTATTATTATGGTAGCACTTTATTTTACAGTCCTGTTCCCCAGTTATTGTAATAACTTAAAATCTCATTAAAAAGTAGCACAAACAGTTACCAAGACCTTCATATAACAAAAATAAAAATATGTATTATTTATTATATAAATAATATTTGCATTCATTTAATATTATTATTATTGTTATATCAATTATATTTGAATACTTAAATATATTTATTTTAATATAAAGCAACCTATGTCTAATTTATATATCTAGTAAACGTGTGTATGTGTAAGCTTCTCTCTCAAATACTCTCTCTCTCTCTCTCTCACTCACTCTCTCTCTCTCACTCTCTCTCTCTCTCTCTCTCTCTCTCTCTCTCTCTCTCTCTCTCTCTCTCTCTCTCTCTCTCTCTCTCTCTCTCTCTCTCTCTCTCTCTCTCCCAGGTGTGGCTGCAGATGCTAAAGTTGGCTCTGATCTGATCCGGGTTCAAGCGATTGATAATGACATCGGCAACAACAGTCTTGTTCTTTATCACATTCTGTCCATCCGCTACATCAAACTGCACTCCAATGACTCTGAAGACATGGGCAACGTCTTCATCATCGGTCGGTGTGCTCTACACATTCTTCTGCCATTTATTGGTGTTATTTTTAGTGACTTTTCTTTCTTTTCAGGTGAGACTGATGGAATCATCCGTACGTTTGACCTGTTCATGGCATATGACCCGGGTTATTTTGTGGTGGAGGTGCTGGCGAGAGATCTGGCAGGACACAGTGACGTGGCTCTGGTGGGCATTTACATTCTGAGAGATGACCAGCGGGTGAAAATCGTCATTAATGAGATACCGGAGCGTGTCCGGCTGTTTCAGGAGGAGTTTATAAACCTGCTCTCAAACATTACAGGAGCCATAGTCAACACTGATGACGTACAGGTATATGTGCGTTTGTTCTGTCTTTATTCATATTGTGAGAAATAAGATTACTCGCCAGTCTGTACAAAGTTATGTCCAATATTTATCCTGCCATGCAAATGAGTTAATTCAGATATTTCATTCCCATAGTTTCATGTGGATAAGAAGGGAAGAGTGAACTTTGCCCAAACTGATGTTCTGATTCATGTGGTCAACAAGCAGACAAACCGTATTCTGGATGTGGAAAAGTAAGAGTTATATACCAAACATGACCAATACATGTCAGTTAGTTGTTTCTTGAACTTTGTCCCAGGGGTTGCTTCTTATTAAAACAACATATTTTTAAAAGCAATTAAACAAAATATTATTTGTATAATAAATGGTTTAATAAATAGTATTAAATAATGTTTTAAATGTTATTTTGTAGCATGGTCACATTCAAATTTCTTGGAACTTTTTACCACAGCGTTAAATCAGAGATTTTGAGGCTGTTTTTAGATTTTAGTTTGTTTTACTCTTCATCAAAGATCCTGACTTTAATCTCTGCACTATGACAATCCATCATAAAAATATTGTTTATTGCATGTTCAGAATTAGATAAACTAAACAAAAAGTAAAAAATAAACAAATGTTTTGTTGTGTACTTCCATAGTACTATCCAAATACAGTGATGACTTCTTGCCTTGGAATAGTCTCATCCACAGTTACTTTGATCCATTGAGGACGATTGATTCACTGAATTGATTCATTGGTTTTCAGGGTGATTCAAATGATCGATGAGAACATGGAGCAGTTGAGGAATCTGTTTCGAAACTACAACGTTTTGGACGTTCAGCCTGCCGTGACTGCACGCGCACCTGATGACCTCACCACTTTGCAGGTGTGTGTATTTGTATTCGGTGTATTTGCTGTATCAAGAATACATTATATCCAGAACGAACACCTCTTTATCTCTTCCAGATGGCCATTATCATCTTGGCAGTTTTACTCTTCCTTGCTGCCATGTTGTTTATCCTGATGAACTGGTATTACCGCACAGTGTGAGTATTTTAAGAACAGATTATTATGTCATGTATTAGATTCTGAATGAACTGAGATTAGTCAGAGCACTTGACACTTTTTCTAGATTTTTTAGAGAAGATGCATTAGATTCTCATAGACAGAAGTACCACTTAAGATCCTGTTCTGCCACTTGGCATGTTCACTCACTTCCTTTTCAATGCATAACCAGATGTTATCTGTGGTTCTATTATCAGCATTTAAGTGTTTTGCTTGTGTTTTAAACAGGCACAAAAGGAAGCTGAAGGCAATTGTTGCCGGCTCCACAGGTAAAATGCTGGGAATGTCCCATCCCTCCGATTGGAGGAAGCAGAGACTAATCCTCACACATGTTGGCTTTGTGTTAGTGTTGTTGTTACTGTAATCTCTCTCTGTCTGCAGGAAATCAGGGGTTGATGGATATTCTGGATATGCCCAACACTAACAAATACACGTTTGAAGGGTGAGTCAGCGATAGAACGATGTTGGTGATATGAGCATTTTTGTACATCCGCTTTTCCTACCATCAGGCCAAACCGTTCTCGTTGCATAACCATTCCAGACAGTCCATTCCGCGCCGATCTGGTACAGCCATTACCGATGTGGTTTCATTTTCCACTGTGGGGCTGATAACGGAGCTCTGTGGAATGTAATACAAATCCGTCAGTCTTTGCATTGGTAACACAAAAGTTTACAGAGAGTTTACAGATTTAGTAAATATGAGAAGTAAATAGTGACTGCGTTATGGGGGATGATTGGGTATTTTTTACACTTTATTATTAACTATTAACTTATTTACTTCGCTCAAATAGCACGCTTGGGCTGCTACAGAGAAATTACCAATCCTGAAAAAACTCATTCTACCAGCACAGTTCAGCATGGTTAGACAACTGTGCTGAGAATTCTGGGCCGAGAACGGTTTGTAATCGTGATATGCCATGTAATCGTGGAACTATAACTGGAACTATTCCTTGCCGTTCTTAGACCATACAGTAGAAAAGCGACTTATATGTTAACAGGGCTCCAGACTGCTAAAATGGTCATGTGTGACAAAACATAAAATACTCTTACTGTACGTGACAACATTCAAATATGTTCAAAAATAAAGTGTTGGTTATTATCTGTATCACAATGCTTCTCTTTCTCTGTATGTGTTTATAGAGCGAATCCAGTGTGGCTGGATCCTTTCTGCAGGAATCTGGAGTTAGCGGCACAGGCGGAGCATGAGGATGATCTTCCTGAAGACCTGAGTGACATCGCTGACCTCTGGAACAGCCCGGCTCGCACACACGTAACTCACACACAGAAACATGCCACATCACAAGAACATAAACCTTCTCTTTGTAAAGTACGGAACTGATATCTCGCCTTTGTAGAGTCGAAATTGACATCTTGACTTTACAGGGTACTGAATATATTATTTTCTTCCACAGGGTACATTTGGACGTGAGCCTCAGGCCTCAAAACCAGAGGATGACAGATATCTACGAGCTGCTATTCAGGAGTATGACAACATTGCCAAACTAGGGCAAATCATGAGAGAGGGACCCATCAAGGTTAGAACACACACTACAGCATCTAACATCTAACTCAAGAGTTTCTGATAAGGCTGGAGTACATAAACAAGTCCAACCAAATTAAATCTTTGATACAAAACAACATGAACATCATAAAGCGTCAGTGCTTTTTGAAGACACAAGCTCATACTATAACATGTTTCAAATGCATTTTAAGTTTAGAATCACCATTTATGGTGTTATTTTGTCCGAAATAATGCTGCGTTTGGGACCCTTAAACATAATGTGAAGGGATGTTAATAAGTTAGGATTTAGTTCATAAGACACCACATGACCAATGCTGCCATCCAATCAGGGCTCGCTGCTCAATGTGGTTCTGGATGACTACCTGAGACTCAAAAAGCTGTTTGCTGCTCGTCTGGTCACCAAGTCAACAAGCCACGGTGACCAATCATCAGTCACAGAGGTGGGCGATGTGACAGGGTGCTGTATTTGCTCTTCCTCTACACCCCTCTTCCTCACTGCTGGCTGACTGTCTCCACCCTGTCCTATCAATAGAAACCCTGGGTTCTCCTGCTGTCCAGAGAGATCTGTGTTCTCCACACTGAGTCATGTGACCCTGCTAATGTTTCCCAGGCTGTTTCACAGCCTGCTTACTTGCTCTTCACTGCTTCACTGATGTGTTTGCTGCTCTCACTTGGTGTTTCCGCTAAAACTGCTATAAAGTTGTGAGTTTTTCTGTTGTTTATATTTTTCTTCTTCTTCTTCACCTTGTCTTGAATCCATTGTCTACCCATCCATAATTCCATGCATCAATCTATTATTTAATCCATATCATTGTTCATCTACTGTATTATTTAATCCATTCTTCCTTCTATCCACCCATCATACATCCATTTAACCATCCATGCATCTGCTAATCCATAATTCCACGCATTCATCTACGATTGCATCGGTCCATAATTCCATCCATCATTCATTCAATCATCTATCAACCAATCCACACATTAATCCATGCGTTCATGTTTGCATTTATCATTTCATCACACCCTGCATGCATTCATCACTTTAATACTGCATCCATCCATTCCTCCTTTAATCCATCATTCCTTCCATACACCTTTCATCCATCCATCCATCAACCAACCAACCCATCCATCCTTTTATCCATCTATCATATACATCTATCCATAATTCCATGCCACCATGCATGCATTCATCACTCCATCATTGCATCATTTCATCCATCCATGTTCTCCTCTCTCAGCTGATCCAAAGTGACCTGGATGATGATGACGATGAGCGCATTGGTGTCGGGGGTCGAGGAACCCTTCGCTTCAAGCACAAGCTCCCGATCGAGCTCAGGGGTCCTGACGGGGTGCACGCGGTTCACGGCAGCACGGGCACGCTTTTGACCTCTGACCTCAACAGCCTGCCTGAAGATGACCAGCGGGCTCTGGCACGCTCGCTTGAAGCCTTGCACGCAGACGGCGGACTGTATGCCGAACGCAACGCCCGAACAGAATCCGCAAAATCAACACCTCTACACAGAAACAAGGGCAGCGACACTCTGTCCGAGAGTCCGTTAGAGATCACAGAGTTATGACTAGCCGAGGCCTCGCTGGTCTGAGAAAACCACAGGGTGCACGCCACTCCTGGCTCTTTGTTTTCCTGAGCTTTGGAGGAGAGTTCAGGTTTGTAAGGGTCAGGTGTGAGGAGGTGTAGATGTGTGTGTAGACCGGGAATGACCTAAACAAGGGCAGTTGATCTTGTCAGGGCTATTCAAAGAGCACTAAGACTTTAAGCACACACACTCACACTACACCATGAGAAACGAATGCACTCTCAGACCAGTGGAAGGCCAAACATGGACACTAGTTTTTATTTAGTTACTTTTTCATATTTGAATGGGGCACCAGTGAATAACGTGGTGATGTTTGTATAATGAACTATTTGAACTGCTTATGAGAGTATATCTCTAGGGCTTTTCACATCACAATTAAGCAGCATTTCACACTTTAACTGAAGCCAGAACTGGGTCAGTACTGTTGCAGTGCCAGGGGTATATAGTGTGAAACAGTGCAGTGACAGTATTGAGGAGTTTAGCAACAGACAACCAATCGTAAATGAAATCATTCAAATATTCATGCACTTCATATGGCCGCCGGAAGTATCTTGATATTTAAAAATGTTGAACAGTGATGGTAAACATGTTAACTGGAGAGATTAAGAAACAGTATTATTTTATTCATTTCTTATGTTTTTTTTTAATCTATAATATATTTCTGAAGACTTAAAGGTGAGGTGTTCAAGTTCACAAAGCAGAATGGCAAAAATGTTCACTGTTTTGGTGCAGTTATCCCAAACAGTTCCCGTCTGCCATTGGTTGAAAAATGGCGCACGCTGTTGGTCGAGCTAATATTGCCTTTTCTTTTCAAGGGATCTAACCTGCATATGGCTATATGCAATATCACCAACCTGCATATGGCTGACTGAATAGCACTGGCTGCGTTTAACTCCACTTTTAGACGTACATTCTTCCCCTCGGGGGAATCCCTGCAAACATTTTGAAGTGCGTTCAACGGAAGTTTATTTGGACAGAACTTCGACCCCCCGATTTTGACCGAGGAAGCGAGTCTACTCAATATCAGGCAGATCCATAGACCACAATGCACCATGATTGTGACGTCACAGCAGATCGCACTTAATATACCCCCCCACACACACACAACTGTAGTGAATGATATTGGAGTGATTTTGACATTTAACCGCATTTAAATCTTGTAGCTACCATAAGCTGACAGGTTTTTTTCTACACAGGTAGTTTATTCTATTATAATTTTCGTTTTTTTTTTTTTTTTCAAGTGATCAAGGGTGTTCTATTGAGACACATTACAAGGGTTCTGCCAGTAGTGGGCACTCGTGCAACAGAAGCAATGACGTACATCCGAGTGAACGAGATGGAAGTTAGCGAGGGAAGGACATTCAAATTTTTGACTTAAATGCAGCCACTGTATCCATTCCTCAAAATACAGATGGTGTCAGTGTTTTCCAGTAGTAGTTCTATAATGTAAGTATTCTGACATGTGGTACTCAAGAACTTCCCCTCGCTCCTGCAGCAACTTCTCTTCTCTGATGACGTGTTTACTGGCGTGAGGGCGGGACAACCTGTCACTCACATGAGATCCACCAATAGCAAACCACAACCATCCAATCAATCCCCCATAGTCAAAATCAAGTCCCGCCTGTCATTTTTTCTGGTTTGAGAAGCCATTTCATTAGAATATACACGTTATAAAAGAGAAAAAGACTATCACAACTTCTGTTTCATGCCATCTTTAAACATTTCCAAAAATGACACTTTACCTATAAGACAAGCAGTGGGTTTTAGATAGGGATGCAGCGATATCAAGTTCAAGTTCACTTTATTTATGTACAACAGCCAATCGGCTGACCAAAGTGCTTTACAGAACAACCATATAAATAATAAGAAAATAATACCTGCATAACAACACATAAAACACAAATCAAAGCAGCAAAGCTAAGAGCAACCTTAAAACAGAGTAGCAAAGCTGTATATACAGACTCAAAAAAAAAAAAAAAAATAGTAAAACCAACCTAAGAAAAGAGATCAATATGCTAAAGAAAACAGGTTTTTAACAGAGCCTGGTCATAGGATCTTAGGTTCTGGACGGAGTGTAAGGATGAACAAGTTCAGAGAGATAGGCAGGAGAGATTGCTATGTAGAGATTTAAAAACAAAGAGTAGAATTTTAAAATCTATTCTCTGTCAAACTGGCAGCCAGTGTAGAGATTTGAGAATCGGAGAGATGTGGTCATATTTGCGACACTTATGATAATGTCTGGCTGCAGCATTTTGGACTAACTGAAGACGAGCAATTTGAGAACTTGATATACCGCAATATAAGGAATTGCAGTAATCTAGCCGAGACGTTATAAATGCATGAAATCCATTTCCAGAGTTTTCGGAGTGAGAAAGCCTTTGATTTTAGACAGTAGACGAAGTTGGTAGAAACTGGAACTGATTACGGATTAACTGTGTTTGTCAAATTTTAAAGGCTGGTCAACAAGAACACGTAAGTTCCACACTCGTGGGGATTTACAAGCCGATAGACTCTAAATCAGGGCTTATACACTGCGAATTTTCATTTGGGCCGAAAACAATGACCTTTATTTAGAAAGAGGAAAATTTGGGCTAGCCATGCTTTAACCTCCTCTAAGCATAGCAGAAGAGAATGTATCGCTACAGGGTTGTTTATCTTGAATATAGATTTGGGTGACGTCTGCGTTAAAATGAAATGATACACCATGTTTCCTTAGAATAGCGCCCAGAGAGAGAAAATAGAGAAGGAGCCAAATAGAGCCTTGTGGAAGACTTCAGAGAAATTACACATCTTTACTAAAAACTTTCTGTCTGACAGGTATGACCGAAACCATTGCGGAACAGAAGCTTTGAGACCCGCCCAGACTCTAGTCTAGATAAGGGTGGTCAATGGTAGCAAAAGCTGCCGAAAGAGAAGAAGAAGCACAGTATCTGTGGAATCAGTGGCGAGATGTATATCACTTCACATTCTCACGGCAGACTCACTGCTGTGAGCAGTCCTAAAACCAGGTTGAAAAACCTCATAGATACAATAATTTGACTGAAAGTATTGGAGTTGATCCAGCACAATTTTCTCCATTAGCTACACTGAATTTTTTTTTAAACAGAAGGATCTAGTGAAGGCTTCTTGAGCAGAGGAGTGACCGTAGCCACTTCAAGATTGGCAGGAACAGAGCCGTTTTGAGACACTTGTTGATCAGAGATACCATACCTCGCTCAACCGAATCAATGACTCATTTGAAAAATCTCGGGTGAATATCATTTGGACAAAACGAAGGTTTGAGCTTGACAGTCACATCCTTCAGTGTCAAAAACCAGAAGCAGGAGTCAAGATTGGGGGGACAGTTAAATTAGGGCAGACACTAAGTCTTAAGTTAGTGATTTTGTTAATAAAAAATCTTTGGAAATCTTCACAAAGAGAGATGAAAATTTGGGCCGTTGCTGAGAACTGATCATTCTTTATATTTGAAAGCTGATAACCAATATATTAGCCGATAAATCGAAATCCAACATTTTTATATCGTTTTTGAGAGCCTGATTACAAAAACAAAAGTATCAACATTTCCCAAGAGCACAATTATAAAGATGTTCTCATTATAATTGTATGTAGTTTTATGTAGTCTATATGACAGCACATGTTGCACATAACTGTTTTTTTTCTTTTTTTGAAGTGATTCCAATCATATTTCAAGCAATTCAAAACCATCATGGCGAAGTGTGCATCTGAAGAGTCTCAGCTGAAGGAAATAATAACTTCTCTATCGGCCAAATTTCTTATTGGGCCGATAATGATAACATTAAAAATGAACATAAATAGGCTGATACCGATATGTGGCTGATATATTGTGCATCCATAGATTTAGAGGCTGGTGACATTAACACAGGAGTTTGCTGTTCATGTCTGATCAATGTTATTAACAATATGAAAACATGCATTGAAAATGACTAAGGTTTTTTTTTAGCCTGTGTTAAGTTGTGTGAAAAGCACATCTCATATAAAAAGGAAATGACCACAAATAGACTGCACTGCAAGCTGCTCTGTGCCGATGTCCTTTACAGACCGGATTTAAGACTTTACAGAAATCACCATGAACTTTGTTTAAAATTTAAAACTGTCTGAAAAAAGTGTAATCTGCCTTTAAAAAAAATGGACTAAAAGAAGTTTCATGGACCAATGAGGAAACCCAGTCAGCAGACCAAACACTGTTTCCACTTGAACTTACTGAGGCCAGAGGTTTGTGTCTGGTCAAGTGAACCACAAAGAAAAAAAAAAAAATCATTTTGTTTTTGCTTGAACTGAGGGACTTGTCATGTGTTATGGTTTTAATAAACACGGCAGTGTTTCACTTGTAGTGCTTGTAAGGTTCATGAGATGCCATAACTCAATTTGAACTCAAAAAAAAAAAGTCAACCTGTTAAAATATGACAGCACACTGCCACTTAAGAGGGGGGAAATACCATGTCTTTATTTTACTTTTTTGATAAATAAAAATAAAGAATATAAAAGATATTTTTGGAAAAGAAAATGCTGACCTACCAAACAGTTGAGTGTAAATGGTTGTATTTAAGTGTATTTATTTTTCAATATTTTATACCAGATTATTTGAGCGGTGTGTGTTGTATGGCATTATTTTTTTATATTCCCCTTTTTTGTAACTTTTCTTTGTCATGTTGTCTAAGCGTTGAGGCTGTGGATGGAAAATCTTTGTGGATCCTGTTTGAATAAAGGAAATATGCAACAGTTTTGCCTCAAGGTCCTGAAGACGATGATAACATATTGACCAGAGCAACAGTCGTCACGAGGACGGCATTCCTTTACGTATTGAAGGCCAGCAGGATATTAAACTGTAAAGTGGCCCTTACATGATGTAGCGGTTACACACTGCACTGACTACATGAATTCTCTCAAACGTCTCTCATATTGACTATAGTGTATTAAAATCTGGGAAAGTTAAAAGATTAAAAACATCCCACAGTGCAAGATATATTTTGTTGTATAGGACTCTATTGTCAGCCCAAAGTTGTCCAAAATAAAGACAATTTCAGTTTGGTATCATTTTCTGATCCTGCCTGAAGTTAATACAGATTCTACTGCCATCTTCTGGCAGGAATAAGCGTGCACAGGTGCTTAAATTCTATATCTATTTTATATAGAATTTTGCCGTTTATATTCAATAATTTTATCAGTGAACCTATTTTTTCCCCTCCATTAATGTGCACCCATTATCTTTAATTAAAATAACATCTGTTGCATTCAAGTCCTTTGGACATACTTTGTCTTTTTATTGTAATCACAATTCCCATTTCATACGGACTTTTACATGGGTACACTGTAAATCGTCTGAAGTCATTCAATGTGATAAATTATACAAGAATTTGGTTTATGCATAATTAGCATAACTTTTTCAGGCCCACTAACATGTACCGGTAATATGAAAACTTTAAAATAACACTTCAAACTATGGTTCAGCCACATCACACTTTATTGACTTAGAAAAAAGCATTAGAAAGACTTCCAACAGCTTTGCTTGTTTATGACGCACCAGAGCACGTCAGTGTTATAGTTCAGAAACGGTCCCCGACTGGTTCTGTCGAGAGGTCCGGGTCGGCCTGTGATTGATGGATATCACAGAAAGATTAAATCAGGTTCTAATTAGTTGTTGAGAAACGTCTGATAGGATCTGCATTATGTGGCTCGTGATGTGGAGCTGGCCGTAGCCGTGGTGCCAGATGCCAGAGGCATTTTCTTCAGCGTCCGGTTAAGCTACAGAACATGAAACGGCACAATCAAAATGTGACAATGTTGATGTTAAATACAACAAAACATTTACATAAACTGTAATTGCAAAAGGAAATGTGTAGAGTATGTATGTTTGAAAAACAATTGAAGTGTACCTCCTCAAACTTGTGGATCTGTCGGATAAAGAAATCTCCATAGCGACGGGCAACCTTGGTGTCTGCAATATGGATCATATCCTGATGGAAGACAATGTGATCATGTTTTAGTCTGCACTCACAAAGATCATCATTTCATCAGTGAAAACATTCAGAACGGAGTAGAACTTTTAGACTCGGAGAAACATCCAGCCAATTAAAGCCCCACTGAAGAGCCTTGAAGTGCGCAGGATTATTCAGTGTTGACATCATTTCCACTGAAACAGGAAGACAGGGCGGGACATAGCGAACAGTTTCTCTCCTTTTTAAAAAAATGGCCAATAGGGTTTTGTTCATGTCTCAGCTCGGCCAGAGCCGTTGAGTTCGGTAAAGCAGCAGTTTCCTCCTAATGACACTTATGACCCGCTCCGTGTATCGTGTCTCTGGACCGGAGCAGACTGTGTGTGTGTTGTGGCGGTTCGCGTGACAAACATTAAACCAGACTTCAATCACCCCAATGAAAGCATATTTACACTGTCTGAATCGTTCCCTATGTAGTGCACTATGTGCATTCACAATGTATAAAATGGTAAATGTGTGACCAATTTTTGTCTCAGCTTCTATTCATAATGTAGGGGGGCGGGACGCTTTAAACAGAGCATTTGATTGGACAGAAAATCTGATAAGAACCTGAAGTGCAGAGTGATCAATATCATGGATCCAGATTTTGAATGCTTGAATTTTGTCAGTTTTGGAGCACACTAGCTTATAGATGGTAAGGTTAACATATTCATACTAAACAACTTCAATTTTGACTTCATGGGGACTTATCATATAAGATAATATTTACTGTATAAATGTCCAGTATGTCAATTAAATAACTAAAAGCTAAAATTGAAATGAAATGTACATGTTTTTATGACGGTGCAGCCCTATATTTAATCTCAATTTAAAACCTTGACTTTGCGTTTTTGTCTTTAAACTAGAACTGCCTAAGTCAACACACACACACACACCTTGTCGATGTAAAAGTCGACCTCAGATGCAGACTGAAACTCTCCGTCCAGAGCAGAGATGCCACTGGTCCACACCAGGTTCTTCATCTTGTGTTTGAAGACCAGCAGCTGGATCCGGAACTCCTGCTCCGACATGTCCAGGAATCCGGCCAGTTTGGCCACAGGCATAGTGGTGTAGAGCTTCAGGAAGCTGAGAGAAACACACGAGTCAGCTGAGGAGTTTTTATAACAACCAACATGCTCCAGCTGCAAGTACGGCTGGGAAATATCCTTATAAATAAATTCAAGTTGATGCTAGGCAGATTTGAAAAAAAATTATCTTTATGAGATATATAAATATATTTTATGGTATTACGATTTTTATGGAATGCTTTCCACCTTTTATCAATAGAATCATTTATCACCACCAATATAATAAAACACAGGAACAGGAAACCTAATGGTCAAATAAAAGCACATTTAAGTATTACACAATATTCACAATAGGGGCTTTCGCACCGGAGGAACCTTTCCACAGTTCCTAGAACTATTGGTGGAAGTACCCGGTTTTGGGCATGTTCGCACCACAGGAACTAGGAACAATTTTAGTTCTGGGAATTTGTTTTGGGGAACTAAATTGGCTACTTCAGAGTAGGGTCTAATCCAGCACATTAAGAACTACCAGTGACAAGTGTACATTGACTGTCCAAACGCGCTCTGCGTCCTCTATCCTCCAGCTGATGATGTCTGTAAATCGTGTCGCTGTGGGCCGGCTTTCGTCACTTCAGAGTTCCTGCTACCGGTCCTAATGAAACCAGGAAAATGGCCCTCGCGGGAAATGGGTTCTTTGGGAACCGCCCTGGTGGCTAGTTCCTAAAACTGAGTTCCTAGAGCAGTGGTGCAAAAGCCACTAATGTTTCAACTTTATAAATATACCATGAACATGTGATCATTCCAGGACCAGACAGAGCATATAAGTCTTGTTCCTCCAGACAGAAGTGGCCCGAGCGACACATGAGGGGTGTTGTACCTGCGGATGGTGGAGAGCTGCGCCTGCTGCTGCACTTCCTCTGCAAACACTTTGAGCTGCTGCTGGAATGGCTCTTTGTGGTAATTTGGATTGACGTTATCATAGTTTGGAACTACAGGTGACAGGAACTTGGGGCAGGCAAAACTGAACAACTCCTCAAACACCTGGAGATCTCTGAACAAGAGAGGAAAACCATCAGAACTTTTTAGATGCTGTGTATATGTCATTTTTTTAATACTTTACTGTCAGTTGATCAATTTGTCTGTCTTTATAAATTAAAACAAATAATTTCTAGATCAAATAAATAAAATAAAAAAGTATGGTTTCCAAAAAAATATTACGCAGTACAACTGTATTCAACATTGATAATAAGAAATGTTTCTTGAGCAGCAAATCATCATATTAGAATGATTTCTGAAGGATCATGTGACACTGAAGACTGGAGTAATGATACTGACAACTCAGCTTTGATCACAGGAATACATTCAGTTTAAAAATATATTAAAATAGAAAACTGTTAAAAATAAATATTTCCACAATATTACTATTGTTGTGGCAAACAAACAATTTTTTTTGTTTGACTAAATCAAATACATGCAGCCTTGGTAAGCATTAAAGACTTATTTAAAAAACATGGAAAACATCTTACCAAACAAATATGTAGTATATAAAAATATCTTCAATACATAGTGTTTTGTGTTCTCACCCTTTCTGCATGCGGAGCATCTTGTCCCCGTATTTCTCGCGGAGCTGTGTGTGAATGCTCTCGTCGATGCGCATGGGGTACATGGTGAGAGCGATGGCCAGCAGACCGTGCATCTGCTCGTTCTGTTTATTAATCTGAACATCACACAACACATGATTTTGATTTAATATCACAGCATTATGACAGCATATAATAGTACAATTCAATCTGAAGGATAACACCAGGAATAATACTGCACAAATATCAGGACTGGTTGAAAGTGCTCATGAGATTTTGCCCAGTCTCACACACAAAAAAGAAAGAAAATGCAGCACCTGTAAGATGTTTTGTATTATTTTAATGACAATGAAAATTCTTATTACTGTAATTATTCTTATTACTGTGTCCATTTGAAAGAATTATCAAATGAAATTATCCTCATTACTGTTAACCAGCTATTTTACAGTACGGTAAATAAAATACTACAATACATTGCTTTTTTGTTTTATTTAAATCAGCATACAACATAATGAAGCAATACAACAAAAACTATGCAAATGGAACAAATACTTTTGATTTTAAATTCACTGACCATCTCATATTTGTAGGTGGTTCTCTGGAACATGTTTCTGGTCCTCTGGATGTAAAGCAGGATGTTGGCGAACACACGGATGGCGTCCTGATAGCGTCTCATCATCAGATACGCAAAACCCACATAGTAGTAGGTGGTGATCTGACACTCAGGCACACGTGAATACATGCTCTGGAACACCATGAACACAACATTATCATACCGACACAAAACCTTCAGACATCCAGTGACAGTGACAGTGCTGCTGGGCAGGGTTATCATCATTAACTAAAACTACAACTATTAAAAACATTTCTGATCATTTAAATAAAGCTGATATAAATAAGTATTAGTTGAAAAACTTAATGTTGCCTTGACAATAAATTGAAATAAGTAATAACTCAAATTATTACCTGGAAATAAATAGATAACGAAAACTGAACAAATGGAAATACAAATAATTAAACCTAAAAAACAATATTCAAACAAAAAAAACTAATAGAATGCATATAACCAAATTGCAAAAAAATTAAACTTAAAATGAACGTCTAATAGTATAAAAATACAAGCTAATACATACAGAGGCAGGACATGGTGGTGAAAAAAGAGATGGGAGGAAAAATTATATTTCGCAAAACATTCCCATTCCCCGTGAAATTGCGTTTTTCTTGTGAAAGTTTTTCCCCCATATAATTTTCCTCCCATCACCATCTCACTTCAGGGGCTCTGTAAACTACAAATATGAACAAAACTATGACAAACTTAAGGGTCCGTTTTCAAGACAACCATGAACTAAAAATATTGTTTTTCCTTTGCAGTTTTCACATACAGACAACAATGCTGTCAAAACAATCCCCGTACACATTGATTCGCAAAAACAACTAAAAACGCTGTATGCTGCTGCCAGGGCAGTAGTCGGCGATGGCGCTTTGGAAAGAAAAATGACATACCTATAGACTGAACACGTGATACACATGACGTTTATTTATTTAACAGGGACAGTGGATGGCACTCAGCCATACCAGAATTAGCTACAAGCTAAATTTCATCTGACATGTTTTTGTAGTTTACACAGAGACGATAACGCCCTTGTTTTTTTAAAACTTGCACTTTGAAACCCGTTTTCAAAAGTTTACGTTTTAAGCCCCCCCAAAAAAACGGTTATCGTGTAAATGTCCCCTTACCTAAAGTAACACTGGTGCTGGGCTATTTTATTACCTTCTTGTTGAGCTCGATGTTCTCCAGGACTTTGATGGCCTGATAGTAATCGCCCAGCAGAGAGTGAAGCCTCAGTAAACCCACCAGACTGAAATAACCCAGCATCTTATAGAGCGAGTGACGGCCGTATTCTCCAGCCACGGACTCAGGGTCACCTGTAACAGAGACACCAGCGTCACACTGAGCTCTGGATAAAGAAGTAAGTGTTGTTAGGGATGGTTGACCTCTTTCACCTCCGCTGGTGTACACCTCCAGCTGACGGTTGATGTTGCTCTTGTCCACCAGAGAGTGAAGAACATTCAGCACGCTGTGAACGTTCCAGATCTTGGGATTGTTCCTCAGGAATTCAATCTCTTCTTCTGATTTCTTGGCAGTCTTACAGCGATACTGACTGAATGACTGGAACTGCAAAACAGAGAGAAATGTTAAAGGGGTCATCGGATGCCCATTTTCCACAAGTAGGTATGATTCTTTAGGGTCTTCATGTAAAGTTTGTAACATACTTTGGTTAAAATTCCTCAATGGTTGTGTAAAACAACACCCTTTTACCTCTGCTCACAGAGACCCGTTTCGGTGCATGTCTCTTTAAATGATAATGAGCAACTGCTCACCCCAGCCCTCTCTTCCGTGGGGTGTGTCGACAAGACACATAAAGTGCTCTCTTAGTGGACAGTATTAAAAATGGGCAAAAATATGCTAATACGGGACAGTCCGTCAGTGGTCGTGGGCGGAGCATGAGCAATATAACATATTGCACAGAAAATCCAAATGGCTTGATTATTGAGTGTTTAAACTTTGAGGATTAAAATCAAATAAAAAAGTGAGTGAACTGATTTTTTTCATTGTATGGTGGTTGTGTCCACACACTGCAAAGACACATTTATATGCAAATACCATATAAAAGTACATTTTGCATCCAAAGACCCCTTTAAGAGATATAAAGCTTTTCACTTTTACATCAGGAACACAGAAGGTGCCAAAACAAAAGGGCTTTTGAGGACCAAGAGTCTCCACATGCGCTTCGCTCTTACCTGGTAAATGAACTCATCGATGATGTCCCACAGCCACTGGTTAGGAAGCTCCAGAGGTGCCGGTCCATCAGCATCTGAGAACAATACATCACATTAAACAAGCTCATATTTAATCCTACTCAAACACAGGATCTATGACTGGGCAATATGAATAAAAAAAATGATTTGACAATATTCAACATACACTACCGTTCAAAAGTTTGGGGTCTGTATGATTTTATGTTTTTGAAAGTAGTCTCTTATCATGGCTACATTTATTTGAACAATAATACAATCAAGAAATAATATTGTGAACTATAATTCTAATTTAAAAATAACAGTTTTTTTATTTTAATATATTTAAAAACGTATTCCTGTGATGGCAAAGCTGAATTTTCAGCAGCAGAATGATATTTAAAGAATTATTTATTTGCAAAAGAACACTTTTGTATGATTACAAATGTCTTTAATGTCACTTTTGATCAATGTAATGTCCTTGCTGATTAAAATAAATGTTTTACTGACCTCAAATTTGAGTGGTAGTTTATATGGAAAATAGCAGATATTTTGATAGATTTTTTAAAATAATTATTAAAATTAATCATTCATTTAACAGCCCATATATTAAGACATATTAGCTATATAACTCAATATGTATGTTTACTGAAAAAAATAAGCCAGTAAAAATCTAGCATTTAAAAATATTTTTTTTAGGAAATTGAATGGCCAAATAAAATTATTGCAACGCTGCTTAATTTTATATAATCACTCATGTCTAAAATATCACCCAAACCATATTCCATCACATGTAATTGGTGTTTGGACTCACTGAGGATGTAGTTGAAGAGGTTGCAGTAATTATAATAGGACTCAAACCTCTGGTCGAGAGTTGGACCTCCCTACAGATGAGAAGACACATGACAAGAGCTGAGACTTCAATATAGACTTCAAAGAGGGCTATATATATATATATATATATATATATATATATATATATATATATATATATATATATATATATATATATATATATATATATATTCACAAAGAATTTTCTTTACTATAACACTAAGACGACAGATGAGCAAACACACTCACGCTGACTTTGGCGTAGATGTGCCTGTAGTACAGCTCCTTGTAAAGGATCAAGAAAACTGCATCTGTAACAGAGAAAACAACATGTGCAAGTCAGCAAAAAAAAAGTACATCATAAAACGGTTTGGTTAAGAGCTGAGTTAAGAGCTTCAGATTCCTGAATACAGCAAAAATTGAATTCACTCACCATTACCGACCAGGGAAGCGATGGCTTCTGCCTCAGGCCATGGAGATGTTTTAAAGAAGCGTTCTGTAAGCTTATTCCAGCTGAAATCAAATAAAACATGATGATACATCAAGATGTCCCTACATGCATCAGAATAGTCCATGTAACCGTACGGCTGTGCACCTGTTCTCATAAACATCCTGGATCTCGTAGATCTTCTGCTCAATGCTCTCGCTGGACACACGGTTGGCCTGCAGCTCGTAAACCTTCTGATCGATCAGGTCTGAGATGGTTTTATGAAAATATTGCAGGAAGTTCTTGATGACCTCAGGGATCACATGATACGTCTGCTGGTGCTCATACTGACGTTCAAAAGCCAGATCGGCTTTAGGGTCACCTGCAGAAGACACATACGTTATATACCTTTACATAGCCATCTAGGTAATCAATCAATATGTTCAAAAGCTTTATTGGGGTGGTACAAAGCTTAAAATTGCCAAAGTATTAAATAAATAGTGTATATACACTGCCGTTTAAAAGTTTTGGATTGGTACGATTTTTAATCACAAAACATTTTTTTACTTTCTACTCAAAGAATCCTGAAAAAAAATTGTACACAACTGTTTTCAACATTGATAATAACAATTAATGTTTTTGCGCATCAAATTCGCATATTACCAGTGGTGGAATGTAACGAAGTATTTGTACTTCGTTACTGTACTTAAGTAAATTTTTACGTATCTATACTTTACTTAAGTAAAAAAAATAATGCATACTTTTACTTTTACTCAAGTAGATTTTTCAGCAATTATCTGTACTTTGTACTCCACTACATTATTAAAATGCGTGTCGTTACATCCTTCCGAATCTCTTGCATAAAATGTTTTTGGTCGACTGACGTTTTGGCGTTGCTGGCCAATGCACGTTGAAACAGATCGGAGATCTGATTGGTCAAAGAACTCACGCGCTCAGCGCGCGTTTTGAAACAACAACACAACACATTGCTTGCATGTTTTAAGAGAAGCACTCACCTCACCCTTGTCAAATTTAGTTTGGTGCTTATTTTTGTCTCATTCTAATGTGTTATACATTAGGGGTGTAACGGTATGTATTCGTACCGGACCGTTTCGGTATAGGACTTTCGGTGCGGTGCACATGAATGCAATCTTTCACGTGAATTAGGCTAGTTGTGTGCGGAACATATTCCGAGTTTCCACACGAACATTAAGTGTCGGAAGTCTCCGCGTTGCACTTGAGCGCGCACTGTACAACTGTACGGGCCGGGTTCGGACAGATATTTAGATATGTTCAGCTTCGGCTCGGGCTCGGTCACATCAGCGCGATAAGGCATTGAACATTTTACACTTAAAACAGCTTATTATGTAGGTAGCCAATGTGCCTGATGCTTTCACTTGATGCAAACGTTCGTTTTTGTGATTAAAATACATGCAAAATATGACCATAACATCTGTCTTCCTGTGTGCGGAAATTTGTTTATGTTGCTGTGACAACGAAACGCGCCTGTGTTAAAAGCGCTTGTTGCTCCGTGCGCGCTGATGCGATCATCTGTTGACATTTCCAAATGCCTTTCAGTTGCTTAATAAAAGCAGGCTTTCCACACAAACAAACGTACGCGTGTCATTAGTATGAGGAACAAAAATGGGATTTTAACTGTCGGTTTCGGGTCGGGCTCGGACATAAATATCTTTATGCCTGTCGGGCATTTTTTTCTCTCTCTCCTCTCGCTAGCTAGTGTCATGGCCAATATTGGTTTGAGAGTATTTTATTTAGTGGAGAACTTTGCAGCAGTATTTTATTTATTATTCTTTTTTATTTATTATATTTAATTAAAAAGTGTGTTTAAAAAAATGTAAACAAATTGTTAAAAAAAAAAGTTTATAGTAAACAACCAGCAGTTTAATGTTTTGCATTTCTTTCCCTTACTGTACCGAAAATGAACCGAACCGTGACTTTAAAACCGAGGTACGTACCGAACCGTGATTTTTGCGTACCGTTACACCCCTATTATACATTATTAGCCTAATGCTTTTGGATTTTCTGTAATCAATGGAGTATAAGCCTCAAATGCAGTTTTAGCTACATTTTCCCCATGCAGGCCAAGGTAAAGGACTAAAGCAACTGTTGTTGAGCAGAATAAACTGGTCATACAAATTTGATTAAAGTGTTCAGAATAACACTCACCTGTGTGCTTTTGAGGTTTTTTTTTTACTGCTCTTAATAGTATAGTAAAAATAAAATAAATTGTATGTCATAATTGGCTTAGCTTAATTAATATTTAATGAGTAATAAGTAAATAACCAGATTTTTACAGTGTGTCAGTATTGCAGAGAGCTTGCACAACAACCCTTTCCAGTACACAATAGAAATTGTTTGTGATTATTACAATTGAACAGCCCAGACATCGAGACAACTGATTGTACTTTTACTTAAAAAAAATACTTTAAAGTAAATTTAAAAGTATGTACTTATGACTTTTACTTAAGTAAGATGTTGATGTAGTAATTGTACTTTTACTTAAGTATATATTTTGCAGGGTAATTGTACTTTTACTTAAGTACTAAACTTGAGTACTTCCTCCACCACTGCATATTACAATGATTTCCGAAGGACACTGAAGACTGGAGTAATGATGAGGAAAATTCAGCTTTGATCACAGGAACAAATTACATTTTAAAATATATTAAAATAGAAAACAATTATTTTAAATTGTCATAATATTTAACAATATTACTGTGGTTTAAAAAAAAAATCAAATAAATGCAGCCTTGGGAAGCAGAAGAGATTTCTTTAAATATATATATATATATATATATATATATATATATATATATATATATATATATATATATATATAATATGTGGGTGTTTGTTTTTGTGTCTTTGTCTGTCATCTGTAAGCAGATACTTACCGGTGTGATAGTCATATTCAGTGGGGTAGGTATAAGGGTCATACTGCAGACAAAAAGAGAGAGTTTACTAAATGATCACTCTGACATGTTAACATTAAAATGCAGGGTGAAGGCGAAGTTTGTAATTAACAAAAATAATGAAACTTTGGTCTGATCGTGATGTTCCATTGATAAGATCAATACACGCTTTAATCTCTTAAACACTCTCTCGTGTCAAAACAGTCACTCACAGTAACCTCTTCCTCTTCAGTCGGGGCCGGGAAAGACATGATGAACGTTTATTTCTCTAGTTGGAGTATAATTCGTTCATAAACCTATAAAGATAAACCTAAATAAACCCACAGCAGCCGCAAAGCACGCGCGGAGGAGAGAGAGGAAGTCCACTGCACATACTTCCGGTGACGCACCCGCAGCGCACAAGGCATTGTGGGCCAGTGGCGGAATCATTTTTCTCGTAAACTTTCTGATTTCAAGTGTTAAATTAGAAACGTCTGATTGGTTAATCCTGACCAGTGGCCGGTTATATACACTGCTAAAACTAGGCTAGTTACTACAAGTTAGTCATCCAATTATTTGCTGTAAGACTGTTGCCTAATGTTTTTAAGTCAGTCAGGCTGCATAAAACCGTAGATTGATCTCATTTGATACCGAAAAGTAAGACTGATTACCCATAACTTCTGATAGCTGATCACTAGTTCTTAAGGCAACTAGTTCTCTTTAGAAAATTTGGACTAAACCAATTTTACAAGATATTTTCTATGGTGAATGTTCACTGATATCTAGCTGCATTACCATATGTGTCCAGTAGATGTCCAGATGTTCCTATAATTGAGCAGCATTCACATCTGCCCATCACATTCACTTTAACACTTCGAATCTGATTTATTTCATGACGTTTTTTCTTTGTGTGCAGGCTTTTATAATGAGGTATTTCGTCAGCTCACAAGATAAGTAATGAAACACCATGTATTATTGCGATTTTGTCTACAGCAAGACACCCAATCACTATCTCTATAGTGTTGGCTATACTGCACATCTGATGATTTTAATGAGTGAATGCATGCTTCACTGAGCACTGCTGAACACGAGAGGCAAAAATAGAACGCGTGCCCTTTGAATTAACAATAAATAAGTGAGGTTTTGAAATCCCACATGTGTAGTTTTGTCTCTGCAGTCGTGGGAATGGAGGCTGTTATGAGTTTCAATAACTGCTGCCATATGTCTACTTATTTGGCTTGAAAAAGAGAATAGGAGAAAAGCGGTTCAAAGTGTTTGTTTTGAATTACTTTACTGGCATGTCAGTGCGCACAAGCAAAAGTGTTTAAAAAATGAAAAAAAACAATAAGATTATGGTGATGGCTTTCAAGTCTGAGTCTGCAGTTATTATTAATAGAAGTGCTGCTGCTGAGGGGGATGATTTTCTGTGGGTGAAAAGTGTAAATGAACATAAAAAGAGTTAAACATCACTAATGGTTAATAGATCATGTGTTCATCATGCACATCCAAATAGTCAGAAATGCCATGATTATTTACTTTATCTATCTATCTATCTATCTATCTATCTATCTATCTATCTATCTATCTATCTATCTATCTATCTATCTATCTATCTATCTATCTATCTATCTGTCTATCTGTCTATCTGTATACCTATATACAGTCAAACCAAAAAATATTCATACACCATATATCATTTTTTATATTTTTTTATGGGTCCAGGACACTTGTTCATTTATGTTAGGATAGCAATTACTTACTGTGTACCTAAGAAAGGACTGGGTAATATAAGGTAACTATACATGGGTTAAGATATGTTTAGGGGTAGGTTCGGGGTTAGTACCTAGTTATTACCCAGTTATTGCAATTACTATAAGTAGTATGCATGGGGAACAGGACTGAAAAATAATGTAAGTGCTACCATATATGTATATATATAAACCAGTACAGCTTATTACTTCTTCCCAAACAGAGAGTAATTTAAATGTGTTGTTGAGTAGAAAGAACATAGGAAAGAACATAGAACCCCCCCCCCCCCCCCCAGCATCTGTAAGAGATTCCACCCAAACTCACCTCCCGACTACAGCACGAGCACCCGACACACACACACACACACACACACACACACACACACACATACAGCGAGTGAAAGAGAAAGAGAGAGAGTCACAGACAGCACAGGCACTTGAGCCGAGGAGAGGGTCAAGACAGTCCAAACCGAGCGCTTCACTTCATTACGCACAGAGAAAACACACAGAGCACAACCCGCAGCAGCAGCACTATACAGAACACACTGCAAGAGCGGCGAAGGCACGGGATTTAAGGAATTAAGCTTCACTTTGGAGAATCGATCGTGTCTGAACTGAGTTTTGTGGATTTGGTGCGTCTGGAGAGCTGCGAGGATGCGCGTCTCGGTCCTGCTGCTGCTCTGCGCTCTTTACGCAGGAGACGCGCACAAACTGTCCGCGCTCACGGTGGGTCACCACACTTTATAATCTCTCGCATTAACATACTTTATTGTACACTTATGAATAGTCTGTATATGAAAATATGTTTTATAAGATTTCTGACTGTTTTAATGGTCTTTAACTGTTTACATGTTTTGTGTTGTCATCATAGTAATAGACCTGAAAATAGACGTAAAATACATTATTAGTAGAATTATTAGTATAATACTATATGAGGCTAATTTTCTTTTTACACTTTAAATGTATACACTTTAAATGTTTGATCCAGTAGCCTTTATGTGGCACCATCAAAATTAAGTTTTTTTTTGTTTTTTTGTGTGTTTTTTTTAAGACAAAAATGTTATTTACCCCAGCAAAAGTGTATGTGTCTGATCAGGTAGAAATAATTACTGATTGTAAATGCGCATTTTAACTCATGGTAAATTTAACAGTATGGTCAAATATAGTAGGCTAATACTAATTTTATCATCAGATCCAGAATTAATCTTTATTGGACAAGTAGTGTTTTTCTCTCTCTAAATAAGCCCGTTTGAAATGGGTTTATTTTAGGCACTGTGAGTTTGGGATTCAGAGCATCTTTGTGCTTGTTTTGTAAAGCGAGAAGCTTGGATACTAGAGTAAGGTGAGATGGGTAATCATGGGAATCCTATGTAGGCTCAAGAGTAGTGATGTTTGTGCACCCGCAATTCAGGAGGGTAACCAGAGATCCACAAGCTTTCTTTCAAACAATCACGCGCACACACACACACACACACACACACACACACACACACACACACACACACACACACACACACACACACACACACACACACACACACACACACACACACACACACACACACACACACACACACACACACTAGCTCCTTACCCCAACCATACACTCTAAGAAAAGCTGGGTTGTTGTAACCCATATATGGTCAAACCCAAACGGCTGGGTTTGTCCATATTTGACCCAAAGTTGGGTTGAAACAACCCAGCATTTTTAAAGTGTCAAGCCCACCCTTAACCTACCCTTAACCTAATTATAACCTTATCTCTAAAACTAAGTCTTGACCCTCAAACAGGCCTTTAAAGGGGTCTCAGAAAGAGAAAAACTCAAACCGTTCCTCACAAGGTACAAGTACACACACATGAGAGCTACAGGTGCACACCCACCTCATGCTTTCCCTTATACTGTAAGTGACAGGCGCTTGGTTTTGCCCGCTAAGTGCTGGGAACAGAGATCTTCTCCCTCCCTGCGGCCGCTGGCCTCTACATGGACGACTGCCTGTGTACACAAGGTTAGGGCTGCTGATTGCGGGAAGCCGCTCCCCATTAACCGAGTGAGAGAGTGAGTGTAGCTGGTCCCAGTGGGATATGACCGCTAGAGAGAGAGCGATGCACAGGCACATTTGTCCGTCCAGAGCCTGGACACAGAGCAGCTTTGACGGACCTCGAAGCCCAAGCATTTCTGTCCAGCCAACCCGGCCCTGCCCTGCCGAATGCCAGAGAGGCTCTGCACGTTCAATAGTGAGACAGGAAATGGCCCACTTTCTAATCCATAAATGTTGTTAAATGGTCAATATTTGTGTACCTGTCAGGAGTTGCAACAAATGTAGTATATAATGAAGTGTGCTTTGCAGCTGTTTGGTACCATTTCCATTTGTGGTCACATATTTAGTCATGTACCAAATGCACTGAAAATATGCAAAGTAATGCACATGTGAGAATCAAATGAACAGAGCAAAAAAAAAAAAAAATGCTAGATGTGCTACATGGAACAATGTCATTTTAGTATCATTGAGATACTAACATATTTTTTATTATAATTTTTAATTAGTTTTTATTTTTATACGTAACAATGTCATAATTTTAGTAAATTGTTGTTTTGTCATTTTATTATGGTTTTATACATTTATATTTCAGTTTATGTTTTAATTATTTTAGTACATCAACTTAAACTACCGGTAAATGAAAATGAGAAATGTGATTTTTTTCCTCCCCATACTCTATTTCAGTCATAACATTTATTTTATTTTAAGTAAGGAAATTTTTTCATGGTTTTAGTTTTAGTTAACTAAAATAACCCTGATATGGAATCCCAGGAGTGTTATTTTCTCACTGTGTTGAAACTGATCAGCGCTCTGCTGTGATTTCACGCAGTCCGGTCCCTTCTGGGCCACGAGCCGCTGAGTTTTGGCCTGGCGTAGTGTTCCTGGTGCTGATGGAGGCTGTTAGCACCACAGCCAGAGATACAGTCGCTGTCAATGTTTCTCTGCTGGCATCTGCTGTTGCTCGGCCTTCTGGGATGCCAGCTATGTGGCACAGGCATGAATCAGGGCCTGTGATGACGAGGTCTCCTGGCCACCTGCTGCAGTTCGTGCCGGAAAAGCAAGATATGCTGTTATTTGAGAGAGAGAGAGAGAGAGAGAGAGAGAGAGAGAGAGAGAGAGAGAGAGAGAGAGAGAGAGAGAGAGAGAGAGTAAACAGGGGGATTTAATTCACGCAAGCTTATAGGTACGAACCTCTCGCTCCAGAGCAGCAGGGCTCCGTTTAAATAAACTACCCGTCCTGAGGTGTCAGAATCACCTGTACTAGTTCGTCATCAGACACAGTCCAGTCGCTAGAGTTGCCATCTTGATCCCATCAGAAAGGCTGCATCCTGAAGCAGAACAAAATTGTTTCTAATAATAAAAATAAAAATAATTCATTACATTTATATAGCGCTTTTTTCGGCACTTAAAGCGCTATACATAGAAGGGGGAATATCCTCAACCACCACCAATGTGCAGCGTCCACCTGGATGATGCGACGGCAGCCATATTGCGCCAGAACGCCCACCACACACCAGCTTACTGGTGGAGAGGAGACAGAGTGATGAAGCCAATCAGTATATATATATATGGGGATGATTAGGAGGCCATGATGGACAGAGGGCACTGGGCAAATTTGGCCAGGATGCCGGGGTTACACCCCTACTCCTTCGGAAGACATCCTTTTTTTTGTGACCACAGAGAGTCGGTTTAACGTCTCATCCGAAGGACGGTGCTCTTTGACAGTATAGTAGTGACCCTTAAAGAGAAGGCACTTTAAACCAAGCAGTTTTCTGTTGATTAACGTAGCAAATTCACTTGACCAACTTTAAACTCAATGCGAAATCGGCATGAGGATATATTCTTCTGTTCTTGCGCGACATTCCATCGCGTGGATTCATATTGAAATTTGCCGAACAACGATAAGTGTGACCGCACCTTGAATCAATCCATGAAGGGAAGGAATGCACAGTTGTCAGGCTCAGAGTGCTGTGATTTACAAAGGAACGCTCTGGTCGACACCTCTTCGCTCATTATTTACAGGTCGAGTAGGGATGCCTCTACATCTAAACGTTAACAAATGTCTGTGGGTAGTTAACCTGGAGGTCAGAGGTCATCCCATCTCACTCCTCTTACTCAGCTTGGCAGGGCGGAATGTGGGAGGCGCAGAGCAGTGCAGCGCAAACCCTCATCTACTTTCTCACACACACACACACGCATGCACGCACGCACGCATGCACACACACACACACACGCACACACGCACACACACACACACACACACACACACACACACACACACACACACACACACACACACACACACACACACACACACACACACTGATCTCAGAGCAGTGAGCTGCTGCATTATATTGTGTTTTTTGAGTGTCTCTTTAAATGCAAATGAGCTGATGGTGCCGGCAAAGAGGGCGGAGCTTCAAGAGCTGGTGTTAGCAGCTCCGATTACCTCACATAGACATGCACTGAAAATTTCAAAAACGTTTAGCATTTTATATTACTTCAAACCAGTGTCGACAAAGGTGGAGAGACTCAAGAAGAAGTGACGAATGCAACAGGACATTTCTGAATGGTTAGTTGACGAATTTATGTCGCTTGTGGAGTTAACTATCTTCTAGTCATTGACTATCATAGCTTTCATGATAATCTATAAATCGCGTTTGCAGGGTTTATGTTTGCCACAGTGATGCCACTAACCCTTAAAGAAGCTCATTGTAGTCTCTACCAGGCCAGCCGTTTGTTGTAGTCCTTAAAAAGTAATTTCTGTAAAAGAAAATGTCTCCCTTTGCTTTGATTGAACTTTGAGTGTAGCTGCTAGTAACTTTCCAAATGTTATTTATGCTAAAAAAGCAACATTAGCCTACACACTAACTAAAGTTAACGTTAAATCATAATCAACCATCCATTTAAAGAGGCTGTAATTGAAGAATGGGCATTACTGTATATAAAATACACACATAATATTTATTTCATAATGCAAAGAAGCTGTTCAAATAGTGTTAAAAGCTGTAAGGATCAGAGAGACAGGGTGGAAAATGGTCATTAAAAGGTTTTGGTGAAAATTACAATTTACTAACATCTAAAAACATTACTAACAAAATGTAGTAATGTAGAATCTATTTTAGTGAGCCAGAGTTTGATAAACACATTATCACCCTGTTTGCACCAGTGAAACTGTTCTACGTGAATATCAGCACATTTGCATAGGAGAAGAATCATAACTCAGCTGTGCCAAATACCTTTGAAAATCATTAGGAACAGTTCTGTTGTCTGCACCAGTTCCACATATAGCACTAGCAGCACATTTTCCACATTTGCTTTCTTGAGTATGACACGTTTTTTTTAGGAGAATTTTGTGCTACTTCAAGCAATACTGTGCACTAAAAGGGAAAATTGACACAAAAGGGAAAATTCTGTCATCATTCATTCACTCATCCTCATGACGTTTCAAACCTACATGACTTTCTTTTTTCTGTGGAACATAAATTAAAACTTATTGTAAAGTTATTAGACGAAAACGTATTCGTCTTTTTTGTCCATACAATGGAAGTCAGTGGTGACCAAAACTTTAAAAAAATATCTTACTTTATGTTCCGAAGAAAAAAAGAAAGTCATACAGGTTTAGAACATGAGGGTGAGTAAATGATGGCAGAATTTGTAAACATTTTGGGTGTATTGTCCCTTTAACAGACAGAAAAAGCCAGTAAAATCTAATGTTTGGTGGTTTCAGATGGAATAAAAGACGAGCATATTGTTTGTCGTTCCTCCGTGATTTTCCATTTTTAAACCGCTTGAGCTGGTCTACCCTTCCACACCTCCCTTCTGAAATCCATGTATATCAGTCACTTCATAACAGAGGCTGTTCAAATGGTGACCGTTGTTCATACGCAAAACTATGCACCTGCGCGAGAAGAAAAAAACATCTTTTTTCTCTCTCATCCTTCACATGACTACCAGCAGGCTTTCCCTTTTCTTGCCGATTTTTCACAGCAATTAAAGGCTTTTCTCTTTGATTGAGTTAATAGCCTGGATCTAGGCTGTCACTTTCTTCCATTTCCACTATGCTGGAGACTAACGATGCCTAGCCAATCCCAGGAAGCCCCCGTCGGGACCCTTTCACACGTCTGCGGGCTCTCTCTCGCTCTCTGCCTGGCCCCCATTGACCCTTTGCGGCCAAGGTGTGAGGGGCCTCTCTGGGTCTGTGGTCGGGAGGCCCCCCCCCATCCTTTCTGGGGCCCCTCGACCCCCATGTGGCCCTCTGTGGGGCACAATGCACTCTCTGCTGGAGGTTGGCCCCTGGATCACTGCTTTCAATCCCACAATGCCCCACTGCCAAAAGGGAGTAATAGGATTTGAGGTTTGTGTGCTGGTGGGTCTTCTGAAAAATATGTCATTTTTCTCTCATTTCTTTCGGTTCCTCCAGCTTAGCTTTTCATCTATATTGATTTTTTTTCTTTTGGAGAGAATGATAAAAACAAAAGATAAAGAAAAAACAAAGGGGCGGAGCTGCTGTGAAGCACTAGAAGAGTGATTCGGGAAAAACAGACTATGGCTCGTTTTGTCTGCACTAGGTTAGAAGATTATTCACATAAACACTTATCCGCTCACACATCCAACGTGGTAAACGGAAGCTAAAGCATGTTTGCTTGATGTGCGAGAACCAATGAGGTTCGTTCTCATGTTACGCAGCACGTTTGAGCTTCCGAACATTGCACGCGCATCAAGCATGTTCAGTTTAGCTTCTTTTTATGTTCGCTGATCAATGTTTATATGTGAATAAAAGTCTAAATTCAATCTGTTCATCATATAAAGTGATCGTGTCTCTCCAGAAAATTTTGACTAATCCGCTCAGTTCATATGGATTAGTGCTGGCTTTTCGATCTGGCTATAAAAAAGACTTTCTGCCATTTATCAGCCTTCCCTCACAAATATTATATGCATCACTGCTTTAACTCCCAATAGTTAGCTCCAATTAGAACCAAAAAGTCCTTCTACAACCTGAACCCAAGTTTCACAAAGGATTAGTTCTAGTCAAGTTCTTCAGAAATACTGGCTCTCGAAAGTACCTAGAAACCAATAAACTGATCTGAAGAACTTTTTTGTCTTCCAAAGAGTCATATAGCAAACTTGATCAAGCTATACACTGGAAAACAATCTGATAAGAAGGGGTTTCTTTGCTGAACCACTGAGGAACCTTTATCAAAGAGTATAGAAGTAACAAGAGGCGAAACTCCGTTGCAGTTTTGACAACAATCGCTAGATGGCGCTGCGGTCGCGCTGACGCCATTTTGGACTGAACCAACGGCTTTACCGTTAGCACAACTATACAGCATTAACAGCATTATGTCTGGAAATAATTGGAAACAAAGAAAACAGTGTTCTGCCATCAACTGCAACAACTACCAGTATACAACCAATCAACTAGCATTTCATAGATTCACCAAAGATCCAGAGAGGTAAAGTAGAAAAGGTTTTTATTAACGTCAAAGTGAGCTAACGGCAACGATAACAGGTGCTGTACGTTAACGTTAAGCTATCCTATAACCGCAGTAACAGTTTATTATAACGTTATGTGTTTGGTCGAAATTGGCTTTTTAAATCGCATATTTTCAGAGATAACACCTAACCTGGCAAATTACCGCTTTATTAATTCATTGTTATCACTAAATTAACCCTTTAACTGTCACCCCCCCCCCCCTTTCGCATAGACATGAAAATCACTATCCAAACTTAAATGGTTGTAATTCAAGAATGCTTTAAAACAAGACCAACCATATGTCTATATTCTAAAGGAGACATTTGCCAGATTATTGTTGAAGTTAAATCAATTATTATAACCGATTAATATCAGAAGATTAGTTATTCTTATTTGATTGGAAGTGGTTCATTTATTACATATTTCTGTCATATTATTATACAGATATACACTACCGTGTAAAAGTTTTGGTGGCAGTAATCCTATTTTAATTTTTTTATTTAGCCTATATAATTTCGATTTCAAATAAATGATGTTCTTTTGAACTTTCCATTGTTCAAATAATCATGATTTTTTTTTATCACAGATTCCACAAAAATATTAAGCATAACATTGATAATCAGAAATGTTTCTTGAGCAACAAATATGTTTGGAAAAGTATGGAATTTGATTTTAATCATTTCCAGACCTGGATCATATGGAAAAAAATGTTTCCACTTTCCAGACTATTGACAAAATTGCAATATCCATATTGACCATTCAAATTTCTAAAAATAAAAAAGCAGAACATAAAAGCAGAGTGTTTTCATGGCAAAAGTTTAATTACACACGCAAGGTCTCTCACTCCCTCACCCTTTCTGCCGTGTGCGCAACACGGTCTGGAGCTGCGCGCTCTTGCTCGCTCGCTCTAGATTTCGGGAGATTTTAGCTAATTTGCCGGCATCAGGGAGCCGCTATCAATATGCGGGAGACTCCCGGAACTTCCGGGAGACTTTGGATGTCTGCTATAGAGATATTAAAAACGAGAAACAACTATTTAGTTCCCTTAACAGCTTTTGAATTGGAACCGGTATCGTTCAATTCTATGACGTGTTCAGTCCAAGATGGCGGAGCTGCAGCTCTGCGCACGGGTGCGTTTGTTGCAATGGATGTTCTATTGAGTTTCGCCTCTTGTTACTTCTATACTCTTTGCCTTTATCTCTCTCCATTATTAGTGATTTCTAGCTCATACTTCGGGTTAGTGTTGAACAAACCGCTTGCACTATAAATATTAAAAAGTCAGAGCATAAGTTGCCTTGCACATTTGAGCAAATTACTTGAATGCAAAATAGGCATGCAAAATTGTGCAATGCTTTTTCTACAAGATTGGAATTATGATTTTCAAATTAGTGAAATTATATAATTATCTTTGACCTTGGACTGTATGCAACATCTAGCGACCACATAGCAACACACAACAAATCTACTTCAGGAAAACCTGTTTGAAACCATGAATACATATTAATACACTGTATAAATGGTAACACTTTACAAAAAGGTTCATTAGTTAACATTAGTTTTTGTATTAACTAACATGAACTAACAATGAGCATTTGTTACAGTATTTTTGAATCTTTGTTAATGTTAGTTAAAATTGAGCTGTTCATGTTAGTTCACAGTGCATGAACTAATGTTAACAAATAAAACCGTTGATTTTAATAGAGTATTAGTAAATGTTGAATTTGAATTTTAAGTTTTGTTCATTCTTAGTTCATGTTAACTAAGGTAGCTAACTAATGTTAATGAATCTTATTGTAAAGTGTATAAATAATACTGAAATAACACTGCTTGTGGCACAGAAATTGCACAAGTGTTTGTTCAGAAAGAGTCCCGAATGTGATCCTGTCACTGTTCTCATGGTGCAGAAAGCATCTGATGTCTGTTTGGACTGGTTCTGGTGGTCCTCTGGTGTCTCTGGGACCAGCTGTTGATGCTGTATACAGACAGAGGTCGTGGGTGGCTTCAGATTCCCCCGGAGATGTTCAATGGACGTGTCTCGGTTTGGCTGCGGCTGAATCGATTGGTGATTATTTGGCCGTGTCTGGGTTTGTGGGGTCTCGTTCGGGTCGATCTCAACTGTTGAATCGCTAAATGTGTCTCGGCCGTGTTGGTTTTGTCCATGTCTCGGACGCCAGCTGTGACCGAATTGAACCGCGTTGGCTGAAATCGCTTGGCCTGGGTGTGAGGATTGTGAACTCTGTCTTGGCCGCGATCGCGAGATGACCATCGTGGCCGATTGTGTTTGGCTCGGCTCTCCGGGCAGAATCTGTTTCCTGACATCTCTGTCGGGACTCCTGCGAGCTCACTGACAGCAGCGCTGAGAATGACGGAGCGGAAGGGGCACAGGGTCACAGCTGCAGAAACCAGAGGGAGAGGGCCAAGGGGAGATAAAGAAAGCGCATGTGTGTGAGAGAGACACAAAGAAAACGCAAGAGAGCGAACAGGGTGAGAACAGAGAGAGAAAGACTGTGTGTTTGTCAAAGATAAAGACAGAAAGAGAGAGAGAGGGGAAGAAAGAGATTTTTTGGTGGGACTGAGAGTTTCGAGGGGGGTCTGGGTCAGTGTTAGCCATGATCTCAGACAGCGTGAGTCTGTCAGTCACAGACCGGCACACACAGACCCCAAACATCAAACTCCAGACATGAGACCCTCTTATTCACGACTTTATGTTCATTCATTCATAAATATTCTGAATTAAGGGTAAAAAGCAGCCTGTTGTGGCTGAGCAGAGGATGATGAAGAGGACTGTTTGTCCTTTTGAAACACATTTTCTGTCACACATAGAGACAGGATGTACTGCTGCCAATCAAAACTAAACTGAAATCGCGAAAGGCCAAGTGCAATAATTAAACCTCAAAAGGGATGTGATTTAATTAAATAAATATATTGCTCCCATGCATGTTACAAAAATAACTGTGTGGGCTGAGAGATGAACTACAAAAAGTGGAGTTCACTTTTAAGGTCAAGTACAATGGGAAAATAAAATAAAATAAAAATAACAGAATAAAATAAAAATAATAATTATAGTGACACCTAACAAAATATATAATTTAGCTGTGTGGACTGAGAGCTGGAAAAAATGTTGATACAAAAAAAGATTTGTAGGTCAGGTAAAATGTAAATGCAAAATTGGGCCCTTTTTCATTAAGTTTGCATTTGGCAATTAAAATAAATAAATAATATTAAATAATGAATTGAAATGAAATTAAGCAAAAGCAACTAATACAGATAACTGGATTGAGAGCTTAATACAATTTGAATGTGAAACGGGTTCTTTTTTCATTGTTTGCTTTTGAAATAATAATGACTAAGTCAAGCAGTTCATTTACATGTAAAATTTTAGTAGTAAAAAAACATTGTGGTATATCTAAAACAAAGCAAAACAAAACATCTTGATATCAAGAGAGCAAGGTGGCCAACTCAAGTACAATTACACTGATCAGAGACTGCTCTTTTATAGCTCCAGAGACTTAAAGCTGTTTCATTCAAGCATCACCTTTGTTTCACATATTTCTCAGAATGTCTGAGGAAAAATTAAAATAGTCATAAATGAGACAATTGCTACCATACAGGAAGAGTAGAGCGATAAAATGATTTGTATAGCAGCTAGGAAGAGTTTATATTGAGAGGTATGACTTTTGTATTGACTAAGGTATCATGGCAAATCGGAACATAATTTCAGATAGAGTTGAGAAGCGTTTTAGGATAGAATTTATATATATATATATATATATATATAATTCATAAATATAGGCTCAAATGATCTGATCTGCTATTCACATTGATTCTACATCTCTATTTTATGTTGTTATTGTAGAAATTTGCTGGGAAACATCTGAGACAAATAAATCCTTAACAAAACATCACCAAGATCTTAATTTAGTCTTCTAAGCTATGAGAGGAGAAACCTCTGAGCAATACCACTTTCCTCTAGAAACACACATACAAGGGCATTCAGAAGAGAAGGATTTATTAACCAATAACAATTTAGCAAAATTAAGTAAAAAAGGTCAGTTTTGTCTCTGTACTCTCAAAACACCTATTCCAATAAGCGCACACACACACACACACACACACACACACATATTCATCAACTCTAGATTTACGATCAGAGCTGTCTCCCATCGCCAGGGGCCGAGGGCTGATCCTCAAACCCCCTCTGAAACCATCTTCCAGGTGCAGACTTCCCTCACACACACACACTCACAGAGAGAGAGAGAGAGAGAGAGAGAGAGAAAGAAAGTCATTTGTAGGATGTCAGCCAGTGCTAATTTCTGAGTGGGTAATGATCCTACCCATCAGCTTTATATGAAGAATCTGTTTCCTTTCAACACTACTTTGATTTGTTTTCGATGTTCCCCGCGGCTGATTTATTGGCCACAGGTGAGTGTGCTTGTGTGTGTGAATACCTTTTCAAGTTATTCTTGTAATCTCCAGGTTAACCGATTATAACTCATCCAAACATTAAACACACACCTGTGCAGATAATGTCCCGACACAAAGCAAGTCGATTTCCTGTCCACTCTTGAATTCGTCGATGAGGTGATGTTTGCAGTGTCGTTGAACGTGCGTTGGTGCACAAAGAGCAAAATACACAGTATTCAATCAATGTGAGTGTGCGAGTTGTTTGTGGTCGTACCTGTGCAGGTGTGAGAGTGACAGACAGATAAAAGATCTGCACGAGAACCCGTCAGCACCTCTGCCTTTCTCCCACAATCCCTCATTCACAAACAAGACGTGACACGGGATGGGAGACGTGGAGGGGTGTGTGAAGGCTTTTTGTCTGTGTGTGTTTTGTTTGCACTTGTGTGTGTGTATTAATCACTAAATGAATGTGATGGAACAATGGAACAGTGTGATGAGCTCAAAAGATGCCAAGCCCTTCACTGGAAAGTGGCAACTATCCCGAGCCCACCAAAAAAAACATCATAACAGTATAACATAATATAATAATTGGGTTTCACTTTATTTTTATGATCCTTTTAACACATTCTGTTAGTTTAGTTATAAGTAATGTTGCACCTACATGTCTACTAACTCTTATTAGAGTATTAGTAGAGTAGCAGACTGGTAGGGTTCGAGTTAGAGTAAGTTGACATGTAGTTGCAAAAGTTACTTATAGTCAACAGAATGTTCATCAAAATAAAGAGTTACCAATACTTGAAATGTATTTGTTTGCACAAAAATAAAAATAATAAGTGTCATCATATGTATCCTTCCTGGAGATTACAACAAGAAAAAATAATACAGATTTAGATTTTTTTTCGTCTTATTCGCTCTTGAATGGTTTAATAGCGCTTGAATAAATGATAGCATCATAATGTTACACTAGACAAAAAAGCTGTGTTAATTGTATTACATATTTGTAATATTTTAAATGATTGCATGTGTTAACACGTTCATTTTGACAGCCCTAATAAATCTAATTATAATTGATTTAATAAAATTGATTCATATATATTGTATTAATATATTTAAATGTTATATTAAAATTATATTATGAAATTATATTTCTATTTAATTTTTAAAAGTATAATTTAAAATAAAATCTAAATATAATGTCAGTTTAAATGTTAAAATATACTGTTAAATATAAAAAAACTACTTTGCTATGTATTTTACAGTTATTAAAGAATCACATTTTGCTTAGTAATATGCTAAAATCTTTCTGTCTGTCTTTACAGTTTCTGCGTGTGGAGCAGGATAAAGAATGCAACATGGATTGTTCCGGAGCTCCTCGCAAGCCGCAGTGCGCATCGGACGGACGGACCTTCAATTCCCGCTGCGAGTTTCTCCGCGCAAAGTGCCGTGACCCTCAGCTGGAGGTCATCCGAGGCCAATGCAAAGGTCAGAGTTCACCAATCATGCTTGAGCTGCTGCTGGTTGGCCTGATGCCCTTTGTGGGCCAGGGTCGAGGCGAGCAGGGTTAAATCCATCAAGGGATAAATGGTTCTTTGACGAGACAGAGTGGGATTTTATAGAGTACAACGCATTATCCTCTATGACGTTTTGAATTGTGCTCTTAAGAGGCGTTCACACTAACAGTGATTTGTGACAACAAAGTTATACCTGAACTGAGGCGACACGATTGAGGCGACACTCCTTATTTTCCGTATCAGAGCATCCTAAATTAGAAAGAAAGTTTGTTTAAAATCAAATATATAATATAATCATAATATAAAATGTAAATAAAAATGTTTTAACTTACAATTAATGCCTCTGGAACAACTTTTCTTTTCTCATGATGTAACCAAGGCCACAAAACATAACATCAAAACCGGATGAATCAAAGTAAGTTAGACGGTGTATTCATTTCCTATTGATTGCACATGCCATTTTATGTTGTTTATAAAATCACTATATTTGAACTGGGAATTGAATAGGAAAAATATAGCAGTATTTATGACCGGTGAATTTGAACTGAATACAAAATTTGTGCTTTTCAACAATTTTGAAACATCTTTGCTCGGGGTAAAGATCTTGATGGGGATCTTGTCCATGTAAAAATAAATGTACAGTGTTGCATTCATATCTGTGAAAGATCGGTGGTCATTTGTATGAGAGAATGACAAAACACTGTCAGTACCCACAGAGGTCAAAGGTCAGGTGGCTCTCAAACGCTCTCATTGTATTAGGCTCGGCCGGAAGACTCTCGTGCCCTTTATCTTTTCTGTTTCTTTCTTTCTGTCTGCCGTTCACTCTTTCTTTCTCTACTAGTAAGCACAATGTGTCATTCTTACATTGGGATTAAAAAGGGTGAGAGAGAGAGAGAGAGAGAGAGAGAGAGAGAGAGAGAGAGAGAGAGAGAGAGAGAGAGAGAGAGAGAGAGAGAGAGAGAGAGAGAGAGAGAGAGAGAGAGAGAGAGGAAAAGAGGTACGAAACGAGTATAAAATGTTTCACTAAAAAGAGAGTGAATGAAAACCAAAAAGGAATGATTAGATTGTAAAAAGAAGTACATGCACAATTTAAGAAGTACATTTAACTGTGCACACATATAATAAATGTTAAATACATAAATAATAATTGTTCCTAGGCATAAAAATACATCTTGAGAACCTTTTTCGTTTGCTCTGACCTATTTTTACATTTTTCCACTCTGGAAACACTCAGCGATCCTTCCTCCTTTAGTTAACATATTTACTTAACACATTTTCCAGCATCCATCCATTTCGATAAGCAAATGCCATGATACTCTAATAAGCAATAAAATACATAATACACACAACTATTGCATACGTTTAAATAGACTGAACTATATTTTAGTTATGTTATTCATTACTGAATGATATCCATATATATTTCTAGGCTGGCATTAATATATCACCAGCAATGCATTCTGGGATTGTCTTACCCAACTTTTTTCATTGCCTTTATTTTCGCCCTCACATGCCATCCCAGACAGAAAGGGTTTTAATGATTTTCCCAGTGGAGTGAGTGAGTTTGTCTCCACTGAAATTACATTTCGAGGCTGATGAGCTCTGGAGGATTTTGTGCCCAGCTACATCATCGACATACACACATATTCACAGACACTTTACAACCTGCTGGACACCATCACCTCACACAGACTCAACACGGAGATATCCGTGATCCTTTCACCGCTGGACTGGCTTAGAGATACTGATGACTCCAGACTGTTGATCCAATTCCCAACCACACACATGGATCCACCACTTCCGAAACATCTTGAATTATTCTGTGTCTAAGAGGTCACATGTCACTGCAAAAGAAACCAAGTCTTATTTCCTGCTTCATTTTCTTTCGCCATTACCATTCTTTCCTTTCCTTCGAAAAAATTAAATAAAAAACACCAGTGCCACATCAGTCAGAGAGAGAGGACGCCAGAGGACTCGCCTGTCGGTTTGAATTTAATGCACTCGCTCTCTGTGGACTTTCTGTTTTCTATATTACACTGACACGATGAGCAGAATAGTGACTGTGTGTTTAAAGTGTAATGATGGGAAATAAAGGTTAAGGTTATATATAGAAAAGAGGATGGACAGAGTTTGTGAACAAATGAATCATCAAGTTTATAGTACTTTTCAAGGTCTCCAAAGCAGAGGAGTCCTGCATTTTTAAAGGGGCTCAAGTAGAAGTCCTGATTGATGATGAGTGTATGAAAGTGGGAAGATAACGGAAGAATTTTCCGTTTACAACAAATTACGGTAACACTTTATTTTACAGTGTCCTTATTCCAAGTTAAATGTAGTTACTGTATTAATAACTATAAATTATGCATAGTTACATGCAATTAACCCTAATCCAAACCCTTTTCCTAACACTAGAGTACGTACATGTAGTTAATTACTACGGTATTACTCAGTACTTAAATGTGTAATTACACTGTAACACAGACATCTTAAAATAAAGTGAAACCCAAATTGCCTATTTGGACTGACCAAATTCAGACACGTGAATTATTTCTGCCATTTTTTTTTACTTACAAGAATTTTGCATCTTAATTTTCATTTATACAAAATATTTTATTTTGGAAGCTGTATTTAAAAACTTTTTTAATGGACTCGACTCTTTTGCTCCAAAGCGTTCCATTTCTCACCTCATCCCACCTAGATGTTGGGAGGACAGTAACTGTTGATTATAATAACATGTTTCGTGTCTCCAGATACATCCAGGTGTGTGGCAGAGAAGAAATACACAGAGCAGCAAGCTAAGAAACTCTTCCCACAGGTGTTCGTACCTGTCTGCAACCCTGACGGAACATACAGTGAGGTAAGAGACGGACGGACGGACAGACAGATAGATAGACAGACGAATAGATAGATAGATAGATAGATAAAGTGAAACTCGAAAAATTAGAATATCGTACATTTATTTCATTAATTCAACTTAAAAGTTGAAACTAATATATTATATAGACTCATTACATGCAAAAGTGAGATATTTCAAGCCTTTATTTGTTATAATTTTGATGATTATGGCTTACAGCTTATGAAAACCCCAAATTCAAAATTAGAATATTGTGAAAAGGTTTTCATAAGCTGTAAGCCATAATCATCAAAATGATAACAAATAAAGGCTTGAAATATCTCACTTTTCATGTAATGAGTCTATATAATATATTAGTTTCACCTTTGTTGAATTACTGAAATAAATTAACTTTTGCACGATTTCTAATTTTCACCTGTAGACAGAGATGACAGACAGACAGATGATAGACAGACAGATGATGGATGGATGGACGGATAGAGAGATGATATATAGATAGATTGATAGATCAGACTGACAGACTGACAGACAGACAGACAGACAGACAGACAGACAGACAGACAGACAGACAGACAGACAGACAGACAGACAGTTGTATGACATATTAATTGTTTATGGTTCAAGAAACCTTAAAAAAGTAGATAATGTAGGATATTGTACCTTTAAGGATTTCACTGTCAAATGTCTTCATTTTTCTGCCACTCTCTCGGTTTTGTTCTATTTTCTTCTGTATTTGATTGACAGGTTCAGTGCCACAGCTACACTGGTTATTGCTGGTGTGTAACACCGAGTGGAAGACCCATCAGTGGCTCAGCAGTAGCCAATAAGAAACCCCAATGCCAAGGTACAACACATTACCTCAGCTGTTTTTTATTTATTCCAATGCATTCTTTAATCACGTTTTCTTTGTTTGCAAAAGAGATTTTCACAGCATCAATAATATTCCAAAGTGATTCCAAACTGTCTTAACCTTGATGACACGATCTTGATGTTTTGGCACATAAAAGTTAACGAATATAAATCAAGAGACTAAGGCACCCAGAGCTTCTTACACAAGCTGTAAATGTGGTGTCTAAGCCAGTGAGAGCACTGAGCAATGCCAGAACAGAGCTAATCCTAATCTACATAAACTTTTCAGCATAACAATACCACATAACCAAAGCCACATGCAGTAAACTATCATAGAACCATTGAACGCACAAAACTGAAACTCTATCACTGCAGGCCATGAGTTCCTGGATCATAACATCGTTGGCTTGGCTTTGTACAACAACCACAACTTCACTAGAAAAGGACCAATTAGATTTAATTGCACATGCAACAGCTTAATCAGTTAGGTCTGGGGGAGCATCACAAAACAAATGTGCGTTTGGCAAGCGAAGCGGCCGAGCTCAAACATTCTTGCTCTTTTACTCCAAGATAGTGTCATATGGCTTTTACCCCCTGCCGTCTCCATAACATTATCATGTTCCCCTGTAGAGCTTAAAAGATAATTAAAAACGTAAGTCACTTTTCAAAAATAAAATCAATCATTCCTGGAACACTTGATCGGCGCCGGCATATATTTGAGCGTTCAAATTTCTAGTCCAGTTAGAACGTACAAAATTCTAGGTGCAGATTTGCTATAATGTTAGCGTGAGTAACCTGTGATTGTCCTGCTGATTTACAGGGTCCAAGAATGGTAAAGTAAATCCGAAGGATCCAGGAAAATCAGGTAAATAGCCTCATTGATTCCTTTTGATTTGGTAAAGACTTTCATGAGGGACAATCTGTACTGGCAGCTACGTTTTAATGTGTGTGTGTGTGTGTGTGTGTGTGTGTGTGTGTGTCTGTACTGCGAGTTACGGCTTGCCATTCCAATATTTTGTGAATTGAGAGTGCTGAAGTTGCTTCAGGGCTGAAAGTAAATGGTCGTATGTTGGAGTCGTTAAACAGAGAGACGATGTAATAACAGCCTTTGCCTTTCACAGTCGTTAAAACGGAATCGAAGGGCTTCACGGTTTTGTCATTGTACCGCATTGAACATTAACCACTTCACCTGGACGTCATTTCTCTTCTTTCCAGATGAAGACCTTTCTCATGCACTACTAACGCCACTGATTTCCCTCCTTTCACAAAGCAGAAGAGACCACCTGACTTCTAGATAATCACCTGGTTTTTGTTTTTGTTTTCCCCTCAGTTTTTAAGAGGAATGTCCTTTTCAGTTGAAACCCTCAGCTTGGGAGATGTGAAGGTTTTTGTTGAAGTTCGTTTCTTAGATGTCTTACCTATTCTGAAAAGCTTATGATTTAAAAATTAGTTTTAATGATTTTATATACATTTACAAAATGGCTAGGTATACATACATGTAAAACAGGTACTGTAATATAATTAATAATTGAATTGTGTTTAGAAACAGTATGCTTGCTGTTGATTGAGTCACCAGGCAAATTAGTATTTTGCTTGCAGTTATGTAATAAAATGCTAAAAAAAAAAAATGTATACAATCACTCTAATTCATTTAAAAAAAGTTCAAACATTTTTTAACAAACTTCCACATGAACTGAATCTGTTTCAAATATAGCGAGCTGCCTCAAAACTCCCTACTAGATAGGGGACAAAGTGAGAAAAATAAATATACATGAACACATATACCATTAGATATGAGGTTATATATTAAACATGATTAATGAAATATTTATTATATACAATTATTGTAAGCTTTAATAAATATAAATTAGGGGGTTAGTAAAGGCCTAATGATGCATTTTTGTAAGACAAATATCCATATTTATAACTTTAGCTTATAACAAATAAATAAAAACGTATGACTTCCGGTAACAACGTAGTTCCAGCGGAAGAGTGACCTCTGACCCGGCGCATGACGTATTGACGAACGTGAACGTGCAGAGGATAAAGCAAAATAAAACACCGGTCACAAATTAAGACTAAAACGAGAATTTTTAAAGAGAAATGTGTGAGGAGCTTGAGTTTGTTGTCCAGCCCTATTTGCTTGAACCGCGAGAGGCGTCTACTCTCATCTAAGCTGACGCTACTCCTACATTCTACGTCATGCGTCGGGTCAGAGGTCAATCTTCTGCCAAAACTGGACTTGCGTTACCGGAAACCAATGATAATTAAAAATATTTTGGGTGAACTAACCCTTTAACTGCTGATGCCAAACTCTACTGAAATCAATTACATTGATTGAAAACGTTATTTTGTTAATGTATTGCATTCCAAATCAGTCACTCATGCTACTGCCAATATATCGTAACCATACAGTATAAGGCAGCTCACTAAGTCTTGGAACTGATCCACTGTCAGAGGTGCGGCCAGGTCAGCAGTGCACATAGCACCATGATGACCTGGTTTCGTGTCTTGGGTCATTTCCCGATCCCACGCCTTCTCCTTCTTCCCACCATTTCCTGTTGCTGCTGGGCCGTCCTATGAAATAAAAGGCAAAAAGCCACAAAAACATAGAAAATCATTGATGTGTTGAGCTACACTGACATTTTAGAGTCATATAAATAACAGGGTCGGATCTCGTAATGCTTTATCACTTCATCAGAGTGCTGACAGTGACTGTTTCCCAACTGTTTCCTAAGGAAGCACACACCAAAAGAGAGAAGGGGCAGTTTGTCTTCTGGCCTCTGATGAGTTAATGGTGACCCTGCCGAGGTTAACCACACCTGCGGCTCTCAGCATTTAGGATTCCTGTGGCCAAAGCGTCTAACAGTCTTCCTTCATCCATGTCTGATACGTCCACTCTGCGTGTGTGTTGGCATGTATTCTTGCATGCCTGTTGTTCAGATCGATAAAGTCTGAACTAAACAAAAATATATATATATACATATATATATTTTTTACAGGGAATGGGGTTTATTTATGCATACAGTGTCCAACATTAATGTTTTGCCAGAGACAGTTGACCAGACATGAATATTTCTCACCAGTCATGAAAATGTATCTTGCATTATTATTTATTTAAAAATACATTATTGTTGTTATTTATTATTTCATTTCTTATTGTATATCATTATTATTTCTTATGAATATAATATATTATTTCTTATGAATATAATATAATATAAAACTCCCACGCACGGTTCAATTTCGACTTAGAGTGGGTCGAGTATACCGGCTCTCCAAGTCTCCATCTCACAGTCAAAGTACACCAGTCACAAAAACATTTTGACATATTACATAGTGATTTAGTTGATTCCACTTACCAGATGTGGCCCGGATCTGAGCCGGCACCATGTGTCTGTCTGGGATGTGAGGATATATTGCCATAAAGTTCTGAAGGGGAAAATACTTCCTTGATAAACAATTTTTCAAAGCATATTTCTTAAAAAGCCATGTATTATGTTGCAGGTCATTCTAAAGTTACTGGCAAACTTGTTTTTTACTCACTTCAGCCATTTTTTTACTCACATTTGGTGCTTGGAGTCTTTATTTTGGATGCAGTTTGCATTTATTTAACATCTTAAAACATTTACAGAATTCTGTACCACTGAACCACACTGCTTTTTGCCTTTATAAAGGCGTTTTATGGTGTCAAGCTAAGAGATTAAATGTTTGAATTGTGTTTTTCTTTCAGTGATTCAGTTATAACCACTAAACCTCCTTCAACCCTTTATCTTTCTTCTCTGTTTTATAATGTTTCTCCATCTCTCTAATCTGTCCTGACCGGGCAATGTGCAAATGCTTCATGGCTCATGTGATGTGACTGTCTAGCTGACACTCGTAATTGTAGTTTCCTTGCAAATCTTCTCCATTCTAAACGCAGATCCTTCAACGGTTTTCGCAGTGGAATCCCAGCCGTCCGCCGATGAGGAAGGTGAGTGTCACTGATGCCTTTAAATGCCATTTAGGTCAAGCGGTCACTACACTCTTAGAAAAAGGGTTGTGTCGGGCACTTCAAATAGAATCTTTAAGGGATTAGTTTGAAATAATTAATGTTTTTTTCCTTTGTTTTTAATTGTTTTTAAAGATATTTATCTTTATGTAGAACATTTTTGGCATAAAGCCTTCTTTAAAATTGAGTCAAGAACTCTATTGAGTGTATGGCTTGGAACAGAACTTATGTTTTGTGCATTTGCGTGTGTGTTTTAGACATCATCGCTCAGTACCCTACACTCTGGACAGAACAGGTCCGCAGCAGACAAAACAAGACCAAACCACTATGTGAGTCACAGACACGTGAGTTTTTCATTTATATTATTGTTATTGTTTTAAGAGAATAGAAAGAGAAAGCAAAAGAGACATAGGCAGATTCTTATCTGTCAGTATTATGAAACTGTTGCTATAGTGGCTCACGACACACACACACACACACACACACACACACACACACACACACACACACACACACACACACACACACACACACACACACACACACACACACACACACACACACACACACACACCAGCTCAATGTGGCACTCAGCCATTGCCTGACATGTTGATCTAATGAAGGAATCCAGAGATGTCATTAAAACCCATCTGGGAAAAAAATGACGACATGAATCTAATAACAGATCTAATTCTGATGACATTATTACAGAGTTTGTGTCTATGTGTGCGTGAATAGCTTGATTGTAAAGTTGTCTTGATTTACAATCAATAAAACGTCAGCGCAGTGCAGTGAACGCTGGTGGTTTTGATTACGGCTGATTCGTTGAGGTCTAAAGGGTGATTATCACTATTCAGAGAAGCTCGGAGTAGAACTGAAAGAAAGACAGAGAAAAAGAAAGGATGTGGGGAAAAAGCATTTTCTAAAACAATGTTCACATGAAGCCAAAGACCTGACAACACCACAGAGAAAGAGAGAGAGGATAACTATAAAAGGATGTGGGCGAGAGAATACAATGCATAGCAATGCACTAAATACCATTCAGAACAGCTTTGCAAAAGCGTAGCAACACCCAGGTAACTAGGGCTGCACAATTTATGGAAATTTTATCACAAAATTTTCTCTCCCTCGTTTCCTTTTCATCTTTCTTTTTTTTCACTCACATAATCTTGCATGCATTAGATGAGGCGGCTCAAAGCGTTGCTGGAGAGCTGTGTTGTGGCACATGACATGATTGGTTCCTGATGCAGAGAAATCTCACTGAAAGGTTGTGCTCCATATGGATCATTCATGTGTTTCGGGCTGTCGTCCTGTGCGTGCATCTGAGCCTCATGGCTGACCTCATGCTCAGGATTGAAAGAGAGCACTAAGATGCCACTGTTTTCGCAAAACTATGTTTTATGCAGCGATTCTCTGCCCAAGGTCGCGATCTTCATTCAAAGGCAGTGCAAAGCACAGGCACAGAGGCAACGTGTAAATATTTATGCTGGTCGCAGAAGCCCGGTGCAGTCCTAATGTCATAAACATTCCTGCAGGCCTTCCATAAAGCACAAGCTCTCACTTTCACTCTCTCTAACATGCTGTCCATCCATCTCTCCATGGCTGTGTCTGAGGCATCACAGTCCGCTCAGTCATTGACTTCACAGGCAATGTTCTTGTATGCAGGCACCATCATGTCAAATGAGCTTTAGAGATAACTATGTTAGGAACCATTGACGACGGGCTGTTGAATTATAAGAAAATAATGCACACCCGTGACTCGTGAATACATTATTTTTGAATAATTCAATGGACCAGAGTCAATTATTCCGTTATATACGGTTACCAAGATGTTGTATTTCATGACATGTCAGGTTTTTGTCCTTAAACGCTCTTGTGTGTAGCACTAATTACTTACGCATCTCATCCCGAGCCTACATTGTTAATTCCAAGATGTAATTTTATAGCTAGTAACGGAGGCTTGAGCTGGTTGATTAATGCAGTCATTCATTCAGTCAGAGAGAGAGAGAGAGAGAGAGAGAGAGAGAGAGAGAGAGAGAGAGAGAGAGAGAGAGAGAGAGAGAGAAAGAGAGATTACGCGTGTGTGAATTACCTGAGTCTGTGCATCTCTCAACAGTGCGAAACTGTACGTTTATCTGCTTCAAGAATAGTGCTGTTATTACCTCGCTACAGTCGCTAGTGAGAAATGTCAGAGGTTTTAAGTTGCTAAACTATTTTACTGATAATCGTCAGAGCAGCGCTGACAAACACATTTCATGTTTCCATGTGTGTGCGTTTCAGTGGGAGAGAGAGAGAGAGTATGTACTTTCCCTACATAATAAAAGGTAATTTTATGGCAAAAAACATGGAACTAATTTGTTGTTTTTATCTTATTTCACCTGGTCAGTGTCGTTGTGGGTTTTGGTTATTTTGCTGTTTTAGGCTGTATGAACCTTTTGAAATAACTTAAATAATTTGGCGAAGTAATATGGACATGTAATGTGGTCAAGACCTGCCTGGAACTACTTTAGCTGTTTGAACATTCGTCAACCAATCAGATTCAAGCAATCAACAGCCCCATATTATAAGATTATTTAATGGATACAATGCTTATTTATAAATTTTTTGCATTTGCATTCTTTTAACCCGCTGAATCACATGTACATGATAATGGGATATATTTAATGATTACAATTCTTATTTCTCAGTCTAAATGAAATCACAAGTTTAAAAAAGTGACAAATTTACATTCGTATATTAATAAGTTGCAATTCAATCAATTAGTTCCGATTCAATTTCAATTTAATTGAATTTAACTCATTTAAATGTATTATTAATTCTTTCAACATCAGACGGCAATTTCATTGTTTTATCCAGAAAAAAGCACATACATAGAATCCCGGGATATGATATCTAATGAATACTGCAGTGCTTATTTCTTAGTATAAAATTCCTAAGATTAAAAAAAAAAAAAATCAATTTTTACATTCAATTCGTTTACATAAAACTGCCAATTAAAATGTATAAATTTAATTCAAATGTGATTAAATGTATCAATTACATTTTCATTTATTATTAATTATTTTAGCATCTGACAACATTATTCTTTTATCCAGCCCAAACACACATACAGGATCATGGGATATCACAGGCAGTGATGGATGCATCTATGCTGCCTTCCAAAACAATCTATATTAAGACATCTTAGTAGACAACATACGAGTCAAACACTGGGGTTTTGCATCCCTATTTAGATTGTAGCTTGTTCGTTCTGTTCCTCACAACCTATTCAAAAGACTTATATATTGTGCATTAGTCGTATGTACTTCTTTTATGGAAATTGTGAGGTTTTGTTTTAAGCTTGACAGCTCCTGGTCACTGTCTACTTTCATTGTACAGCAACACAGATGCTCAGCCTCTCTTCACCACAGAGAACACTGACACTTACTCACTCAAATTGTGTCTCCTGCTGTTTTTCACTCTTTTCTTCTGTCTCACTTTACCTCAGCGACCTCGTGTGATCAGGAGCAGCTGTCGGCACAGGAAGAAGCGAGACAACATAAAAACGAAGCAGTTTTTGTACCTGACTGCGCCCACGGTGGCCTCTACAAACCCGTCCAGTGCCATCCCTCCACCGGGTACTGCTGGTGTGTCCTGGTGGACACTGGACGGCCCATACCTGGCACATCCACAAGGTAATGTACTTTGCTTAAAAAAAAACTTGTGTACCGGTAGTGCAGTTCTGTGATCCACTTTTTTTACAAAACATCAGGTGGAAATTTCTCCAAGTACAACTGCTAGGATGTCATTTCACCATGTCTCTTTGACATCAGCTTCAACAAAATGTTATTTTAAACACTTTAAAATACCTCTGGCGCCTCAAAGAAACAAATCCGTCCTTATTTAGTTGCCAAAATACAACTTAAGCAGTTTGTCTCTATTGAAAGGAAAAACCCACCACTTGGCTTTTAAAATGGTAAGTGCCAGTCGACTTGTTCTCTTACAGTACATCTAATATACACTCGGGGCAGGTCTCTTTATGTGACTTACTATGGGGTACAAAATTGAGCTTTGGAGTCTCTTAGGGGCCAATACTTGGCCCAATCTCATTCAGTCTCTTTTAACATTTAGATTGCATCTTGATGAGAACAGTATCCATGAAGCTAAATATACCATTAAATCATGTCGATTAATCACTTATCTCCTAACATGCACAACCAGCTCAAATCTGATCAAGAAACCTGGCAGAATGACAAAACATTGTGAGTTTTTGTCAGGGGTCAGTGACACCCGCTGTATTCAGGGGCACCTTTAATGAGTGTAATGGAGTGATGCTGTGGATTTCAGACCATCGCCAAATGTGGTATTGAGTTAACAAAGCCTCAGGCAGTGTGCCAGACAGCGCATTAGAGCACGCATGGAAGTGCTACCTTCCCATCGCCCTCCTCTCTCTCTCTCTGTTCCCTGGGCAGGTCGCCTGGCAGTGATTGGAGCACATTTACTCTCCTTATGGGGCCGTAGATGCTTTTCTAGTCTTACACTTACTTTTTCTTTTTGTCCACTTTTCTCTCATCCCATTCCTCTGTTTCCGGCATCTTGAGCCAACCTTCTAGTGATTGCATCCTAGTGCACTCGATAGATCTGTGAAAGGAGACAGACAAAATGACAGATAGATATAGATAGATAGATAGATAGATAGATAGATAGATAGATAGATAGATAGATAGATAGATAGATAGATAGATAAAATGAAAGACAGATCGATCGATAGATAGATAGATAGATAGATAGACAGACAGATAGATAGATAGATAGATAGATAGATAGATAGATAGATAGATAGATAGATAAAATGAAAGACAGATCGATAGATAGATAGATAGATAGATAGACAGACAGATAGATAGATTGATAGATAGATAGATAGATAGACAGACAGATAGATAGATTGATAGATAGATAGATACACTGACAGACAGACAGACAGACAGATATATAGACAGATAGATACACTGACAGACAGATAGATAGATACACTGACAGACAGACAGACAGATAGATAGATAGATAGATAGATAGATAGATAGACAGATAGATAGATAGATAGACAGACAGATAGATAGATAGATAGATAGATAGATAGATACACTGACAGACAGACAGATATATAGACAGATAGATACACTGACAGACAGACAGATAGATAGATAGATAGATAGATAGACAGATAGATAGATAGACAGACAGACAGATAGATAGACAGATATATATAATATATAATAATATATATATTGCAGTGTTTTTATCAATATTTATACTGTGATTAGTGTGATATTGATTAAAATATTGAAAGAAAAGATCACAACTTCCATTTTATGCTGGCTTTAAGAAATGCTAAATAAAAAATCTACATTACTTCACGTTGACATCCTCATGGTACTGTACAAAAAAAGGTGGAATATTGGTGGAATATTTTAGCTGTTGGACTCGTCTCTGTGTAAACAATAATGCTTTGTTTTTCACTTTTGTTTTTGTACTCTCTTGCTGTAGATTCGAACAACCAAAATGTGATGGAAACGCCAGAGCCCATCCAAACAAACCAAAGGACCATTACAGGAGCAGACATCTGCAGGGTGAGCTGAACTGTGTGCTTCTGGGCAGAGACATACTTCACAAGTCAAAGCAAGAGGACAACTTATAGAAACAAAGCTGCAAAAACAAAAAACAAAGCCTTTTTTTTTTTTTTTTACCAAACAATAAGGAAATAAACGAATAAATGTAAAAACATTTAAATAACATTTTTTTTTTACACATTAGCTATTGTTTAATATGTGCACTTACGGCAGCTGTTTGATTATAGATGTATTTGATATACATTTTCATACTTATTAATTTAGGAAAAATGCATGTAAACAAAACGCATGGATGTCTGTATGTTTGTGTTTGCATGCGAGCTCAAGTGTGCACAGGTATGTGTGTGACATCTAGAGTCTAAAACCATCTCCTGGTTTCCCACGACCCTGCGGTCCGCATAGACGACAAGATGTTAACAGATCATCTCACTGACGAAAGGGGAGGTAGAAAAGATAGATTACAATAGATAGCACGAGCCTAGGAGGATGACAAGGAGGGATGAGTGTGGGGGAGTGGCTGTGATGAAGAACAGAGCGAAAAGGAGTGGAGGGCAAAGATAAAAAACAGCAAAAAGGAAACGAGGGAGTGACTTCCATTTCCACCATGAATTTATTCGTTGATTAGACTAGATTTCTGGATGGGGACTGTGTGGCAGAATCATGTTGTTGACAATATACAATACCAGTCAAAGGTTTGGTGTCTGTAATGACGTTTTTTTTTTTTATGCATACTTCTATTCAGCAATTACACAAAAGTGGCAGTAAAGACATTTATGTTACAGAAGATTTAAATTTCAAATAAATGCTGTTCTTTTGAACTTTCTATTCATCAAATAATCCTAGTAGAAATGTACCACAGTTTACACAAAAAAGAAGCACAACTGGGTTTTTTTAACACTGATAATAATAGTTCATGTTTATTGAGCAGCAAATTAGCATATTAGAATGATTTCTGGATCATGTGACGAACACTGATGATGATGATGCTGAAAATTCAGCTTTGCATCACAGGAATAAATTGGATTAATATTATTTATTAAACATTTAAAATATTATTCTATTAAGCATATTAAAATGTAAATATAATTATAGTAATATTTCACAATTTTACTGTTTTACGCAGTAAACTGTGTTACTGTGTTCAGCCTTGGTGAGCATCAGAGACAAAAACATTAACACTCTTACTGACTCCAAACGTTTGAACGGTTGGTTAAAATGAATAAACATCCAGAATATTAATGTAATGATTTTAAAGATTTGAACACCTTAGAATCAGTGGAATATATCAGTGACTATATTGAAAAGTTTGATTAATTAATTTGCGGTTCATTCGAATCAGCTCATTTCAGAGCAAATACATAAATGTGAAAAAACAAGTATATATTTATTGCTCAGGCCTAATAACCACCCTTACAAAGATGTACTGTTGGAATAATACTCCTGCAAAGCTGTATTGTGGTACAATACTGTTGGAATAATACTCTTGCATTTTAATATCTACCATAATACTGAATGATTGCTATGCGCCATGGTATTTACAGCACATGGTACTTCTAATACCATGGAAATACCGTGGTACTGTTTTGTTAGTGTAAGTACATGAGAAATGCGTTTGTGCTTTGTCTCCGTTCCAGAGAACAGATTCTAGAGTAACCCTGGCCAGACTTTGACTAATAGGATTATCTTCATATTTTAATTAAGATTAAGTGGTGAAATAGGCTTTTGAAACAGTATGAGGTGTGAGAATGTGTGCGTGTGTTACTAATGTGTGTTATATTTATGTGGAATCAGACAACACCTCCCTTTGGGAATGTCTTCAAATGTAAAAGTTCATTTTTATTATTATATTATTAGTCAATAAGGCTGATACATTTCTTTTCGATAAGAAGACATAATCGCATAAAACGCACATAATCTAAGTTGGAAACACATTTACTGAATAAATCCCTTGATGCGCAACAAAAAGCTTACGTGGCTTTGCCTCAACAGAGGATGTGATTGGATGACTGGATAATTAGATAAATGGATAATTTCATTGCACAGCATCTCAAATATTGGTTTGATTATTCTGAAATGAGCAAAGGTCTGTCATCAGAATGATTTAATATAGCTAATATTTAATATAATGACCTCAGAAGCGTCTCACACGATCGCGCTCCCAAACACCAGGCATCCGAACGCAAGATAAAACGACAGCGTTTATTTCGTCTGTGCGCTCTGAGCAAGTCATTTCTGATGTAGGAAAAAAGAGCCAGTGTTTCTTCCCCGATTGCAACAACTTCCATTTTTGTTACAGATATTTTGCGCCAATTTTCCAGGAAGTGACGATTTCGTCTCTTGAACACATGATGGAAACGCTGCTTTATTCGCAAATGTTTTATGCGATTTTCCAGTTTTGTGCATAAGTTAAATTTGCAACTTTGGATAGACTTGGATAGTAGTGCAATTATTTCAATTGGACTCCAGTGCTCAATTAATTTATTTTAATTTAATATTGTATTGATAAAATATTGTATTCCATATGATGGCAATATGAATCTGTACTCTATAGTAGATATGACCCAGCTTAGTATGTCTGAGATGCAGATGAATTGCTGGTCTGCTTTGTCATTGGGCGCTTTGGTAAACATTGTAATATCTCAATATGTTAACAAACAAGCCTCTGTTCCTCAGGTGTGTGTGTGGACGTTCAGGCTGCCAGCAGCTTGTGTACAGGTGCGGCTGTGTGAGCAGTTCTCTGGTCACGGCTGGTTAATTGTGGTGTAGAAGGGGGGCTGATGGGGGCCGGCGGCTGCTGGCAGCTAAACGTCCACAATCCACTGCCAATACCGCAATTCTCATGACTGTTGCAACTTGAGAGTTTTTATGTAAGATCCACAAGCTGCGGGATTCTGGGCAACGCTGAAATGTTGTAAAATGCAGGATCTGGATGGGTTTGCTCAGTGAATTCTCCCTCTGCATTTTAATCAGGTGATATAGCTTAAGAGATACAAATAAATATCTAAATGTTTTTTGATTTCTAGTGCTCTTATAATTAGAAGGGTCTTAAAGGGATAGTTCACCCAAAAATGAAAATTAGCCCATGATTTACTCACCCAAGTCATCCTAGGTGTATATGACATTCTTCTTTCAGACGAATACAATCGGAGTTATATAAAAATGTCCCGGCTCTTCCAAGCTTTATAATTGCAGTGAATGGATGTATATATTTTTGAAGTCCATAAAAGAGCATCCATCCATGATAAAAGTACTCCACACGGCTCCGGGGGTTAATAAAGTTAAAACTTTATCAACTAAAATAACTAGCTTCCGGCAGACGGCCTACGCAAGTCGACTTAAGCCACTACGTCACGTAACACTTGGCGATGTATGACGTAGGATGTAGGAGTAGCGTAAGCTTTGACGCCTCTCTCGGTTCAAACAAACAGGGCTGGTCAACAAACTCAAGCTCCTCCCACATTTCTCTTTAAAAATCGCTGTTTTGGACTTCTAATTGGTGACTGGTGTCTTGTTTTGCTCTATGCTCTGCACTTCCGCGTTCGTCATTACGTTATGCGTCAAGGTCAAGTGTTACTCTTGTGCTGTAAATCAATGTGTATGGGCGTCTGCCGGAAGCTAGTTATTTTAGTCGATAAAGTTTTAAATATGAATATTTTTCTTACACGAACGTATCGCTTCACTTTAGAAGGCCTTTATTAAGTGAAGTTTTGGATTATTGCAGAAAATAAGCACTACACTTGCCAGAAATAAAAAGCTAAAGTTAGGCTATAAACAAACTCCATCACGGTCAGCTGTCATCGTCACCATCACCAAGCTTCTGACAACTCTTTCAGTCTATACTTAAAAAAAACAGAGTTAAACTTAGTATTCTTCGCAAGAGCACGATTATAAACACAACGAGGTTGTGAAAGTGGACTAGTGAGTATGATTTTTCATGTTCGGCTGATGACGTTTAATGTCCGACAACCTCTGTAGTGCCACTTACACACTTGTTAGTAATCCCCCATTTTAAAAGACAAGTAAAAGCTTAGCACAAGGGGGTAACACTGGTGTATTTTATCTTGTATAATACATTGTGAAAAATTCAAACTTATGTGAGGGTTTTGACCTACAAAAATACGTAATCCCTGCAGCAATCTATTGGACTGCCTAGCAGGTATTATTTCAATATACTTGTCAAAATAATAGCTTGATTTTTTTTTACCAAATTGTGCAGCTTGATTATATAAGACACATTTTAGGCTGCATTTCCTCTCTTAATAAATTCTCAAAAGGTCAGAAATGTTTGTTATTGAGCGTCTAGACTACACTGGACTTGATGTAGTTTTTATTGAAAAAGCGAGAAGAATGCAGTCCCTTGTATGAACAGGTGGGACGGATATTTTACTGTGTCTGGTCTCAGTGAGGAGCAGAAAGTCACGCAGATCTTCAGCACGACACTCACTCACAAACTCTCAGCATTCTGTGCTCATCTTGTAAACCTGTACACTTTTCTCCTCCTTTCTCTTGTGTGAGGACTGTTTACCTGAGCACACACACCTGTTCACAAGGACCTCTCACACCAGAGAATCTGTTGCCCCTGGGCCTGACCATAAACAGCCCAGCATGTGAAGATACACACACACACACGCACTTACACACTTTCCCTTTCATTATTTGAACAGATAAATGGATATGAGAAAGAAGGTTTAGTGTGTTAAACTCCTTTGGCTTTTCAACAGCCAACACTGATATCTAAAGAGCAGGTTGGCCAATATACTGTACATGTTTCATATTTCATAATACATAACACAAGCAACTGATATTAGATGGACACAAATTTGCTGAAATAATAATAAAACTTATTGTACACCGGATTTACTTAAAAAAAAATAATTGGCATGAAAATAATGCCATAATCCAATAAAATCCTAAAAATAGGCTTCAATTTCAGTATGCAAAATATAATTTCTCCTTTTTTTGTGGTGAATTATGACCTGGACATGTTTCTGATAGGTTTGTGGGTTTCACCCAAACTTCCACAGACCACAGTTCCCACACACAACAGACTTTTACCTGTGACCATAAACCTAAATCATCTGTTTGATTGGCAGCTGTCATCTTCCTCAGACAGGATAGGGGAGGTCGGATTTTTACGATAGGGCGGCGAAGAATCTCTCAAGCCGCAACATAGTTTATCTCCTACTCTCCACAATCTTTAAGTGCAGTTGGTGTAAAACAGTGAAACGTCTGTCAGCTTTACATCTTCCCAATGTTTATTGGGCCACCTATTGCGCCAGTACCCAAAATAGCCACTAGTAAGAGGAGCATAATATGCTAGCGGATCATATGATCTGATATCCTAACAGAACCATATATCATCAATATCTCATCAATTTTGTTGATTCGGTGCTCAAGAATCATTTCTTAATATCAATGTTAAAACAGTTGTGCTGCTTAATATATTTGTGGAAACCATGATTGTTTAGGATTATTTGATGAAGGAACAGAATTTATTAGAAATAGAAATTTGTAGCATTATACAGGTCTTTACGGTCACTTTTAACCAATTTAATGCGTCCTTGATAAATAAGAGTAAAAAATTGTTTAATGCTCGCAGAGTTACATTGACAAAAAAAGGGAAGGTGGAGGCTTTCGGAGAAACTCTGAAAGCACGCTGCAAACTGCAGCAAACATTGACCAACTATTTAAATGTTGAGCAACAAGCTCATTGGCTACAGATGCAACAGGAACCAATCAGCTTGTGCCATGTAGTTAGCAATGTGATTTCAGGTTGCAGGTTGCGTTAAGGACCCATCAGTCTACACCATCAACAGTTTCATGACAGAACTTGGTATTTATGCCAAAGTTGTATGCAGTTATTTTGAAGGCCACGGCTCTTTTCGTGACTCTTGGGTCTATCTTTTTCAGGATGTCCTGGGGAGAAGAAGACAGAATTCCTGACGAGCGTGTTGGACGCGTTGTCCACTGACATGGTTCATGCAGTAACTGACCCGGCCTCTGCCGGCAGGTAAATGAGAGACCATTGACACATTAAGATGTAATGGACCAGTTCATAAAATTAACTGACCCTTCCTACTGTGTGATGTACAAAGATTTTCTTAATTCATCAGCTGACTGACTGGAATACTTCCCAGCTAACAGGGTATTTTCTCAGAACGTTCTGGCAAGGTTCTTTCAAAGTTATGAGCAAATGTTCCTCCAGTTACATTAACAGAATGTTCGTTCAAAGTTATCTGGTCTTTTATAACGTTATCAAAACATTAACATAAAAAAATTATTTATCCATCATTCACGGAAAGTTTTTTGTTGGGAACATTAGCAAAATATTTTTATAGAACATATTTTTGTCAGCTGGGTTGAGTACTTAAAGTATATATAGTACTTCACTATGGAAAGATATTTTAATACACTGCCAGTTTCACAGACATTTAACCAGAAAACTATGAGCATGTAAACATGTTCTGTGTTTGCTTAAAATTTGTTGGATTTTTTTCTTCATTCAGAATGTCGGAGCCAGACCCCAGTCATACTCTGGAAGAGCGAGTTGTTCACTGGTATTTCAGTCAGCTTGATAAGAATTCCAGCGGTGATATCGGAAAGAAAGAAATCAAACCATTCAAGCGTTTGCTGCGTAAGAAGTCCAAACCCAAGAAGTGTGTGAAGAAGTTTGTGGAGTACTGCGACATCAGCAACGATAAGGCCCTGTCTCTACAGGAACTGATGGGCTGTCTGGGTGTCACTAAGGAAGAGGGTGAGTCTCACTGCTTCCTCATGGACGACCCAGATGTACGGGCATCTAGAGTTTGCACTGCATCAGAGAACGCTGTGAATACTTTGATTTCAAATGGTTTGCACAAAAGTTGTTTATTTTACAGTGTCCTTGTTACATATGTTACATGTACTTACCATAGTAATAACAGTAAATTATGCATAATTACATGCAATTAACCCAAAACCTAATCCTAATCCTACCCTAACCCTATAGTAAGTACATGTAGTTAATTATTATTACTCAGTACTTAAATATATAATTACACTGTAACAATGACACCTTAAAATAAAGTGTTACCAAAAGTTGTATACACTTTTTGATGCAATTTAAATGCTCCATACACTACTGGCATAGCAACCTACGTGCTTTTAAAAAAAAATTAAAGATCGAGAATCGAATCGAACCGTGACCTTATAATCCAAAATTTTATCCAATCGAGGATTTGGAGAATCGTGACACCCCTACTCGTTATTTAAATTGTGTTAATTTTGACCAAAAAAAGGTTACATAGTGTACCTTTTAATCCTGTGATGCAAAGCTACATAGCTCTTCAGTGTCACATGATCATCGCTGATTTACTGCTCAAAAACCATTTCTTATTATTATCAATGTTGAACTCAGGTGCTTTATATTTTTGTGAAAACCGTGATAATTTTTTCCCCACGATTCTTTGATGAATAAAAAGTTCATATAAATTAGTTGAAATAAAAATATTTTGTAACATTATGAATGTCTTTACTGTAACTTCTGATCAATTTAAAGCATCCCTACTAAATGCAAAGTATTAGGTAATTTCTTTAAAAATATATATATATATTTCAAAGTTATTTAAATGTACCTTTCCCTGATGCAAGCGTCTATTGACCAGTACTGTGTTTGAGAGTTGACTCCAGAACATTCACAATTTGTGCAAGATCCAATTTATACATATTTATGAAAAAAATATTTTTTCCTTTTAATTAGGAGTTTATTTCTCAGAATTCTGACCTTATTTCTATTACCGTAGTATGACATGTTTTCTTATTTTAAACTATCTCGTTAGAGTTAGAACCAGTTTTAGAAATGAGTAGATTCACAGAATAAACTCTAGTGCGCAAGCGTTCGAACTGTTTTCTGATTGGAGATACTGACAGTGCGCTTTATGAGCTGTACGAGATTGTTCGAAGACTGTGTGGTCGTTTTAATTGACAATGAGTGTTTGCGTTTGTTTAATAACTTTCTCAGAAACAACCCGTATTGCTGTCATGTAATGGGAAACAGGCTTGTAAAATGTTCTCATTGCTTTTTCCTCAGGGGCAAAAACAGGTGAAGGCACAACATCTAGTAAACTGGTGAGTTAGTGTAGGTGGCAGTTAACATTCACAACATGCATTCCAGGGTTCTCTCCCACCTTTTTTTTTTCTTTCTTCTTTTTTACTAAGCAGTAGATTGAAACCAATTACCAAAATACAAATGGGAAATTGCATTTATAAATGACGACAAGAGCAAGCCATTGCTTTAGAATACCATTTTCCTCATTGTCTGACTTTAATTTTCACATTTGCCTATATTTGCAGAACCTGTCAAAGAAACAAGGCTAAAGTGGCCGCCGCGATCGTTCCCGCTCCCGCCCCCACCAAAACGACAACGGAAACCATAGTCTTTGCACTTTGTACTTTAAAACAATGTAAATTCACTTTGTAGAAAAAAAATAAGGTATTTAAACAGACTGCTGAATATGTGAATGATTTAGTTAGCATTTTTATGTCCTTACAAAAACAACAAAAAGAATAATAATAATTTAACACATACAATGTATGTGTCCTTTGTGAATCTAAAATGAGTATACTTTTCTAAGTTGTACAAGTATTACATGTTGCATTTGTCAAGGCCATCTTTTTTTGTTATGTATTTTCTTTGTCTTTTCTTTGACTAATTTCTGGATTTTTTTGTAATGCATCTAAACAGATTTTTTTTTAGAAGTCTTAACATTTTTTTAAAGAAGTTTTTTTTTATCAAATCCCAACTACTGCCTGCAGATCATAGTCCTGTACCACACATGGAATGGGAGACAGATAATTTTTGTTGAAAGTGCTTCATGATGATTAGAAATAAAGAAGTCTTTTATAATATTTTGTATTCTTGTTAATGTAAGAGTGTGTAAGTGTACATTTCTCCACAATCATTAAATCCACATGCATGAGCTGTGAAAAAACCCACTTTCATTCTAAGTTGATATCTTAAATGACATCTGACAACTAAATTGAGATGCACATGTAAATGCTCCATTATTCAGTTTTTTCCCCAACATATTCTTGAACTAGAGCTCCATATTTCCATCAGTGACCTCAAACTGACCTCATTCCTTTTCCTCCGGGTGTTATTTATGATAAGCAGATCTGGTGCTGGATCTGTGAGATTAGAAGGCGCACTCTCTGGTTTTTAACACGGCGGGGAACATAAAGAAGGGGATCAGTTATTGACACTTCAAAGATGCCAAGTTCAGGATTTTAAAAAGATACCCCAATCCTCCATTATATCAGTGCTTCCCACTGCTGCAAAAGAGATGGTGTAAGAGACTGAACATAAGGACAGGGAGTTTAATATTCTCTCCCACATTAATATACATAATAAAACAAACAATTAAATAAATTGAATGATTAATTCATCCGTCTTATATGGTAGTTGGGGAAAAAAACATAGGGAGATTTTAATAAATAAATAAATGTCTTATGCACTAGTATGAGCTGAATTCACAATCGCTTCTCAAGAAAATCCTAAATTGCATATTGCTCTAAAGCAATGATCAGCATGAAGTATGTCAAGTATGACAATACTCCAACACTAACTGTACATGGTGTATTTTTGTGTATCTTAAATGTGTTTTATTTCGGCAGTAGTAAGATCTGAGCCTTTTATGTGTGTGTCTGTGTGTGTGTGTGTGAGATTGTGTCGACAATGTGTTTCTCATTAATCCAGCACCTGTGCTTGACTCTACATTCCCATCCTGCAGTCAATACTCAGTTCATCTTCCAACAACAAACTAAACAGTGTAAACAATTCTACAGCTGGCATAAAATACTTTCCTGTTAGAATCTATCTATCTATTAGGGGTGTCGTGTCACAATATGTCGCAATACAATAATGCAACAATATGTATCGTGGATCGTGACAATCTGTATTGTGTATAGTTCACCCAAAATAAAAATTACTGTGTGAGAAAAATTCAAGTTTACAGAGTTTTAGTGTCAGTACTACATTAAACTGCTATACATAATGTTGAATATAATGTATAATAGTGCTATGGGGGAATATTTGTCGGTCCTGATAATGCCAAATGTCTTATTATGTTACCAGTAAAAAGTGGCCTACATTATTTTAAATATATATAGCAGTGATTCAAGCAAAATCGCTGATTCACAAAAATAATTAGTCTAAAATAATTATGTTTTCAGCTTCAGAATTATGAATATTTTGATTCTGGTGTCACCATTATCCCGTGCATTGGGTTTCCAGCACCAAGTCCAAGCCTATTCATTTACACCCACAATGTAATACCTAATTTTGCATTTTAATCAACAGTAATTTTTTTGTTAACCTTTTACCATGTCTTGGAGTATCGCAATTATATTGTATCATGATAAGTATCGAATCATGGCATGTGGGTATCGTTACACCCCAACTATCATCCATCCTGTTTCTGTCTGATGCAGCAGTTCAGTGTGTTAGTATCTGAGATGAAGGTAGTCTTGGCATATCTCTCTCTCTCTGTGTGTGTGTGTTAACAGGTTTGAGGTCAGGTGACCCCTCCAAGCACACCTGTGGCTGTTTTTAAGGCCGGCCATTTGTTGTGACATACCGGAGAAATGCTGTAGCGTCTCAGTCAACATAACCAGCATCCCTCAGAGGCATTGGCATGACTCTCTCCAACACAGATCAGGTTGCTGTCAGGTGTGTCACACACTCCTCTCTCTCTCTGTCTTATAGATCCTGGGTCATTCTGTGGTGAGTTACAATGAACAATTCCACGTTCTAGAAGGAAAAATTAATTTGTATCAATATACCGGTAATATAGATTACTATTATAAATATTGATGATCTTTAATTAGTAGAAAATAAAACATATAGGAAAATATACTTTAAATATAATACTACAAAATAGTCGCATACAAGTAAAGAAATTGTTCAACCAAAATGAAAAATTTGTCATCATTTACATATTTTTTGGCAACCTCATATGATTTAATTTTTTTCTGTGCAACACAAAATTATATGTACGGCAGAATATCCATCCTGTTTGTTCATGGAAAGTGGAAGGGGATTTATTTAGGAAATGTCCACAGAAAAAAAGCACCATAAAAGTAGTCCATGTCCATTATATTCCAAGTCTTCTGAAGTCCTACGATAGCTTTGCGTGAGGAACAGGCCAATATTTAAGTCATTATTCATCATTCATCATATAATCATTTGTGATAATTTAAATTTGCCACTGTAATTGGTCATGGGATCACTCAATGTCATGTGTCTTAAAAAGCATTTCTATGTATCAAAGAAAACTGAAGAAAATGTATCACAGTTGCAGAATCACCCATACACTCTAAAAGAAAGGTTTCTGGAACCATAAAGGGTTTTTCAGGGACTTCATATATGGAACCTTTTAGGGATTCGGTATTAGTTCATTTTATTAATTCATTTTGAATTTTAATAACATTTTATGAATTAAATAGCTTGTAAACATAATTTAGCACTAGAATTTTTAAAAATAATTCCATTAAAAAAGTATTATACAATAATTTAAGAAATGTCTCCTTGTATAGAAACTTTATGGCATAAAGTGGTCTTTAAAATTGAGTCAAGAACTCTATGGTTCTATGTAGAGCCCTGCTGAACCTTTTCTAGAGTGTAGCCTCACGCATCTTTTTATCCCCCCTCTTTCTCCCTCCTTCCCCCCCCTCCTCTCCCTCCTCTTTCTCCCTCCTTCCCCCTCTCTCTCTCTCTCTCTGGTTGTGTGTCAGTGGCTCAGGACTGATGCCCAGCTCATGTCCAGCTCTCTCTGCTGTGGTTCTTTTGTGTGTCTTGGATCGGGTCAGTTCTCCCGACACACGGCGGGCCTTTGTGTCTGCCCTGCTGTTCCTCATTCCCACACTTTCCACATTCTTCATTTTCATTTAACTCTTTTTTTTTTTCACTCTCACCAACTTCAAGCCACGCTAAGACTTTGATAGGAGTGGCTGATGTGGAGATGAAGGATGAGTGTTTTGTTGTGTGAGCGCATGACCGCTTTCAAAGGTTGTCACAGAATCTGCTGCATTACACATTTATCTCAATGAGATCTTTAGCCTTAGTCTTTTATGAAATAGTTTATAACATAACATAACATGGTCATATACATATTGTCCAAAAGTCTCACAGCATCATACACACGCAGAGGTTTTTGAGGACGGAGCCCACAGTAGCCCTTTGAGAGAGAAAAGGGGCAGATTACTGGGGCAGCTGCTGTCTGTTCTCACGCTAATGCCATATGATTTGTGGCTTTGCTGCATTTTGCAGATCTAATAATTCTTCAGCTCACCTTATTTAACACCAGAAGGAGAGCAAGATCAGAGGAGCATGAGAATGAAGGAATGGAAGAGAAAGAGAGGGGGGTTGAGAGAGGGCAGCGCAGCGGTTTACTCAAAGGCAAGGGCATTGTGAATCAGAGAGAATAGGGCAAAGAAAATGCTCAAATCAAAAGAGACCATGTCCAAATCTATGATATTGTGGTCCCCTGGCCTCTCCTATAACTTAAACGCATACCTCGGGTCTTTAGTGACCCGGGACGTCATTCACTACACTCCTCCTCATTAATTACTTAAAGCTAGACATCAACCTTCTTAGTATTCCTCAATCAATTTGATAAAAGAATGCCAGTTTTCCCATTCATTTTTTGTAAAATTTGTATAGGGTCACCAACGACCCGAGGTGTGTAACAATGTATCTATATTTTTTCTGCACAACAATTATTAAATTTTTAATGACTGAATAAGTGCATGTCTGAATAAGTGTATGTCTGATACACAATGATGAAGTGTTTTTTCACTCATAGTTACCGCAGGCAGAAAACAAAAGAATAGGAAATATCATCAGCAAAACTTGAAATGGCTCATCGATTTACTGCAGAGCAAGTCCTGAACGCAATCAAATATTAGTGTCACTGTCACTTGATGGTGGATCTGGTGAAGAAGCGATCTGAATATTGATTGTAAAGATGTTGAACATTATAGTTTTGAGAAAATGTTTGAGATGGCGAATATGAGCCAGATGCTGAATGTACTGGGAAATGAGCTCTGATGAGGACAGTGATGATGGTATAAAATATCTGCTCAAACTGAACCCCTCCAAGGTCCAAAAGGGCACAAAATATGCTTTATTTTATTCTTCTGTAATTGTTACTCTAATATCAGGAGAGTTTTATATTATCACGAATATGTAATAATAATTGGCGTAAAATGTATGCATTTAAGGGATAATGTAGATCTTAAGCTTGATGATGTAGAAAAGTAATAGCACACCTCTTATTGCATGATTTGAAGTATCATTACTGTGGTACACACACTTCTTTTCTTTACAGGCATCTACAATTACATGAAGAACCTTTAACATCAATGGAATCTTTCCATTGCACAAAGCGTTCTTTATAAAAAGGTTCTTTGGATTTTTTTAAATGCTCTTCACACTAAGAAAAAATGGTTATTTTAAGAACTGTTCACTGAAGGGTTCTCTGGGAAACCAAAAATGATTGTTCTATGGCATCTTGGAACCTTCACTTTTAAGAGTGAAATAGTTAAATAACTTTGTGTGAGGAGTTTGTTCATATCTTTAACCCTAAACATGAACAATATTGATACATGTCTTATCTTGGCAACAACAAAAGGATTTATCTGTGGCCTGTTACACGAAGCTGGTTCAGTTGCAACCCAGGTAAGTTTGGGATTAGTTTGAGCAAACGCTGGTTTTTATGTCTCAAAAGGTTGATTGTTATTTAGCGGTGTGTCTATATATCTATGGTAACTTATGCTACACGGCTAACCCGCTCCGGGTTAAAAAAAAGGTAAACAAAAAAGACAAAATCAACCCATGACCTTGGTATTGCTAACGCCATGCTCTGGTTGAGCTACAGGAATGCTGGTTAGTTGTTTGCTGGCTCAAGTCAAAATATTCCTCTCTCTAGATATAGATTAGGACTCACTCTATCAATATGAAAAATAATGTAATATGAAAACTGAAACAAAAATGGGATTGTTCTGATAATAAAACGCCTCTTTCCAAACCAAGACCTTTGAAAGATGAATCCTGAAGACTTTGATGACTCATTTATTCACACTGACTGAAGGAGCCGTGTTTATAGACAACAGTAACTCTAGTAGCAGCATCTCTGTTGATGCTCTAATTAAAAGAGGGAGAGTTTGTGTCTGTTGTGTTCCCAGACGAAGAACAAAGTCTTTCTTGGTGGTCCTGAGGCACATCGACTGATCCAGAGCGCATGGCGGTAAAACACTCCTACCTGTAGTTTACTGCAGCTGTGTGAAGAGGTGTGTGGGAAGAGATTCGGGAGTTCTTCACGCTGAGAGCCATTCCCGTTCTGTATCACCCAGCAGAGCTTCTTGAAACATCTCCTTTTGATGTAAGAAAAAGAGAGCTCTTATAAACATAGGAGGTCTTCTTCAAATAAAACTGCGATGCTTTTAAAGAACTGTATAACTGATTTAAATAAAAACAAGGGAGTGTCAACCAAGATAAACTGCCCATAACCCGAGGCCTCCAACTCCTCCAGCCGTGCATGTGGACATTAAAGTTGATAAGGTAAAGCCGACCCTTGGGAGTCAGAGGGAAAACTATTTGGTCCGATCTAGATATGTCACACTGCGACTGATAAGAACCTTTGGACCAAAGAAAGTGTTGATGGATTTCGAGATGGATCTGCACCCACTTCAACCTGAGGTCATTTGTGCTGGAGAACCTGAGGCCATCTTTAATCTGATATCAAATCTGCTCATGGAGTTTACAGAGAGTAATTAAACCATCAATACTATCTGATGAGCCAAATAGAAATGAGTTTGAATTCTCACACTAACCCCTCCTTTTCCCTCAAACAGCAGGATGACGGGACTATTCACACAAGAAGAGGTGAATTCAAAAACAAAGAGTCCCATTTCACAGGCTTCTTATCAAGAGGCTCCCTCAAACAATCTGTTATCTTCCCCAATGAGGACCTTGAGATTAAAAAGAAAGCAATTCTGGAAGAGGATTTAGATCCATAGCTGTTTTATGAGCTTGAAATGGAATGATGGAAAGTTAACTTGAGATACCTAAACCTCTTTCATTAGTATACATACTAAGACATCTGTGAAAACGTTGTCTGCCTGCAAGGTCACGACTCGCTGTGACTTAATTTATCTCCTATTTGTTTGCAATGCAATGCTTGAAATTTAGCACAAGCACAGGCAAGCCACGGCATTCCCAACCTTAAATTATGGGTGGAGAAATGTCCTTTCCTCTCTGTTCTTGTTACCATAATAACTGTGTTCTTTAGATTGTATTAAGACATTACGGATCGTATAGAGTTCACTCAAGATGATTTATAGAGTGGGACAGATGCTGATTTTTATGTTGTTGTTGGGGTCTTTGTCAGCTGGTATGGAATACCTAAAGAAAGCAGCCCATTAGCATTCCCATTCATCTCTATATGGCAGATACTCGGCTTGTGCAGGAACTTCCGGAAGTAGCAATTTGAAATTGAAATCTACCACCTTTGCTCATGTGAACATTTTAAGTCAGTCACCTGAGCTGAGAGTAAATACCATGTGATTAATCGCCCTGAAGCTGTATAAAAATGACGTCATGACAATCCTGATTGGCTGATGGCACCACAAGGCTCTGGCAAATCCCGCACTGTGATAATGAAAGATTGAGATATGAATTAAAAGTTTGTGTGTGTGTGTGTACAATTATTGCAGTATCATTAATATAATACTATATTATTTATTAACATTTTGAATTATAATGTTTTTATACATTTTTTGTTATTTTATAATATATTTTTTTGTTATTGGTTTATAATATTTTTTAACATATTTATTTAGTTTTAATTACATTTTATTAAACATTTTGTTCAGTATTTTTCAGTTTTAGTTTTAGTAATTTTAGAAGTTCAACTTAAACTAAATTGAAATGAAAATTGTGACATTGGCAACTAATTAAAGTATAACTGTTTTTTTCTTTTTTCTTTCTTATATATATATATATATATATATATATATATATATATATATATATATATATATGGTCTCTATTTCATACATTAACATTACCATAAAGTCTTATTTGTGGGTTAGTTATTGTCAATGTTTATAGTAAGCTACCTAACTAAACATTTAATATGTTTATTGTAATGCAAGAATACACACTAAGTACATATCATGGGACTGTGTTTCAAATCTTCTTCCATGCTATTAAGTTAAATAAACAGCTAAAAGCTAAACGTTTAATAAACATAGCTTTCCAGTTTCTGGCACTGTATTTTTCCAAATGATGACAACCAGATGATTTGTTAGATAATTACTAACAGAACACTTACAGTAGGTACCTTCTCAAATGGTTTCCACCTAGTTGTGAAATTATACTGAACTCATTTCCATTCAAGCATTGTATAGTTGAGGCAAAAACAGGTAAAACAAAGGTGCTTTGAGAGATTTCATCTCTCCGTTTTCATCATTAATCAAAATTAATATTTCGCTCTGTATTTGATCTGATCAGCTCAGTCAAAACAGCTCTGTTTGATTTGAAATGGTTGAGAGATATTGAAAGATAAGTGTTTAGTGAAGCACTCATCAGTGCGTAACATTATTTTCCCCTTTCTTTCACTCGTATCATTTTTTGGTTCTGTCGTGCACCTGTCTGGCAGAGTGGGAGGGTCTTGGCTGTCGGCTGAACATTCCAGAAGAGAAGTCACCCCGTTAATCCTCAAAGCTTCGGCCTGGGACGCCTCATACGCACCCCTTTACACCTCCCCTCAAGCCATTCCTCTGTCCTCTCCTCCTTTTTGCCCTCCATCTATCCATCCATACATTGACCCGCTGCCCTCTTCAATCAGACCTGGCTCAAACGTACTAGCGCTACACCAAAGGTAGAGACTGTGTGAACCAGATTAAGGGAGCCCCTTTCACCCCTCCTGAAAAAAAAGCGTCCTAAAGGTTTTAATCCTCACAAAAATTTCCAAATGAAAGCAAATATTGTTCATTCCGTGTCTGAGGAAGACCTAAAAGAAACCATGGCAGAGAGAGAGAGAGAGAGAGAGAAAGAGAGAGAGAGAGAGAGAGAGAGAGAGAGAGAGAGAGAGAGAGAGAGAGAGAGAGAGAGAGAGAGAGAGAGAGAGAGAGAATACTTCGTGCATGGAATTAACATTAAGAATTAAAGTAATAATTCACCCAAAAATGTAAGTTTTATAATAATAAAAACTCACTCTCATGATGCTATAAACCTGTATGACTTGCTTATTTTGTAAAACACAATGACCAAGCTGCACTTTTACAATTTACATAGACCAAAAGTAGATTTTGGGGATAAAAAATAATAATAATAATAATTCAACAAATAGACTTATATGCCCTTTTGCAAAGTCTTGCTTTTGTTTTAGGGGTCTACTACAAAAGGTTTTCATGGTTGAATGTTAAAATAAATACAGTATTTGTCTCATATTTCACATTGTCGCAGCACCTCTTATCCCAGTCTGTCAGTAACGCTCAGTTTAGTTCCTGTCTCTATATGAAGTCCCTCCTTCTGAAAAGTGCAATGTGCTCTGATTGGTCAGCTGAACCAGTGTGTTGTGATTGGTCAACTGCTTTGAGCTTGTTTGAGAAATGCCATGGCCCTTACCATAACTGCGAGTATCAACACACTAATAACGCAACTCAACTAGCCCTCGCCGTCCTCATTAATGCGTATGCTTTGGGTGGGAATTATTAATGAGGAATATTGTGATGTGTTCGTTCCCAGAAGAAAACTCAAGACTACAATCGAGGCGTTTCAGGGAGTTCAGAAACAGTTCACACTGAGAATAACTTCTTCTGGAGGGACTTTGAGCTTTGTAACTGCAGATTTTTCTCATGCTCAACCAACAACATTACGCACTAAAAATATTGAAATTGTAAAAAAGCATAATAGGTCCTCTTTAAATTCCATAAAACGTAGTCTTATAAGTTCATACAATAGACTTCAATGCTGTAGCGTTTTAATTCTTATGTGTGAATCAGTATATTTAAGCTTGCTTCATAACAATCTGTAAATTTCATTCATGAGAACATGTAAATTGTACATGTAAATTTCATACATGAGTTTTGATGTCATACCAGATCCTACGTGTTTTCACACTCACTACAAAGTAAAAAAATGAAATAATAATTCAGAGGAAATGTGTTAAGGTAAACTTGGTAAGGTAAAATGTAAATGAAAAGAAATGTATAGCAGCACTTTTCTATTATCTTTAACAAAATGTGTATAAAAAAATATTCACCATTGTATGGAAAAGAGCTTCTTAAACATGCAGTCTAGCATCTCCTTATGTTTTAAATAAGCAATATAATACTTGGTCTGGTCTGGGCAGATTTGCAAAAGCGTCTCTTTGCAGTACGTCTATTTTAACTTGCTAAAGACTGTGGTTCACAGTGTTTCAGTGTTCTGATTATCTCTGTCTCTCTCTCTGTATTTCTCTATCTCTCTTTCTCTGTCAAAGTCCCGTCTTTCCCCTCATCCTTAAAATATTACTCACACAAAAAGCTCTTTATCTCCCTGGGAAATTCTGATGTCCGGGTGGATTTTGCTCTTGGCATCCTCCTCACTCTGCTGGATATGTCAATGGAAAAAAAAGAGAAGTTTGAATATACATGACACACTCGTGTTTGCTTCAACAGTCTTTTTCACAGGTTGTCTTCATATTTTAATCCCAGACTCTGGAGATTTCAGTCTGGGCCAAAAGAGTGAAAGTTTCCTGAAAGTGATTTTTGGTGGATTTACATCAGCAACATTCAGCTTTAGCAGACTGCTCTTTTATATTAAAGTTTAAGAATTACATTTTCATTTATTCTGATTGAATGTTAACCACTGAAAATGGAACCGCAGTGATGGCATCATCTTAATATTTGCATACAAGTATGTGACTGGCTTCTTCTTTTTTTCAGTCAATTCCTGGAACATGACTGTTCCTGGAAACGGCATTCATTTTCTTCATAAAGAAATTGATTTTTAACGATAACTTATAAACAGTTAAAGACAAACCTACTGTGAACTGCTTCTGGTGAAGCCGTAAGTCTGCAATATTTAAACTTTAACCCTTAAATGTATGAATGTTTCACCAATTATTATTACATATTTGGGTCTTTAGTGGATATAGATGGATCTCTATAATATAAAACGCTCCTGATATTAGAGTAACAATCCCAGAAGAATAAAATAAAGCATATTTTTTTTCCATTTTAGAGCTTGGAAGGGTTCATTTTGAGCAGATGTTTTATACCATCATCACTGTCCTCATCAGAGCTCATTTCCCAGGACATTCAGCATCTGGCTCATATTCGCTATCTCAAATATTTTCTCAAAACTATAATTTTCAACTTCTTCAAAATCAATATTTTGATTGCTGACAACTTCTTCACCAGATCCACCATCAAGTGACAGTGACACTAATACTTGATTGCGTTCAGGACTTGCTCTGCAGTAAATCGATGAGCCATTTCAAGTTTTGCTGATGATATTTCCTATTCTTTTGTTTTCTGCATTCTTTTATAATTTTATATTCTTTTCTTGTTATATTGTTTAAAATTAATTGAGGAATACTAAGAAGGTTGTTGTCTAACTTTAAAAAATGAAAGGGGAGGAGGGTAGTGAATGACATCTCGGGTCACTAAAGAACCGAGGTATCCATTTTTTTTTCTTCAAACGTACAAAACCCAAACAAAGTGTAAAAGACATAAGGGTTCCCATTTAAGGGTTAACAGTTGAATTTGAGGTGAAAAACTATAACTCATGATGATTAATGACGTTTTCCCCCCTACTAAAGCCTTTTTACTTTTCAAAAAAAGTTTTGCTTCAAATACAATTTTGTAATGTGATTCACCTCGAAGCTGATTTGTTTGGTTCATGGCTTATAACACTTTAACAAAGAGTTTATAAAATAAAATCCCTATGGGGAAAATGAATTGAAAAAATACTTGGGCGGGACTAATGCAGTCTATTAAACAATATGGTGTAACGTTGGATCTGTTCCAAAATATAGTGAGCTCCCTACATAGGTAACATCTACAAATTTAACAATATCTTTAATGGAACCCTGAGCAGATACATTAGTTTTTATTGATATGTTTTGGAAGTGAAAAACCCCTCTCTTGCTTTCTTTTCTGCTCTGCTCTTGTTCAGACCTGCTTTACAGATGATCAGAATATCTCTGCAGGTTTCAACCACCCTTAACGGTCCACAATAAAGTGTTTACTAGTGAGTAGCTCTGGTTTTGGCATGGACTTGTTTGTTTAAGGCTGACATTTACATTCAAAACCCTTGTTATCAGTAATCAGCAAAAGGAGAAACAGATATTTCAGCGAAGTGGCATATCAAACCTAGAAAAAAAGAGTGCCATCTCCACTTGATCAACTCTGTTACATAAAAGCCGATGAAGTGTGTGGGATGTGCTGTGGTTTTCATTTTCTAAAGACCATTGTTTCATCTCAGTCACAGATACAATCAGCAACACTTCAGGAACCTCAGGAATTTGCTCGGAGGCTAAAAAGAAATCCTATGGAAGTTGTTATCTCATAAATGTGTTTATAGGCACATCTGCCCTCAAAAAGGATAAAAAATAAATAAAGGGTCAATCTAAAAAAGAAATGTTCCAAAAGGGCAGCAATGCCATTGAAGAACCATTTTTAGTTCCCCAAAGAACCATTCAGTGAACAGCTATGACTCTGAATCAATCAGTAATAAGACACTGTGTTCACACTTGTAGTTCGGTTTGCTAGGTTCGTTTGGTCTGGAGCAAAAAAAAAAAAAAAAAAAAAAAAGAAAATTAGTCCTGATCCGTTCAGCGCTCAGATTGGCACTTTTATCACCAAACCTAAAGGCAAAAAGATATGTTCACAACCTGATTGGACAGCTTTTATGATACATTGCCTATTTTGAGACCGATACCCGACATCCAAAACAGCTGGATGCGCTGGATGTGCATAGCCTACATATGATGGTATTTTGACCGGCTGGGAACTTGTGTGAAGAGCTCATAAAATGTGTAAAGGATTTAAAACAGAAGCAGGAATCCCTCCGTCACACACACACAAATGAAGATCTACTGTGAGGGACTCATCTTCCTGTTTTTGGTTCATTTACATGTCTTTGGTCCTTGTTGCGTTCAAATATAATTTGAACCGCACCAGAGTTTGTTTGGAAGTGGACAGAGACTCATCTTTTCAGCGGTCTCTGTCCGCTTGTTTGGTGCGCACCAGGGTTCAGATTGTAACGTTTACACTTATTCAAATAAACCGCACTTACAGAGCAATCGCACCAGGGTTTGTTTTAATCTAACCAAACATGCCAAGTGTGAACACACCCTAAATATATACATGTAATGTTTGTGCAAAAGAGCAGAAAAACACTCACAAACAGGTAACCTCAGCAGAGCAGGCTCGGTAATCGGTGTGTTTGCTCACCTATTAGGTCTCTCATCAGATGTGTGAGGAGCCTGGGTCACACTCTCTCAGGAGAGTCTTTCACTGATGGAGGGAGAACAGGAGAGTGAGAGAGATGAGGGATGCTCAGATGGAAAAATGAGAAAGGAAAGGTTTATGCAAATTTTTTTAATAGTGTCATCATTCTTTCACCCTCAAGGTTTTCCAAACCCAAAGAACACAAAAGGAGATGATCTGCAGAATGTTCATTTGCTTGAATACCTGAACCGTACCGGAGTTCACGTGAAATGTACCCCAGGCTCACTATGATTTCCTTCAAAGTAAAAGAAAGAAAAGCATGAAATAACATTTCATTATCATACAAATAATGGAATATGTTCTTTACACTTAAATATACAGTTTTCTCACATAGAATACAGAAGCACTGTATAAACAGAATTCAGCAACATGAAAATTTCACGTGATTAGTAAAAGTTTGCATTGTGAAATTTGTCAAGATACGGGTGACTGACTAGGAAAATGGCAGAGGAGGAAAAAAATGTGCTTGTGGAAAAGTGTTTCTCTTAATTATTAAAGCTAACATTTGCACAGCAAACATACACGATGTCCGTCCACAAACTCTCCCTTGTGAGGAGCTTTTTTTTTGTTTCGTTTAGCCCTTCACCTAAACTTGCTTTGCAATATTTATACACAGATTGCCGTATTTGAACAACTTCAGCCATTAACCGTGCAGTATGATGCACAGCAAAAGTCAAGTCTGTTGGTTATTGCAATAAGGAAAAGTCACATTTTGAAGACAGATATGTTCTAATTAGCAGGTCAACATGTTGCGACGTCTCTTTGATTTTTAACATTCAGTTGGCGCAAGACAGGCAACCTACATAGGCCTACGTGAAATAATCTTACCCAAGTTAACATACTGCCTTTTCTACACTTTAACTTGTTAAAACTGGGTCATTTTTTTCTGCATGGATAAGCATAATCACACATTATATTGTATTAATTTCACAATTAGGCTACATTTACAACTCACCACATGTTTGGGACCACAATTCATGGTTAACACATCAAAAGCATAATATAGCCTACTTTCCATCTTCCAGTTTGTTTGAAGGACATCCCATTTTAAATGTGACAGCCTAGCTTGCAACACTTTCAACAGAGACTATGGTAAATTTAAACAGATAAAACATCAAAGCAAATCTAAAAAAGGAAAAATAACATGAAAACTTTTACATATTTAAAAATATGAACAAGAATTGGGAGAATCCGCGCATGCGCACTTTAAATGCATGCGACATTAATTCTGCGCAGGTCTCCTCGCGCTTCCCGCTCATCAATCACACACACCGGTCTCTCGGGCCAGCGGAGCTGACGGCTTGACACGAGTTGGCCATCGATGCCGCTTCGCATTCCAGGCGTCCGTCGTCTGTACGGATTACTTGCACAGCCTAATATTTCGTGGCACAAGACAGCATTCATACTCGTTCTGCAGCGGTTTATTGGCTTCTCCATATGATTTATTTGTGTGTGACAACCTCCCTCCCCTGCCCTCTGCTCACCAAACACGCTTGATATTTGTCTTTGGTTATTAGTTTTCACTCTTAATTTGCATTTTGATTATGTTTTTGCATGAAACTTATGACCACTAACTCAGCAAGAAAGAACAGGATTCATTAAGAACATGATGGATAAATGATAAACTATAAAAATAAACACAAATATGTATTTATACACAAGTTCTTGCTGATTATGTGAGGAAATATGACTGACATAAAATATTGCTGTAGCTGTGCAATAGCCTACTGTAATTGGGTTTGACAGAAGGATGGAACAAAAACACAGTAGGCCTAGGCCTATGTCATTGAGTAGGCTAAAGACTTAAATGTGACAGAAGTCTCGTCATTGAACTACTAGTCTTTAATCAATCAGCAAATAGGCTATTTACAGTTGATTATGGGTGTTAGGGCTGCACAATTCATTGGAAAAATCAACCGATTTACTACCCTCACAGCTACATCTTCTAACTAAGTGTACATTTACACGTCAATTATATACTAAAAACAGAAAAGTTTTTCCTTTACGCTTTTCATGTACAGGCGACATTGTCAAAATAATCCCTAATCACACGGATCCGTGGAAACTACTAAAAACGCTGTATTCTGCTGCCAGGCCAGTAGATGGCGATGTCACTTTGTAACGAAATACATTGCACTTATAGACTGAACGTGTAATACGTATGCGCATGACTTCACCATTTCACACATTCACAGTTTTGTAGTTTACACGATAACAGTATCGTTTTCAAAAACGTACATTTTGAAACGCATTTTCAAAAGTTTGCATTTTCAGACCCCCAACAATAGGCTACATAGGTCACTAACTGGGTTTTGTTTTTATCCATTGCCATTGCCATTTTCCCCACTGGTGTCCCCTAAAAAGAAGAAAGAACTCTGCATGAATACCGTGATCATAAAGGGGAGTCAATCTTTGCAAGTATTGGACCTAACAACACACTTTCATGGCAATTCATAACAGTTTTACATTTTGGCGAATTCGTACAATCTCATTAGCCTATTTTTTTTTAATCTGCTTCATCCCCACTGTCAATTAGTATAGGTTTAGGGGTGGACCTTCATACTTAAAAAAAAAACGTTTAGATATGTTTTTATACAAATCAAATCCTACAAATTCATATGAAATCACCACCACGTTGATTTCCAGCATGAGATCAGGTTGGTAAATAAAGAAAGGCCACACAAATGAGCCACCTAGCAACCCTACAGTAGCCAAAACAAACAGTCACCCATCTGACATTAACAATGTGAGACTTGACGCTAAGGGACACAATCATTGCATCTAAATGACTTGAGGAGGAGATCCAGCTGGCTTACGTTTATGAGCTTCTAAATAAACGTCAGGAAAATTCCCTGAAAATGTGTAACGAAGCCCACAATCACATAATCATCCCGAAAACCCTGTCATGACATCACTAACAGAGCGTGAGTGGGTCTGTCTGATTATGAAGGGATATCGCTAACACATTCCTGAGGGCTGATGGGAGAACAATGCCCGTTCTTACTTTCCAAGAGATTTTATTTTTTAACAGTGGACTCTTCCACTTTTATTAATTCATTCAGTCATTAGTGAGTCTTGGCCTGTTCGCAAAAGCCTTGTTTAGCGCTTGGCACCTGTGCCCAGACACAAGACAGGGCACTGTATGTGAAGTCTTGCGCAACGACCCACAGAGGTAAGTTTACACAGCTCAAATGGCTGAGGAGATACCCAGCTCACAGAATCCGCCCTTATCACGAAACATCTGATAGTACCGAATCAGCGGAGGTGGGTATAAGCCTTCAATGAGGGACAGACCTCACAAGAATTCCTTCTGGAAAAGGAAACCTGCCTGAGCATGGAGGAAGAGAAGAGAGAATGTCAGAGCTTTAATGGCTGACTCTTTGTGTTCACGTCGCTCTGAGAGATGCCCCTTAAGGAGATGCATCGTTGATCTTATTTGGGAGGATTTTATTTGCTTGTCTGCTTAAAATATAGCTCTGAAGAAACTACATTTATGTTCTTAGCAGATGCTCTCTTACCACAATGTCTTCATGAAAGGACTGAAGGCACTGACAGCGGCGTAAGCCTGAACATGCAGCCAATGGGAACCTTAAGTATGTGAAACAGGTTTAAAACAAGTAAAATCAGCAGAACTTGCATGCAAAGAGCACAGACGGGTTCCGGAAGTAAAATGTATTTTCTCCATAGGGAAATAAATCTTTAAAGACAGGCCTGTTATGAGCTCAAAGCAGCTAATTCAACTGTTACGGCCCGTTTTGAGGACGGGCCTGACGTGAACTTTAGTTGGTAATAAAAGTTAGGAAACCAGCGCCAGCCGACAGATCACCAAAGACAACGTTTCAAATTATACAAAAGTATCATTTATTTATAGTGAAAAGGTGATTAAATTAAGGAGCAATGGCTTCAGGGTGCCCCAAGGCCAAAATAACAAACAAAATAGACTTACAAATAAACATATATAAATTACCTGATCAAGGAATAAATAAAATTACAAAGAACTTCCCTAACTCCCTAAAAATAAACAAATCGCAAACAATGTCAACATAAATGGCAGGACACCCCTACGCTCCTAAACCATACGCCAGAAGAAACTAATTAAATCATTACAAACAAGCAAACATAATCAACTGAAGAGTTTTGGGATCTGCCGACGGAAGGAGGAATCCGGAGCTCTTCACGCCATCAGGCCAACGCCAGAATGAGCTCCCCGTCTTCGTTTAGCACAGCCCTTTTATAGCGTCATCAATGGATCCACCAATCAGACTCCTCCAACAGCAGCCAATCCCTGCACACACATACAAAAAAACACAACCTACACAAAAACATATACCGAGGATCGTAACATCAACTTATTTTTTTAAATAATCGTGTTTAACAGTTGAATTCAAGGTGACAACTATTACCCATGATGCATAGAAACTTCCACGAATAAGAGTTGCGGCAAGCAAATCACACCAAAAGAGCTCTGCAGAGAATGCCCAGTCCCATGAAGCAACGTGAAGGGCATAATCGAATATATCTCCCCTATAATGGACGTATGCCAGTGAGAGCTGTGTGTGTAAACCTTACTCTCCTGATCTCAAGGGGCGTTTTAGCGACTGACGCTAGAAGCATCGGTCTTGTGACATGAACAGTGAATGGAAAAAATACTTCTGGAAACAAAGTCGTTAATTAAGTTGGCGGGAACTAATACACTCTATTGTAGAAGTGAGGGCTGGAAACAAGTACATTGTGACTACAAGCAAGACCGTAAAGCTCTATTCAGATGGTAAGAGTTTTACATGGGGACGTGAGTATCAGTATTTACAGGCACTAGTTGGTAATTGCCTTCCAATTTGGAAATGTAGAGTCATGTGGCAATTTAATTCACATAATTTACAAGGAATCATTATATGGATAACACACACACACGCACGCACGCACGCACGCACGCACGCACGCACGCACGCACGCACGCACACACGCACACACACACGCACACACACACACACACACACACACACACACACACACACAGTTAATTAAAAGTTAATTTTGAAGCACTTTTAATAAGTAGATGAGACAGTTTGGGGTGTGAGTGTGTGCAGTGTATACGTTGTAGAACAAAACGTCAAAGCATTGTCAATCTATATTCACTATGCTATATTTTACCATTATATTTACCATTTATTCCATGTCATTTTGCTTTATTTGATGTTTGATTCATCGCGGGGTTCCTCATACGTCACACTCCAGAGTTCCTTTGTGCATTTTACACACATGCGCACACTTCAAGAACGGCTGATTGTTGACATGCTAAAATAAATAGATTATATATTTTAAATAGAATGCAATATATTGAATGTACTTCATGGTCATAATCTATTTAAGTCCACATGCCATTTAACATAAAACTCAGATTCTTACCACAGCTTGAGAGCTGTAGTTCCAACCACAGAAGTTTTCGATGCTGTTTGCGAATGTTAGTTGGACCTATGGTTTGGGGAGACGTCAAATCATCAAACTTTGTTAGTAACGACAGAACTTTTGATCATAGTTGGCTAACGATGCTTTCAGGAAAAAACACACCAGTGGTTAGACCAAAGCACTTAACCTCAGGTCACTCCCAAGGGGTGAAGTTAGCATATGCAGTTAGCACATCGAGCTGATTTCATTTTAAATGAATTTGACAGCAACACTCAGTCAAAATGACGCAGTAGACGCTGCTAACACTCTTTAACAGGTATGCCCGCGTGCACTTACTTTTGTGTCAACAGCTTAAAGTCAGATGGGGTCGACGTGCACGATGACAAATGTTGCGTGCATGCCTGCAGTTTGCTCTCTGACTGTCAGCGTTAATTGTAGACCGTTATAAGAACTTAATCTTGTTCCACAAATAACACCAGCTCTCAATTAATCAACCAAATCGCTGGCTAACAGCGTTAGCTAGCAGACGCTGACCAGCAGAGGCCATTCGGGGGTTAAAGAGGGGTTTCCACTGCCGCTGAGGTGACAGGGTTCTGTGGTTGGCTCCGCACACAGTGGACGGCACTGTACTGGGCAACGGAGCCCTTAGTGCTCTGCGTCACAAGTGAAGCAGTTGAAAAGAGATGCATTATGGTCAGGTACTTGCCTGTCCTACCGCTGCCCTCTCTCTCTTTTGCTCCTCCATACCACTCAAGCATTTTCCCTCACTTGAAATGTTGTCCTGCTCTTCATGAAAGTCCCTCTGACTGCTCGAGCTGCTTGGCGTCTGGCGGTGGGCAATCAGCACCTCATCATGTCCAGCCACACGTTCAGATGATTTAAGCACTATATCAAGTTCTCTCCACCTGCCAAATACCTACAAATGCATGGCTCTTCTTCTGGAACAATACAAACTTGTTTGAATGCACTTTAGAAATCATTTCTGCAAATAGCTGTTACATAATGCTTGCACACCGCAAAAAAAGCTTGGTCAACTATATTATCTATAATTTAATTATTTTTATTGGTTGATTAGTAAGTGTTTAGCAGCCACTTTATCCAAGTAAATAAAAATAAGAAAATAATATCTGGCATCAAATCACAGGTTTAATGTATGGGAAACCATCCCTATTGATCCCTATGTTGTGTTTTCATGTTTTTGGGGACTTTCCATAGACATAATGACTTGTATACTGTACAAACTGTATTATATCCCATTACCCAAACTTTCTGCATTTCTACATGTTCAAAAAACATCTCTTAGTATGATTTAAGCTGATTTGCACACACACACACACACACACACACACACACACACACACACACACACACACACACACACACACACACACACACACACACACACACACACACACACACACACACACACACACACACACACACACACCTGTGTGAAGCCTGAAGCATTCTAGACAACTTAAAAAAATAAGAGAACCTTGAAGTCCGACCTATTTCCTAAACCCATCCATGAAATATGACATTTGCTTAAGGACGCATTTAAATTGCATTATCTTTATAATCAACGGAACTTGTAATTTTTTCACCCTCATGTCATTTTAAACCTGTACATCTTTCTTTCTTCCATGAAACACAGAGGGAGATCATTTGTCCAAGTTGGTTTTTTCTTTCAATGAAGGTGACCTGCAGCTGTCAAAAGACATAAAAGCATCATGTAAGTATTAATATGACTACACCTGAGAGAGAGACAATCACACACACTATAGACACCAAGGCTGCATCCAAAATCGCATACTTCCCTATTATTTAGTAGGCGAAAAACAGTATGTGACTAAAGAAGTCTGTCCGAATTCACAGTTCTCAAAAAGTATCCGGATGACCTATTTCTGGCGAGATTCTGAAGTTTGCATTCGATGGACACTTTACAATCCCATGAGGCCACAGGAGAGGATTTATGAATAGCAGTGATAGGTCACATGATAATGACAACATGGCGAATGTAGTACGTCCAGATTTTTTTAGCGGTCATGAAGTAACTACTTATTAAAAATAAGTACCTACTAAAGAGAGCGATTTCAGGCTCATACCAACACTTTGTTGGTAGCAATGCATTATGGGATTGTCCAAGTAAACTGCATACACTGCAAAATAATGATTTTCTTGGTTGGGATTTTTGTGTCGTATCCAGTGCACATATCCACACATACTTAATTCAAGACATATTTATTTGAGAAGAAAAATTATTTCAGACATAAATACAGAAAACAAGACTTCATATATTTTGTATTTTATTTAAGAATGTTTAGATATTTGTACTAGAAAACAAGACAGAGTAGTCTAGAAGAAGATAGGCAACATAAATTTACTCACTACAGTTTGAAACACACCGACTATTATGATACTTCTGAGACACGAATATAGTTGAACCCAGGTGTGGGAGTTTTATTACCGGTAGATCATCAGAAGCACAAGTATGGGAAAATCAGATGAGTTAACACAGGTAAGAAACCGTCTTACATAAATCACTTATCTTTATATCTTCCAGACAACAAGAAACACAGGTAAGTCCTCTGAGGAGCAAAAGGTCAGTATAAGTAGCTGATCATATACTTCAAGGCCAGACAACAGAAGACTGTGAAGAAGCAGTACACACGCACACACATGCACACACACACGCACACACACGCGCACACACACGCGCACACACGCGCGCGCACGGTGAGAACAGGGCAGAGTCCAGAGGGCACAGTATGTCCTAAAATACATCCTGGTTGCACTTTATTTTGATAGTCCTATTATTCTATCTATAAGTAACTTTGCAAATACATGTCAACTAACTCTCAATATTGTATTAGTACACTGTAAAAAATAATTCCGTAAAAAAACGGATAATGTACTGGCAGAAAATTACCAGGACATTTTCCGTTAAATTACGGACAGTTCCTTCACCTCTAAAACGGAAAATTCTGTATATTAACAGTACATTTTCTGTACTATTAACGGATAATCCTTATACAGAAATTTCTATATTTATAGAAATTTGATACCATATATTTTGGTAGCAAATAATTCAAGAACCATATATACAAATTGAACATGGTTTATTTTTGTACAAATATTCATGTAAACATTCTTAAATGCATTCAATGAGTAAAGATATAAACATATAAATATATATGACAAATGAAACAATGTACAAAGACCCATTAAAAAGTGCTTGTATTGTGGAAGAAGTTTAGACATTAAACAAACAAGAGACAGAATTAAAAAAAGAAAACATGAGCAGGTACTTGCACAATATTGGTGTTGCACCAAATAGCTCACAAAATTCTTTGAAAAAATACTTAACTGTGAAAGTCAAGATTCAAAACATTTTCAAATGCAATACAATACAAATACAATACAGAAAGAAACAAAAAAAAATGGAATACGAATACAGGTCTGCTGCTTTTATCATTAAAAATAGCTTCAGACTTAGTCAATAGTAGAGTGAAATGTTAGTGTTAATGCCATTTTTCTGTAAGAGAACACCATATTCCTTAAAGTGTTAGTTCACCAAAAAATTTAAATTGTCATTAATTACTCACGCTCATGTTCCACGCCCCACAAGACTTCCATTCGTCTCCATAACAAAAATTTAGGGCTGTTTTCGACTAAGGATTTTCATAGTCGAATCTGATTCGTTAGATTTTGCCATAGTCGACTGATAGTCGAACCTTTTTTTTTTTTCTTTTTTTTTTTAGATAGCAGCTAGATTTTTTCCATTTCAAACAAAAGAGCTAAAAAACACATATCACACATATATCATAACATTTCATAAACATGAGGAGCAATATGAGAGAGAAATTTGGCGATCGTTGTTTAGGTAGGCTACATTAAACCACGTAAAGCTTTTTAACGCACATGAGAACCGCGTGGAGTCAACTCACAGCCGCTCCGCAGCCCTGCTGAAAATGTGAAGCAGAAACGCTTAATATCAGATAACGTCCATAATAATTGGACTCCGGGTTCGATTTTTTTACCATTTTCAGTGGTTATGAGGAGCAATATGAGAGGGAAATTTGGTAATCGTTGTTTAGGTACATTAAACCACGTAAAGCTTTTTAACGCACATGAGAACCGTGTGGAGTCAACCCACAGCCGCTCCGCAGCCCTGCTGAAAATGTGAAGCAGATTTTTGAATACATTTTTATTTATTTACATTAGTAAGCTACAGGACATCGTCTTTCAAAACATGACCTGCGCGAAAGCGAAAAAATAAATAAAATTGTACCCAGCCCTTCTGAAAATGCGAATGCGTCTCTGTCCCCAGCACATTTCAAACCAAACTGACGCCCATGTATTCGACTATGAGGTTCATAGTCGAATCAGACCTCTCCGAATCGAATCGTCGAATCCTCGACTATTAGAAGTCAGCCCTACAAAAATTAAGATATTTTTGAGGAAATCGGAGAGATTTCTGTCCCTCCTTTGACATCTTACGCAACTACCAATTTCAAGGTTCAGAAAGGTATACAGACATAAATGTAATCCATGTGACTCCAGTGGTTTAACCTCAAATTTATGAAATAAATGTGCACAAATGTTTTGTGTGAAGAAAAAAAATACACATCTTTTCTCACAAAATATAGATCGCTGACACGATCACAAGAGCGCCACAATGCATGTGTGCTGCTGACCCAGCAGGGCGAGAATGCATGGGTGAGAACAAGCCACTGTGATCCTCGTGTGAATGTATCAAAATATTGTGACAAAAGACAATTTGTTTTTTTTTCTACACACAAAGCATTTGCATCGCTTTTTTGGGGGGGTTAAACCAATGAAAATACATAGATTACAACGTGTTCTAACTACACGCAACACACGATAAAAGGTATATTTTCCATGTCAATCTGAGTTTTTGTCCTAACCAGTGACGATTCTATTTTAGAAACGGTTTCTATTTTTCTGTGACATTGCAGCTGGAACACTACAAAAAAAAAACTGTCAACTCATTGTGAACAAACAAGTGTACTCTATGACAAAGATTGTTTCAGTCACTCAGTTGTTTAAATGGTGTAATATTTATTAATTTGATTATGTACTTATCAATTTCATTGTGACTGCTGTGCCAAGAGAACCTGTCCACACACTGTTCTGATTGGCTGTGGTTTTTAATTGTTTTTGTCGCTTTACATTGTCACGACGCATTTGGTGTGGACAGAAAAACAGCTTGTTGCTAGAATCTTATCGCATCTGGTTAGGACACCATGTTACTTTAATGATGTCTTTACTACCTTTCTGGAGCTTGAAAGTGGTAGTTGCGTAAGCTGTCAACAGAGGAAGAGAAAGCTCTCAGATTTCATTAAAAAAAAAATCGTCATTTTTGTTCTGAAGATGAACTAAAGTCTTGCAGGGTTGGAACATCAGGAGGGCGAGTAATAAATGACATTATTTTAATTTTGGAGTGAACAACTTCCGTGAAAAACTTTCCTTCTTCGGTATGTTCAGTTAAAGGTCCATTTTGAGATTTGACAAAAGCTTAAAGGGATAGTTCACTTTGAAATAAAATTTTGGTATGTTTTAGCTTACCTGAAGTGCATCCAAGATGTAGGTGTCTTTGTCTCCGCAGTAGTTTCAATTTTGATATTTTTAGGTCAAACCGTTCTTGTCTGTCAGTCATATAATGCAGGTATATAGGCAGTGTCTCCAATAGCATGCAGAGAAAAGTCCAAATTAAAAAATGCCCCATCGTAAGTGCACATTGATGGCCTAAGACACGAAACAAGCGGTTTGTGTGATAAAACGAACAGTATTTATATCGTTTTTATCTCTTTTACACAACGACGTCCAAGTGATCTGTTTACTTAGTCTGCGTAAGCGCCGGAAGGCAAAGTGATCTCTTGCGCGTGGACGTCACTCATTGTTTACACCAGAACCTATGCACAGAACAGAGATTGTAGGTAGGACGGCTAATATAAATGGTACTAGTTTGCACTTATCCGGGATGTTTAAACCGATGTAAAAAAATACATTTACGCAAGCTCGCGCGAACTCATCCGGGAGACCACTTCCGGAGCTTTACGGCGCTTACGCAGACTACGTAAACAGATCGCCTGGACGTGGTTGTGTAAAAGAGATAAAAACGAAATAAATACTGTTCGTTTTATCACACAAACCGCTTGTTTCGTGTCTTAGGCCATCAATGTGCACTTACGATGTGGAATTTTTTAATTTGGACTTTTCTCTGCATGCTTTTGGAGACAGTACCTATATACCTGCATTATATGACTGACAGACAAGAACGGTTTGACCTAAAAATATCAAAATTGAAACTACTGCGGAGACAAAGACACCTACATCTTGGATGCACTTCAGGTAAGCTAAAACACACCAAAATGTAATTTCAAAGTGAACTATCCCTTTAAACTTTACATGGATTTTCGGTTGTTCATACAGGAACTTCAGCAGTCTTGGAGGAATGTGTAGACGTTTGGTTTCCTTCATCTCAGCCTTTTCGACCTTCATTCAGGATTTCTGCACAGGAAAGTTGCATATGAAGAAAAAAATATATATGTTTTTAGCTACACACGAAATTAAATGAAGGAAATTGAACTACAAAGTATCATGCAAACCAGGTTGAGGTTGAAAAATAATCATACAGTATTTTACGTTCGTTAAATTATCAACTGCCATCCCTAATTCTTTCAAATTCAAACACTGTATTAAATGCTAAGACTTCTGTTTCCAGTGGACTCTAATTGCATGTTATGTTAGCTTGTCTGCTCAACTATACCTTATATGTTTCATTATTTTCAATTATAAACAGTAACACAACAACATGCTCTATAAATAATTTAATTAAAAATGTGTTGCTTACCTTTATGAACTCCAGGATAAGTGCCATTTTGTAGCTCACTGCCTCAATAGGGTAGGAGATGTGGTCAATAATAACTTATTGAATGACAGCAATCCTGAAAGCCCATCACCTTAAACAAATAAGATATTACAAAATGAAAAACATTACACGACCACTTCAGAAAACCGCTCCAAAAACAGTTGTTTAAAACTTCCTTATAAAATGCTTTTCTACTGACCTATAAGCGTAAAAATATTTGAAGGGGCTATTCAGCAACCAACTTTTTCTATAAACATTTTTCCTCAGACTTTAAATTTAAATGTGTTTTGCCAATATTGAGTACTCATAATGATTAATAATAATAAAATACTAATAAAACAAAATACAAACCCATAAGGAGCATGCAGGGTGGTGCTTGGGATGCACAGTAACTTACATCAGGAAAGTCCTGTCAATAGATAAGAAAACAACAGAAACTATGAAACAAACTATAATAAAGTATAATAGCAGTCATGTTAAATGTAAATTATTCTTTCAAGGTCATTATTAGGGGTTTAAAGTCATATGTGTCGTACAAAAACAAGACAATAAAAAGTCTAACGTAAACATAACATTAACGTAACGTTACCTCATTTGGAAGAAAACGTGGTGTTTTCCTTTATCCAGCTCTACTGCATCTTCACACACAGTATTCACGTTGTATCTTCATGCCTTTTAAATCAAGTCTTAAATGGCCTTTCCTTTTCTCGACGATTTTATCTGGTAGCTTTTGTTTGAAGCCATTAAACTGCTCCAAAAACACGAGTAACGTTAACTTACTGCACTTCATCCTGGTTAACGGGTGCGCTCGGCACGAAATAAATCGCATCACCGACCAAATAAAAGCCAATAAACCAGTTACAACGAGGACACTATAACACATACAACCAGGGGAACTTCCACGAGTGTGAAATAAATATTTCAATGTGTGACGATAAGCATAAAATGATAAACGCGACGGCTCCGACATTCATTTGCCTAACAAGCCGGGTGGCAACCAAAATAACATTACGTAAACAGCTTATTTGACTCTTAGCTAAATATAATTTTCGTTTTTTACCACAGAAGTGTCAGAATAACTTCCACACATCCGAAATCCGACTTTATAAAGCAACTTTGGCCGCGGTCATCTGCGTGTGTAATGGCGCTTGCGTCTCAAACTTTTCGCGCCGATCAGGTTCTAGTTCCCACAATGCAACGCGTAATTCAAAATACGGGTAAAAGTCCTGTAAAAGACAAATACGGAAAATTCCTTCAAATTAATATGGTACATTGTACCGTATTTTTACGGAATTTTTTTTACAGTGTAGACTGTCATTAGATTGTTAGGGTTCGGGTAAGTAGAAAAATTTGAAATGAAGTTGCAAAGTAACAAATAGTCAGCAGAATGTCTGGGAGCATCACAATAAAGTGATAGTATATTAAGCAGACAGTCTGACTGCTAGTTGACATGTAGTTGCAAAGTTATAGTTTGAATGTCTAAAGTGAATTATCAGAATAAAGCATTACTATACATCTCTTGCAAATCTTGTTTTCCTCCATATTCTTGCAATGCCCAATTTAATTTAAAATGAATGGATTGACAGCGTTCTCAGATGCATGCACACATTATGCTCCTTTACTCAAAGGTTTACTTTACATTAGAGTTGTTGTAAATCAGGTCTATCAGTCCACCTCTCCTGTCTGTGTTATTGGAGATGGCAGCAAGTCAAACTTTCCTGAGCAGTGTGGTCACTTTTGGGATACTCCATCATTTAAAAACAGATTAACATTAATTCGCTGACTGTTTTACGATGGCAACGTGTTGGCCCGACACTTTACACGTTCTTAAAGCACTCGAGCTCTCTCCGCACCTGGAGAAAGAGTGCTTCTCTTTTAGCAGAGAACCTGTATCTGAACACAAGTCACTGGAGGTTGGTCTGGAGAACTTGACCTTGACGTTTTTATACTCACCCTTAAAACATAATCTTCCCGAGCAAAATGAAGTCTTTCAGGTAAAAGCCTTCAGTCCACTGCATGCAGACATCTATCCTCTTGAGTTATACGACAGTCCCATGAAACGAACGAGTGTGAGAACAGATGAGTAAACCTATAAATAATAAGTAAATAAATATATAAATTAAAAGATGAGCGTCACAGCGTCTGTGGAACTGTATGTTTCTTGAGCAGCAAATCAGCATATTGCAATGATTTCTGAAGGATCATGTGACACTGAAGACTGGAGTAATGATGCTGAAAACTCAGCTTTACCGTCACAGGAATAATTTATATTACAAAAACAGTTATTTTAAATTGCAATAATATTTCAATATTACTGTATTTTTGATTAAATAAATGCAGCTTTGCTGAGCATAAGACCTCTTTAAGTCAAGTCAAAAGTCACCTTTATTTATATAGCGCTTTTACCATACAGATTGATAACAGGAAAGTAATGCAACAAAGTTTGTTTCAGCAGATCTAGAAGAAAATAGTGTCATAGTCCAGCTTAAGTATGTTCAGTGATGGTTCATTTCTGTTGTAAAAAAGTTATTAATTTAGTTCATTTATCTATACAGCCGCTCTGGAGGAAACAGTGATGTCATTGTCCAGTTCAGTTCAGTTCTCATATATGCAGGCAGATCAATAATATTATTGAATATGAATTGTCCCCAACTAAGCAAGCCAAAGTGGCAAGGAACCAAAACTCCATCAAGTGACAGAATGTAAAAAAAAAAAAAACCTTGGGAGAAACCAGGCTCAGTCATCAAACTCAAACTCAGGCCAGTTCTTACATATGAATTAACTACATGTACTATAAAGTTACGGTTAGGGTTACTTACTTGTAATTATGCATAATTTACTGTTATAAGTACATGTAGTAACATGTAACTACGCCACCTTAAAATAAAGTGTTACCTTTAATGATACCACACATCATTGGTTCTCATGTCATGTGACCACATGAGATGCTGCAAGATTGACTATACAAAAGTGCACATGAGATTGTGATGCTATGGAAGTGTTAATGCTATAGCTTGATGTAAAGAAGAGCCTGGAATATTTCATATGGTTTCAGAGGACTTGGAACATGTCACATGCACTATATTTGTGATGCTTTTATGATGTTTTTTGTGTAGCTTGATTGCCTTGGTCACTTTCATATGGAAAAGAGCAGACATTCTGTCTAAATCTCCTTTTGTCTTCCAGAAAGAAAGTCATGCGGGTTTGGAACAACATGAGGGTGATTAAATGATGACAGACTTTTCATCTACTCTAGCAATGTAGATACGGTGTACAGTATATACTGTAATAGTATAAAAGCTCCCACATGCCCTCTTAAAAGATAAACAAAGGGGAAATAACGTATTAGTAGCGACTAGCTGAGATACATGTTCGGACATGCTCCTCCACACACAGAAACACACGGTTTATACATTAACAATCTGCGTTGCACATTATGTTGATGCCCTTGGCTTGTGTAGACATCTCATTGACATATCAGAGATGCTTGGCTTTGTTCATGCTCAGATGTGGTTTAGAACAAAGAGGATTCTGGGTAATGCCGGGCTTAACCACAGGAACGGATGGACAGGTTTACTTTATGGGATGCCTTCCTTTTCACTGCATGACACTTACAGCACTAATAAAATCAGACAAATCGCCTCCACATGAGAGTAACATAACATAAGAGTGAATCAATACTTCTCGTCTCTGTGGGAATGATTGCGGTGGAAAAGGGCGTCCGTTAAGGGTTTGCCCTTTTTAATATTAAAGCCCAGTATTTGGACACTTAAAGGAAATTGACTTTCTTAATAAAAAGAAAAATGTGACTCCGCCTCTGAACGACTTCTCAAACCCTCTCAAACATCAGATTAAGGAGGTTGCAGTCCTGACATTAAAACCCTGAAGTCTAATGCTATGAAGTGGTTCCCTCTGGATTTTCCAACAGGTTTTTATAATGAGGTTTTTCAATTTATGAGGAAAATACGGTCTGTGGTAAACATAACTTGACAATACTTGGACGTTCTCGAGGGAACCGGTGGCAAATTAGTCTTCCAGGTTTTGACGTCATCCCTGCACCACTCCATTGGCAAAAATTGGAATAATGTGCACAATAAAATCAGGAATGCATTTTTCATGTTGACTATCAAACCATTATGTATAATTATTAGTGGATATACTCTACCATTTAAAAGTTTGTGGAATTGTTTTGTCTTGAATGCTCAACAAGGTTGCATTTAAAATAAATGGTCAAAAATAAGTGTAAACAGTATTATTAGAATTTAAAATAAGTGTTTTCTATTTTAAAATGTAATTTATTCTCGTGATGCAAAGCCGAATTTTCAGCATCATTAGTCTTCAGTGTCACATGATCCTTCAGAAATTATTTGAATATGCTGATTTCTCATTATTTTGAATGTTGGAAATTTTTTTTTTGTAAAAATGTAAAAGTATTTATAGTCAGTTTTGATCAATTTTTTTTTGCTAAAAATGTGATAGATGGTTTTATATTTTCATACATTTTCAAGTGTGACATGCATTTAATACATATAAGTACACTGAAAGAAAGATGTGCTATAGTGTGTAAAGAAGTGATTTTCTGTGGGAAAGTGTTTGTGTGAGTCTCTCAGAGGTGCTGAAGGGATTCAGGAGTGTTTTTAGGTAAAGAGAAAATGTTCTTTGATGTCTGAAATCCCATATCTGTGGTTTTTTAGTGAATAAAGCTCAGAGACTCAATCAGACAACCAGCATGGGAAACCCCTCATGACAGGACACACACACACACACACACACACACACACACACACACACACACACACACACACACACACACACACACACACACACACACACACACACACACACACACACACACACACACACACACACACGCGCGCGCACACGCACACACACACACAAATAACTATACTTATTTATACAAATTCTTCCTTTCTTTCTTTCTTTCTTTCTTTCTTTCTTTCTTTCTTTCTTTCTTTCTTTCTTTCTTTCTTTCTTTCTTTCTTTCTTTCTTTCTTTCTTTCTTTCTTTCTTTAATACATGACAAATAATTAAGAAATCCCCATAGGAATTCCCAAACACACATAAGATCTCAATGTTTCTCCAAGGTATTTCTTCTAGAGATTAAATGGAACTCTTTCCCCAGTGTTTGTCTGATTGTTTGTTTGTTTGTTTGTTTGTTTGTCTGATTGTTTGTTTGTTTGTTTTGTTTAAGTTGCCTGCCAGCGTCAGCATTTTTGACCATTTCTACAAAACTTTCATGGCCCCCGAGAATATTTTGTTTTATGATTATCTGAACATTGTACAATATATCAAAAGGGCCACTGTAAAATGCTTTTACACAACAGCAAACAACAACAAACATTTTGACCACAAAGCTGAGAAAATATATTTTTTTGTTAAAGACTTTTGGTATGGGATTCAGATGATCAAAACATAGCAATCAATATTAGATGATCAAAACACAGATTGAGTAGATCGAGTTCATCAAAGCTTCAGTCCTATCCCTCTTCCTGAGATTTCGGTAATGTTAGGACGTCTTCACTGTTTTAAGGTAGGGGTTTTATTACGCATCTTATATAATCTCCGGTTCCAAAAACAATCGGAGTAGAAGCAGAAACAGGCAATAGCGAAATAAGATTGCTTACGCACATGTAAGCTAACATGATCATCAGACATTAACATTTATATCAACATTAGGCAGAGATCTCAATATAATCTCAAATATTTCTCATTAAATTCTTCCAAGACCAAGACCTGAGCTGCTATACATTAAAGGGATAGTTCACCCAAAAATGTAAATTCTGTCATCATTTACTCGTTCCAAACCTGTATTAATTTTTTTCTTCTGCTGAACACAAAAGAACATATTTTGAAGAACATGGGTAACCAAACAGTTGATGGGCCCAATTGACCGTTCGCATAGACCCGCCCCCCTTAGTTACTGTCGCTATGTCCGACAAGCTACGTCACTCTCACGCCACCATGTTCTCACGCAGTGAAAATCATCGCGGAGCAGAGAGGACACTGACAACACACTGACAGACCAGGTTACTTTTCGGTTACTTTTAATATTAACATTAAAAAAAGTCTCACCTTTCAAATTTGGTCATTTTTTAAAAGAAATGTAAACAATAAATACCGTTTTGTGGCTCTTTAATGTGTCTGACAGATCACTGTAGAGCATCAGTTAAAGCTGCTCGTGAACCGATCATCTCTTCCTTCTAGTTCATTTATAGCATCAAATAAACATGAATGAAAATAAGAAGGAATGTTGTTTTAACCGCGGAAAGGCGTCAGTACACTCCGCTTCTCAAGTTCAAATCCTCCCATGTTAATCTACTAACTCTCCTGACTGCTTTGTCGGACAAAATGGCGGATGGCGAAGTATGATTGGTCAGATCACCTGTCAATCAAGCTCCCTGCGAATGGTCAATGTACTTCCATAGAACGGGGGAAACAAATACTATGGAAGTCAAAGGGGCCCATGAACTGTTCGGTTAAATACATTCTTCAAAATATCTTAATTATGAAGCAGCAATAAAGTTTTGCTCTTGGGTTACAGTAAATGTATATTTTCAAAAGAACAATCCACACTATACACCCAAACAAAACTTCTTGTACACAGTATACACACCCAAGAAAATACCTTGTGCGTGATATCAGATGCTGGTGGCTTGAAGGCTGTGAGGCTTGCCAACGTGTTTGTTTTCTTGTGTTCATCACTCACTGTCTCAGCTTCACATATGACAACAGATTTCTGTTTACCTTTCACTCCCCCCGCTGCAGTTCCTGTTGTTTGTGACCTGTCCTTTATTGCCTCACAAATACAGGTACACCTTATCACCAAACGCTCCTTTCTTCCGCACTCTCACATTTTCCGAGTGGCATCTCTGTCTGTTGCTATGGTTGTGTTTGGAGGCCTTTGTGTCTCATTTGGATGGTTGCATTTATGAAGCTGCATGAGAGAGAATGAGAGATAAACAATGAAAAAAAATATGACATGGAAAAATTTAGAAACATATTGAAGATAAAAGCATTGCATTAAGGAGTAGAGATGAAAACAGAACTGTTATCAAGATCTGTTACTTAAAAGAACATTCACTCCTATGGCAAGCCATTTTAGCTTAAAATGTTGCCAGCGTTACTTGTCGTGATTGCATTTTTACTAGTAATAATTTAATTAGGGAACTCTACAATTCAAAACAATTATGATTAGAGAGCTCTCTAGTTCAATTATTAGCAGTGTTGGGGGAAATGCATTACAAGTAACTTGAGTTACGTAATCAGATTACTTTTTCAAGTAACTAGTAAAGTATCGCATTACTTTTAAAATTTACAACAAAATATCTGAGTTACTTTTTCAAACAAGTAACGCAAGTTACTTTGTTTTCCCATTTATTGACTGACAGCTCTCCTGTCCTCATGTTGAGACAAATTAATGTGTGTGTGTGTGTGTGTGTGAACATGATGTTTATTGTAGTTCTAGACTAAATGTGAGCATTGACTCATCTCACTTGAACAAAAAAATATTCAATATTCCTCAAAATGAATAAAATCAGTGAAATGCAGAATCAGAATACTATGCAAACCTCCAATAACTAAATATGTTAAATAAAACATAATTTTTTAAGTATTTGATCTCACTTTATTGACCAATGTACTTGCTTCTGACCTTCGATGATTCAGTTAAATAAGCAAAAATGACTATAGATATATATAAAGGTTTGCTTTCCTCTACTGTACACATTTCCTTCAGCCTGAGGATTATTATTTCACTTTTGGTGTGAAAGGGTCTTTACATTTGCCCAAAAATATAACTTTTGTATTATAAAAAAACAAGCCCAGCCCAGGTGGGAAAAAAAGTAAAGCAAAAGTAACGTAACGCATTACTTTTCTAAAAAAGTAACTAAGTAAAGCAAATAGTTACTTTTTAAGGGAGTAACGCAATATTGTAATGCATTACTTTTAAAAGTAACTTTACCCAACACTGATTATTAGTGACAACTCCCATTAGTATGTAAGCTTGTTTCTGCCACAGAAGGTAATTACGACTTTTTATCTCACAATTCTGACTTCTTTTCTCTCGTAATTGCGAGTTATAAAGTCATAAAGTAATTGTGCTTTATGAAGTCAGAATTGCGAGATATAAACTCGCAATTCAGAGAAAAAAGTCAGTCTTTATAACTCACAATTCTGAGAAAATAAGTCTGTGATATAACTCGCAATTTCAAGAATAAAAGTCACTTGTAAAAATTGTTTTAAAACAATCTTCCATACATTAGAGAGCTCCACAATTTTACTAGTTATATGTCTCCATTGACTTACATTCATTTTTAAGAGCTCTACAATTGATTTTTTTTTACTAGTAAGAATTCCAATTAGAGAGCTCTCTAATCCAATTCTTACTAGTAAAAATGTAATTGCAGAGCTCTCTAATAGAATTTTTACTAGTAAAAAACATTAAAGATATGTATAATTGCAGAGCTCTGTTATTGAATTAGAAAGCTCTGCAATTACATTCTTACTAGAAACAACTGAACTAGAGAGATCTCTAAATGGAATTTTACTAGTAAAAATTGACACTGCAAACATTTTAAGCTAAAACGGCTTGCCATACACTTTTGATTAAAGGCTTAAACACGCAGCAAAAATGTTCTTTATCAGTATTTTTGTCTTGTTTTTAAGTACAAATATGAGCATTCTTATTAACTTGAGATTACAATTATGTGAGTTGCCTTGAATCTTGAATTTATGCCTAAAAGAAGAAAAAACATCTGCCAGTAAACTTTAATTCAAAGGGAAAACTAGATTATTTTTCTTACTCCATTTGCAGATATTTTTTCTTGTTTTCAGCAACTTAATTCTGATCATAAATAGAATCTCAAGTAATATCTTCATTTAAGAATGTTTACATTTGGACTGGAAAACGAGACAAAAATACTGAGGAAGAACATTTTTTTTTTATGGTATTTATAGCAAAGCAGCTCACTGGGTTTTGCAACAGAGCTTGTGTGTTTGTTTGTTTATTTGACATTACATCAGAATGTAGCTATTTATTTATTTGTACACCCTCACTGGCATGCATAGAGGCCGAGGAGGACACTGATGGATCAAAACCATCATGACATCACTATATGGAAGTGCTTTGAACGGGATAAGGGCACAGGGACATCCAGAGAGGACAATGTTAGCATTATTATGTCCACTGGACCTGTATCTACTGCATTCAAGATTCAAGGCAAGACAAGATAAGCATCACTTTCCTCTTACGCGCTGGTTTACAGTCCGAGACCTCCGACTCACGCTGATCAAAGCAGACGTTTGAGACACTCACAGCACTGCAGCATAACATTTCCCCTCAGCCAACATCACGCATACGAGAGAAGTATTTTAGTAAACATCCTTATCGAAAACTTACAGATCATGTATAGTTCAAAGTCTTGGCCAGCGATTTCATATTTGCAACAATTATTTTGTTTTGATTTTGGTTGAATTATTTAAAGGTAGGGTAGGCAATTTTTTAGATATTCAGTATTCAAAGTGGTCTAAATATTAAAACATGTACATATATCTTCTGTGGAAGTCTCAGGACCAAAAAATGTTCGTCCAATCATTGCATGTGGTCTGAATGCAATGATACGATACGATGTCTTATCTGTCTGTGTCAATATGCATTTCTACATCTCTGCGCACCCTGCTCGCACAGACATCACACGTCATCAGCGCGTTCGAGGCTATGCAGAGTTGCACACAGACAGTCACCGAGAGCCATAAACAAACAGCAGCCGCATTCCACAGTTCCTCCTGAACCAAAACAACAAGCTTATGCTGAGTTCACGCCATGTCGTGACCGTAATTACAGATTTATGTGTTCAACATTATCAGTGTCTTTATAGCCTCTGCTCTAAAGGGAGGGTGGGATCTTATGCTTTCAAAGCTAGCTTGCTATTGCTATAGCTTCTCCGAAATTGCCTACCCTACCTTTAACATGACATTCTGAGATTTCACTCTGTGTAAGAGAGTAAATTTCATGAAACCTGTCAATAACGCGTCCTCATCATATTTTACTCCAAAATGAAAAGAAAGTCTCATTCTTATTACTGTAATGCTATATACATATTATATATATATATATATATATATTTTTTTTTACAAAATCATTGTACAATAGTACTGTATAATAGCAGTTTAAAAATCCTATATCTAATGAAATTCACCATTGAGAATCATAACAATTATTATAAAATTAATTAATATATAGTATAATATATATAATATATATATAAATATATAGAAAATGTTACTTATAAAACAAGAAAATTGAAACAATATCAATAGGGTGACGTGTGACCATGTTTTAGTGAGATTCACACAGGGGTCAAATACAGCACTTAATGCTTGTGTTATAGCGCCACCTGCTGGTAACATCGTCGCATCTCTTATTTGTAACAGGACAGTGTCTCCCTGTGGGAAGTTTATGTAAAACACAATAGCAGGTATAATAGAGTCATTGTCTCACATAAGATTCTGTTTGACTTCGGCAATATCACTGTATGGACGAATCTCACAAAGACATCTCTAGGTCATGTTATGTTCTGATTTTGTGGTAAATTTTGACCCGGACAGGATTTGTGCGATTCATTTGTTTAGATGGTTGACTCAAAAACCTAATCAAACCATCTCATATTTTAAAACATTGATAAAACATTGTATTTAGGCTAATCTTGATCAGATTTAGCATTCTCTGGCTTACTCATAAAGGTCTGTTTGTTGTATTTATTTTTGTATCTCTGCCTGTATCTCACTTCCTCTCCCACATCTTGTGGCTGTCAGAGGTAAAAGCTGTAGGGGAAAGACAGTGTGGTACAGTCTGACTTTACCTCACAGCGCCGCTGCCAGCGATGAGGGCTCGAACCCTGATGCTATCTTGCCCTGTTCTCATCAACACACGTTTCCTGTGTAGGCCTACATCACAAAAAATGCACATGGATTTCAGATACTCTCAACATAACTCTGCTTGATGCACAGCATGGTCAACATTAAAAATAAATAAAATTTCTTTCTTTTTTACCTTGAGCTTTTGTAAAGGAATTATGCAAACCGATGCACCATATTATGCCTAAATGTCCAAAACCTCGATAACTGCATGCCAATAATGGGTATTTTATGTTGATCATTTTGAGGTTTTCTATAAGTCAGTCATTGTACGCAAGAGGGCGCTAGTGGCTAATTTTTTGTGTAGCCTATATGAATTACATGGATAAAAGTACAAAACACATAATAAAAGGTATACAGTTTAATGCGGATTAAAAATATAACTATTTATATGTTTTAAATTGGTGTTTGATAAAAAAAAATCAGCCCTTGTGTATTCATATTTTTTTCTAAGACACAGAGCATTACTTTCTTAAAGGTATAGTTCACCCAAAAATGAAAATTCTTTCTTCTGTGGAACACAAAAGAAGATATTTTGATGAATGTTGGTAGCCGAACAGTTGATGGGCCCCATAGACTTCCATATAGGCCTATGGAAGAAAAAAATACTATAGAAGTCAATGGCTATTAGCTGTTTGTTTACCGACATTCTTCGAAATATATTCTCTGTGTTTGTTTGTTTGTTTGTTTGTGCGCGTGTGTGCGTGCGTCTGTGTGTGTGTGTTCAGCAGAAGAGAGAAATGCATAGCCTACTTGTTTAGATTCAGAACAACTCGAGGGTGAGTAAATGATGACAGAATTTTTATTTTTGGGGGAACTATCCCTTTAAAAGAAATATATTTTACAAATCCTACAGACAGAGCGATGTATCTCATGAATAGCCTATTAATTTGTTCACTTTTTAATTTTTTCTTGATTAACTGCTTCGAGAATTTGATCACGTAACCTCGTTAAGAATAATATTCCAGACATTTCCCAAAGAAGGATTGGCAAATTCACTGACCAGCGTCCGCCAAACAGCCAGCGAGGGGCGGGGTTTTCCATGGTCAGGGCGAAAGTGGGCGGGGTTACTTTGTACACCGCCCCGTACAGGTACTGTATACACAGTCACATGCGCTTCGTAGAACACAATAGTTGTTTCACACTGGGACGCACATTGGACTCAGTCACATAGCGGATCTCATTATTTCTCTCGCCTCTCTGGATATGTCTAAACAGCACGTCTGATGATGTTGGGGAGAAAAGCACCTGGATCAGGTGTGCTGAGCGCAGCTGCGGGAATGGACCGGGGAAGGACAGGAGAGAGGCTGCACGCAGCGCTGGCCGGACTGCAGGAACTGCATCTCCTCCGGGACAAACAGAGTGCCATGGTGCACTGGGCTCTGACCCAGAACAGAGAAGAGTCCGATTCATCAAAACACGAGAACGTGAGCACAGAAGAGCTGAGACTGGAGGCAACACTTACTCTGCTAAAACAACAGCTGGTAAGACATCTTTTTAAAGACAAGGTGCCAATCATTTTGATGAAAGCATGTGGTTAATTTTTTATCACAATTGTATACAGTGGGTAACTATGGAGTAAAACAAAAAAATTGTGGGCAACAAAAATGTATAAATGCATTTTTTTTTTTTTACTTTTCATTTAATAGTGATAATAAAAAAACAACACTAAAATTGGGCTTTGTTTTTTCCAACTGGCAACTGTGACAATTGACATGTTTACATACAAGTTAAAGCAATCTTATTAATACAAAAATAATCAATAATCGACCATTTATATATAATATGCATCATACATTATCTATATTATGCTTTAACAGCTTAGCTTACTTTTATAGAGCTTTGACAAAGATATCATCTTAGAGAAGCAAACTGGATTAAACAGATATTCTTGTCTAGTCCATTGTAGTCATAGGACTATTTACACCAGCCAAGTAAAAAAATGTCCACGACATCAAGACAGTCTGCACTTTCATTTATAGCTGACAAAATCATGTAAAATACATTAACTGCTCATGGAAAACTCTTCAGACATACATTTTAATTACAAATGTGTGAACATATCTGATGTGATCGTTTGAATGAATATAGATAGATCTACCAGATTTTTTCTGTGATTTAGTCAGTTCTTTTACATTATTTTGCTAATTTTCCAGCAGCAAATGAGAATCTTTGTATAACCTACATTCCTGTGTGCTCTTACTGTAGGGGGGATTCATTGGTGTATTTTGTGCATGGTTTGGCAGTGCGCTTGATGACTGAATCCAGTGCTGAATCACAAGCTCAGCTGGGGGTCATAGTGAGGGGTCATAAATCAAGGGCTCTGAGGGGGGCCAGTCCGTTTCTGATGATTAACCCAATTTAATGAGAATGGCAACCGAGGAACTGTGGCTCGGTCGGCGACACAGATTTGACCCCACAGCCGATGCATGTTTGAACCTTTTGGACTTTTGTTGAACCCTTCTAATACTCGATAGTCAAAGTGAGTCTGGTCTTTAGACATCTAAGAGACTGGCAGTAGGGCTCTTACACAATTTAAATTAATTACAAAATTATTTCCCCCCGCCCAAAGCACAGGGAATTTGCACAGTTGATATCATCTGCAATAAGTGCTCCGCCAATGTGGATGTATGTGTGCACTAAGATTCTGATATTCTGTTTGTAAACCCCCTTTCTAAAATGAACAGAAAACTAAACAAAATAGCACTTTATTTTGATTTCCAGGAAAATATATATTTTTATTTTATATATTTAATATTTTTAAGTCATGGAAACATAGTGAATTACATTGTTCTAGTTATTCTCTGCTCTGAATTATTTCATCAGCTAGAAATGGCTCATTGTGAACTCTCTAAAAAGAAATTCATTAGTCAAATGTCGAGGAACCCTGAGAAAACATCTGGCGGATCTAACTTCATATTTATCCAAATGTCAGTTCCCAGATGGAACAAACCCCCTTAAGTTAAGAAAACCCTTACATTTAGGGTGTTATCACTAAGGATTTTCTGAATTTAAGTGGTTTGTTGCAACCGGTTGCGTTATCCACACAACTATAGTTTACGGTTATACCCTCAGATAAAATTGGATTAGTGTTCCTCATTGTTCTCTTTCACTAACTGGCAAGTACAAAGACGATAGATTAAAGTATGCGTTGTCAGAGTTTGGCAAAGGTGTGACCCTTTACTTTGCAAAGATGGTTTACAGTCAACCATTATAGATGTTCTGTATTTGGCATGTAATTTCCTCTTGGACCCATACATTTGGGTTACACAATAGTTTGTGCTCCTCTGCAGGAGAGATTTTAGTAATCTTACAGCACTTCCCCCAGGCTACCCTTTATCCTTGCCTAGTTAATAGTCAACCACTCTCCTTTTTTATTTGCTTCCTCCTTCTGTTTTTTTCCTCCTCTTGTCTACATCGTATAACAGCAGGAGTCATATCAGCCATTAAATGTCTGGGAGCATCTAGTTTTCAATGTTCTTCTGTGGTTAGTTTGGAATGAGAATGAATAGTAGCTTAACAAAGAACACTTTAGTTAGTTCTTTTGGGCATGGCTTAAAATTTAATACACTTCACTGTTCTCGAACTTTCAGCTTAGTATTTGTTACATGAAAAACTGTTGAATTTATATACAACTCTGCTCACGTGGTTCATAAATGTGCTAAAATCGCACGATGTAGCAGATATCTTGTATTTAATATTGAATTAAAACTGATGTATTTGCAGTTAAAGCAGTTGTGTTGCATGCTAACATGTTGAGACTGATATATGTGAATGTGTGTTTTACCTGCAGACACGTCTACGCAGACAGGATGTAGGATTGAAGACTCATCTCCAGCAGCTAGACCACCAGATCAATGAGCTGAAACTGGATGTGTGTAAAGCATCCACTGAACACCTAGAGAGTGACAGCAGACCCAGTTCAGGTGACTAAACATACCCATTCACTTTACATATCACATACTTCCTTTTTCATTTGAAGGTGAAGAGTGTCATTTCTCTTCCATTTATGACATCAAACAGTAATCTGTTTGTTTAAATGGTCTAAATGAGCTGGACATAACAAGCTTCCCCTTTAAAGACGTAACATTTACACCAGCTTCCAACATTTCATTTCAGACCTAAATTTACATGTATTAATTTAGCAGACGCTTTTATCCAAAGCGACTTACAAATGAGAACAATAGAAGCAGTTAAACTAACAATAGCACAACAATATGCAAGTGCAATAACCCTTCCCAGTTTAATCTAATGTAGTACGTGTATTTTATTATTATTATTTTCTAGATATAGAATAGAAGATAAAGTGTTAGTATTAATGGATCAAGTATTGCCAAAAAAGATGCGTCTTCAGCTGTTTCTTGAAAATGGCCATGGACTGTATGGCCAATCAGACTTTCGGAATGGCCAAAATGATGTAAATGACAACATCAAGCATTTTTTGGTACTCGGCATTGCATCTAATAGTGCTAATTTCTACTTCCAGGGTTCTATGAGCTCAGTGATGGTGGTTCAGGCTCACTGTCCAACTCCTGCACCTCTGTTTACAGCGAGAGTCTCTCCTCTTCTCAAACCAGTCTGCTTCCACTTCTCTCCAACTCATATGTGCCACATGGCCGTAATGTTTCTAGACAGACTGGTGTTTCCCGACGTTGTTCTGCTGATGAGAGCACTGGCCAGTCTGATGCACCACGTTCAGGAGTGAAGCTCGGTAGCAGTTGTATACGAACAGCAACCGCTCGAGCAGCAAGGCAAAGACCTGTTTCCACAGGTGAGCATGAAAATGTGTTCTTAGGGTAAAGTTTGTGTAAAGTACTATAGCATGTACTATCAGAATACATTGTTTCTTATTGTAGTCACTATAGTCATAACCAGCTTAACTTCTGAAATGTAAAGTATCTTGATGCAATTTTTCTTGGGCTCTTCTTTCAGGGGACCTTGATCGAATGATCGCACCTGGTTTTGGCTCCTTCAAATCCAATGATGTGAAGAGCTCTAAACCCTGTGCTAGCCTCCAAAACCCCTCAGTAGACCCCAAATATCAGAGTAACCTGGTGTCTAGCAATGGGACAGAAGTGTACTGTTACCCCAGTCCACTGCATGCTGTGGCCTTACAAAGCCCCATCTTCAGTTGCACCGGTGAACAGGGAAGTGCCTTAGCACTTGATGGAATGCCTGAAGGGACTCTTGAAGAGGAAACCCAAAACCCAATCGAAGGGTTCACAAACTCCAGGTCTGCTGGATACATTAACAAGATACTACAGCGAAGCTCCAGTAAGATAAACCTGTTAAACGGCACAAGAAGAAATGATACTGTTAGCAGTACACAGGAGCAAAGGCCTAGATCCCAGGAAATGACCTATGGACTGCTCAATGTTCCTCAACTGCTGGGATCCCTTCAACACATAACAATGCCCTTAGAAAATGCACCGGAGACTGGAAAAACATCTTCAGCACTAAACAGCAATCAGCAACAGAGGAACGCACCTGGTTTGGAGCCCAATTTCAAAGCAATTGTTGTCCAGACGTCGTGCCATGGCACACACTCAGCACCTTCCACGGATCTCCAAAATAATTACTTTCCCATAAGGAATGCTACAGGCAAGACTGGTACCGAGTCTGACAATGGACATTCAGAAAAGGGGAGTGGACATTTTCCCAAGGAGTCATCTATGGTCCCAAAGCTAGTAGAGAGGAGATCAAGTTTTACCTTCAGAAGAGAGGACGGTAGAGCTTCTTTTGATGATAAGGGTGGTACACCTCCATCAGAGTTTGTCCATGCACAGTTTGTTCCTGCAGGGTCTCAGAGGGTGAAAGTGCGTCAGGCAGACAAGAAAACGAAATCTGTAAAACTGAGAAAGAAGAGCTCAGAAAAATCTTCAAAGAAACAGCAGCAAAAACACTTGTCTCGAGAGTTCTGCACCAAACCCCGAGCTGACTTAAAGCAGTCCAGCACATGCAAAGGGAAAGGGACAAATCTGGAAGAGTCCCAGATAAATTCTTGCTCAGATTGCAGTTGTAATGGACATTTCAACTCACACCACACCCCAAACAACCCTCACCATCAACAGAGTCAAACCTCCAAGTCCACAAAGTCCCGTAAAGCCCCTGAACCTGTGCACCTTCCTCTGGATCAAGCCAAAAAGAAACAGAGTTCTCGGAAATGGCCTTCCGCTTCTGAGATCCCGTTGCCCCAAACTCTCCACACCCAGAGATCCAAAGAAGTCTTGAACTCTCGAAAGGTGTCCATGGTAAGGAGTGTTAGTGCCAGACCTCGCTCAGGTCATTGGGGCTGTCCTCCACGGGCCCTTCCTCACTCGCTCTCCACCTCCTCTTACTTCAGTTACTTAGAATCTAGATATCCCGCAGCGCCAATCTCCAGCCGCTATCCTCCTCGTTGTGAGTCAGAGTTCTCTGAGTATTCTGCCGAGTGTGCGTCGCTCTTTCACTCTACTATCGCAGCAAGCAGTGATGGAGAGATGAGCAACTACACCACAAACCGTTTTGGGGACAGCGAGTCCAGCCAGGGCTCTCAGACGGCCTCAGACTCGGACAGCAGTCTCTCGCTGGATGAGGAGGATCTGTTGGAGGAAGAAGAGGAAGATGAAGGGGGTTTAGTGTGGGCTCAGGCTGCGATGGGGACCACGGCAGCGGGGTTTTCTCTTGAGCAACAACCTCGCTCAGAACCGGCGGCCTGCCGCATCAAAGCTTCCAGAGCACTGAAGAAGAAGATCCGCCGCTTTCAGCCAGCGTCACTCAAGGTTATGACTTTGGTGTAGCTTCACTAAGGTTTCAGGTGGATTTGGTCAAGTAAACCTTTAGCTGAAATTTGGGACTCACTTGGAGCCCATTTTTTTCCAATCTTAAAACTGGTCATGGTTCATTTGCACCTGTAATCCAAACAACATGTAACTCGTAAGAGTATTTGGAGGCTTCAAATCCAATAATGTCACATGTTGTAATTTCCACAACTGATCACTGAGCTCCAGCTAACTTAAACCCAAAACACTATCACAATTATCACAAGACTTGAGTGATTCAGTCATATTTTTTTTGCTGAAAAAATTGGGCTTCTTGACAACACTAACATCCTCTGTTGATATGTATAGGAACTGTACACTGTAAATAAGGTCTTTGAATATCTTGTAATCAAATGTAAAAACTGCTTTTGGTACAAAACTGTACTTTATATAATTCAATAAAAATCTGTTGCTTTTTCCACGTTAATTTCAGCTATGCATATATTTTTTTTAATGGATTTTCCCGTTACTTTCTTATCCATATGGTCTATGTTAAAATTTAGCACAAGTAAAACATAGGAACATAACTTTCAGTATTAAGTGGTCATACCAGATAAGCATTCAAGAGTCCATTGTCCCACCTCAAAGTGTGCTTGTATCTGTGCAAGCTTTTTATCCATGCAAGATCAGAATACACCAGCCATGAGTTCTATTGCTTTCAATTAATCTCTAATTGCTATGGCTTTAACTGAAAAAGGTGAGAGCTTTGAGGCGGCAAGTCTGTTAAGGAGGTGAAAAAATAGTTAAAGCAACAATCAATGAAAGATGAGCATTAAAACCAAGAGAAGAATAGATGTCAGACATCAAAGAGTAGACAAAATCTCTAAATCTCATTCTTTTACTCTGTCTTAGAATCTCTATTAAAATTCCTGTAGTGTCACAGAGGTTGGAATGGGGTTTTTGGTTTCTGAATAGACTCAACACAGGTGAAGACCAGATGGTCCTCGGGCCCCTGGATACATTTTATCTTTGCTAGTCTGGGTTGAAAGGAGCTTAACTCTCTTAACAGACTAGAATGTCATCAACTTTTACTTACAATTTACTACACTGCTTGGTCTTATCACCATGACAATGCACACACACACACCCCTTCAACACAATTGACCATGTATTTTAAGACTGTTTCTGGCTGTGGGAAGGGGATTTATATAAGAAGCATAATTTACAGTGCCTGTCAAGCAGGCACTGCATTGAAATTCCTCTTTATTCCAATTATTGCAATCTGCAGTCTTTGTTGCATTTATTTGCAAACTAAATTGTCTCCATTGTCTCTATATGTTCCTTTTTGCATATATTTTAACCATACACAGCCCCCGTAATGCAGGTTAATGTGTAATGTTTAATTTCTTGTGGACAGGACAGCCAGCAGAAAAAAGTTTGTTAACAGATCAACTTTATTCAAGTTCAACTATTAACTTGCCTTAAAATGCAACACTTATGGCACAATATATTGACACATTAATGATAGTTCTTGCAAAAAAAAGAAGAAGTAATTTCTTCTAAGTGCATAGCATCATAAAACCCTAAAATCATGTGTAATAATCGTGATTGTGTCAGACAGAGTTGCATCTGTGTCTGAGAACATCAAGCAAATCACGAGATTATAGAGAGCATAGGTCACTCTGTTTTTCTTTGGCGCTGGGTCAAGGCCAGCAAGCCTGACCCTGTGTTTGCATTCACCTTCACCAGCTGTCTAGCTGGATCATCTCACACTTCCTGATGCCTAGTCAACAGGTTCAACATAGAGGTCATGACCACACACTCCTAAACCTTTCTTTCCCAGCTGGGTCTCAAGCCTTGACCTTCCTTTGCTTTTAGTTGACTAAATTAATGGCATTGAAATGGCTGCATTCACCCCTTGTTTTAAATCACTGCATGATTTGTTAAAACATTTTACACAAGTAAAACTGTCAAATAGATTCAGAGATGTTATAATCAGTGGCCCAAAAAGTATTTAGCTTGTCCAAACTTTTGGGGCCATTGTATGTGACAAACCCTAATTCACTGCTTTCTTCTATGTTTGCGTGTTGTAAAATTAAGCATATTCGTTTTTTTAATATATTATTTAAAAATATTATGTTTGCAAGTTGTCTATCTGGGAAAGTTTGAATAAATCATGCCATGATAACACACCTTGACCCAGTTCTCAAATACAAATTCGAGAACAGCTACTATTCCTGCATGACTTTTTCATTGCGCTGTTCACCTTTAACATGCCCATTTATTCACATAAGATCTTATGAAGCAGTCCTTTTCAACACAAAAGCATGGATAAACAGCTTTGAAATCTTGTTGTTTCAGAATATGTGTACATGCATGACCTTACACCAATTATGTTTAATTACTTGAGAATTATTGTAAAGGTCATGTTAACGCCTTAAACATTGTTCTTTTATCAGATAAAAGTTAAACGGTCTAAGCAAAACCTGATTGACACACCTAGACTTTTGTGTACTACTGAAATTTCGCTCTGCATACGAGCATTTTGACATCAAAACTGGAGCGAAATGAACCTCAAATTCAGCTTGCTTCTGACATATAAAACAATCAATAAAAGAAGGCTTCATGTAGTAAACTTGGATGAATATCAATAAAAACCAAACATATGACCACTCTAATGTTAATGAGTATAACCTGGGGATTTCACACTCTTCTATAGCGTAAAATGAACTCAGAGGATGGAAGAGAAGGGGAGGAGAAACAGAAAGGATCAATACACATAAGCAAGATGCTTGGTTTGCGAGAGAGAGAGAAGCCAGAGTAAAGACAGGTGTATGGCATGAGCAACAAACCTAAAGGAAGTTAGACATGCAGGACAAAAGATGAAGAAACAGACAGACGGCTGGAGTAGTTGTGAATTTTGGTTATCCACAGGAGGCATATTACTCTGAAGGGTTACTGCTGTTATTAGGGATCTCATTATGGCTCAAGTCTTCCATACACAGTCAACACCCACTGGGACTCCAGCCTCCTCTGACCTGGACAGCCTTTGAAAGATTTATCCACATGGATGACTCGGTGGTTTCAACATGAAAAATTATTCCTTAGAGGTGATTTTGATACAAGAGTTGGATATTTAACTTAAACAACTGTCATAGTATTATAATAGTGTATATAGTAAAAGCATTAGTATGGTATTATATCGTATATAAACCAAAACAACACGTAACACAAATCTGTTTCCTGTAGAACTGTACCACTGGACTATTTGGCATCACTATTTGCTGATACTACTGTGTTGTGTTTAGTTTCAAAGTGTGCTTCTAACTGCTCTTTGTCAATGTCACATCTCTAATGCAATGTTAAAGTGACAGACAAGTGAAACAGGGTTTTTAATGGGGGATGAGAGATAGAGAGAAACCACAAAGGAACAGTGGCCATCCAACAGACGGGTGATAATTAAAGCCAGGATGGAGGGAGGGAGAAAAGCAGAGAGGATAGTGGGGGATGCAAGGGTCTCTGCTTTCTTTTAGTGATGAGGTAATCCTCAGTCCAAACACACGGCTGCCCACTGTCATCTGTGTCACAATTCACTGAGCTGTCCCCCTGTTCAACAGATGTCCCCCTCTAGCAATGCTACAAGTCTCCCTCCATTCACTCGGCCTGTAATTTGGTGCATGCACAGAGCATGAAACTTGCTCATTGTTGTTTTGCAGCAAAGCTTAACAAGAAGACATTTTCATACAGTTCTGAAAACCTTTTCATACGTAGATGCATTTCCAGGAATAGGGGTCTGAAATAAGGTTTGTATTGAATGTGTAGACAATGAGAACGCTTTAGGGGACCTCTCTGAAAACCAACACGCATACACATGCTAAACCTGCCAGAGTTTACGTTTTAAACCTAATAATTTTGCCATGGATGCAAGATCTTGTGAATAAAACTGATTGCATTTCCTCAAATAATATTACATTCCCGTACATCTCCAGTCAAAAAGTTTGGACACACCTTTATGCATTCGAAAGTCTACATTATATCCTCTCATGCATTCCCTGGGATTCAAACCTAAGACTGTTAGCATTTCTAGCACCATGTCCATTTTTCACATACAATAATAGTGAAAAATCAGCTTTGCCATTACAGAAAATAGATTCAAAACAATAATTTTGTGTATTTTTAAACACACATATATACAGTATATGCAGCTTTGGTGAGTAAAAGAGACTTATTTCCCAAAAATTTAAAACATTACTGACCCGATAAATTTGAATGGCAGTGTGTATAGTGATCAAAAATCGTAAAAAAAAAAAAAAAGATCATGAAATATAAATTCAGTCAAGTGTGTTCAAGCTTTTGACTGGCAGTGTTTATGGCCGCAAAGTATGTAATCACTGTAGAAAGCTGACCACAGAGTGCTCATTTCCTTATACTACACAGACGCACATACACACTTCTAATAGCCAGACCTGCTCATCAGGCTGGTGTCCTGACTCCATTCACATTCATGAGTTCAGGGGTTCCTGTCCCTGCCTGCATCCATTCATATGTACAGTAACCAGAAGGACAAAGGGTACGGCCGCCCCTCCCCCCCGACTGTGTGTTTGTGTGTGGGATTGTGTGATAGAGAATGGGGGCTGAGGTTAGGGAGATACAAGACACAAGGAAGGACATTGTGAAAATTGTTTTACTAAAAAAAGTAAGTATGTGGTCTGTGTTTGTGTATGAAGAGCAATGCTGGTTGGCATCCTTCTGTCTTCGAGAGACAATGGTTTAATTTGCACCCATCTGCGTGTTGTTCTCTCAGGCTCTTATAGGAATGTTGCAGGTACAAGTTAAGCTCTATGGACAGCATTTGATCAATTTAAATAAAAAAATCAAGGCTATATTTATGTACCATGGAAGTAAACAGGGACCAGCATTCCAGTGGGTTCAAAAGGAGAAATGTGAAGTTTATTTGTTTGAGCTGCAACGTTGTCTAAATCTCCTTATTGAGATGTGGCTATACTTTTCTAAGCACATGAACTTCTGGTTGGTCATGTAAATAGTCTTGTTCTACACTCTCAAGGCTCTGCACATTAATCCGGAAATAATTAAAAACAGTGTTTTTGTTTCAAAACTCTCCCGTCCACTCTAGCAACACAATGAAAGTAAATAGGTACAACAATCCCAGTATAACCATATATATCTATTGGTACAATATGTGTCACATGACTAAACAAGCGTCATTGGTTTCGAATACCCAAATTTTGCCGTTTTCAAATTTATCCACTTTGTAGAGCGTTTTCAAAAAGCTCCGTCTTTGTTGACACCTTTATATGCTTTGTGTGATTCTCTATAGTCTCAAAACACATTTAACGTTTAATCATATTGTCTGCACTTTTGAAACCGTGAATATTTCAGTCTTCATTGTGGCCATGTACATAGATTGTAAGTGCCTTACTGTACAACTGTGGGATGAGGCAGCATTATTTTTTTTGATAATCATGATTACAACACAAATGCCACCGGTTACACACGGAACACAAACACATCCACAGTGACGCTCACCAACAGGGTATTGTTTAAATAAAGATGCACTGTTTATGTGCATGAATGCATGAATGCATGCGCCGCGTTGTCTTCCTCTTTCCTTGCCTGTAGTAGAGAGGAAGCGGAGTATTATGTCAGAGCACATCCTCCGTTGTCAACAGCTCCAGACAGGTGGTGTTCTCCCCCCCGACAGCAGCCGTCCCAGGCTCCTAACCCTCTTACTGCCCTGGAAGGAGCTCCAAACAACCTCCAGATGTTTCTCCACCACTTCCTTTAAGCCTTTTAAAAATAACAGGAAATGGATTAACTAACCAGCTCTATTCTCATGCCAATGTTCAGTAGTGGTCAGATTACTTCCCAGGATCACCCATAATCCCAGCTCACTCCCTGGGAACTGTCTAGTCAGGAATCCATATATGTAACATTTACAATTGTAAATTGTATACTCTCACAATTGTTTAGCTAAACTACAGGATACAATACTGGTGTGCTTGCATTTTCCCTTATAAACACATAAATCTTCCAAATGTCTATAATATGTTATGTTGTAGTCAGATCTGATTTTAATTTTCACATGTATTCATGTATAAAAGCAAATATAGCATCTGAGCATTTAATTCTGCATATTTTATAAATGACTGACAAAATAAGGAGGAAAATTGTCTTTCTAGAGAACGTTTGATTGGACAGAAATGTTTAAATGCCCATGAGTGCAACATGAGTCATCATTATCTGAGGTCTATTTTCTTAAATAGAGAAATGTGTTTATCTGATAAAAATCAACTTTGTGGCTTACTTTTCAAAATGCCCCTATATAAACTACCGTTCCTCAAAGATGCATTCAACGGTTACACTTTATTTTAAGGTGTCATTGTTACAGTGTAATTATTTATTTAAGTACTGAGCCATATTAAGCAACTGCATGTACTTATAGGGTTAGGATAGGATTAGGATTTGGTTGAGGGTTAGTTGCATGTACTTATGCATAATTTACTGTTATTACTATGGTAAGTACATGTAACATATGTGACAAGGTAACTGTAAAATAAAGTGTTACCCATTCAACTTATCAAAATCAACAGTAAAGACATGCATAATGTTTCAAAAGATTTATATTTAAAAATAAATTCTGTTCTTTTTAATCTATTCATCAAAGAATCTTGAAAACTGTAAATGAACTCAAAACTAATAGACATGGATTAGAAGCCACAAAACTCAAATTTTGATATCATGGGGTCTTGAAATAACTACACATTTACATTTTCAAAAGAGAATGTGATTGGTGCGCATGCCATGATGCTATGAAGGTTTGTTGGCGGTTCCTATATCTTCTGTGGGATGAGTTACACACCTAAGTTTAATACATAGAGTTAGACATGTTTTAATCCTTGAGTATGTGCGATAATAATAGTGATTCTTGCCTTGAGTCCAGAAAGCCTTTTCCACAGCTGTTGTGGGAAACAGATAAGGCTCGTCTCCTAGTGTTAAAATGAGGTTTATGTGCTGGTGTTGACCACATCAAAGACCCTGCAGAAGAACAGATGGTCTTTCCTGTCATGCTAACCACGTAAGGTCTCAAGATAACAGAATACTCAGAGGAAATAAAGGACATGCCCCAGAGAGCTGTGGTTTAACAAAATCATTCTGCTCCACGCCGGTTGATGAATTCGAACGGTCTCTGAGGTAATATGGGGAACTGAAGAGGAACAATTAAGATTTCCTCCAAGCTTCAGTCAAGATTTCCTCTGAAACGTCCCACCACTAATGAACGTGTCACAGAAGTAGCAACAGTTCGGGTAAGGTCGTTGCTCTGTCAGGAGTGATAACTAAGGAGATTTTGTTTTTGTTTTTAAAAGCATCTTTAAAGGCATGCCTGACAAAGAGAGACACTGTTTTTATTGAAGCTTCAACACTCCTGGTTACATCCACAACACTTCAGCAGACAAAAAGCTCAGACTCAGCAGGAGGTGTCAGACACCCCTCTCCTCCCTTCCTGTATCTCCTCCTGCACGTGTGAGAGCGTTTGCCCGGGCACTAGTCATAAAACCATCGGAAGTGCTGTTATGATGACCGCATGAAAGCCAACTCGAGTCCTAATGGACTTTGGGGCTTGTCACCAATGAACAAAGCTTTTCTAGTGAAAATAAAGTGTCGGAATTCAATTTGGACATATTGTATTTGTCATTCTTTGCAAAAACAAAATAACAAAAAGCCCTTTCATAAAATAATGTGAATTTGGAACGACTGCAAAGGTGATGGAATAATGCAGTCAGTCACTCCTTATCACAAAATAAATATACAAGACTTCTGCACCTATTTTAGGGTCTTTATCGCCCTGTTTGGGTTTAAAAAATGTTTTTTTTATTTTATTTTTATGAGAGAATGAGTGTAGAGTAATACAAGTACTGTAGAAAGTTTTTTTTTTTTTGTCGTTATGTTGTTAACCTGACTAAGGTCTGGGGTTGGATGATACAGACGTCACTGTAAAAAAAATATTGTTGGTTTAACTTAAAAAAGTAAGTTACCTGGTTGCCTTAACAATTTGAGTTCATTGAAATAAAAAAAATTTAGTTAATGCAATGAAGGAGATTGGTTTAATCAATAGAAACTCAAAATATTATGTTATCTGAAATACATTAATTATCTAAGTTGATTTGACAAAGGAAAAAAAGTTGTGATTACAAATAATGAAAATATTTTTTACAGTGTACAAATCCCAAGAAATCCTACATTTGTCTCTTTCAATGGAACATTACCATTCAATATCTTATGGCGTGTCTCTGTTGAGAGATTAAAATGCCAGTGAGGTGAATAACCGATAAAGGAATCTTATCACTCCATCTAGGTTGAGAAACCAGGCTACTCGAAGATCATACGCAACATTTACCGATAAGCCTCATAATCACACACACATTATATTTGATGATTATACTGATACCACCAGATGTACATTAAGGGATGCCAAAGTGACAAGATCATGAATAATGTGCAATTTATTGGTATGGTGCGCAGTGCTATTCAACATAAAGTACAATGTACGTGACAAACATGAGGCCAATAAAACACATAGACAGATATACACTAAAGAAACAAATTTATAAACATATTTAATTTAAATGGAATGATGCGACATCTGCGCACGCGCACGCACGCACGCGCACGCACACGCACACGCACGCACGCGCACGCACACGCACACACATACACACACACGCACGCACGCACGCACGCACGCACGCACGCACGCACGCACACACACACACACACACACACACACACACACACACACACACACACACACACACACACACACACACACACACACACACACACACACACATATTTATCACCTTCATGGAATAAGTGAACCAAAACAGCTTGACCTACAAGCTCATTGCTCAAACTTTAGGGAATATCCAATTAAATTGTATACGTAGTGTTCTGTGTTTAGTGCTTGTTATAGAGGAAAACATCATCTCCTCTGGGTCCCAGGTCTCTCTCTAGAATTGGTTTTCAGTGTCTCACTGGAGGAGTGCAGCATGAGTGGGCATCTTCCTAAACTGCAGCGTGTTGGTACATGCCCTGATTTTGGGCTCTTGCTTATAGGATCCCTTCTGTCATTACCTCATCTCCCAAAAACAGAAGCAATGTGAAAGAGGAAAGGCACAACTTTACATATTCATGAGGAGAAAATGGCTGCTGCTCATCCTGTTAACAATCATGCTGTGACATGACTTTCCTCTGTTAATTGAATATTTTAAAATAATTTCCCCTGTTACTTGTAGATGACAGATAGACTTGACAAACAAATTATATTATGCTAATGTGAACTTGTTAAGGATGTCACTTCCTTTTCAAAAATGTAATTTAAACTGACATTTCACTATTGTTATAAGGCCGGTCTCAGTAAACAAGTGGTGTGACAGGGAAATAAATAAATTCAGGAATCTATCATTATTTTTTAGAAATGTGATCGATCTTGCAAAAAATATCTTTGCACAATTTTGGAGGCGTTTCTATACTGTTTTAAAGAAATATTTTAAATATAATTTCTATGACTGATTATACAGAAATGCTAGTCTTATATTTTACCCCATATATATTTTATCTCAATCAGTTTTTAGTTCATTTTAATTAATACATTATTTAAGCTTGCAAACAAATACTACCCCCCTTCATATGCAGTAGTGGCCCAAAGTGCTGTCATTTCACATTTTCACCCTTTATTCAAATATTATATATTTTTTTACGATTTTGAAAGTATTTTGTTTCGTGTTGTGCTTGGAGTCAATGGTTTTAGTTGTGATAGCCATGAAACATGCAAAATTTTGCTGGAATTTTTGGACAAGCTATCATACAAAGATATTATGAACACATGCAAACACACGAGAGAACCAACGCAATATTTAAAACTGATTGTGTTGTTATAGTCAATATATGCTTTTTCATTTGAGCCTTTTTTTTGCATAGTAAAATAGAACCAGTAGCTGTAGTTTGCCTTCTTTTTTGCCCAATCATTTTAACAGATAAATCCCATAACCAAGTTTAGTGTTTTTTTCTTCCCTCATATTTAAAATAATAAAAAACATAAAATATTTTCCTCATATTGTGATGGTTTAATCGAACTTGTATGGTCATTAAAAACACATATTAAAAATATTTAAATCTATGTTTTGCCGATGATAAAATCCTGATCTAAATAGAAACACTGCAGAAGTCTAATGTTGTCCATATATGGTCATTTACCCGCAAACAAAATTTATTAAGTGGCAAAACAAATACACCCAGACCAAAGCATTGGGTTGCAATACAAGTGGATACCATAATAATAAATGTTTGGGTAACACTTTATTTCAATAATCCACTTTAGACATTCTACTAACTATAAGTAACTTTGCAACTACATGTCAACTAACTGTCATTAGAGTATTACTGTCTGCTTTATATTTGCTAACACTTTATTTTGTTGGTCCCCCAACAGACATACTACTGACTAGTAACTTGGCAACTATAAGTCAACTTATTCTCCTCACCCGAACCCTAACACCTAACCCTAACCTAACAGTCTACTAATACTCTAATGAGAGTTAGATGGCATGTAGTTGACAAGTTACTTATAGTTAGTAGAATGTCTAAAGTGGACTATCGAAATAAAGTGTAACCAAAGTTTGCTAAGTAGTATTTCCTACTAAAACAAAGGTGGTATATGACTCTGGTAACCGTATAGCAGACTGGTGGTGCATTATGGGTGTTGAAGTTTTTTTTGCCCTAAAATAATGAATAAATAATAATAATATATGTTCCTGTAGTTACCATGGCAGCATACTGATTTGAAGCAACGTGAGGGTGAGTAAATGATTTGATTTTGCCTAAAAAATTCCATTGAAGACACAAATTGAAAAACTGCAGGTATGATAGGCAGCTCAGAGACTAGCTAGCTTAATGAGTTTATTGCGTGTGTTTTTATCCTCCACTAGCCTATCTGTTCATCTTTTTCTTTGCTGATGTCATTTTGCACTAAAGTGAGTGTTTGAAGACAGATTGATACGCATGTCCCATAAATTCCTGAGGAGATAACATTTTGTGGATACTTTGCTCTGGCCATAAAATCCCATAAGACATTGCCATTAGCACAGTGTTGGTTGACATGAGGCATGCGACAGCTGATTGATGGATGTTAAAAGCACGACACACTGCAGCGGTTGCAAAATGAGAACGGCGAGAAAAAGAGAGACAGAGAGAGTTAAAGAAAGACAATCCACGCTCTCTTAGCGGCGGATAAGACGTCTTTGTTCTCTGTTGTCAGTAAAACACATGAAAGACTTGAAGGGCTGCATGGGTGGGAGATTCAAAACACACTGGCAAATCTCCCATCATCCCCTCAAAACAAAACCTCATTACAATTACGCATCACATCTGCTGCTACACATTAATCCAGCTCAGACGGGATCTCTCACAAAACTCTGTTGTGATTTGAAGACAATTTTGTGGTATTATGATAATTACCAGACTTTTGTTTTATCTGAGTTATATGCGAATGCTGCTTGCCTGTGCAAAACCCGCAGCCACAGTTCTGAGTTGTTGTTAACTTGTTGAGAGGTTGTTGCTAGGCAGTTTGTGGTTTCTAGGTGCATGTTTTACTGCAAAAAAGTCTAAGTTGGATCACTTATAGAGTTGTAGCAACCTTTCACACAAGCCACAATTTGAGGTACCGTTCACGTCTAGCACAAATGGTGTGAGATGAATTACAGTAGTGGTCAAAAGTGAAAGATTTGTTTTGTTTTTAATGACCCTACAAGTTTGATTACACTTTTATTTATTTGTACTTCAATACATTCCAATGTCTTACTTTTTATTCCACTTCATTTCATAAAACGTATTCCTCATTAATATTACAAACTAGAGAAATCGACATCCAAAACCCAACCTGAGACAAAATAGCATTGTCCGATTGGTGAATGAGACCATTCTTTCCAAAGAACCTGTTGAATTGGTTCACAAATCACGAATCTGACTGAGCAAATGATCTGGTCAAAATGAACTCGGAATAGAGCTCGAATGACGTAAAAAGTAAGTTACAAATGCTGAATTTTAGTAGGCCTATTGATTATTACAAATGAAAATCATGACTGTCTGTTATTTGTGAACTGTGGAAATATGCTGTGAAAGTGAATAATAAATGTAATAATTTATTTTTTTGTACTTTTTGTACATTTACTCAAGTAATAATAAAAATAAATACTTATACTTTTACTGGAGTTACATTTACTTAAGTACTTGATTGGTACTGCAAAAAACTTTCTTTGGGTAGGCCTATATATCAGTTATTTGACCGTACTGAAGCCTGCTCCTCATAGTCAATAACCGATGCTCCCAAGGGAACATTCATTCACAACTTCCCTTTTCCGATCGTTTTTGCACATTGACTTCCCGTATCATGACGTATCATATGTCTTTAAGGACGGTTAAAAGTTTTTGTTGCTCTATCTATGATACAGTGAAATGAATCCTCAAAGGTTATAATAAAGGTTTATTGAGGAACATGAACAGGTGCAGAACAGCTGTGGAATAGGTTCTCTGGACTCAGAAAAGGTTCTAAAGCATATAAGGATGCACTATGAAGTTAGCAGACTATAAAACATACAAGATTTCTGCAAACAACACAATACCCTCAGCTAAGACATTCATGGACAAGACCTTCATTATCATAGGCTTCTGCTTATGCATTTACGTTTATATAAATATTAGCAATGGTATAATATACATACACTAGTTTGTTGTTGTTGTTTGTGGATTTTGAAGTCACACTTGAAAATGTCTGATTGTCACTGAATTTGATACAAAATATCAAACCAAGTGGCATCTGCAAACATAATTGAAACCTAATATTTTAATATTAAACGTTTTAGACTAGAAAAGTCTAATAGTGTTATATTTCATTCTAGATTTCCACTTGTTTCAAAATTTTGTTAATACGATACAACAACGCTATCTCACGACCAAATCATACGAATTCGTACAAGTGATTAAAAGGTGGCTAAGTTGTACGAATTCGTATGACCTCAGAACGAATCCGTACAATTTGTCTAAACCCACGTGATGGTTAGGTTTAGGGGCGGGGTCAGGGGTAGTTCATTCGTACGAATTTATACGAATTGGGCAACTCGTAAAATATGTAAGATTTAGCAAAAATCATACTAATTCGTACGAATGAGGTCGTATGAATTCGTACGAATTAGCCACCTTGTAAAATTCGTACGAATTGCCGTGAGGCCGGGTTGAATGCAATGAGATTCAAAAACGTTGAAATAAGACCGTCGCGTACAAGTGCTTTTTGTGGCCCCTGTATTGTAACTAATATTTACATTCTGCATAAAAAGGTTGATTTGAATATCCTTCACTTGATTAACGTTAAACTGATTAAATGATTATGCAACAATGTCCTCGATCTACCAAGAATGCATCAGAAGCTTTATTGCCATTGTTCTTTGTGTATTGCTGTTTGTGTGAGTGAGCCGTCAGTAAACACACCGAGTGAGTCACACATCTGGAGTCAATTATGCTTCATTAGACAGAGTCTATCCATCATCGCATGCAGCGGTTAATGGCTCTTGGATTACAGTGTGTGTGTATGACTTAGCACTGTAGCACACACACCCTCAATGAAAGCCATTTCCCATGGAGCTCAATGTAAACAGTAATCCTACCGGATCTCAGCAGGATGGCGTCAGAGCGTCTCCCCAGCATGACCTGGCATCGGGCCAGCGGCCTCCTCTAAACTCTACCAGTCTGCTAGAGTTATCGAAAAATAAACAGGGCATGATCAATAGCATTGACAATAAATCAGGCATTTCAAATATATGTTGCTATTCATCTACAAATCAACATGAGCTTTATATGAGCTCATCATCCAGCAAATGGAAATTCACCCAACATTGATCTCATCTCATGTGGGGACACCGATTAAACCACATGTAGTTCTGATGACTTAATCATTAAGATTCAACATTGAACACATTGCAGAAATATATTATTACTCTTATCATGTGGTCTTTAATGGACAGAATAGCAAATTATTGACATGTTCAGTTGTTACACATTGTTTGGATTTACACTGTTTGGATTTAAAGTCGACATGAAATCAAAATGGACCCTTTTACTTTGTTAGCGCATATTACTAGTCTTGTGGTGAACAATTAATCCGTGCAAGTTAATATGCACAGAAGAAAAATGTTTGCCGTGGTAATCTTTAATCAAAGTGTGAAAAGTTACTTCCGGTCTGGAATGGCGTTCCTTTTCCGTTGACGTCAGTTTGACGGCTTGCGCTGAAAACGCTTAACCACTCCCTCAAACCGTCAGTCTGCTGTGAGCGGGAGATGGAGAGGAGGAGCGCGAAAGTAAAACCCTGCCCTCTGTTCAATATTCCCTTTCACATGGAAATACGTCACAACACTTGAGAAAAGTCGTTTGCAACTTCTGGTTCACGCTGACTTTATTAGGCAAATGCTAAAGAGTCAATGATTGGATCATTATTGCAGTGATTATTATGTTTCTAGCATGTTAAATATTTAGCAACAGTTCTTCTAACCCTCATTGATGGAGTCTGTAGCTTTTCTTTTCTTAAACAACCATGTGACACACCATGGCCATATTCCAGGATGACAATGTCAAGATTCATCAGGCTCAAACTGTGAAAGAATGGTTGTGAGGAGCATGAAGAATCATTTCCACACATGAACTGATGCTCCTCTGAGTCCAGAGCTTAAATTCATCGTCTCAAGTCTTTGGGATGTATGGAGGAGACTTTACAGAGGGATGGACTCTTGCATCGTCAATACAAGATCTTGACCAAAAATGTGTCCACCTCTTGATGGCAATAACATCACAACATTTAATAATTTCAGCAAAAGTAAAAGGGTTACCACAGTTATTTGTACTATTGAAAAATGTATTTCACCAACCAATAGTTAGTTTAAGTAGATGTCAACTACATTTGAAAACTAGTCAAAAATCATCTTAAGGAAGCCCTGTAATTACACTTCAAAAACAGTCACAGCACCCCTGAAAATACAATATTATTTTCACAATATTTAAATGTTGTTTATATGTCTATGTGGTGTTTCAAATATGCTTTAAGACAAACCATGTGCAAATTCATAAGTCAACACCATTGCTATTTTCTATTTTTTTTCTCCATACTTCTTAGTATTTTCTCCATTAAAACTGCAGTGAACCAAAGACAGACTCAAAAACACGGGTTGAAATCGCTGGTGTTTCCGACGTCACAAACTAACTTGTAACCAATCAGATCAACGTGTGATCGTCAACCAGTGGATCTCTGTTGTGTCTCTTAACACAACATTTCTGAAACAAAAATAATTGCATGTATGGTATTTGTAATATAAAATAATTATATTTCACTTGAATAAAATATAGTTTTCTAGAGTAGCACATCAACAAAAGTGAGGCACCCCAGGTATTTTTCTGAACACGCGTTATCATGTAAAACGCTGGTAAGAGTAGTAATTTCCTCCACAACATTTCCTGTTCTCACCTGTACTCACCCTCCATTAGTCTTTAGTGGTCAGTCAGACAGCAGGTGACTCATCTCAGGAAAGAGAGTAATAGAAACCAGACAGAGGTCAAAACTGTGGTACATCCTGAGGGCGAAGGGCACATCAGGGCAGTTATGCCTCAGTGTTTCAGAATCATGTCAGTCTGGCTAATGGTCATCCTCACAACACAACACAGCACAGCACGCACGCACGCACGTACACACACACACATGTATATATCCTACTGATTTTACCCTTTAATAGACTTTAGTCAGGGTATATTCCTATTTAATGCATATTTGAGTAATCATGAGTGATTTTCTTGCAAAAAGAGAAAACAAAATTGTGAATTGGGTATGAAAAAATAATATTGGCCTACAACTTAATTTAAGATATGCATACTTCTGAATATTTAATATTGTTAAAGCTGATTAAAAGTGTGTTATAAACTTCATCAGTACTCAACGAACAGCCTCACAGCCTCATGTGCTTGAAATGAAACATGGCATCTATCCTGACTGAAGTCTATAGAGAGGCGCGAGCAGGTTTGGGCATCCGTCAAGCATGTGAAGTTCCACATCAAGTGCGTTTCAGACTCGTTCTACCTTACACCTGCCCCGCGGGAGGGGACTTTGTCGAGGGTAAAGACCACTGACCTCATAGGGTGGGGTTTGGCTGTAAAATCCTGTGATGACCTCAGACTAGTACCTGCAGGGTGTAGAGGGAGTTCAGGTCACAGGGTCACGAGGGAAGAGCTCTCATTCATCAACTTCCTGCAGTCTTTCTCAACATGGGTTTCCATTGTAGGGTCACAGCCTATCACACACACACGTGGATACAAGCACTCGAGCACTGATGGATGGATAACAAAAATGATTTGATTGATGAGGCAAACGTTTGCTGTTTAATGTATCAGGTTTTTTTTTTGTCCACTAATAGCATCCAATTTGCTTAATTCTTGTCAAACACACCTTTTCTGTGTTTTTTCATCAGCCACATCTAAAATCAACTTTTATTTTGTGGACATGACCACATTTTAAACATAAAAAGGTCAACTTCTTGTCTTGCTAAGGCTAATTTCAAAGCTAGTATTTTTTCTGCACACAATAAATACAATAAAAAATGGTCCCCATTTTTTGCATAATTTTGCATATTTTACATAATTTGAATAAATTACTTTTATAGTTGAGATCATCATATTTTTAAACATTCTAAATATTGAGGATGTTTTTTAGATGAAAGGTGCATGATTTTCACATTTTAAGCTAAAAAAGGGTCTGGATCAAGGGTAAAATAATACAATTTACACAAAGCATTTGAAAAACATAAAAAAATAATTATGAGACATGATTAAAATAATCTGCTTAATCAAACATAAATAAAAGTGCACAATAGTAATAATACTAATAAATACAATGTATATTAAAAATAAATAAATAAATAAACAAATTTAAACAAAATTACATTTATTTCTTGCATAATTTTGCATCATTTACTTGATTTTACAAAATAGTAACCATTTAGATCATCAACATCCATATTATTATAAGGGATTTTCATATTTTAAGCTAGAAAAACTGAAATCAATCTGCACATAAAAGGTATTGGAAAAATAGCACAAAAGTCATGATTTAATTTTTTGTTCAAATACAAATCAACCACTGTGACATAAAAGTGCCTAATAATTATAATTATACCTATTATTAATATTTCCCCAAACTCCATGCATGAATGTCTCATTCACTTTTCATACATCTGGCATATATTCGTCCATCACAAAAATAAGCAGGTACAGTCAAAATGTTGACAGCGTTGCATGCAATTGGATTTGTGAAAACACAGTTCTTACTGTGAAAGTCATTAGAGCTGGAGTAAAAACAGGCCAGAAAGAGACTGACAGCTGATTAACCTCGACTCTCCCGCTGTTATTGCAATTCCATCTGCTGGATGTTGGAGTATAAGGAAAACCGTGATGCTAAAATCTCACTATTCCTTTCTGTATTATTCAAAGGAGATTTAAATAAGCCAGAGACCTCATAAGAAGGGAGACATAAAGGAATCAATACAGTATTTTGTGCATCCAGACATCCGTATTCATGAACAGCTTTGTTCTCGCATGCGTATGAAGCGCAGTAGTTCACATTAGGTTACAAAGTCGTTCACAGAGACATTTGGCATTCATAAATTTCTACTGAACAAAGAACTTGGTTTTCCTCAAATTGTAGGCACTGCATTTACATGTTACAGTGAATCTAAGCACGGCACTACGCTTCAACTCTCGCCTTTGTAAGTGCACTGAAGCTTTTATTCAAAAGGTGTTTGGAATCACAGCTTGTCCCCTCAGCAGGAACCCCTGTCCAAACAGTCAGAGGACAAATCCCCTCACTTCCTGCACCATAAGGCATTCTCCACGGTAACCCACAATGGAGGCTTTAGAGGAGCACATTTACAGAGTGCTAAAGGCTAATACAGTCTAGCCTAAAAGTATAAAGAATGCTGAGAATTAGTTGTGAGTAGACTTAAATCTACATCAAGGAATAAGCCATTTTATGACATGTTATGTTAACATTTAGGACACATTTTGCTCTATATTTTCTCATTACTGTATATCTTCACTCTCACATACACAACGTAAAGCAATCGATAAAGCAGAATGTCTACCAGTTTTAACTATCTAAAAATCCTTGAGACAAAATACATTTAGTTGAAACATTGCATAATATATAAGGCCTTTAAAATAAATTACAGTTTGGTTCATTAAAATTGAACTTTATTTAATTAATTTTCATGTACTTAAATATGAGTGTACACTGAAAATTTCTTCACTCAGAAATTGCTAGTATATTTCACAAATAATTACAAAGAAACAGCATGTAACATTGAATTAAATGTGTCATTTTAAAGTAGAAAGACTGAAAGTACCTCCTTGTAAAATGTACAACTCAAACTCCAACCCTGACCCTAACCCAACTTTGGGTTACCTTTCCAACTCAACCTTTCCAACTTTGATTTTTTTACTGTGTATTTTGTCTTACTGACATAAAATTAGTTTTAAAAAAAGCATTTAAAAAATAAGTAAACATTGCATTACAGTGCAGTAAGACAAAATACACAATACAATCAGAAAACTATGCAGTGTTGCTTCTAAAGTATATTTATCAATTGTTTTTTGATTAAAGACATTGTTTAAAAAAAAAAAGTCTAAAATATTTAGTATGTTAAGGTTTGATTTGACTTTTTCTGCAATGAAAAGGTTTGCATAGTAATCATCAGTGCACCAAGCTCTCATTAGTCTCGCTAAACTAGTAGCCTAATAGTTTTAGTGGATTTGTTCACTATACAGTTTATTTATATCCGACGATGCACAATCCTGTACATGCTTGCTTTAATCTGGCCTGGTTTAGAATAAATGCTGAGCTTGAGGTGAGATATCCTGTAGCCCAACGTGTCAGGAGCATTATAGGTAACAAACCGTTAATGAGATCAGTTTAAAATGGCAACAGGAGGTCAGTGTTGTAGACACAAGCAAAAACACTCATTAAATCATCCACGGCTCTTTACCGCATACACCTCTCACCTGGCTATAAACTGAGCGCTAACTGGCTGCTAACGGTTTCTTCCAGGAAAGATAAACAGAGATGATTGCAGAGGTGAATAAGTGAAACAGCAAGGGTTCAGTCACCGGTGGACATGTTGAATGGGTATTTGGTATATATTTCTCAGTTGATTGATTCTTCAGAGTTTTTAAGTGACCTCTTCCATCTGATTATGAGAAAACTTTGTGTACAGCTGCCATAAATAATCTGCAATAGTTGTCCTGCTAAATACCAAAAGATGGTAAACGGTGGCCTTTGAGCCCCTGTGGCTTACACCATCGGCCACTTTATTAGCTACACCCGTTCAACTGCTTGTTCATGCAAATATCTAACCTGCCAATCACATGGCAGCAACTCAATGCTTTTAAACATGTAGCCATGGTCAAGACGACCTGCTGAAGTTCAAACGGAGCATGAGATTGAGGAAGATGCCTTGTTGATGCCAGAGTTCAGAGAAGTATATGCCTGATGAATATGCCAGTTCATTCTCAAATGGCCTCCACAGTCACCAGATCTCAGTCCAGTAGCACACCAGTGGGATGTGCTGGAACGGGAGATTCACATCATGGATGTGCAGCCGTCAAATCTGCAGCAACTGTTTGATGCTATCATGTCAATATGGACCAAAATCTCAGAGGAATGTTTCCAGAACCTTGTTGAAGAATTAAGGCAGTTCTGAAAGCAAAAATGGGTCCAACCCAGTACTAGCAAGGTGTACCTAATAAAGTGTTAAAAAGCAAAATTCAAATAAAGTGAACTAAGATTATTTGTGTGACTATTAGTATTAGTGCTGGCCTTTTTAGCAGGGAAATATCAATCCCAAAATGCTAAGGGGCAAGGATTGTTGAGCTCAGGTAGGCTTGAGATATGGACCCAGAGAAGTGACTGACCCCATCTGGCTGAAGGATATATATATATTATTGTCAGCTGTCTTAGTCATGTATAGAGGCTTAACCATGTTTGGGTTACTAGGGAAATGATCTCTTGTGTCATAACGTATAAGCCTCTTGTTTCACAGATGACCCTTGGTCTGGTCTCACTAATTAAAGAGGCATTAAAAGTCCAATCATGGACATCAGATAAAATCAATACAAGAACCAATTGCGTCTCAGCTATATCCGTTTCTTATTCCTTTGTGACTCTACAAGCTTTTCTATTACAAGATGAGCTGCACAGTCAGTTCTGCTTTATGGAAGTGACAAAGTGACTATTTCTGTGTTTATGTGTTTGAGTTTAATTTGTGTTAGCAGCTGTTTGCATCTTCCACATCTAGAATAATCAATAGCATTCAAAAGACTTCATGAGTACTTGTGAGTTTCACTCATGAGTGAAACGTGCAGTCTAATATTTTATTATGTGTTCAGCAAATATATATTTAAGTGTTTTCCATCTTTCATATGCTGCACAGCAAAACCTGTGTTCAATCATCCAGTGAACACAGTATACCTCTCATCGTTATCTGTACAACTATATACTGTATTTACTTTTTATATTAAACAATTTGTTTCCTTATTACTTATTACTCAGTACTAACAAAATAGTTATATACAGAGTACCATTCAAAATGGGTCAGTAAGATTTTTTTAAATGTGAAAGACGTCTTTCATGCCCTCCAAGGCTGCATATAAAAATGATATTTTTTTTGATAAAAAAAAAAACAGTAAAAACAATACTATTGTGAAATATAATCATAATGTAAAATTACCGTTTTCTATTTGAATATATTTAAAAATTATATTTTTAAATATACTATATATATTTTATTCCTGTGATGCAAAGCAGAATTTTCAGCATCATTAGTCCAGTCATCAGTGTCACATGATCTTTCAGAAATTATTCTTATATGCTGATTTGCTGATAAAAAAAAAACATTTATTATTATTATTAATGCTGAAACATTTGTGCTGCTTGATTTTTGAGGAAACTGTGATACAGTGTTATTTCCCCCCAGTATTCTTTGATGAAAAGAAAGTTCAAAACCATTTATTTCAAATAGAATTATTTTGTAACAGTATACATGTCTTTACTGGCACTTTTGATCAATTTAGGGTGTCCTTGCTTATTCCAAAATATTAATGGGATTGGGTTTTTTTTTTGAGTGGAAACAGGACTGGAAAATAAACAACTTTTTACTGATTTTAATCGTTATTTTTATTTTATTTTTTACCGTTTTTAAGTGCAAATCTGCAATCTTCTCATCAAATTACAATTCACAGAAATAACTAGACTTTTAGATCACAGTCAGAAGGATCTCTCCTGCAGTGCCACATTATCATCATCTGCTCCTTAAACACACAGCCACATACCAAAGCAGTGTTATCAGATGACCCCACACTGAGGTGCAAAGGACAAACATGACAGCTCTTCACCCCCTCAGAGAGAAAACAAGCCAGAAACCTGCGTTAGGGATTCTGGAGATAATCAGCTCTGCAAGCGCTTTGAGTGAGTCACGGTCTGGACCCTTACACACGTATTTAAAAGTAAAGTGGGACATTTCTGCACCCCTAGTGGTACCAAACAGAATAAAACAATAAACTCAACACGTAGTTCAGCTCCAAAATTCAGGTTTATCATATTCTAAATTTAATTTAGCAACATCGACAGTTATTGAACTGAATCAACATTGAACTGGCTCAAAGTGAATACAGAAGACACTGTTGTCTTCTGTAGAGCTGCTTATATGAATTGAACTCATTTCAAAATTGATGAGCTTCACAGTTATTGAACTGAACTGAATCAACACTGAATTGACCCTTCACAGGGAGCTTGATTGACAGGTGATCTGACCAATCATACTTCGCCATCCGCCATTTTGTCCGTCAAAGCAGTCAGGAGAGTTAGTAGATTAACATGGGAGGATTTGAACTTGAGAAGCGGAGTGTACTGACGCCTTTCCGCGGTTAAAACAACATTCCTTCTTATGTTCATTCATGTTTATTTGATGCTATAAATGAACTAGAAGGAAGAGATGATCGGTTCACGAGCAGCTTTAACTGAGGCTCTACAGCGATCTGTCACGACACATTAAAGAGCCACAAAACGGTATTTATTGTTTACATTTCTTTAAAAAAATTACCAAATTTAAAAGGTGAGACTTTGTTTAATATGTTTCATATCAAAAGTAACCGAAAAGTAACCTGGTCTGTCCTGTCTGTCAGCGTGTTGTCAGTGTGCTCTCTGCTCCGCAATGTATTTTTCACTGCGTGAGAACATGGTGTGTGTAAGAGCGGCGTAGCTTGTAGGACATAGCGATAGTAACTAAGGGGGGCGGGTCTTTGCGGACGGTCAATTGAGCTGAATATAATGACTATTGTCTTTTTTAGAGCTGCAAAATTGAATTCTGCTTTCGTCATTGATCATTTGTTCCTGTTTATTACTGTGAAGCTGCACATATTAAAACAATCTGTACTGTATAAAAACAAGATGACATAGATATATTGCACACTTTACCTTTAACCGCAGGCCTGTGCGTGACACGTATCACTTCTACTATGCGTTACAGGCAGAAATCATTTCTGGACTCTTATCTCAGTACTGGAAACAAGTCAACAAGTAGAAACAGGACATAAAGTCATCAGTCAAAGGAGAATATGTTAAAAACACATAACAGATCATCTGTGTTGAGGTTAAGAGTAAGACCCATTCAGTGAGACGACAGGATCCTCATCCGGTCGTACAGTCAGCATTCACAGACGTGAGTTATTAATATTATAGAGAATAGAGGGGTTCGGGAACGTGGGTTATGCTCCATGAGTTCTGACTCGAACGGGAGGAAACTCTTTCTGCCTCGCTGACTGTGAAAAGTTCACATGACGCACTGACATTTCATTGGCATGGCCCTTTTTTGTCTCTTATGAATCGTGTGGATTTGTGATGTTACGTAAACCCGTTGTTGATTTCGCAGTCAAGTTCTTCCGAAACTAACAATGCAGTGATGAAAGTCTAATGATGTTGTGGTATATGACACAAAACCAGTTCAAAGAATATCTCTGATGTCTAAACTAAATCAAAACATTGTAAACATATATGCTATGATGTTATTTTGCATTTAATCCAATTTTGCATAATATTTTAACACCAGTCAGTCAATCTGATCAAATAATGAGGAACTTAAAAAAACGTAATATCTCAATCATTACATTTGTTCTCACTGGAGATTTTAAGCACATTGCATTGTGGGATACAGTGTGTGTCGTAGGCTACTTTATATACTATATACTGCAGAAAAAGAGCATATGTCTGATTGATGCGCATGTTTATTGAACCTCTGTCACCTGCTCCAGATCACACCTGAACTAAGGTCAATGTAGGTTCACAATTCACTGCATATACGAAAGAGTTGGAAAGAGACTCAGAGAGAGAGAGAGATGTGTATTAATAAATATAGAGGAATTCTGCATATCCATATCCATATAAATATATATAAATAAGCAACACATAAGCAGATATTCAGATGTATACAGACAGAAACACAACAGAATGAGCGCACATGAGAGCGCGGGGTCTGTTGAGCTGGTTTGCTCTGGACAATAAACACCTTTATGACTTTTTATGATCTGTTTGCTCTGTCCTGCCAATCCAGGTCAACATTTGACAGATAACACACAACACAAACATACCTCCGCTATCAAGACAGTCAGACAGACAAACAAACGCACGCACACACACACGCACGTTGTGTTTTCATGTTTTATGGGGACTTTCCATAGACATAATGGTTTTTTTAAATACTGTACAAACTCTATTCTATCCCCTTACACTAACCTTACCTACCTACCCCCCCCCCCCCCAACACAGAAAGCTTTCTGCAATTTTACATTTTACACACACACACACACACACACACACACACACACACACACACACACACACGAGAGAGAGAGAGAGAGAGAGAGAGAGAGAGAGAGAGAGAGAGAGAGAGAGAGAGAGAGAGAGAGAGCAAAAGTAGGCTATATTTGCTAAGGGTTATTACATTCCCTGCTGGTCAGCATGAGTTTAATAAAAAGACAGGACTGCTTATAGCCCAACCTACAAAAACACACAGGAGGCACAGAATTGATCGCTGTCTGGCACCACACACACACGCACGCACACACACACACACAAATGCACTCTTATGTCATCAATACACAGCATCGAGAGAGCGTCTCTGCGTCAGGTTTTGCCTATACATTATGGAAACTAAATGTGCATTTAAAAAAGTTGGCCTAATAGTAAGTAACCTGAAATTTGCTTAAAATACATGCTAATTTTAGCGATTTCTGTGAGGTTTAATCCCCAGCTCATTGTTAAAACAACTGAAGTCGATGGAAATTCCCCCACCATGACAGAAAAACACGTGTGTTTACTGTCTGGAAAGCTGCGAAGCTGCCAAGTTTCTCCCATCATAATGCTGTGCTTGCTAAACATCTATTAGCACGAACCGACATTCGCTGGTAATATTGCAAAATATAATCCAAGATAAATATATGTAATGGGTCTGACTGTTTGCTGAAACATCATCACAAGATCTCATTGTGATGGGTTTTTTGAAAGTGAAATCCGTCTGTTTTAAAATACATAATTTTATTTGAATGTCACAATTAAGCAAATGGTGATTTATACTTTTACATAGTTACCAATTACTTATATGTAGAGTGTAGATATACATATAAGTCTACTATATGTAGACGTATATGTACTTATATGTTATATTGTAGTAGAGTGTCTCTGCTGACCTTTATGGCAGTTTTATGAGTTGTGATTTACCATCCCCCATTCATGGATTATTGAATTTTTATTTTATATCAAGGTCAAAGGATAGGTCATAGGCAGATCCATTGATCTAGACAGAGAGGTAGGCCTACACTCATTCTAGTGGATTCTTATTTACACACTAAAGGCCTTTTTATGCTTCTGCGTCATATCGACGGCGTACCCCCGCAGACCCTTCTGCGTCGACGCGAACCCCTCCGCCGTAGCTCGACGTGCACCTCCAAAAAATTGTAACTACGCGTCGAGGCGACGCAGACCACAAGGGCTGTGATTGGTCACACCCCCACCCCCCTAGCGTTCTGGCGGTGAAATGCACCGCGATGCAACACAACCCGACGCAGAACCATAAAACGGCCACGACGCCGTAGGAGTGACGGCGTAGCTACGGCGTGGAGTTGACGGAGAAGCATAAAAAGGCCTTAAGGCAGACAGAGGTTTATATGTGACACCAGCAAATACACACAATGTGACACTGTGGCCCTCTAGAGGAGAAATACAGTATCAAAATCAATCCTACAAACAATACCTTTTGAAGTTTTGCAAAAGATTATATGCTTATGTTGTAATTTTAGGAATCGTTTCGTTATTCAGAAGACCTATAAATTTGCAAAAATATTTCCATCATGCCTGACAGAATGGGAATAAACAGCTAAAGTCAGCCACTGCTCCATGATGGAGTGAATGTTTGTTTACATGACACTGGAGGTTAATTTTGAGATTTTTTGCCATCTGTCATTTTATCAAACCGGATGGAATGTTTTAGAAGGAGATAAATCAACTTAATACTGCAAAACATCACATAACTGATCAAATCCATCATTAATAGCTACTTACTGATGTTTGTGCTGCGAAATTCCCTCCAAGATGATGTCACTTCCGGTTGGATGATGCCATCAAGTAACTAGCCTTTTAAAAATGATCCTATTACAATAGACTTAACAGGATGGAAAGTGATTTTAAGGACACAGGAAAAACCTAGTTAAATTGTATTATATTTCAGTGCATCATGTCATGCAAAATGACATCTGCTGAAAACAAAATTATTAAAAAATTCACCTGTCTTCAATTTATTGTGATTTTTTTATGAAAGTTAACTAATATGATTTTCACCTTTTACAATTATATGTAATATTTTTGGATTTGATCAGCAAATAGTGGTGGCTACATATTCAGTTTTTCTAAAAACATACTGAATGGTCCTTAAAAACGACTATATTCTGTTACACAAAATAAAACAATTGTTTACAATAATGCTGGATAATAAGTTGCAGTTTGGCACTCTTCCCATATTCATGGAAAGCTGGAAATGTAAGGTAATTTTAATATGCTTTCCAGCCATTGAGAAAAATCATGGAAATGACAAATGAAAAAATGTAAAGATGTGGACATTTATCAGTAAAACGATAAATGGTCAAAAAATGTCAACCCTGTATCTAGTTGAAGGACCAGTAACTACAAATAAACCTGGTTAATAAACATTGACAGCCACATGTACTTCCTCATCTTTTATTCAAACCTGTCGCTGTAGTTGATGTTTAATGAGAAAGTTTGGTCCAGCTAATACCGTAATTCAACGCCGGAGCTTCACATGAAGCCTAGTAGCCTAAGCTATGCCTAAGCTACTGTAGTGTGCATTAAGAAATATGTCACTCAATAAGGCATCAGAAATTGATTAATAAGAATGAAATAAAATAAAAACAGCTGTAGACTACAACTCCTTTAGAGCCTGTTCTCTTGTAATGCCTTTGGTTTTACTGAGAGTTGCTCATTGAAACATTTTCATTTACTGTAGAAATACAATTGAAATACAATAAATTGGCAGTGTGAGAATCAGCTCTTAAAAAAGAAAGAAAGTCAAATGCAGTTAATTTTTTTAACCTTAAATTTGTATTCTATTATTTAAATGTACAATATACTATAGGGACATCAGCATTGATTCAACAGTTAAATTAGCTTCAGAAAGCTTAAAGCTGAAATGTGTCAGTTCTGCACCACTAGTGGTCTCAAATGAAGAAGATATAGGTTTGAGAAGCCCAGAACTACTTTGGCTCAACCAACCCAGCCAACAAAAATATGTTCTAAGAACGTTTTGCTAACGTCCCGATTAAGATATGAAAACTTTATTTCTGAATGCTCTCAAAACTTTTTTTTTTTTATGTGAACGTTTTCTGTTTTATCATGTTTTTAAGTAGGAAGTAGCAACGTTTGAAAGATAGATTATGTTTCAGAAAAACAGTCCATGAATGATGTATAAATATTTTAATAGCATTATTAAAGACCAGATAACTTAGAAAGAACATTCTATTAACGTTCTCAGAAGAACGTTTGTTCATAGCTTTGAGAGAACCTCGCCAGAACATTCTGAGAACATTCCCTGTTAGCTAGGAATGATATCTTGAGTGTTTGACACCAGTCAATTAATTTTTTTCAATTATGTTTGGTACTGCTATTGGCCCAGAAATGACACGCTTCACCTTTAATTTTACAGATGCTTTAGAGGCTGGTACAGTAGTAAAGGGTGAATACATGGATATGTGCTATGGATTACATTTCTTTGAATGCATTTAAAACGTACATGTACAGGTACAAAGACACAGACACCCACACAGTGCAGCATCTACAATCCCTCCCTGAACAAAAGTGACGCAAACAGAGGAGTCTTTACTGGAACACTGAATTAAATGGATTATGACTGCAAATGTACAAAGGTTCAGATGATCAGACCTGCATGAACATGATTTTCCAAGATATGCGAGAAGAACAAAGAACAAAAAGACTCATTTCTGGAAGAGGGAAAAATAAATTAAAACAACAGAGACAAAGAGAACAAAGTGTTGCGAATTTTGGACATAAATGTGAAATGCTTGGACCCTCCGTTTATTACAAACTGACATCATATGATAATATTGCAGCATGGAACGTTCTTCTGGCTATAGTTTTAGCAAGAAACAACAGAAGATTAGCAAACAGCAGTATGATACATCATGTGAGTGAGTGTGTGTAGATGTTGTACATCCTGGTTAGAAGAGTTTGGCTTTCTTCTTCAGTTCGTTGCGTTTCCACAGAGGTAACCTGTCGAATTCCTTAATTTCCATCCCAAAGATTTCGAAGAACATCTCTGGAGACAGGTGGCGCTAGAAATGCAGGTGAAAATGAATAAAAAAAGTATGAAAATCACCTAGAGCATCTTGATTATATCATAATGCGGTGTTTTGTGATACATATGCTGTGAGCAATTACCTCAAGTCGGGTTCTGTCCACATCTCTGGGCAGTTTGGAGCGACCGCGGCTGGTTATCTTCAGCATTTCATATGGATATACCTTGAAAGGACACATATCAATCAGTACAAAAATGCACAAACTCGTTTTAAATGTTGTCTAGGATCAAATAAATCAGGAAAGCATAAAGGCCCGTTCACAGCAAGAATGATAACTATAAAGATAACTCTTAGCGCCCACACCAGCGGACAATATCGCTCTGTTTATTGTAATCACGCTCTGCAGTTTTGCCTACTGCCGCTTTAAATGCTCAATGGATTCTGATTGGCTGGCATGTTTTTATCGTTCATCAGCTAGAAAAAAACGTTCTGAAAATGATTCCAATGAAATCGGCTGTGTCCCAATTCAGAGCCTGCATACCTACGTTTAAAAGTGTAATTTGCCAATTTCTCTCTCTCAAAAAAAAAATCCTGTCATCACTGGCGCGCAATGAATTATGGGGTAGGCAAGGCCACGGAGGATCCCTCTGTTGTATCCTTCATGTCACAGGAAACGAAAAAACGCATATTGAAGCGGCAAGTTTCCAAACTGGGACAGCCTTCGTCGTGCAGCGGTGACGCAAGTAAAAGAATTGAAAGTTGGGGGAAAATCACATTGGCCACAATTATTGGCACCCCTATAATTTTTTATGATTTTTAAAATACCTCTGAACTATATTCCCATTAACATATATATATTAATGGGGATATAGCTAGAAGTCTAGCTATGACTTCTTGCACATCAGACTTCATAGTTCTGATGTGCAGCAAAAGATTGTTGAGCTTCACAAAATAGAAAGTGGCTGTAAGATAATAGCTAAAGCATTGAAAATTCCCATTTCCACCACCAGGGCAATAATTAAGAAGTTCCAATCAACTAAAGATGTTACTTAGTTGTGTCTATATTGTCTAAATTGGTGAAAACTTGGAAAAAAACTAAAAAGTACCCCATGCCCCACGGTTAAATGTACCACTGGATCTTTAATGTTGTGGGCCTATATTTTTGCTGGAGGTCCTGGAGGTCAGATGCATGGTATCATGGATTCTAGTAAATACCAACAGATAAAAAAAAAAATCTAAACCTGACGGCCTCGGCTAGAAATGCTATAATGGGCCGTGGTTGGATCTTCCATCAGGACAATGACCCAAAACAAACATCAAAATCAACACAAAAATGTGTTCCGGAACACAAAATGAAGCTTCTGTCATGACCATCCCAGTACCCTGATTTTGACTTCAATGAAAGGTTCGATTTTTGCAACCTTTTTTGAATGAAAGATCAAAAGGATGAACAATGCAGATTGATTTTTTACAGCCATCTTTGATCATATTTACCAGGGGTGCCAATAATTCTGACCACAACTGTATTGTAGAGTTAACGAAAGTTATCCTGAGCATTGTAATGTTTAAAGCGAATGTCATAACAAATGCCAGTGGACCGGAAAGATTTTAAAACGAGCGGTTCATTCATGAAATACAAATCGGAAAACGGAACACAATGAGGCCAAAGCTGAAAAGGGGCGGGACTACATAAGGTCTATATCTTTATCATTTAGCTATCGTCCTCGGTGTGAACGGGCCTTAAATCCGGCTGTACATCCAAGTACTTCCTTGTTAAGCAGCCTAATAATTGAACTCGTATTCAACACCAGATAATGTTGTGCTAGTTTAATGTTACACTTGCTTTTGGTTCCAGCATGTTCGGCATCGACACTCCTCTGTCCATTCTAGTGGCTGTACGGTGGCCATCATGCATGGCCTAGAAACAAATCATAGACAGAGTGAGAACATGAAGCTACTTTAATGAGCCATGACAGCTGTTCCTTTCTATTTTAATTCACATAATGTTGTTTGAATGAGTATGAGCATGTAGAAGATATTATTTTTAAAGAATAGGGTACAACGGGGCTAAAGGCGATTTGATTTGATTTTCTTCTAAACCACTAGATTGCACAAAAACTTGCCGCAGCAAGTTAGTAAAATCATTGATTTTACAACGGTCTTGTTAATGATTTTGTGTTTTGTTTAAGGCAATTCAAACTATAGTTTTTCAATAACGGAAGAATATGTAAAAGTATGGTATTTGGGGTGAAATGCGCCACCTGTTGTTGGGGTGAAAGGCACAATAATTAACATGATAATAAACAGCTAGCTGACTTTTCCATTTCTTGACATGACATGGTTAGATTCAGATGGTAGATATCATATATTAGGTTGGCTGTCCACCTTAGAGGTGTTTACTTTTTTAAATAATTTTGTTTCTATCATTTTAAAATATATTTCCATATTAAATTATTAATTGAACAAAAATGAATTCTTGAATTCATCAAAATAACCAGAAAATAGTACAAACTTTGCTAAAGTGGCTTTTGCTAATATAGCTTTGCATTGTTTTTAACTTAGAAATGATTAAAAACATTATTTTAGCTAAAGTATTTGTATAAATAATGTGTGCATTTTACCCTGTGTGTGTGTGGGGTAAAAGGCCCACCTTGCTACCTCATACATTTATAAGATTTTTAAAATAAATAAACCACTTTTATGATTTATTTCACACAAAATCTGTTCCTCCATAAATGTTCAATACAAACACACCTTTTTTCACACACTATGAGAGTAGTGAAAAGCAAATTTTTCACAATGTGTGCCTTTGGCCCCGTTGTACCCTATTTTACATATCAGTTATAAGAAAGCAATAAGGATAAATGAAAACACAAAGTGATTCCAAGAGGTAATAATATCTACATACCTGAAACTCTGTTAAGAAGAAAATAAAAAAAGATCAGTTTTTATTTTCATTCATTAAAATGACCAATATGAGAAATTGCATTTATACTTCCATAATACATAGACCAATACATATTTGACTATTATTTGCTCTCATTACATGTTCCTATACGTAATTTAAGTTAAAATAAATAAAGAGACAGATAAACTAACCTCTCATCCCACCGCACACGTCCCCATAACTGTTATACTGTGTAAAATCAGTCGACTGAGGCTGGAGGAAAAAACACACACATTAGAAACGGACAAAATGGGTTGAATACACTGTAAAAAAATAAATAATACCTGGTGTGGAATTTAGTTCGACATTATTTTAACTCAGGCTAATACATTTCTCAAACGGAAAGTGACACGACAACTTTGTAAAATTATTAACTTTTAAATTATATTTAGTGTAATATCTCTTTAATCAATATATTACATTACAATATATTAGGATTAATAAGTAATGTCCCAGAGATTCCTCAAAAGAAAGGATCTTACCCGATGCAGTCCATTCCTCCCGTATCCAGGCAGTGAGCCTGATTTAGACGGTGAACTTTGATCTGCAATTGTAATAACATAGTATACATTCACCATGAAAAAACTGGGTCCAGTAATATATACTGTATATGTACATACTGTATATATATTTAAAAAATATATATAGTATACATTTCATTCCATTAATCCTGATTCCTTAAATTCTAATTCTGCATCCTATTTTACTACCTCAATAAAAATTCATGAATTCAGGTGGAATTGTATATTAATTTTCAGTTCAATTCTGAATGGCTCGCAACCCTGTTTGTCAATCATGAAGAACGTCAAGATCCAGAACATGAATGTCTAGTTTGCAATCTATTGTACTGAGGAGCATTACTGCTTCCATGCTCGTAGCGTTGTGCCGATTGACTCCGTTCATGACTCTCTCGGATCTTCTCTTTCTCCTTCTCCTCTTTAAGGATCATTTTCCCCAAACCGGATTGGATCTGGAATCAGAAACGTGAAGCCATTTAGACAGGAACGAGTTCTGGAGCTGCTCTTTGTGTTGCAGTTCCTGACCTTGTTGAGATGTTCCTCCTGAATCTGTCTGCGTTTCTGAAGCTCCTCCTCATCCTCCTCTCTTGACCTTCTCCGCCCGTCTGTTCCTGAGCGGCACAACGACAATAAAAACACCTTAGTAGCACACAGTCACACACACAAACACAAACACCAGAAATCAAGGATGGAGGGGAGAGCTAATGCAAAAGACAGAGTAGAAAGCCAGTCAATGCCAGAAAGTCTGCATTCTTTAAACTGTTTTTATAAAGGAAACACATTTTACATTAGGTATTTATACTTCCTGATAGAACAGACATGAAATGATCACTTGTGTGTTACATTGAGACAGACGATTACACAGTAACACACGGACAGAAAGACAACACAAACGTTTGAAGTCAATCTCAGAATTCGGTTTTAAAACTTTTTAACGTTACACTTTTTTTTTTTTAAGGCCAATCCAGCACCAAAAGCTGTTTTAATGCGATGATACAATCATTTGAAACACAATGATGAACAATAAACAAACTTTACAGGACTGCAAGAAAAAAGTACTCTATGTAAGATTTCAATTTGATATTGAATAGGGCACCTATTATGGAATTTTGAAATTTACCTTTCATGTAGTGTGTAACATAGATCTAAGTGAACAAAAACACCCTGCAAAGTTTGAAATATGAAAGTGCACCGTATATAAAGTTATTGTCTTTCAAAAGTAAGAGTCGACTCGGAGTCATTTTTATGAATCGTTAGAAGACCGAAGCTCTTTCTCTGACTAGATGACGTCAACTTGTCAAGTTATTTGAATACGATACGCCCACTTATTGCGCTCCAAGGCCAGCAGGGAAAACATCATGGCGACGAGACGCTGTGTTCTGAAGTGCGACTCAAAAGCCAACTTTTTCCATCTGCCCAAGGAGGAGCATTTGAAGACTAAGTGGCTACAATTCATATATACAACTATACCACAGAAGTATAGTCCGAGCCTTGTGCTTTGTTCGCGCCATTTTGAAGACGATTGCTTTTTAAATGCAATCAAACTTGGATTCGCGAGCCGCCTGATATTGAAGGAAGGATCAGTTCCAAGTGTATTTGCATCAGCTTCCTCCTCCGTATCACAACCTGTAAGTGTTATTAATAATTGTTGCTTTTATGTTTTATGTAGCATGCTTAGTAATTATTTTGTTTGTTGTGTAAGCACCGTTTAGCTTCTAGGTCTTCAATGGCAATTGTATTGAGATATGTGAAGTGTTTGTCGTTGTTTTCGGAGTTGTCTTAAAGAATAGAATAATACCTCGTAATAACGTAACTGCATTTTTTTTTTTTTTGTAAAACCGTTATGTTTATGCATCGGGCTAATGCAAACAAAGACTGATTGTGCTTTTACAATATGAACTCTGGGCTATGCTCGCTAACATAACATTAAATTCTTTATCTTATTTTTAGTTTTTTACTACAAACTACAAAGCAGTGGACTATAATCATTATTATAACACGATTTAATTGATAAAAGCATCATTGTACTCCGTGTTAAACAATAAGTATTATCTATGTAAACACTGCTGGGTCATCTGACCAATCAACGCAGATTAGCGTCGCGCAAAGGAGGGGTTTGGAAAAATGAGTCGTTGAACGAATCATTTGGGAGTCGGTGAGCAAATCAGGTAAAAATAAATGCATATTATACGAAAACAAAAGTGTTTTTTGACATTGCATGCACGTAAAACTGTTGTTGGGGACTCCCTAAACAACATTAGGAACATTTTAAATGTCATAATAGGTGCCCTTTAAACTATTAAATCAGGAAGAAGCAACTTGCTACTTACTAGCATTTACTGCGTCTACATCTGCATCTATATGTTAATAAATCTGCTTTAAATCTTGAGGGCAAGGTTGTAGTTCCCACAGTACCTAGGGCAGCATGGGAGATCGGCAAGGACCAGCAGTCTGTCTCTATCATTGCTGGGTAGTCTGGACCAGGGGCGTTTGCCGAGGGGAATTTGGCCGATTTGATGATGTCATCAGCAGACTTGCTCTGGGCTGCAAAGGCAGCTGAATCTAGATCAATAAACCGGGGGAGCTGGACCATCAGTGTGGCTACACCAACATCTAACCAACAGATAGCAGAAAAACCACCTGCTGCAAGCCAATGTGGCGGAAGAGTTTAAAGCCTCTCCTCATTCACATTCACAATGCTACTGTAGAGACTATTGGTTGTTTGTTTGCATGCTAAACATGCACAGCTATATCATACATCACTCAGCCAAAATAAACCATGCAGGAATCTGGCAAACAATCACTGGCTTCAGAACACAGTGCATGAAGGCAGCGGGATCTGAGCTCTGATATCTCCGAATGACTATACTTTAAAGGGGTCATATCACGAAGAATCCGATACAGTAATAGTCAGAAGTAAAAACGCCTTCCCTGATGGAAAAAAGACAACAAACAAACTCTTGTTCTAAATTTACTGACATCAGACCAATTAAAGGTGCAGGAAGCGATTTCTGAGAAACGCTGTTGAAAGTGGATTGGACCGAGCACCAATACACATTCGTAGCCAATCAGCAGTAAGGGGCGTGTCCAACTCTTTAGGGGGAGGTGCCTGTGTTCTATCTATCTATCTATCTATCTATCTATCTATCTATCTATCTATCTATCTATCTATCTGTCATTTTATCTGTCTGTCTGTCTGTCTGTCTGTCTGTCTGTCTATCTATCTATCTATCTATCTATCTGTCTGTCTGTCTGTCTGTGTATCTATCTATCTATCTATCTATATCTATCTGTCATTTTATCTGTCTGCCTGTCTGTCTGTCTGTCTGTCTGTCTGTCTGTCTGTCTGTCTGTCTGTCTGTCTGTCTATCTGTCTATCTATCTATCTATCTATCTATCTATATCTGTCATTTTATCTGTCTGTCTGTCTGTCTGTCTGTCTGTCTGTCTGTCTGTCTGTCTGTCTGTCTGTCTGTCTGTCTGTCTGTCTGTCTGTCTGTCTATCTATCTGTCTATCTATCTATCTATCTATCTATCTATCTATCTATCTATCTATCTATCTATCTATCTATCTATCTATCTATCTATCTATCTATCTATCTATCCAAATGACCCTAACATTAGAAACAAGCGGCTGAAGTTTATTTTTAACAAGATTCCTGATAATTTTTTGCTGATCTTATAATTTAGACACACTTTTCAGTGCAGATTGTCTTGGGATGGAGAAAAACAAACTACATTGAACTCCACAGAAAACCTGCATGTGCAAAAGCACTTGATCTCATTTCACATGCGAAAAGCGCGTTTGCATACATGAACAACAGCAAAAAAAATTAAAATAAATTGTCAACTTAGAATGTTTTGGCACCGATATTATATACAGTACTAGTATTATAAGCGGACCTCAGAGAGAGAGAGAAAAACAATATCATGTGATATGACCCATTTAAATACCAATAAACTTAAGATTTAGCCTATTTATTTACTTTTTTCAATGCTTGGTGAAAAACAATACTAGAGTATCAGCAACAAGCTGTCAATGTAATCATTATTTAAAAAATAACAGATGTAACTTACATGACTTTAAATGTTTGGTAATATGGGGGTTACTAAATAAATGAGCAGATAATAACTTATGCAGATCTAACTTAAAAATCGTGCAATTTTTTTTATTGATGAATATGAATGAAAGCTCGAGGCACTCATCAGAAGACGCTTTAATGATGATTGATTGATCGGTTGGTTGATTGATATTTATAGTGAAATGAGCTCAGTTGAGAAGACTTCAAACAATACTTACATGTTAACATTGAGGTGGTGTTAAATGGCACACAAGCAGATATTAATGAGGTGGAGGGACTCACAGTTTCCAAACAAAAACAGACAAACAAAACACAGAATTATGGAAAAGTGACATACAAACCATACACAGTCATGGCGTGAAATATTCTGAAATTCCACGACCTTAAGATTTTTTCTCAATAAGAATTTCCGACCCTAGCTGAGGTTACCACTGAACTGTTAAGATTTGTTTCTTCATCGATAAGGCTGTAATAATGCCCTGATGTTGTGAGGCGAGCAGCATTAAAGGGAACATGAACGTGCCTGTTTTAAATGTCATGCAGATGCTGAATAAGATTGTGGAAACTGACTTGAACAGTAAACAGAACTGCTAGTTGTGCTCCGCATGAGTGCGTTAATGCTTGCGACGATAGAACTGTCTAGCTATTTTAAATAAGTAAAGTAATTAAGTACAAATAGGCAAGCATTTTAAGAACTAGTTCACTCAGATGCAATCTTCACAATGCAATGCTTAAAAACAGTGATTCCCAACCAGGGGTGCACATTCCTCTGCGGGTGCATAAACATGTTAAACTTGTAAGTCTTCATCCTATAAGTTACATCTTCTCATAAAAAAATTGTACCAGTGTATTTTCCCTTGTGTGATATTTTCTACTTGAGCTTCAATAGCATTTCAATGTCAACATACAAAGAAAAAGAGTGCATATTACTTTAAATTTGTTAAATGTTCTACCCAAGTTTCACTTTATCATTAGGTATTTCTCAGATAATCTTTTTCTTATCTTCTCAAACTTCTCAAACAAACAAATTAGCTCAGGAGTCTCGCTGAAAAAAAAAAAAGAGGATAGGAACATGGCTAGAAAGTGATAATTAAGGCCATTTTAATATGAGTTAAAAGGTTTGGTGTTTGTGACGTGGATGATAGTACCTTAAAGGGTTAATTCACCCAAAAATGAAAATTCTGTTATTAATTACTCGCCTTCATGTAGTTCCAAACCCGTAAGGTAAGGCCCAAAAAAGTAGGAAAGACATGAACGCGCATCGGAAATGTATTCTCGTCACTTCATAAAATTAAGGTTGAACCACTGTTGTCACATGGCCTATTTTAACAATGTCTTTCCTACCTTTCTGGGCCTTCAAAGTGTTAATTAAATAGCTGTCAATGGAGCCCGCCCTGAGCCATCGGATTTCATCAAAAATATCTTAATTTGTTATTCCGAAGATGAACGAAGTTCTTACGGGTTTGGAACGACATGAGGGTGAGTACTAAATGACATAATTTTCATTTTTTCAGTCCATATATAACAAATTGGTTGGGAAACACTGCTTTAGTATTATAAATCAATAGGCATGTGTCCAAATCTAATTTCCTATCATTCATCAATGTAAAAGGTAATGTGTTGACCTCAAAGATTCTGAATGACTATACCATGCTGTTTGTAGATAGGGGGTTTTCTGTAGATGTTTACTCCTTGATCTGAAAGAAAGGAAAAAGTAAATGTTTTAAATTTGTAATTCTTGATCTCAGAGTTACTGGGTTTTAAAAAGAATAAACAAAAGCAATAACACATACATAAGTCTGAGAAACTGACAACTGCATCACGTAAACTTGGGATTTTCCATAACCAAATGAACATATGATATAAGATCTTTACATTTTCTGAACAAAAATGTGAGTGCTGCTAGCTTGTGCAGAATTTTCGTTTCTAGCTGAACTGGCACTTTAAGACAGAGAGATAACCAGATATAGAAAATGTAATGAATTGTGAAAGTGTGCTTAAACACAGGGGCATGCTGGGATTGACACACAGAGGGCCGCTGGAAGAATCCCAACAGTACCTGGCAGGTGAAAATGTTTAGGGGTCAGAGGGAGAGGAGGGGTGCTGGACCCGGGGGAACTCCGACCACTGGACGGCTCAGTGCCTCCAATCAGAAACAGGGTCAGAGGTCAATAAGGAGAATAGCTCAAATTAGGGTGGGGCGAAATATCTAAAAACAATACTCTTCAGCCATTTGACAATAATCAATATTTAAGGTGTGTATATGTGTGAGTGGGTATGTATATATAGCCTACTGTATATATAGTTTGACTCAAAATGTTTAATGCAAAGTAAAATGCAGTATTTAAAAATAAATAAATACGCTAAAAACTAAATTAGGGCATGTTTACACACTCTTTTATAATAAATAAATATAAATATTATATAAGGTTAATATAAAAAGATAAGATTTTATCATTTTTATGCACAATACATAGCACTTACAGTATATGTTATATGCACAAATGTAACAATGTCTAGTGATAAATAACAACATTTGCCTAGATATTCACTATTGGTCAAAAGTTTGGAATAATTAAGATTGCTTTGTCCTTGTGGGATAAAAGTGTTAATTTTGATTTTTTTAAACCTTTCCCCAAATGTTTGAATTGTATGAATCACGGTTTCCACAAGTCCTGGTTTTTAGAGGGAATTTGAAAAGGTTGTCTCTATTCTAAAACTAAATTTGGACACTGTGGGAAAAAAATTCCATATTAGAAAAAGCTGTGAATAATCCATGAAAGAAATTTAGAAATATTAAATTGAGTCTTATGAAGACAGCAGACTGATGGACACAGGAGACAGGGTTCATAGCTCACCGGGTCTGTGGAAGTGCTGTGGTGAGCGGGACATGGGTGTGTAACTGTGCCGGCTGTAAATGGGAGAGCCGATGGAGCCCTGACTCGTCGACCTGTGGAGGATTCGTTCTCTCATGTCATAATAACCCTGAAAAAAATAACATAAAATGTAATTCTTCCAATTGAAAATATAAATATTCTCCACTTACAATTTAAATTAAATGTAAAACTGTAGAACTGCATTAACAAATTATTGAATATTTAGAATGAAAATTAAACTGCAATATATAATAAAGCATATAAATATTCAGAATTATTATGTAATAATTTAATTTTTTACCTGCATGCAAAATAAAACTCAAAATCCGACTTACCTCAGCAATCGGTGTGGGTGACCTGGTCTGAAACAACAGGGCAACAAATAATAATAAATACATACAATGAAAATTTTGACTTCACATTGTAACTGGGACACTATTAAAGCTATAGGGGTAAAAAACAACAACAAAAAAAACCTGGACCATGTCTGGGTCAAATTTTATCCCAAAGTCAAAAGAAAGAAAAGAAAAGTTAGATATCCATCCATCCATCCAAAATAATAGGACTCAGAAGTAAAGTAAACCGTATGGATGCACAGCAGAGAATTTGTGTGACTTAGTGACTCTTGAGACCCCATCTGAATCATTAAACCCGGAATGGGGCACAATATGCTCTCATGTGCTAGTCCACATACAGTGTGCCACTTAAGACAGCACCAATAACATGAGAATGAGTGGAACAGGTCATGTGAATAACTTACTCTGTCGTCTGGCATGGGTGAACACTCTCTCCTGGAGCTCTGCAGCTGTCAACAGAGAGGTGTTGTGTTGGGATAATAAACTCCAGGTGAATATTAAATAAAGGACTACTTGAAGTGAATAAATATCACTTTTACACAAGCAGGACAATGTATTCAATACTGAACTCTGAGAGCTCTGTTTCAAACCTTAGTGAGCTGCATATTTACTACCTACACTTGAACCTTCTAAGGCAGCATATTATAATATCCTCTAATTAATTATTTCATCTGCTGAATGAAATTTAAAGGGGACCTATTGTTCCCTTTTACAAAGTCTTGGTGTGGTTTTTAGGGTCTAGAATAGGTTTTCATGCTTTAATTTTTATTTTTTTATTTTCATATTTCACATTGTTGCAGCACCTCTCTTCCCAGTCTGTCAGTAACACCCTGTTTAGTTCCTGTGTCGATGAAGCCCCTCCTTCTGAAAATGTGCTCTGATTGATCGACTGGACCAGTGTGTTGTGATTGGTCAAAAAGGCCTCATACCCTTTCCTGCGTATGCCTTGGGTGGGAATTATTGAAATAAGGAATATTGTGACGTGTTCGTTCGTTCCGGAAGAAAACACAAGATTACAATGGAGGCATTTCAGGGAGTTCAGAAACAGTGCACACTGATATAGAGAATAACTCCCTTTGTAGAGACTTCGTGCTTTGTAACTTTGCAGACCTTTTTCATACTCAAACAGCAACATTACACACTGTAAAAAAGCATAACAGGACCCCTTTATGTATATACCGGTAAGTATATACATGCAATGCTGCTGTAATTTGCCTATCATTCTTCTCATCAGGAGCATGTCACCTATGATGCTGTCTAGACAGAAAGGTCGCTATGGTTTGGAACAGAGCTTCTTTTGACTTATTTTTACCTCTCCCACACTCTCTCCCTCCTCTGACTCCTCCAGTGTGGTGGTGTAAAGTGGCTCATAGTGGATTAAATCTGGACGCTCAATGTCATAAATGGCTTTGACTTTGGGAATGGCTGCTAAATCCCTGTAATCAAGGATCTCATTGTCTACTTTTGCCTAGAGGGAAACACAAGCACACACAGGGAGTCACACAGATATATGAATTTCTATATGACAGCAGTGAAAATTAAGTTCTACAAACAGCCAGGCCAATCAAAAGGGCAAAATCTTGAGAGAAAAAAAGAAAAAAGAAGCAATTAGCCATGATGTTGTATGTTATAGTGATTGTATCACGGTTATTGCTTTAATAAGTTAACTGTTATTTATATTTCAACACTGCTGTCCGAATTCACAATGACAGAAAAGAAAACTATCTATCAGGACTTTTTTCTATTTTAACATCCAGAAAACTATATGACAACTCAAATAAGCCAATTTATAACATTGTAAAGTCCAATAAAATGCACAATAATTATAGATATTTGTTGAGTAATTAGCACTAAAAGTGCTTACTCTACCGTTCAAAAGTTTGAGGTCGGTACATTTTTGTTATGGTTTTGAAAGAAGTCTCTTATGCTCACCCCGGCTGCATTTATTTGTTCAAAAATACAGTGAAACATTATTACAATATATATATATTTTATATGTAATTTATTCCTGTGATGCAAAGCTGAATTTTCAGCATCATTACTCCAGTCTTCAGTGTCACATGATCCTTCAGAAATCATTCTAATACTGATTTGCTGCTCAACAGAAACATTTCTAATTATTATCAATGTTGTGCTGCTTCATATTTTTTGAGCATTTTTCCCCCAGGAGTCTTTAATAAATAGAAAATAAAAAAGAAGAGCATTTATTTGAAATAGAACTCTTTTGTAACACACGTTTTTACGGTCACTTTTGATGTAAAATAATTAATTTTGATATATATAAAAATTTTGGGTCAACATAAATCGCTTTATATAAAAACAAACTGGTACATGCACATATATCAACTCACACAATGATGAACTAATGCACTTACATATATGGTGTGACCCGGTGAGCTAGGTATGCTTGAACCAGGTCTGGAACATATACTCTCGGTCGACGAGCGCATCGGCTGTGGAGCAAACCAAAAAAATAATAATATATATATATTCAACATAAGCTTTAAATAAAAACAACAGCAGAGAAAATTATATGAAAAAAATATATTAATTTGCATCTAAATAGCTAACCATCAGCTCAAAATGATTAGTATTACTCAATAAAAATTATTACTCAATAAACTTCCCTAGCAGAATATTTACTTATATTTGCTTTATCGCACATAATTTTGGCCTAATGTATTCTTTCTGACTTTGACTTACATTACACATTTTGTGACTGTTGCACATGGTTGTAAAGAGATGCACTATAATATACACTTTTATAGTGTACAGTAAAATATATAAGGCCAATCACGGAGCAGAAAGTCAGTCAGCTGATCAATGCTATGACTCGCTTATTGTGAGACATAACCAACAAGGCATCCACTACAAATATGAAATGAGTGCAACATAAATATATTATAAATGCATTTATCCAAATTTTTCAAATGTTCCAAGAAAATCCTTAACTAAAACTAAATCTTAAAAAAAAAAAAAACATTTATGTTAATTTAAATAAAGCTGAAATAAAATAAAATATAAATACTAGTTGAAAACAAAACTTATTAATATAGCACTAAAATTATTAACTGGAAAAAAACTAAAACCAACTAAAACTAAAACGGAAATAAATATAGAATAAACCTAAATAGCAATATTTAAAAATAAACAAATTAATTAATTAAAATTAAAATGACCAAAGCACATCACAATACTAAAAGTTCAACTAAAACAACAATTCGAGACCACTGTGTTTTGACCCATATATTATAAAGGCCAGAACTAAATGATGACAGAACCTTTAAAACAAACCTAAAACAAATGAAATCATTCATTTGCTTTCCACACAATGAATGTCAATGGCGATTTCATGTTTCCAATGGCGGAAATGTAAGGGCATGTGATATTACTCAGCATATTGAAATGCAGCATGCGTGATTACAGCTGCTTGGCTTCATCTGAGGCCTATGTGGTATTAATACTGGAGCACGTAACAAGACAAGTCAGGGTTTCCTTAAGGTTACACCAATATCCAACTTTTAACTTACTAATCGACTAAACAGAGTAACTGGGATGTTGATTGCTATCTGTTCTGTGGCATCAGCGTCTATGAGATGGAATAAACCAGATGTTAATGATGGTTTATGTCTAAAACAGAGCAGGCGGCTTGAGCGCTGCGGTGTACTGCCAGTGAGGAGCACTGCAACCCTCCACCTCCAGGGGGCAGCACATGCCATGCCACAGCTGACAGAGAGTACAGTACCTGCCTTTCTGTTTTGCTGAGTAGAGCTAGAGATGCAGGCAATAGCTGTGGAGGAAGACACAGGGGTTTGGTTGGACATCATACAAGATTCTGAATCACCTATAGCCTATAGCGGTGTTCCCGGAGCGATTGTTTGAGCGACAAGTCTACCAGAAAACAGCCAGAAGGAGAAAGTACAACCTCAAAGCTATAGCAATGAGATGTTATCTGCTTACTTTCAGAAAAGAGTCAGCAGAGAAGAACACACAGACAACAACTACACAGGACAAACATGTATACAAACACCGGATACAAAAGTGACATGGAAAAAGGGCCGTACCCGCTGTCTCTCCTCGCCTCTAGTTGAATGTTTACAGCCTGGATGCCAAACTGTTGATCCTGAATAAACAATGAAACAGAAGGAAAAATAAACCAAAGACTACCAGGCTAAGAGGCCACATTTAGAGTGAAGTCATGTGACTTGGATATATTTTTGACAACGCATATAAAGAAGAATTAAAATTAACATGTACATGATTTTGAGGTGAGGTGACCTTTACTATTGGCCAACTACGAATATTTTTAATGAACGATGATAATCTAAATTTCTAGAGCATGTTGGACATGTATAATTTTTACAAAAATAAGTTAATACTTTTATTAAATGCATCAAAAATGTAAAAAAGTTTTTCTATTTCAAATAAATGCATATCTTTTTAACTTTCTATTCATCAAATAATAAAAGAATAAAAAAAAATGTAAAATGCAAAACTGTTTTCAACATTGATATTAAAATGAATGATAATAATACATGTTTGTTGAGCAGCAAAAAATGATTTTTGAAGGATCATGTGACACTGAAGACAGAAGTAATGATGCTGAAAATTCAGATTTGCATCACACGCATAAATTATATTTTAAAATATATTCAAACAGAAAACTGTTATTTTGAAGTGTAATAATACTTGTAATATTACTGTTTTATTGTATTTTTGGCCAAATAAATGAAGCCTTGGTGACAAGAGAAGATCAAAAATCAACCCCACACTTTTAAATGGTATTGCATTTTGTAATGTGTCATTATCTGCCACCATTCTCTAGATACTATACATAAGAAAATACAATGTAATTTAAAAAATACAGATATCATCAAACTAAAAACTATTTAGTCCCAAGAGGCATCCAAGTCCGATTTACCCTTCAAACTCAATGTGCTCAGCTAAAATGAAAACAAAAGCATCATTGTACACCAAAACAACATACTATTTCAATTTATCTGGCATTATATTATTTAAAATATAATTATAATCTATCACATTGATGCTTCAAAAAGGTCATAAAGAGATTGTAAAACTAATCCATATGAAATGAGTTTAGTTAAGTTAAGAGACTCGATAGCTTTATATGATAAACAGATTTAAACATTTATTCACATATAAACATTAATCAGAGGACAGAAGCTCTACCGAACCTGCTTGATGCGCGAGAACAAACCTCATTGGTTCTTGCTGAAGCTCGAACGTGATGCGTAACACGAGAATGAACCTCATTGGTTCTTGCTGAAGCTCGAACGTGATGCGTAACACGAGAATGAACCTCATTGGTTCTTGCTGAAGCTCGAACGTGATGCGTAACACGAGAATGAACCTCATTGGTTCTTGCTGAAGCTCAAACGTGATGCGTAACACGAGAATGAACCTCATTGGTTCTCGCATGTCAAGCGAACATGACGTGTGATCTGATGAATGTTCATACGTGAATAAAAGCTTATAAAATCTGGTCTCTTCAGAAAATTTGGACTAAACCTCTCAATATGGATTCGTTTTACGATCTCTTTATGAACTTTTCGAAACTTTTTTTGAACTTTTTGTGTCAAAGCGGTAGTTGCGACTGTCAATGGAGGGACAGAAAGCTCTCAGATTTCATCAAAAAAGATCTTCATTTTGGAAAGATGAATAAAATTCTTACGAGTTTGGAACGACATGAAAGTGAGTAATTAATGACAGAATTTTCATTTTTGGGTGAACTACTAAACCCTTAAATCTTATTTTCTGAGAAATTAATTAAAATGAAGTGTGTTTTGCTGAAAACAAGAAAAAATATCTGCCAGTGGATTAAGAAAAAGAATTAAGCTGTATTTGTTCTTACCCCACTGGCAGATATTTTTTTGTTAGGTATGAACTCACTTAATTTTGAAGCAATAAAAAACATACTTAATATCTAAGTAATGTTGCTTCTCAAAATATTTTAGATATTTGTACTGGGAAAAAAATGACAAAAATAATGAGGAAGAACATCATTTTTTACAGTGTAGTTGAACCAGACAAGTCAAATCATTAAAAAAAACAGGGGTTTAACACAGAATTTTACTAAATTGACAAAGGTTCCTCCTGCAGAACAAATACAGATTATATGTGCTGTGTGTAAAGGCTCACCTTGCAGGTACATCTCCTCTCCTTCTGTAAACATCTGGTTACACCGGCTACAGCGAGCACAGCTGGGGTGGTAGTGTTTGTCCCCTGCCTGTGGAGAAACACACATCACTTAAAGTTGAACCGTAACAACCATAAAGTCAGATAACTCAAACTGTTACAGAGAAACTGATGCTTTGCATGTGTATCATGTGAGACGACACATATTTTATTCAAATGACCAGAACCAATGAGCTTATCAAATATAATACATAAAGGTTCTGTGTTCACAGTCTCTCTTTACAGCGCAGCAATCATTTGAAAACCTTTGAAATATGTATAGAGAGACTTACTTATTACTGTGTAATATTTTGTGATCTTAAACTACTCCTTCATACAAAGTGTGTTATACTCCAGAGCGGCGATGCACCAACACATCCCATTATAACAAACAGGAAAAGCTTAAAGTGTGAAAAGAAAAGGCAAGTGTCTCTCTAACAGCCAATCAGATTCAATTAAGCCGGATGAAACTTCCTGTTGCAATCGTCTGCTGTGAAACTGTAGACGTTATCTGTGAGAGATCGGATGTGTGTAACGTGCTTTTGTGCGGCAGGTCTGTGTCACAATCAGTGTCGTTGGGTAACACTTTAATTTGATGGTCCACTTTAGATATTCTGTCGAATATAAGGGTGCGTTCACACTTGTAGTTTGGTTCGGACCAAAAAAAACAAAAACATTTTGTCCTGGTTCGCTTAGTGTTCAGATTGGCATTTTAACACCGAACCTAAAAGCATAAAAGCAACTTATTCTACTAACACTAATCCAACACCTAACAGCCTAATAATAATAATCAACCAATTCTCTATTGAGAGTTATTTGACATGTAAGGTGCAATGCTACTTCTAGTCAACTATAACTGTCTGAAGGCGAACATCAAAATAAAGTGTAACCATCTTTTATTGTGGGACATACAAATGTGTGCTGTCAAGTGATTCATATATACTGTTCATGTTGCATAAGATCTAAAAGAGTGATTCTCAAATGGTGGGTTAGGACACCAAAATGGGTCACAGGTCTGCTCTGAAAAATCTAAAGTCTGATCAGAAAGTGTTTCATTCAGGGAATTATTGGCTGATGACTGTATGAAACAACGGAAGACAACAAACAAAACAATTCTAGTACTGTTGTTTTGCCTGTTTGATGAAGGCAATATTCTTTCCTGTGTTGACATCTTTCCTGTTAAAACAGGAAGTTGGACATATTCAGAGGGCATTATTTGCTTAAGATTTTACTGTTGAAGTATTAAATCGTAGGTGATTATAATCAACAGGACATTCTCATTCTAGAGGAAATTTTACTGAAGAAAAATTGTATATGTCTCTACAAAGAAGATGTGGCATTAATATTTTTGGTGTATTTTCTTGGAATAGAAAGACACATTTAAATGACTCTAATTTAGTTTTAAATGTGAATATCTGTGACTTTTGTTATGAATCACCTCAAAGCCAGTGTTCTTTAAGTATTATTTATATACTATTATAGTATATATTTAATATTTTGAATCAGCAAAATTGCTAAAAACTAATTCAAATGAAAACTGAAAATATAAAAGCTATGTGCTTTTGTCATTTCTATTAGTTTTTTATTGATTTTAAATAATTATATGTAGCTTTAATTATTTTTACCCCAGATAGTTTTAGTAATTTTAGTACTTTAACTTTAGTACTTCAAGGTAACATTGCTATTTTTACATTGCTAAACTTTTCTTTTAAGTTTTATTAAAAAAAAAATTGTTAACAATAACAACATTGCTCAAATTATTTCAAAAAGGGTCAGTTTGAAATTGAGTGTGTGTATGTGTGGTTCGGTTATCCCTATGTTGTGAGGACATGGATACCACAAGGATAGCAACTTATGAATCATACGTAATGATGTTTTTTGAAAATATAAAATTGCAGAAAGTTTTCTGTGATGGATAGGTTTAGGGGTAGGTGTTTAACATGGAACATGAACATGGAAACCCATCGTCTGTGTGTGTGTGTGTGTGTTCTTACCTCCAGGACTTTCCCTGTGATGAACTGCTGACACGCTTCACATTGCACTCCAAACTGAACCTGATAATCTTGCTCACAGTAGGGGGCGCCGTCTCTGTGCACATAGAGAACCAACCAATGCATGCAGTCACCCAACATTTTAGATGGATTGGATGGATTCTGTGGATGAATGTGTCTTACTTGCTGATGTATTCTCCAGTCAATACTTTTGCACAGGCCTTACATTTAAAACAGCCCAAATGCCACTGATTCTCGAGAGCCAACAGAGCCTGACCATTCTTAATATCTCTGCCACAGCCTGCACAACCTGAAACACAAACACAAGAAAAACTGATTTGCCAAAAAAACACACACAAAAAAAAAACACTAACAACTCTGGATGTGGTTGTATGCTTCTCAAAGCCCGAGCTTGATCCAAATATATATAAAAAACTATTTTTTATATTTTTATACTTAAACTTATTCCACTGTCTTGATCACCATTGTTGTGAATCAGCATTTTCTAAACACACATTTATATGTCTGCTATTGTTTTCTCCTTCACATTTTACTTTATACTTTATAAATAAAAGAAGATATTTGGCTTTAGTAGCCAAGCTTATAGACTTAAGAGAAAATAATAGTTCATTATTTATCATAGTGGATCCTGGCTAAAAAGCCCCCAAACACTCAGAATCAGGGAACAAGGATGGATGGAGGGTCTGAATAATTTACTGTTTCACGTGTAAATTCATCTCTAAGTGGTTTTACAATCACTTTCTTTCCCATTAAAGTTATAGGCTACTGTTGTGTGGAGGCAATGCCTCTGTGTGGCAGTGTGTACTCTTACTATAGTTCATTTACACTGATGGTATTTTTCTTTCTTTCATAAGTTTAAATGATTGACCATTAAGGAAGTTGTGATTAAATAAGCTGCTTTATAAAGTTTATGCAAGTTACATAATAAGAATTTTGATTTCCCCATTATTCACTATGGTGATTTACAGAATTTTACTTAAATTTAGCAGAATGTTGGAATAAATTAATTAAAAAAGAATGCAAAAATTCAAGTTAACATAATACCATAATATATCATTGCCCTCTATAATAACTCCGCCTACTGATGTCTGATTGGACCAGACAAAATAAATTAAGAGGTTTGATTGTCAACAGCAGCAATAGTCTAAGGATAAGACGCGTATTAAAATAAATAAATAAATAAATAAAGTGTCTAACACATGTTTAACAATAAAGTGTTTATCGGTTAGTGTAAATAGCCGCTGCCTAAATAATTTGACTTCAAAAGTTTTTTGGTGTCAAATTAAAGGTAACTTTTTCTAGATTTTGGGTTGAAAAATGTGCCTTGACTGGTTTTGTGACATTGACTCATACGCAGTGTTGGGTAAGTTACTCTAAAAAATTAATTAATTACTAGTTACTAATTACCTCTTAAACAGTGTAATTAGATTACTGTACTAATTACTCACTGTAAAAAGTATTTAATTACTTTTAATTACTAATTACTTTCTAAATCCCATATCAACCTCAACCATCTGAATAACACAAATATAGACATGAAACTTTTAATTCTTCCAAATAAATTCTATAAAATTGCATGAATTATCCTTAAACTGACCAAACAATTTAAAGGGAGAAGGTTAAATAATAAACATTTAGGGCCCTATTTTAACGATCTGAAACGCAAGTGTCAAAGCGCAAGTAACTTTGTGGGCGGATCCCGGCGCTGTTGCTATTTTCCCGGCGGGATAAATGACTCTTGCGCCCGACGCAAATCTAAAATGTGTTGGTCTGAAGTTGCTTCATTACTCATAGGTGGGGTTTGGGCGTAACGTGAAATAAACCAATCAGAGCGTCCTCTCACATTCCCTTTAAGAGCCGGCGCGTTTGTTCCATGGCGGATTGCTATTATAACGGCGGATTTGCCAGCGCACGCCAGGAGCGGTTCACAGCCGAGGAGACCGAAGTTCTCGTCAGGGCCGTAAAACACAGAGAAGTGACATTGGGGATGATGGAGAAACACACACACATTAGCTTCGGTTAAACAGGCGTATAATTTGGGTAAATGTGTAGCCTAATCTAGATTTTTTTTTTTTTTTTTTTAAAATCTAGATAGATCTTTTTCTCATCTTCACGGACACAACAATGATTTCCCTCGTGTGTTAATATTTTTCCTTGTAATAATGTATGATTTGCAAAAATGAAAACTGCTGCGTCTGTTTATATTAGAGAATCAAAGTGGATGCGCGTTAACACACTACATTATGGCCAAGCACGCGCCCTTAAAATACCATATCACTAACGCGCAACGCGCCACTGTCTTTAGACTGTTTTTTTCCTGGTCAGTGGTGCAATTGCTTTCTAAAACTGGAAAATAGCACCAGGGAAGTTTTGCGCCGGAACACGCCTCCTCTTTGCGCTGAACCGCGATTTAGCCACCTCATAAAATGCATACGAATTGCCGTGAGATTGGATTGATCTATACACAGTATTTAGCTCAATTACATTAGAAGTAACTGTAATTAAATTACAGAAAAATTAAGAGTAATCCCTTACTTTACTTTTTAGAGAAAAAAGTAATTAAAGTACAGTAACTAATTACTTAGTAATTAGTTACACCCAACACTGCTCATACGGATGCTGTAGCTTCAGGTCCTGCACTCACTGCTGGGTCCGACGGCATCTTTGGTGTGTCCTGGAGACATGGGCTCTGCACAGTACTGACACAGACAGTCCTTGCCATTGAACGTCACTCTGTCTCCAGCAGGAAATGGTCTCCTGTAGGTCATGAAATATATGATCCCTGTTAAAACTCCTGCCAGTGTTGAGCTTGCCATAAACCACAATGTCAGTGACTGTATAATGCCTAGTGTGCGAGTGGGTTTTTCCTTCGGCTCTTACTTGCAGATTGTGCACACAAAGCATGCTGGGTGGTAGGTCTTTCCGAGCGCGGTCACCACCTCCCCCTCCACAAACTCTCCACAGATGTTACAGCGGGTGCCGTGGATGCGCTGGTAGTCCAGAGTGCACAGATAATCTCCATTCTTCATGAAGAACCCTCCTTGAGCCAGATCGCAGCCACATACTACAGAAAAACACACACAACCGTTTAAATTAGGGTTCTTATCACATTATTATGGTGTGTAATATACATGCATGTACAGGAGTCAGGACTGAGATGGAATGGCAGTGTGTGTGTGCGTGTGTGTGTATATATTCTATTTCAAATAAATGCTGTTCTATCACATTTTTTATTTATTAAAGAATCCTGAAATTTTTTATCAAAACACTAAAAATAATAATACATTTTTCTTGAGCAACAAATCAGCAATTAGAATGATTTCTGACACTAAAGACTGGAGTAATTCTGATGAAAATGCATGTCATCACAGGAAATTATATATATATATATATATATATATATATATATATATATATATATATATATATATATATATATATATATATATATATATTATTTTTTTTGGAACAATAGTTGGTGAGTGAAATTTTTAGGTTGAACCTTGATTTTTTTTCCGGGTTATAATGGCTTCTTTGTGATACATTTCTCTTCTTGTAACATGATAATGCAGCATTATTGGCGCACTAGGAATAGAAGTGTAAAAATAAACCTCAGTGGAGGACAATGGCCAAACCATGATCTTGAGAAAACACAATAGTCAGAAACCTTGAAATGTCTAATCTGAACCAACAGGCTCTCTGAAACACATTTAGAGCTCATTGTGTTTCATTTTAAGCTCTTAAGAGCTCCTTCAGCCACTTTCTGTTTTGGAGTCTTATTGTCCAAACCATCTTTCATGGCTTTCCGCACCTCATCCTGGGTTCCCGCGGGGTGAACCGAGGCTGTGACTAATGCAGGATGTGTGATTTACTGAAAGAATAAGTGAGTGGAAGTATAATAGATGTGTACAATGTGTACGTAGTGCACAGTTAGGCTCCGCAGTGCTGTTATGTAACAGACTTCTGTGATTCTCACAGCCTTCTTCACGATCCGCTCCGATAAAATGAGTTTATGCACTGAGAAACTTCTGCAGGGGCCGTGTGAGGACAACGCCACCCTACGCTGGTCTCATGGATAAAGCGAGAGACATTTTCATTATAAATATGCAAATTGCATGTATTATATTAATACTGAAAAATATTCATAAAAAAATACTTTTTACTGTAAAAAAAGTCAGGTGCAACTTTAACATGTAAAACGGTGCAAAAAAAAAAGTACACATTCATTTAAAAAATATATATTCATCCCAATATCCTTAAATTAACCTGCAGCTCAACAACACAACCAATATCACTCTATGGGGAATAAACAATATGACCGCGTCTCCTTTGAAAATTTGGAAATCAGCACTGAATTATTTGATCGGATGAATAAATGAATAAATAATGGACTTGGCAACAACGTCCTTTGACACATTTCCTACAATCTGACTTTCATCTCTGGACGACCCAGACACAAAAGAATTCATTAACTCCAAGATTCAGACATGAAACTCTCATTTAATGTGTAAAACATCTCTATGTTTTAGCATTAAAAATGACACGCGTTTACATGCCTTTAAGAAGTATGCCTATAAGAACGATTATCTAGAAATTAGCTAAATATAAACACCAAAAATAGATATGCAATTGGAAAACCCCAAAACTTGTAATGCATGGAGGTAACTTTCTGTGATTTTATTTATTTTAATTTCATAAGTTAAAAATGCCCTAAAAATTGACATTTTATTAAAAAAAAAACACATTCTTAATACATGTTGGTCTTATTGTTGTGTGCAGGTTGCCTATAAATGAAGAATAGAATGATCTAGTTGTCTGTATGCTGCTCTGGACTGATTCGATTAGATAAACTGATTATTATTACACAGATTTACAGTAAGAATGACATAATCCCTGCAGGGTGGTGAACACAAAGTAAGATGATTAGCTCTTAAACTGATAATCTGCCCAGATCACTACAGGTCATGTGCAAATTCAATTCAAATATCTGTGAGGTTTGATCCAAAGTCGTCCGAAAAGAGTTTAAGCTCTCATATTCATTATCACCTTTCATATTTAAAATTCATAATCTGTAAAACCACTAGACTAAAAGAGTATTTCTCATACAGTCTCTGCCTGTGATGTAAGAAGTCAGTGACGTCAGAGAGAATGACATGAACTCAGATATTAAATATTAAAAACATATTTGAGATGTTTCTACAGTTGATGATGAGGGAATCTGTGCTTAACTGAAAACAAAACAAAAAATATGCAAAAGTAACACACAAGTAATGCTACTTTTTAAGTAAAACAATTAGTATTTAATAATGTTAATGCTAATAACTGTAATATTTTTAAAAGTATTCCCCGACAGACATTGCCAACTGCTTCATGGTAACAGAAATAAAACATTTAATAAATTAAAAATAATCTTTAATTTCATTGTTCCATCATGTTGGCGATGATTGATGCTGGAATTATTTTGTCATGTCCTTGGACTCGGAATTATGCTTTTCTATGGAAATACATCAATGCCAAAATTAATCTGCACTGGTCAAGTATTACAAGTCAGAGCTGTTCGTCGTTTTGTAGAATTGATTTTTTTCATTAAAAAAAATCTATGAGTTGGAACAGTAAAAAAACAGCTGCCAACAACTGTCCAGCATACAACATTTGTCACACTTTAGATTAGGGTCCAATGATTAGGGTCCAATTCTCACTATGAGTTTTGCCTCAATAAAGTCCTTATTACAGCTTATTAATAGTTAGTGAGGTATTTATAAAGTTTAGGTATTGGGTGGGATTCAGGGATGTAGAATATAGTCATGCATCAATATGTGCTTTATAAGTACTAATAAACAGCCAATATCCTAGTAATATACATGTTAATAAACAACTAGTTAATGGTGAGAATTGGGCCCTAGTGTTACACAACATTTATATCACGTTTTGGTCACTACATAATTCCCATACTTCCATTTGTGTTATTTCATAGACTTGATGACTATTTTTCCTGAACTGTGAAAAATAGTAATTATAAATAATAAGTATGTCCAAATCTTTGACTGGAAGTGTAGCCTATATAGGGACAAGGCCACTTCCATGAATGAATCCCCAAAATTGTCATATGCAATATATGTCATACTACACTCACACAGCAGATCTGACATCATCATAATGCTGATATCTCCAACTGAAGTGGTACAGCAGGACAGAGAGAAAGTCTCTGGGTTAATAGGATCACAGCTGAGCTCAGTCATGACAGGATTTACTTCGTACTGTGACTCTATTATATGCGGGTCTGCATCAAGTGCTACTGACAAAATAGTCTTGAGTGTTTTGCTAAAAGCTGATAGATTTGGTGGGCTTTTTAAACAATGGCCCTGGAGCGAAATGGCAAATCTGGATATGTCGGTATAAGTTCAGCAGAGAGAGAGAAGTAAAAAAAAGCAGTCTGGGGCTCTGGGCATCACCTAATGGTCTCAAAAGAAACTTTGAATTCAACAAATCTCTGAAAAAAGGCTTATATTACACAATACCTGTAGTCTATAACGGTACGGAATATAGCAAACCAGGTTCATAAAAAAGTATTTATTATATATATATTTTATATAATTATGTTATAATTATGTTTTAAGGTTAACATTTATGAATTAGAGAGCATGTACCCCAGAACATCTATGCCATTTCAACAGTGACCAACTGTCATTGCTGACCTCACTTGTCCCTATAGAGTTAATGCCATTTAGACTACACGCACACAAGTGGGTAGAGTTCGTTCTTAAGACTTAGATTGTGAAAAACACATGCTAAATAGGTCAAGCTGGAACTCATCAATAACACCCTTAACAATTACTCAGCGATCCTGAATTCTGACTGGAGAGGTGAGTCATAGAAGACGCACACAAGAGGTGATTTATAGGAAACATTCAGCAAACCAGAACGGCAGACAGAGAGGATTTGACTATGAATGTAAATGAATATGCAACCAAAAGCTTGAAACCTGTCAAACATGTCAATATCATAAAAAAATGTGTACCATTGAGATTTTCTGCATTGTGACATTATTTTCATGACAGTTATTAAGCACATTTCCCCCATATAGCATATATACTGTATATAATATGTATGTATGGATTTATTATGCCCCATTTACGCCAGGTATTAATGCGTTTTGGTTGATCAGATCACAAGTAGACGAGGGAGACTATACTTGTTGACCAAAATGCATCTTAACTCTTTTCTGAAATTTGCATTATTTACGAGACAACGCTTCCCTGCCATTGATGGAAATTTCAGGCTTTCTGTGTTTTCACTGTTATACTGTAGGGGGCGCTATGCCAACTTCTGAAAAAGAACTGAATCTCCTGATAAAAATACATGTGAAGAAGAAGCAGAAACAAGCGATTATGTAAAAGTAAAAGCAAGTTTAAAATTAAAATAATGCAATCATCAACATTAAACTGCATAAAATCAAAACTGCCGAATGTTACCGAATGAAATGTCGAACAGGACGAGGTTTAGGACTGAAGCTTTGGGGGTGTTGATGGACTCTATCTCCATCTATGTTTTGAACATCATTCTAAATCTGAAATCTGATCGGATAGTCTTTGACAAAAACACTTTTATCTCAGCTATTTGCTCAAAATGTTGCTTTTTTATGAAACTTGCCCACATTCAAGTGTTGATAAAAAAAGACTGCTTAAAAAACAACAACAACAACAACAACAACAACAACAAAATATTCTGGGGGCCATGAAAATTTTGTAAGACTTATCTAAAATGCTGGCAACTTAAAAAAATAAATAAAAATGCTGGTGGGGAAAGAGTTAATACCAGGTGTAAACAGGGCCTTAGTCATATTGCAGAAAACATAATTTTTTATGCTTTTCTTTTGATGACGTGTTTTTAGATTTATCGCTTTTTTTTAAATAGCATTTGCTCTCAGTTCAAAACTAAACTAAACAGACAACAGTAAAAGCACAGTATACACCTCTCCTTTTCCACAGACTAATATATGATATCTCTGAATATTGCATACATCTCATAATTGGAATGTACAGTAGACATCTATTCCTCATTCAGAACTGGTCTTCATGGCACTGAATGTCTTGTATGTAACTGATATCCTGGTTTGTAAATGTGCATAAGTGACACTGATCCACTCACTCACCTTTGCATGTGAAGCACTTGATGTGGAAGTGTTTGGCCTGCACTCGTAACACCTCTCCCTTGCACACCTCTCCACATTTAGCACAGCGTATCAGAGGCTTCTCCGTCTGGTGGTGAGATTCCTGTGTATGGGCCACTGCATAGAAAATAAAATAAATAATAATTGTCATGGTCTGTAACAGTACCTACAAGGTGACAGGGTGCAAGTACATGTGGAATATGAGATACATATAGAGCTACTGCATTGCAAAATACATTTAATTCTACTATCCTGTTCAGTCTCTTTTGGTGACACATTGCTTTTCATTACAAAACCAAGCTTAAGTACACTACCTTTCAAAATTATGGGATTAGTAAATATTCCGTTCATCAAGGATGCATTAAATTGATCAAAGGTGACAGTAAAGACATTTATAATGTAACAAATTATATAATGCTGACATTTATATTCCTCAAAACATCCTGGAAAAAAAAGTATCACAATTTCCACAAAAATATTAAGCAGCACAACTATATTCAACATTGATTATAATCAGAAATGTTTTTTTGAGCAGCAAATCATCATATTAGAGTGATTTCTGAAGGATCATGTGACACTGAAGACTGGAGTAATGATGCTGAAAAAACAGCTTTGCATCTCAGGAATGAATTACATTTTAAAATATATTCAAATAGAAAACAGTTATTTTAAATTGTAATAATATTTCACAATATTAATCTTTTTTACTGTATTTTTTATCAAATAAATGTAGCCTTGGTGAGCAAAAGTAGACTTCTTTCAAAAAAATGAATAAATCTTACCTATCACTGCACCTTAAAGTCGTCATGAAATGCATATAAAACAGGACATTCAGCAAGAAATCAAATTGCAATCAGTGCCGAAATGTGAAAGTCAGACAGACTGTATAGATGCACGTCTCTAGTTCCTTAGCCTTCGTACAGCAGATCACGTACCTTAAAATACCCCTTATAAAAACATCACCACCTCACCTCAGATGTCCTCGAAACCTGATTATCAATTCAGCACGAACAAGCATTACTCCTTCCTTTAGAAACACAAAGCTTTTACTATTATTGATCTGCATTTGTTTTCCATTCATTTTGCATTAGTTTTGAGCTTCACTTTATCCAAAACATCCGCTACAATTGTGAGTGTTTGTAAAATGTGACAGCGGTAGCTTTAAAGAGGTGGTTGAGTATGATTTCACTTTTCTAACTTTAGTTAGAGTGTAATGTTGCTGTTTGAGCATAAACAACATCTGCAAAGTTACAACGTTCAAAGTTCAAAGCAAAAGAAGATATTAGCTTTTAAAGAAATCGTTTTTTAAGGACTACAACAAACGGCCGGTAGGGACTACACAACATTCCTCACGGGTTAGTGACATCACCAACCCTAAAATTTACATAAACCCCTCCCCAGGAACACGCAGTCCATGCTGAGAACATAGACAGTAAGAGGTTGAGAAGAGGGAGAGTTGTTGTATAAGAGCACATTTGTGAGTCAGCTCAAACTTTAGCATCCATCTTTTCACATGCAATAGAAAGTCACTCTGTGTGCATCTCATAACAGTTCCTATACGAGCGATTCATAGATTATCATGATAGAATATGCTAATTGAAGATCGTTAACTCCACATCAGCAACATAAATTCATCAACTAACCATTCAGAGACGTCCTGTTGCTTCTACATGTTGTCACTTCTTCTTGAGTCTCTCCATTTTTATCTGACTCCGTTTAAACAAAAGGCAGAACAGTTTCTGTCATTTTAGTGTGTGTCTGCGTGAGGTAATCGGAGCTGCTTACACACACAAGCTCTTGAAACTCCGCCCCATGTGTCGGGAGCAGCAGCTCATTTGCATTTAAAGGAACAGACACAAAACGTGCGTTTTTGCATACTCTCAAAAAGTGACAACTTTAACATGCTATATAAAAATATCTGTGAGGTATTTTGGGCTAAAACTTCACACACACACTCTTGGGACATCAGAGATTTATTTTACCACCCCTTTAAAAGAAATAGATCATGCAAAATATATAGAATAATGACTTTCATTATTTACTCACCCTCATGTCATTTTAAACACATTTGAACTGCCATACATCCATCCATCCATCCATCCATATATATAAATGTATACCCACAAAACAAAATGTGAGCCAAGTAGTGAATACAGTATTCATAAAACGGCGAAAAGTCCCTGGATGACCTACTACTTCAAATAATGCAGTCGATTGTAAGAAAGGGTGTCAATATGTCAAATTATGACATATTGATGAAAAATGACAAGGTAAAAACCATGACGGATGAATGAATTGTTCACAATAAGATCAATAACATGCATTTCGAAAACAGATGTGAATTTTCATTTCATACTGACAAAGATTTTTTGTTTTTTTTTGTTTTTTGCCAGCAGTACTGCAGCTGCAAATGAAGAATATGATATCCAATATAGAGCAGTGCACCCAAAAACCTTCTCAAAATCTCAGAATTAAGGAAGCATCTCTTAAGATTCCAACCCATCATTCCCTCTCTCCACGGTGTCTACACTAATCCAGAAGGAGCGACTCATTCTGTCTGGAAGTGTTGAAGATCAAACACAGACAGTCCCTGCGCTACTGAATCAGCATCACAGGGCAGGGCTGTGTGTGTGTGCATGCGTGTTGGATTGTACGAGTCTCGAGGGACATTCATTTCGCAGACGCAGACTTTTTTCATACATATTTATGCGTCGACTCTCTTCCCCTGCCCCCTTTCCAAACCCTCTTCACCCTCACGTCCCAGGCTAAACAAAGCACTGGAAAGTGGGATCAGAGCCGTATCTCTCACTGCCAGAGCTGAAGCATCATTATACATTATAAATATATTCAGCATATCAGTACATTTAAAAATGTTAAAAAGTAGAAGAAGCAAAGTGAAATAAAATGTAAACGAAGCTGTCTTAAATGTTTCAACACAGAAAAAATACTTAACATATGGATAGTTCACCATATGAAAATTGTGTCATGATTTACTTACCCTCAAGTTGTTCCAAAGCTGTATGACTTTCTTTCTTCTGATGAACACAAAATATATATTGATGGGCTTCACTGACTTCCATAGTATGGGAAAAAAAATCCTATGGAAGTCTATGGCTACAATTAACTGTCTGGTTACCATCATTCTTCAAAATATCTTGTTTTGTGTTCAGCAGAAGAAAGATATTCATACAGCTCTGGAACAACTTGAGGATGAGTAAATCATGACAATTTTCATCTTTGAGAAAACTATCCCTTTAAGATATGAGGTCTTGTTTTCTGAAAAGTATTATCAAAATGAAGTGCTTGCTTTAAACTAGAAAATATCTGTAATGGAGTAATACAAAAAAATATAATTCCAAGAGAAAACAAGATTATTTTTCTTGACCCACTGACAGATATATTTTCTTATTTTAAGCATACACTCACTTATTTTGATATATTTTTTCAGAAAGCAAGACTTAATATCTTAAGTCATTTTCCTTCTTAAGTAAATGTATCTTGATTTCAAGTCACCATGAAATCAAAATGGACAAATCTTTTTTTTCTATGGAATATTGCAGTGTTTATTATAAAATATTTATCAGTGCAGATCATTTTTTTTATTTATGTGCTCTAATCTGATCTAATCTATAATCAAAATAACTTCCCCTGCACTTGCAGCAACATCTGTTATCTTCTCTGATGGCGTGTTTACTGGCGTGAGGGCGGGGCATGTCACTCACATGAGATCCACCAATAGCAAACCACAACCATCCAATCAATCCCTGATGGACAAAATCAAACCCCGGCCATCATTTTTCTTATCCAAGAAGCTGCTTCACTTGGATATACATCACAATTGGGAAGAAAATACTGACGCAACTTCCATTTCATGCCAATTTTAAGAATGTTTAGATATTTGTAATGGAAAACTAGACAAAAATACTATATTTTTTGCAGTGTAGGACATTGCTAGGGTCTCTACAATGTAAATATCTACAATGGTCTCTAGATATTACCCAGGTCCTAATGGAAGCCTGTAAAAAATACATTATATAACACTTCTCACAGTCTACATGCCATATTAATCACTCACTAATGAAAGAAAAACTGTACTGAGGGATCTTACATGCACAGAAAAAGAGAATGACAGTCGTAAGAAAGTGGGAGAGTATAGATGACAGCTACCGTACTTCAAACTCTTTGTGAAGCTTTATAAAACACTTCCTCCAGGCATTTGCTGATTAAGCTCTGAAGTGGCACAACAAGATTAAGTGGGCCGGTCAGAACAGTTAACCTCCAGCTCTGAGAGCCCAGCATTACTCATATTACTTCAGCTCGATGGACTCGCTCTCTACTGTCTATAGACAGCTGCCTTGACTGGGGGGGAAGCGTGATTAGTGTATGTATGGAATGCAATTCATTTCAATAGAGTTTTGCATTGCCATACTGCTAAGCTAATGGCACAATACTCTACAATACTGGCACACAAAGATAGGGTAAAATATAGATTGAACAATTTTTTCCAATACTTAAATTAGCTTGGATTATTTTCTCAATTGCATTATATGATTGGCTACTCTATGACGGGTACATGCAATGCCGCCTTTGGACAAGAAATGCCATGGTATTAACATTAAATATACCATGTTTTTTTTGGACACTAGCATTATGGTAATTCCATGGTGTTCTTTGAAGAACTTGAATATTTGAAAAGTCTTCTGCTCACCAACGCTGCATTTATTTGATCAGAAATACAGTAAAAACTACTGTATTTTTGTGAAATACTATTAGAATTTAAAATAAATGTTTTCTGTTTAAATACATTTAAAAATGTGATTTACTCCTGCTATGACAAAGCTGAATTTTCAGCATCATTACTCCAGTCTTCAGTGTCACATGATCCTTCAGAAATCATTCTGCTAATTTGCTGCTCAAGAAACATTACTGATTATTATCAATGTTGAAAACAGTTGTGCGGCTTCATATTTTTGTGGAAACCCTGATACAATTTTTCAGGATTCTTTGATGAATTGAAAGTTCAAAAGAACAACATTTATTTGAAATATAAACTTTTGTTGTATTGTATTGTATGGCTTTAATGCATCTTTGCTGAATAAAAGTATTAATTTATTTTGAACAATAATGAAAGAGTCCCATCTGTTCTCACAATGTGAGCAATATGGGACTGCATGGAACAAACAATGAAAAATGTGAATAATAAAATACAACTAACCATATAATCATTAATGTAAATGATAGCAAAATAAACGCACAAATTAAATGGTATAAGTTGGAGGATGTTTTGCTGATTGTGTGTCAAATCAAAACATTGGTGTAAATTCATCTGTCACTTGGTAGAAACTGGCCAAATTAGACCGATGCCACCATGGGCAAGTTGATAACATGAATAAAAGTGCACAAGGTAAAATAATTATGGGTAACACTTTATCTTACAGTGTCATTGTTACATTATGTTACATGTAGTTACAATAGTAATAACTATACTATGCACAATTACATGCAACTAACCCTAAAACCAACCAAACCATATATAAGTGTAGTTACTTAATATTACTCAGTCCTTAAATGAATAATTACAGTGTAACAAAGACACCTTCAAATAAAGTATAACCGAATTATGAAGTGTTCCTTTAAAGGACATTTTTGTTAACTTTTACATGATGATTTTATTTGACAACTTCAGCAAAGTATTTGCTTGCCACTTATATAAAGGCACAGTGACATCACCATGATAGTACCATGGTACTAAAAAGTACTTTTTGTAAGAGCATGTACTTTGCCGGCATGTTTTCATGGAACATCCCAAGGTAACACTTTATTTCTGTGGTCCAGTATAGATATTTTACTACCGGTAACTATAAGTAACTTTGTAACAACATGTCAACTATCAGTCATTAGAGTATAAGTAGAAAGTCTGCTGAATATCAGCTATTTAACTCTTTCTGATGCTCCCAACAGACTTTCTACTGACTAGAAGTAACTTTGCAACTACATGTCAAACTATTCTACTAACCCGAACCCTAACAGTCTAATGACAGTCTACTAATACTCTAGTGAGAGATAGTTGACATGTAGTTGCAAAGTTACTTATAGTTAGTAGAATATCTAAAGAGGACCATCAAAATAAAGTAACCCAATAATGTAGTATCATAATATTGCGTACTCTCAAATTACTGTAAATCAATACTGAAAGTCTATAAGGACAAATATTTAAATACTTAATGCAGCTCAATTGTGTGTAAATGTTTGTGCTAACAAAGATGCATTTTACACTTGCAGTCTTCCCTCTGAAGTATTGGGAAAATACCGTAATAAATGTCCCATTCTTGATTATAGTCAAAGACACAATGCAGGACATGAACAGAAAGTGTGCGTCTCTGCAGATGAACTGCAGCAGGGATGAGACATCTTTAAACCGAAAGAGGCCACTGCAGGCGAGACACAACAATGGATCTACCTTCCTGTCAGCGTTGCTATGGCGACGGCTGCGGGCTTCGCGTGTGTACCTCACGGTTCTGCATCCCATTTAAAACTGCAACACAGCCGAAACAACGGCGATGACAGGAGACATGCCGCTAACTCAATCCCACAATGAAATGACCGACAGCTCTGATCCAATGACCTGTGGACCTGAGAGGTATGACTGCAGCACAAAGGACGCTGTCTGTTATATAACAGTTCCTGTGATTCAAATAGCTCACATACAACCTGGACATAAACAAAGATTATCAACCTATGTTTAACAAACGAACCACAAAATACCATCTTAGAATCACCTTCAAAAAAGAAGTGAGATCCAACCTGCATCTCTGCAGATAAAGCATGATGGGACTGATAGCGGTGAAAGAACAGAATGTGATGAACAAATTCACACTTATTATAAACCTCCCGAAAGACATAAAAGTGACTGTTTTCTGAGATTATAATGGACTATTTACTCTTAAAAGTGTGCAACGTGACCACACTAAGATATAAAGATGGTCAGTAACTCTCTCTCACACACACACACACACACACACACACACACACACACACACACACACACACACACACACACACACACACACACACACACACAATTACCTTTCTTCTTGACCATGACCATCAGTGATAAGTGGATAGGAATCAATAACCAGCCCCGGTGGAGTCGTATCCAGTGAGATTCAACGCCGCATTCAAAACGCTAAGCAAAAATCCAGTGAACTAATACAGATGCACAGGAGGAAAGAGGAAAATGTGACTAAGAGAAAGCTTAAATGTCTCCTAAAACAACAGAGGCAGCCCGGCGTGTGCCTGCTCCCCTGTACCCCTCTGTTCTCTTCTCCTCCTCCTCCTGCCCCCACCCCTCGTCCCATCCCCCTTTTCTGTCTCATTAATCCGAGGACTCGCCCATCTTCCTCTGCAGTCTGGAAGTTACCGGCTCTGCCAAGCACAATTTATGATTGTAGCAGCCAATTCGGCTTGATTAAGCTCGAACAAGCATTCAAAAGGTTCATATCAAGCGGGTAAACCATTTTTTTTAAAGGTAATGAGGTTCATATGTATTAAAATATATCAAAAAGAAATATTCAAACAAATACTAACATTGATTAAAAATATTACTAGTAAAGTGTGTCATTTCTTTGCCATTAACCTCAGTAAATGAAAAAAAAGTAATACTATAATGATTTTTCCCAAACACTCACTGCCTGCTATTGTTTGAACAAACTCACACCTTAGGTTGAGCCAATGTGACTGTCCCGGGATGGTCAGGATGTCAGTACTTTTATAAGCACACCAGGAAACTGCTGCTTTCTGCTAAAACACTGGAATAAGCAGTTTTCTGAAATGCATGAAAACATAGCCAGTGTTGATATTTGAGGATTTAATATGAAAATGGCTTCTGCATTTGAAATTGGATTTTATTTTTTAATGTCATACATTTCACTGAAAAGTCTCAGAAAAAAAGCAAATAAAAAAATAATTAACATGAAATGCACCGATACGCTGCACAAAGACATGCTGCACAAATAGCATTTCTCAATTACCCCTAGCAGATCTATACAGGTGGAGCTGGGGAAGATGGGGGGTTTTAGATGAATTTTGAAAGCGTGTGCAAACTGCTATATTAGCCGCGTTTCCATTACAGATTTGCGCAAATGTTTTGCGCTTTTATCTAAATATCGATACAAAACTATTGCGAAATGACGGCGTTTCCATTAACTGATGTTATGCGACTAAAACGTCCTTTTTTCTCTCACGATAAAGTCATTCTAAAAATCACGGCAGCGGACGTTGGTTTATATAATCTCACAGCCACCGCATTAGACATTATTATTATTAATGGAGGGAGACGTACGTGTTTTATCCAAGCATTAATGGCAGGGAAAGACCCTTATATTCCAAACGAAATATAAGGAGTTTCTGGGTGTTTCACCCTCATTTCTGCGCTGAGGTTTTGATTGTGGCATTTCTTTGAAGTTTAGAATCCAGTATTCCTATAGGCTAATTATTGTTTCTTTTATGAATTTAATAAAGAACTCTGTCTCCTATTCCAAACGATCCATGTAGGCTACTTTTGTGTCCATTCGTTTTTTCCTTTTTAAACCCGTAATTGAAAAACGAAAAATAAAAGGTTGTCTTTTTAAAACGCAAAGTTGAACACCACAATTTTAATTTAAACTGGCTACACCAACTGCTGCGCAAAAAAGTAAATATCGACGAATTTTCAGATGTTTGTTTAATGACTTTTTTCCCCTTTATGGTAACATGTAAAATATTCACAAATTAATATGGAAAACTTGTCGATTTTACTGGTTTTCTAAGGCCAAATTAGAACCTGGAATTGACATTTTCCCGCAGTGCTGAATAAGAAGAGCCATTAATATTATTAAACTATTGTTTTCTAACTCGGCTAAAAACATCTCCATCTCCGCTGTTAAGCAGATGCTCTTTTAGAGAGAAATGCACCTTTCATACGGATTACTTAATCAGAACAAAATGTATTAGCTTTCGATTCGAATTTGTTCGTTTTAAAGTGGACATTTCAAGCTTTAGCCTACATAGGCTATATTTTGTTTCAGTTCTCGCGCTCCAGTTCAGGGAGATCATGAAAACGCGCCTGATTGTTTTATTTTATTTTACAAAAGCACAACATTTTCTTGTTATTGTTTACACAAATAAAAGTAGTTACAAATAATGTATTATTATTTTCTGTATGACCAGAAATTATAGAGTAGGCTATATTAAGTTGTTTCACTGTTAATAGGAAAATGCAAGTGTTCACGCCCGCGCCTCCGTGCCGTAGTGCGCGCTCCACACTCCACACATACCCTTAGATATGCGTCAAAATATTGTGTTTATTTGTGATAATCTCAGCTCTGTATTATTATTGTCTAACCCGTATTATGAATGACATTTGACGAATTGCTTTGTTCCTTTTTTGGATAAAAGCGTCATCTAAATATGTAGCCTAGTAAATGTTATAATAATGATGATAATTATTATTATTTGCGTACATGGACCCCAAACACACCGCGTCTTCTAAGTCAGGTGACTGTAAATGCGCAAAAACTGTTTCCATTGCAGTTTTGCGAAATATTCCTTTTTCGAATTGGCTGAAAAACCTCCTCATGCGAGCGTAAAAACTTTTTTGCGATAAGCGAGAGTTTTTGCGAAATTGACGTGTTTCCATTGAGCGTATTTTCAATTCGCAATTTCAATTTGCGCAATTTGAAGGGTAATGGAAACGCGGCTAGTGAATGGTAACCAGCCATTTAAATATTGAGCAGCAAGCTCATTGGCTGCAGATGCGATGGGAACCAATCAGCTTGAGCCAAGAAGTTAACGCTGTAAATATCATCAGTTTGCGCCATCTAGAGATCATGACAGAACTAGGCATATATACTACAAAACTCATGTGCTCAGCCCATCCTGCTACTCATTAAATAACTGCAATGTCAGCATCTTTGCTGAGAAAGGCCAGCCGTGCCGCCTTCACCTGAAGTATCCTTAGGTCACACAGGTTTGTCGGGATCATGGCAGCAGACAGGACATGATCTTATTTAATCCACTATAAATATCCCTGTGATTAAGCTCTGACAATCCTATTACTAGACACAACAGAGTTGACACTCACTCTCAAAGAACTACATGAGCAGAAAGTCTTCTCTTCTGTCCACTATTCTGTGGACAAAAACACTCCACCGAGTTCACTCAAAAATAGCTGTAAATTCTGACAAAAATAAATAAATTAAATTGCAAGCAACATATAAATTCCAAATATTTCACTATTGTGAAGTTTTATGACTGACTCTTTTTAGATAGATCTTAAAGGACTCCTCTGCCTTTCATTTTGTTCATTCATACATGCAGTTTCGAATGGGTTTATCAGAAATAGCTGACACCACAATAACTGAACAGCAAAAACCACTCAAACAACAGTATGATTCACAACCGGCGCCTATACACAAAATAAAGAAGAAATGAGCCAAAATGTGTCTTTTCTGATCACAATTTCTCTCAGTAAAAAAATGTGCATGTACAAAATATTTCACAAGCTCAAAAACAAAGCAGAATACAGATTTCTGCTCGTCAATATCTAGTTAAGTGACACTGTAAACCCAAATTAAAATAATTAATTGGTTTGAGTAGGGTGAACTTAAATTGAATGAATTAGTTCAATCAAATTAACTTTTATGAGTATTTTGAACTTTTTCTTCTGGTTTCTCAAAGCTGACACATCTTAAGTAATCTGAATTGTTTCATTGTTTTACATTTATGAACTTGTTTCTTTAAATTTAAACGAGCATAAATTAAACTGAAACTGGGCTGGGATTTCTATTTGCAGCAATATACTGTGTGTATATATATATATATATATATATATATATATATATATATATATATATATATATATATATATTGCTGCATGTTAATGCTAACTTGTTTAATTGGTAACGCAATGCTTTGATAGCATATTAATGCTGTTCACCATGATGGTAACCCCCCAAAATCCCAACATAACAGAAGCTATTCTAAATTAGCATAGCAAAACATTAAACATGCTGGGAAAGAGAAATCCCAGTTCAGTTTCAGTTAAATTTAAGTTTGTTTAAATTAAAAGAAACAAGTTTGTAAAACTCAAAACAATGAGACAATTTAGATTTGCTGCTTAATATTTTAGTAGAAACTGATATATTTTGGAGTCTGGATCAGAGGAAATCTGGATCATCAACCTGAGGTGGCAGCGTGAAAACACATCCGTGAATGGGCGATCTGTAGTTGTGGCATCTAAGGTTGAGTCTGGATCAGAGGTAACCTGAGGATCCTCAACCTGAGGTGCCAGCGTGACCTCACAACACATCATTAACATGCCAAAGCATCAATGAACACGCAAAAACGTACATTAATCATAGACTGGTTTAGTGCGGACACATTTCTAAAAGCTAAATACTCAATGATGATCATCAAATTTAAATTGTCAATTTTTTTTTTAAATAGATGACCAAATCTATACCCAGGTGTCTATTCTGAGGTCCTGGGGCATCTGCTCCATTCATAATGCAGCCCTGCATCTAATTTCGATTTAAAAATGGTTTCACATGCATCAAACGCTGTGCAATTTGTTTGAATTACTGTGCAATAGCACTGCACTGTTGAATAATTACAACTCACTGTTATTTACATAAGAGCACTTTCATTGATTTGTCATGCCATTATCTTTCCCAATAACACTGCTCCACAATTACTGACTCTCTGCCCTTCTCAGATGACCCTGTAAAAGCTCTTAGTTCTCCACATGTCCGGAAGTTAACTCTTCCAAGCGGATCTATATGGTACATTATGGAATGCCAGGATGGGGGAAACGCAACTTAAAAAATAAATCAACAAATATGCAGGTAAACAGAACACAGACATCTCGAGAGTTGCTTTACTTTTGAATTGATACGGTGTCCTAAAACATTAAAATAAATGTACATTTAGCTGTGCACCTGGTTGTGTCATTTTCACTATTGTCTACAAACAACATAAACACAATTGAAACATCTAATTTTGGGGTTGATCTAAGATTTAAAATGTTTTAACGAGGTCTATTACGCTCACCAAGACTGCATCAAAAATACAGTAAAAAAAAGTTATGTGAAATATTATTCCCATAACCGTTTTCTATTTGAATCTATATATAAACATGTTTATTCAAAGCTGAATTTTCAGGATCATTACTCCAGTCATGTGATGTGTCATGTGATCCTTCAGAAATCATTCTAATATGATTTGCTGCAAGAAACATTTATTATGTTGAAAACAGCTGTGCGGCTTAATATTTTTGTGAAGTATACATTTTTAGCAGGATACTTTGATTAACAGAAAGACTCAATACAAACATTATAAATGTCTTTACTGCCACTTTTGATCAATTTAGTTAATCCTTGCTGAATAAATTTTTTTGGTAACTACAATAAGGTTTCATTAGTTAACAATAATGCTAATTTCAAAATACAAATGTTTTTGTATCTGTTGATATTAGTAATTTCACTGTGAACTAAAATGAACTAACAATGAACGAAATACTGTAAACAAATGCATTGCTCATTGTTAGTTCATTTTAGTGAATAATGTAAACAAATGAGAACTTATTGTAAAGTTAAAAAAACGTTTTTAATAAAAAACCCAACTTTTGAACGGTAATGCACGTAAAAGCTTCTTCTTTCAAACCAAATGAAGTTCCTTTCCCACAAAATCACTGTAATCTGTTTGTGTAAACCTTTACCCAAACAAGAGTTTACGAGCAAATCCCAAGAAATCTGAAGACTGACGGAGGAAATCTGACGTGCTGGATCTGGCCGATGGTCTAATACGAGTAAAGCCTTTTTGGTAGATTCAAGCATCCTTGTAGAAGTTTACAGTTACATAAAACTCATTTTCGAAAAGCAGTAACCATCATTTTTTTTTACATTAGTGTACTGATTAATAAATTGCATAATACTCTTTCCTCCTCATATACACACACAAGTTTGATGTGTCAAGATGTTTCCTTGCACTTATATGAGCACTACCTCTTGATTAGCATAATGAATTGCTTCCATCCCATGAAAAGCATGCAATCCCGTTTTAGCAACTGATACGTAAAAGGATTCATGTTTTGGAAGCTGTTGGAATATTCATATAAAATATTTTCCATATGAAATTATATGAATGCTAATGAGATCATGTTGGCAACAAAGACACAAATTTTCAAGGACCAGTGTTGGGTAAGTTACACTAAAAAAGTAATTAAATACCTATATTACTGTACATCTTCAACGGTGTAAAACGATTACTGTACTTAATCACTCTTTAAAAAGTATTGCATTATATATTACAAATTATCGTTGAACAATACAAGGATAGACATGAAACTGCTCTTTTAATTTAAAAAAAAAATATATATATAAAATTGCATACATTATTCTTGAACTGACCAGTGTTTAAAGGGAGTTTATATTAAAAATATACATTTTAACATTAGACGTTCAATTCTGATGTTAATTCCACTATTGTTTTATATACTTTTATGTTTATTTGGTAGCACTTTATTTTTACAGTCCTTTTCCGCATGTACTTACCATGTAGGCTACTTATTACAGTGATTATAATAACCAGGTAATAACTATATACTAACCTAAACCTAACCTTAACCAATGTAGTGGCCTTATATGAAGTACACTGTAAGCACACATACTGTAAAATAAAGTGCAATAATTGTTCTATAGTCTATACAGTATCAGTAACGAATTAAATAACATAAAAATTAAGAGTAATCCCTTACTTTACTTGAGGGAAAAGTAACTAAATTACAGTAATTAAATGACTTGTTAATGCATTGCACCTAGTACACAGAACAACGCTGACTAAAGTTTCCTAAAAATGAACAATTACCATTGCTCAGTTGATCATGGGTCTAAATTTGCAAACTAATCTAATACTGTCTCTTTTGTGACATTATGCAATGAACAAGAGGTGTGCGATGCTAGGTTTGAAGCACAATATAAAGCGCAACCCACAACTGTTCGTACCGGGCGTCAGGCTCTCGCTCAGGTAGTAGTCGTCAGGGTTGATAAACGGCAGCTGTTGCATCATGGACTGTTTGGGAATGAGGTACAGCACTTCTGCCACACGTCCATTCTCTATGACAGACATGCGTTTGACGGAGTTTGTGCGTTTGACCCGGGTGCGATCCACCTGCTGACTGCGTCCCGAGCCGCACAGTTTCCCCAGGCTGTTCAAAGTGGGAAGGGAAGGCATGGCTGCGGTGCACAAGAAGTCCTTAAAAAACACACAAACTTGGCCAAAAAATGCTTTAGGAATTAGTCTTCTCCACAACTGACTCAATATCCAGATCCAAAAAGCCTTTTGACCCAGCGGTCAAAATGTTCCAGCAGGTGAGCGCCAAACTTGAACCAACCTCTGGTCTTCAGAGTAACAAATCTTAAATCTTCAATTAAATGCTTACTCGTCACACTTCAGCGGTTGCCAGACGCAATGCTCCTGCTTCTGTGTCAGGTGAAGACCACAGGTGAACCCCAATCCAGAGTGGAGAGTAAGAAGTGGCTCGAATAGCTCCTTTCCTTCTCCTAAGCGGATTTACCCTGACGTCTCCCCCCCCCCCCCCCAGATTATCTCTTGGACGGGGTTTGCCGACGCCACCAGAGCTGCCGCACAAGCGCCCAGCTCAGAGCAGTTTAACAACACGACTAAAAATACCCTGATCTTGATCCAAATCTAGAATGGTCATCTTGGAGACAATTAGCGAGCCCTTATTCGCAGTTCGATTCTTTTTTTAGAAACTGCAGTTCGATTCTTTTTTTAGAAACTGCAGTCTGTTTTCTATTAATACAATTGAAATGTAATGCATGAGATTAGCTGAAAACAGATACTCAGAGATATAGATTAGTTATAATCCCACAAACTCCTTTAAATCTTTAATCACAGGATTTTCTAATTCAGCCAAAGAAAAGCGCGGTCAGAAAACGCAACAATCTGATGTAAGAACGATGAAAAAACTGTTATGATCTGGCAGCAATAATTAAAATGTTAATTCTTCATATATGTTTGCAGAGTCTGTAATCTTGAGCAATGCATTTTGTGATATACTATTATTAATATAAAGGCAGCTTTATTTGGCACAATAAAAAAATAATCAAACTGTTGTGGTTTAATTAATGTCTTATGAAGATGAAATGAGAGGTGTAATAACCGTTACAAGTTCATAAATCCCACCCAAACCACTCTATTTGTTCCCTAACGTCTGGAGAAAAAAGGTGAGAACAAATGGGCACGGGACATTTTCTGATTAAAAACAACAAATAAATAAATACATAAATAAAATAAAAGAGGAAACAAGGAACAGCAGTAATTTATTATAATAATTTTCTAGAGAATGTATTTAAAATGTCCAGGTAATAAAATATGGGATTGCTGAGTTTCACACTGCTTTTTTAATTTATTTTGACCTTCATCAAATATTGTAACTACAGCTAAATTTCCCATTGTGCTGCCTGGTGAAACTTCATTATGGGTTTTTGAGCTTTCTGCCAATTTTCTGGGTGAATTGGCATCCAGGCAACGGAAAAATAATAATAAATCTAATAATTAAAAAAATTACATAAATGATTAAGAAATAGACAACCGACTACTGATAAAAAACGAGTCCAGTAAACTATGATAGACATTAGTAATTATATATCAAACATTGCTTATTGCTGTTTGAAGAGCAGTGTTGGGGAAGTTACTTTTAAAAGCAATGCAGGACAATAGTGTTACTCCCTAAAAAAGTAACGAATTGCTTTACTTAGTTATTTTTTATGTAAAGTAATCCATTACATTACTTTTGAATTACGTTTTCTCACCTGGGCTGGCCTCGCTTGTTTGTTTTTTAATAACAAAACAAACAAACAAACAAGTTATATTTTGGCAAATGTAAAGGCCCTTTCACACCAAAGTGAAATGAATGAGCCTCGGGATAGAGAAAATGCAATTTCATGCCTGTACAGTAGAGCGCGCTGCTCAAACAAACCTTTCAGATATTTTTAAAGTAATGCATTACTTTATCAATTACTTGAAAAAGTTAATCAGATTACGTAACTTGTAATGTCGAAGAGTGCTTTAGTCGCTGTCATTGACTGACCGGGATAAATCACCAAATGATGACAAATCGTGGAGAAAGGCACTAACCTGCTGCCGTTATGATATTACAGAGTATGAATGAGATTTAAGAGACATGTGCTGCTCGGCAGAGGGTCTTAGATGCATTAGAGAGGCCGTGGCTCAGCAGTTTATACTTATTAAACACACACAGGCTCTGTTCCATAACCTACAAAGATGTGTATGCTAGCAATATTTTTAAGAAAGGTTGTACAGAAAGGTAATTATCTTTCATTTCTAAGATAACTTATTTTGGACAAACTGCTGCATCATACTTATCCTTTACAGTGAAGGTTATAACACACACATACACACACTTTATTTAATAACAATTTTTTTTTTTTTATGATAAATTCATCTATTTGAATAATTCTAAATTTCAATCAAAATGAAAAATCATGCCATTATCTTGGCACACCAGCTCATTGGGTTTTGGAAAAGAGCGTCAAAGGGTTTTGCAGATGCTGATAGAATTTATAATAGACTGAGGCAGATTAGAATTATGCATGTAATCTTTAAACTGTCAAATGTTGAACATAATTTACATGTCAACTGAAAATGAGATTTTAAAGGGAGGGGTGAAGAGAGATGAAGTTTAAAGTGAGTGAGTGAGTGAGAGAGTGAGTGAGAGAGAGAGTGAGAGAGTGAGAGAGTGAGTGAGAGAGAGAGAGAGATGTTGTTGAGAAGATTCTCATGATCTTCCTCTGCTTCTGTGATATAGGGCTTCATGAATAATAGAGCTCTGCTGTCTCCGTTAAATGAAGCTCTCTTCCGATCTCTCTCAAGGCCCTTTCACATGACCCATGCACTGCTTTAACCTCAACATGAAAGTTGAAAATGACACAAAAAGGGCAATTTTACAAGATTGTTAGTAGAAAGAGAGTGGGAAATGTACCATAAATGCTAAACAACATTTGTGTTTAGAACAGAAATGGTCTCTGTATAACGGCTTTGATACATTGCAGAAAGGAAAAATAACTTGCTGAACATTGGACTTTACTGACCGGGTGCTCTTGGTGAATTTAAATGAGTTCAAGAAAGGGTTTCATTGCATTGGACAATGTTGACGTGAATCAGTGAAAGGGCCTTCAGGCTGAGTGGTTGACTGATAGGGGTTTTCAGAAGCAGAACACAAAATACAGAGCTTATTTAGCCAATCTGAAACTCTGTACGTCTATGGTTTTGGCATAAGATTTGATGTGTCTTTGGAGTGCGAAATTTTGGAAAGAGGTTAGAAAAATGTCAAAATCACTTACAACACCTTTTATTACCGCAAATTAAACTAGACATTTCTAGAAGTTAACACTAATTTAGATCATTTGCATAACAGTCACTATAAATATGCATTACTTATCATTATCAATTATTATTATCAATGTTGAAATTGATTCTGTGATTTTTCAGGATTCTGTGATGAACAGAAAGTTCAAAAGAACAGTATTTATCTGAAATAGAAATCTTTTGTAACATTATAGGAATACATTTCATAATATATATTTATAAATAGAAAACAGTTATTTTTAAATTGAAAAAAACAAACAAAACAGGAACAGTATTACTGTTTTTACTGTATTTTGAATAAAAAGAAGAGCCTTCTTTTTATTTCCTTTTAAAAATCTTACCGACCTAAAACTTCTGAGCGGTGGTGTATAGAGTGCAAAAATATATTAAAAATAATATAAATAGATATGCATCGCTCGCTCGCTCACTCACTCACTCACTCACTCACTCACTCACTCACTCACTCACTCACTCACTCACTCACTCACTCACTCACTCACTCACTCACTCACTCACTCACTCACTCACTCACTCACTCACTCACCTCACTCACTCACTCACTCACTCACTCACTCACTCACTCACTCACTCACTCACTCACTGCTGTGATCCTAAAACTCGCCAAGTGACTTCCAGCTGTTTTTGTTTGTGGTCTCCGTAGATTGCCAAAAACTGATACATAAACTCTGAAAACATCTTTAACATGCCTCAAACTTGACACATGTACTTGGCATAGAAACCGCAAAAAGACTGAAGAGTTTAACATGCTCTTGAGCGCTGAAATCATTCATCCACTGATATCAGTTAAAGGGATAGTTCACCCCGAAAAATGAAAATTGTCGTCAACATTTACTCATCCTCAAGTTGCTCCAAACCTGTATCTCTTTTTTTCTGCTGAACACAAAAGATAATATTTTGAAGAATGTCATAAACCAGACAGTTCATGGGCCCCATTGACTGTTTCTTTTCCATACTATGGAAGTCAATGAAGCCCAACTGTTTGGTTACCAATATTCTTCAATATATCTTGTTTTGTGTTCAGCAGAGGAAATAAATTCAAACAGGTTTGGAACAACTTGAGGGTGAGTACATTATGACAAGTTTAACATTTTTAGGTGACCCCCTTAACGCATCTCCTGTGCTACAAAAAGACCACAGTGAATAAATGGGCAGGACAACATGTCCTCTTCATATATGTTTTAGATACCATCTACGTTAATGTTTTATCATTCAGATTTATATTTTTCCCTTCACTCTTCTCACTCCCATTGAATTCCATGTTCTCTACACACACGGGACAGACGAGTTTCTTCTGTGAAGTGGACCATACAGCAAATTAGCTTAGCACAAACTAACACAAGGTACAGTGGGAATAAATCTCTCTGCTGCAGAGCAAACCGAAAACTGATCCAGCTCCAGCGCACATATCAGAGACAACTCCCTCACAAAGGAAAACAATGAACACAAACCAAGCGTAAACACAAAGCCCCCAAGCCTCCTATAGAGAGAAACACATAAATCACACAGAACAAGACACTGGGAAGTCTGAGACAGTGCTTACCATCAAGTCCGAAGCAGGAGGTAATTTTTTGGGCGTAGTTGCACAGTCCATCGTAAGGAGGCTGTTTTTGCTGGTGCACTGCACTCTTATCCCCCATCTCTACTGACAAGCATATACACACTCTCACCCTTCAACCTCACACACTCACAGGACGGCCCCGGCAGGACATTCTGAAGCTGCGTCCTAATCAATTATTCACATTCGCACAGGGCCACATGCGCACACCAGACTCGTTCCCCCTCGCACACACACACACACACACACTCACGAAAGTGCTGAGGCGGTGTGTCCTCACTGCATGCGTTCTGGTGTCCGGACTGGGAGGAAGCGGAGGAGGAGACTCAGGTTACCGCGGTACCGGTTGCCAAGGATAGGTCGGTGATGCCGCAGTCTAACAGGTAGAAGTCTGATGTCCTGGTGCAGAGGCAGGGCGGGGCATTTACGGGATGCTGTCGGACACAGAGATGCAACAACACACACACACACTTAGTACATAAGAAATACTCTGCCCTAGTTGGCCTGCATTATTCAGCTAGGTTTGTCAATCACTGTGTCTGATATGGAAGTCGGTTTCTGTCACAGTTGATTAAAAATTGTGATTCTGTTTTAATAATGTGATATTAAGTCATCATTGTGAGTTAGTGTCTCGTAGTATTTTTGAGAAATCATTATTATGAGGGTTTCTCATTATTAGCAGATATGAAGTCATAACAAGAATGATTCTCGTTATTATAAAATACTAAGGTTTAATATCCCATTAATATTTTCTACAGAACCACATATTTTGTCAGATGGGATGAAAAACAGCTTCCGTAGACCGCAATAGCGATCAAATGATATTGCTTTTTTTTTCTCCATGGCTGATGCTGTCATCTTGTGGAAGGTTGACGATATAATGCTAATAACGCAGATCGGTAAGATTTTTTCTCTACTTTTATTAAGAAAGGATGCATTTAATTGATGAAAAGTGACAGTAACAACTTAAACATTGTTACAAAATATTTCTATTTCAAATAAATGACTTTCTATTCATCAAAAACTTCTGAAAAGAAAAATAATTACAGTTTCCAGCAAAAGATTAAGCAGCACAACTGTTTTCAACATGGATAATAATAAGAAATGTTTCTTGAGCATATTAGAATAAATACTGACGGATCATGTCATGTGACACTGACGACTGGAGTAATGATGCTGAAAATTGAGATTTGATTTTACAGGAACGCGCTTCACTTGGGAACATGGCCATCGCTCAATATAACACAGATATATTGATTTACCAATGAGAGCAACGGCATTAAAACGACAAAATGCTGATATGTGGGAAACGAAACCACTTGGACATTCTGCAAACCTCAGATCCATTAAACACCGCACCATTAATACGTTATGTGTATTTAATGGTTAAGTGGTTTCATAAGTGTCCGTGCGGAAATCTAACCCATGACTTCGGGGTTGGTTGCACAATGCAACAGAAAACATAGAAAATACACTTCTTTTAGGCCAGAACTACACGGATATGCTAATCCTCATCTAGACAACTTTCTCAGATAATGACCACATTTAGAAAAACAACAACAACCTAACAACACATTCACACTATATGCATTTTGCAGCCAAACCATCATCTGTTTCTACAGCAACTGTCTTTTAAATATAACCGTGCTGTTAGAAATAAACACTTTAGAGAAAAAGTGTGATAGCCCCTTTCTGCTATATAAATGTCTGGCTCCATCTGTTGGTTAACTAAAGAAAGTTTTGTTATTTCCACACACAGTATTTGTGTTATACCTTTTGAATCCATGAAATTCATTGTTTTTTTACATCTTCACAAAGAAAAAAAACCTTTTCTGACACATTATCATTAAATTATGACAGTATTTCAGTTCCTTATTGAGTTGCAGCAATTATTATGCTGCATATTATGGATGAGACAGTTCCCTTGTAGATGGAAACAGATTTTCACACTGCATATTACCAAAGAGCCTGATAATAAGTGCTTAAAGGTTAGTTCACCCCCCCCCCACCTCCCAAATAAATAAATAAATAAATAAATCTGTCATTATCTACTCCCCTTCATGTCGTTCCAAACCCGTAAGACTTTAGTTCATCTTCAGAACACAAATGAAGATCTTTTTGATGAAATCTTCCGAAGTCCCTCCGTTCATAAAGAGATCGTAAAACTAATCCATATGAATTGAGCGAAGAAGAGACTCGATCGCTTTATATGATAAACATGCTTTTATTCACACATAAACATTCATCAACTCACACATTAGTTGTGGTAAACTGAAGCTCAAGCATGTTCGCTTGATGTGCGAGAACCAATGAGGTTCATTCTCGTGTAACGCAGAACGTCTGAGCTTCAGCAAGAACCAATGAGGTTGAGCTTATGTTCGCTGATCAATATTTATTTGTGAATAAAAGCCTAAATTAAATCTGTTCATCACATAGATCGAGACTCTTCAGATATTTTGGACGAAACCACTCAATTCATATGGATTCGTTTTATGATCTCTTTATGAACTTTTTGAAGTGTCAAAGTGCTAATTGCGTATGGCTTCCAATGGCTACGCAAATGGCTAAGAAATAAATCAGATTTCATTAAAAAGATGATCATGGTCCTGCAGAAAAGACGCTTCACATGTCTCTTTAAGAGGCTAAGCTTGATTGCAATAAGTAATTATAATGATGGCATTTTTAAGCACTGTAAATAATAATAACAATAACAACAACAACATTAGGCTAGTCTATGGTCAGCAGAAACTCATTGTAAAATATTTGGCAAAGTTATTATATAGGCTCTATTACACATATTAGGCCTAATGTCAAACTTAAAAGATCAGAACATGCCAGCAACTAAAAACTTAACTTTTACAGTAAGACAAGTAGAAGGAAACATTAAATAAAGTTAATTGGAATGGGAACAATATACAAATATGTTCCCTTTTTTTTTTATCATTTGAATACTGTTGAGAAAAGGTTGTTAGGGAACTATTTAAACTAATAGTTACGAAGGTTAATATTGATAAGTTCAAATTTAGTAAGTTAACATTTAATACATAACATTAAGATTAACAGTTCATGTTACAGATACATATGTGGTTAAAACATTCTGTGTCATTTTGATTTGTGAATTGACTTCATTACCCAGGATGCCTTGAGCAATGGTAAAGGTCACGTGATGCACGGGAAGGTTTGTGAATGGCTGGTGGATTCGACAACGGCCATCTTGTGAACGATTTGCTGAACAAGCTCACGCTGTATTTTTTACTTTCGTTTTCCTTTTATTCATTAAACGTATGAAACGAAGCAACGTCTCACTTCGTTATTCCTAGTTTTCTAAGACGATAAATGTACAACATTTTTGGTGCCGAAAACCCGGAAAGCAGAAGACTATGAGTGACGAAGAGCGATCGACCGGTGTGGAACAATATGAACGGTCCAAAAGAAAGCGTCGGACCATACGGAGTTCCACAACGAGACTGCTGAACCAGATCGACGTTGAATTATTAAAGGAAGACAAGGATATCGATCGTGTGCGGGACATGTTAGCCGTGTTGTCAGCAAAGGAGGACAGTTTGCGCGAGCTGGACACCATAGTGGAGGAACACACTTCACTGGAGGACGTGGAGGCGGAGATTGAACTCGCAGAGGAATACAGAGACCGCGTCATCGAGATGAAAGCGCGAGCTCACCGAGTGATCCGAGAAAATGAAACTGTGAGTAACCCACGGCCTGCTCAGTCAAGTGATGGTAACGTTAGCGCAAATAAACCAACAGTAAGACTGCCCAAGCTACAAATTGAGAAGTTTAGCGGAGATGTTAGTGTGTGGCAGGAATTTTGGAGCCAGTATGAGACTGCTATTCATAGCAACATTGCACTTTGCAAAAAAGAAAAGTTTACCTACCTGAAAACTTATCTTACTGGAACAGCTGCAAAGGCAGTAGCAGGACTCACACTGACAGACAGTAACTATGATGCTGCAGTTGATATTCTGCAAAGCAGATTTGGAAGGAAAGATCTCATTGTAAATGCTCACATGTCAAAGCTTCTGAATCTCACTCCTGTAAAGAAATCATCGGATGTCAGTGCATTAAGGCAGTTATATGATGACTGTGAAATTCAAATCAGAAGCCTAGAGTCATTGGGAGTGGTATCAGACACCTATGGCGGAATGTTGTGCCCAATATTACTCCAGATGATGCCAGACGACATGGCTCTTGAATACAGCCGTCACAGAGGGGATGATGATGAATGGAATGTGCCTAATGTGTTGAAGTTTCTGCAGAAAGAGGTTCAGAGCCGAGAGAGAACTTTACAAATGATGAAATCATACAACCAGAGAGAAAACCAGTCTGCTAACAAAACATGCAGCAAATCATATTCAGCCAATGATGTGAAATCAAAGAAACCAAGCATGCCATCTGCAGCTGCACTACACATTGCTGACCAGAAAATGCTAAACTGTCTGTTCTGTGATAGCGCTGAACACAAATCTGAAAAATGTCCAGACCACCCGGTGTCAGCACGCAAGGAAAAGCTGAAGAAGCTTGGCAGGTGCTTTGTGTGTCTGGGGACCAAACACATCGCCAGGTTTTGCAGGTCAAAGTGCAGGTCATGTGCCACATGTGGAGGCAGGCATCATGCAGCCATTTGTGAGAAAAATGAAGCATCTCCACCTGCTGCAGCTGCCAACATTGACACTGTTATTTCCTCAGTAATTCCCCAAGCAGAGAAATGCAAACCTGACATTGAGAACACTGTGCTGCTACAAACTGCCAAAGCATGGGTCGTAGGACCCACCAGCAGGAAGATGGTCCGCTGCTTGCTAGATGGAGGCAGTCAGGGGAGTTTTGTGCATGAGAATGTGGTGAAGGCGCTGCAGCTACCTGTTACTAAACAAGGGACACTTACTCTTCACACATTTGGCTCCTCTGCTCCAACAACGGTGAGTCGCAACATAGTGAAGCTCAGTTTGGAGAATGTATGGGATAATCGGCAGGGAATTGAAATTGAGGCAGTTGTCACCCCCAAAGTGTGCACAGCTCTGATGAAAGTGCCTGGTGAACATATACAAATGGAAATGAAAAACAGAGGTCTTCAACTAGCAGACTGTGCTGGAGATGATAAACCTGAGCTTGCTGTGCTAATCGGCTCTGATTATTACTGGCAGATAGTATCAGGCAGAGTAGAGAGACTGACAAAGAGCCTAGTGGCACTGGAGAGCATTTTCGGATGGGCAGTGCAAGGCCCAGTAGCAGTGTCCAGCATGACAGAGACAACCTGCATGCATATTCAGCTCAGCGATGACGCACAGATGGATAAACAGCTGCATGCATTCTGGGAGCTTGAGTCCCTGGGCATCACAAATGAGAAGTCTGAGAGCTCAGAGGATGTAGAAGCGTTGCAGCGGTTCGAGGAAACCTCCATCTTCAAGGATGGGCGTTACCAAGTGGAGTTGCCATGGCGACAACATCATCCTCCTCTTCAAGACAATTACCGCATCGCAAAAAAAAGACTGGAGAGTTTGAAAAGGAAACTAAGCAAGGATGTCACACTCTACAGCAGATACAATGAAGTTGTGGAGGACTACTTAAAACAAGGAATGGCTGAGGATGTGCCAAGGGAGCATGCATCACCACCAGGCAGTCAGATATATTACTTACCTCATCACGCTGTATTGAGAGAGGATAAGGCAACAACGAAACTGCGGGTTGTGTTTGATGCATCATCCCACGAAGATAGAAGTCCCTCACTAAACGACTGTCTTTTAACAGGTCCCAATCTGAATCCAGATCTGTTGAGTATTTTGATCAAATTCAGACTGCATGAAATTGCATATATGGCAGATATCAAGAAAGCATTTTTGCAGATATCACTCTCAGAAAGAGATCGGGACGCTGTAAGATTTCTGTGGTTCACTGGACCACCAACAGAGGAGAAGGATGTGACGCTGCGCTTTCTCAGAATGACGAGAGTGGTGTTTGGAGCTTCGTCAAGCCCATTCTTACTTGCAGCCACCATAAGGAAGCATTTAAGACAGTACAAGCTCGAACACCCACAAGTGGTAGAAGCCCTCAGCTCCTCACTCTATGTCGATGATTTCATTTCAAGTGCAAGTGGGGTGACAGAGGCACATACAGTGACAACAACAGCCAGGAACATTATGTCTGCTGCAGGCATGGAGCTATGTAAATGGATGACAAACTCTCCTGAACTCAAAGAAAAATGGAAGGAAGGCTTGATGGATTGTGCTGTGCACCCAGAGTCACACGTGTCTGTGCTGAAGGTGCTGGGTATGGTGTGGAGACCAGCCACTGATGACTTTGTGTTCGACCTCAGGGGGCTGCTTGATATTCTGACAGAAAAAGAAAACACAAAACGAAGTGTTTTGCAGTCTTCTGCTCGCATTTTTGACCCTCTAGGATTCCTGACTCCTTTTACCATCAGGACTAAGTGCTTGTTCCAAGAGATGTGGGAGAGAGGGCTCAAGTGGGACGAGAAATTGCCACCTGATCTGACGAAGAAATGGCAACAGTGGTGCTCCGAGCTCCCTCAACTGCATCAGCTCTCAATCCCACGATGGTATCAAACACACATACCACGGCAGGACGGTCAAGAGTTAAGGCTACATGTGTTCTGTGATTCGAGTGAAAGGGCGTACAGTGCAGTCGCTTATCTTCAAGGAGAAACAAAAGAAGGAGAAGTGACCGCAAGCCTGATTGCATCCAAGTCCAGAGTGGCTCCTCTCAAAAGGATGACACTGCCACGCCTGGAGCTAATGGGTGCTGTAATAGCAGCCAGGCTGGGGAACACCCTCATGAAAGCACTGCAACTAGACAAGACGCAACTCAGACTATGGACAGACTCAATGATAGTGCTGCATTGGATTTGTGGTTCTGCTCAAAAGTGGAAACAGTTTGTAGCAAATAGAGTCACGGAAATCCAGTCTCTAACTGATCCACAGTCATGGTCTCACTGCAAAGGAAAAATGAATCCAGCTGATCTTCCCACCAGAGGTCTAACTGTGCAGGACCTGAAGCAGAGCACATTGTGGTGGAATGGTCCTTGTGTTCTGATGTCAACTGATCAGTTAGAGAACACTCAGGAAGATGTTCAGGAAGATGAGGTAAAGTCTGAACTCAGATCCAAATACCAGATTGCTGTACAGCTTGTTAAGCAAGACCAAGACTTCTTAAGCCCTGTTTTAGGTCTGGAGAAGTACAGCAAACTAAAGACAGTGCTCCGGGTAACAGCCTGGATAAAGAGGTTTATCACCAACACCCGCTCAAGCATAAAAATCAGTGGTGAACTGACGGCAGAAGAGCTGAATGAAGCAAATAAAAACTGGATAAAGGTGATTCAGAACCAGAGTTTCAGCTCTGAAATTGATCTGCTAAAAGCAGGGAAATGTCCCAACACTGACTCCAGAATCCGAGAGCTAAAACCATTTCTGGACGAGGATGAGCTGCTCAGTGTGGGAGGAAGGCTCCAGCATTCTGATCTCTCTTACAGAGAAAAGCACCCATGGATTTTGCCCAACAATCACCGATACACAGAAATGTTGGTGCAGTATGAACATGAGAAGATAATGCATGCAGGTGTACGAGACACTTTAGTGCAGACAAGAGAGAAGTATTGGATTTTGAGGGCACGACAGGTAGTGAAGAAGGTTGTGTCCAGATGTGTACTCTGCAAGAAATTCAAAGCAAAGGCTGGACAGCAGATTACCGCGCCACTGCCAAGAGACAGGATAACAGAGTCACCGCCATTTGAGATCACTGGTGTGGACTTCGCAGGGCCACTCTATGTCAAGACACAGAACGTTATGACAAAGTCGTATATAGCACTGTTTACTTGCGCTGTAACCAGAGCAGTGCACTTAGAGCTGGTCTCAGATATGTCCACAGAGAACTTCCTGTTAGCGTTGAAAAGATTCATCTCAAGAAGAGGATTATGCAAGGTGATTTATTCAGATAACGCCAAGACGTTCAAGAGAGCTGATCAAGATTTGAAGGAGCTCTGGAAAGGCATTAAAGATCCACGGCTACGGGAGTTCTTCTCAGAGAAAGGCATCACCTGGAGGTTCATCGCTGAAAGAGCAGCCTGGTGGGGCGGATTCTGGGAGCGGCTGGTTAGGTCAGTCAAAGTTATTCTCAGAAAGGTGCTAGGCAGAGCTAAACTCAACTTTGAAGAAATGTGCACCATTCTGACTGAAGCTGAAGCCATAATAAACTCGAGGCCGCTCACTTATGTGCATAATGATGTGGATGAGCCAGAGCCACTGACACCTGCTCATTTCTTGGTGGGTCAGAGACTGACCTGCTTGCCTCCTAAGCCATGTGCAGCCGAGACTAACCATCCAACAGCGAACAAGGAGGAGATGAACAGAAGGTGGCGTTACAGGCAACGACTTATGAACAACATCTGGAACAGATGGCGGAGAGAGTATTTGCTGAATCTGAAGTCGGCTCATCGCTGCGATACCCCTCAACCTTCGTTGCTGAAAGTCGGAGATGTTGCGCTCATCGGAGAAGATAACACCCCAAGACAGAGCTGGAGGCTAGGAAGAATTGAGGAACTGTTTCCAGGTCGTGATGGCCTTGTGAGGTCATGTGCAGTTCGCACAAGTTCAGGGACTGTTCTGCGGAGACCCATCCAGCTTTTATATCCTTTGGAAATCATATAAACTGTGGTTTATGGGGGGGAGGATGTTGAGAAAAGGTTGTTAGGGAACTATTTAAACTAATAGTTACGAAGGTTAATATTGATAAGTTCAAATTTAGTAAGTTAACATTTAATACATAACATTAAGATTAACAGTTCATGTTACAGATACATATGTGGTTAAAACATTCTGTGTCATTTTGATTTGTGAATTGACTTCATTACCCAGGATGCCTTGAGCAATGGTAAAGGTCACGTGATGCACGGGAAGGTTTGTGAATGGCTGGTGGATTCGACAACGGCCATCTTGTGAACGATTTGCTGAACAAGCTCACGCTGTATTTTTTACTTTCGTTTTCCTTTTATTCATTAAACGTATGAAACGAAGCAACGTCTCACTTCGTTATTCCTAGTTTTCTAAGACGATAAATGTACAACAAATACATGGTTTAAAGGTCAACATGGAATCAAAATTAACTAAATACATCAGTGCACATTAATGTTTGCATTCATAATAATTATTTTTTCTACAAACTTTTTTAGTTTCAACCCCTCCAATCCATTCTGTTATAAAAGGCCTACCAATTTACATTGGGCTGGGTTGAATATGCTATCTCACTCATCAATATGTCACATCACAAAAGTGAGTTGTATCATGTTGACTTTAACCTGTTCACTGGTTGTGAATGCATTCATACAACTAACCGGTTGTGACTGCTACTGGCAGGTTTCTTGGCAGGTTGGGGTTTTCTGGTGGAAACATTTTAACAGGCCACAGACACAATCTATAGTGTTGAGAGTGAAAATGTGCAGGCATAAAGACCCAAACTTGGCCCGTGTGTCAACAGCAGCAGCCTTAGAGATTTTTAAAAGAGAAAATAAACTGGCCATCCAGTAAGAAGTGAAATTCATAGTTTAAAGTTTGAACTGACCGGGTGCTGCCATCTTGTAACAGTTAAATACACCAGCTCCACTAACTTCTTTCCTTCAGTCACCACAAACTTCATCCACTGTCAGAGTAAAACAAGAGTTCAGAAAACATGAGGGCTGCATTCGAAATCACACTTTCCTACTATAGGCTATAGTAGACAGAAAACAGTATGTGACAAAAGAAGTATGTCTGAATTCACAGTACTCTTAAGAAAGTAAGAAAAAAAGCACTCGGATGACCTACTACTTCAGGCGAGATTCTGAAGTGTGCACACGATGGACACTTTGCTATCCCATGAGGCCACAGGAGAGGATTAGACGTAACTGATGCTGGCAGGTCACATGATAATGAGTGCTTCAAGATTACATTCATACTATATGGAATGTACTTCAAGTAATTACTATTCAATATACGTACCTCCTCAAGAAAGTATGCAATTTCTGATGCAGCCTAGATTTCTACCGGAAGAGACCCGTATCTCACCTGAATCTCCTGAAATGAAATATTAGCAATATGCAATAATCCAAAAACATATATATTTAGTCAGAATAAACTGCACTGCAAAACTAATTCAGAACATATTTGAAGAAAGCAAAATGTTTTAATTGGGACGGAGTGAAATGAATTAAAGTAAGCCACAGGACAGAGCAAACCTCATTACAGAGATTGCAGAATCAAGCAACTGAGATCACATGACATAGCATCCCGAAAATGGTAACCGGTTAACAACTTTGTTCTTCTAAAAAGTGTCATATTGTGACACCATGGCAGTGACACTCAAATTTAACAGAAGATATGTCCTGACACGTCTGACATGTGAGCTACATCTGTACAAGAAATGGGAATAAATCAGTCAAGCAGAACAGTGATAGGGTCTAAGCAGATGAATTACATATTTAGAGAGAGACAACTTTACAGGAGAAAGCCGAGAATATTTTTTTAACAGATGGAATACATTGCTTTACAACTTAAAAAAAAAAATAGACACCATTAAAACAAAGACCAATTTTTCTGAGGCGTTTAACTCAAAACCAGAACTGCAGAGGTTATAACTGAATACTGCATTTAAAATAAGGCATTACAAATATCACCATAAATAAGCAAAAGTAGAGAGAAAAAAACCTGAATGGAAAGGGTTAGGAAGGTGATATGCTTTCCTCTGCTGCATATGATCAAATATGACCTTGCATGCATTTCACACCAGACATCACTACTGTTATAACTGTACATTTGTATATACACAGTTCAGAACTTGGTATAAAATGTGCATGATCAAGAATAAAAAAAAAAGCATGATTTTTTTCATTCTCTCTGAAACAGACATGCTGCTCCTATATGACTATACATCCTTTGGTTTTTAAAGAAAATTAAATAAAAAAGACAGACATTTAGCTTTTATGCACATGTAAATTGGATAAATAGACTAGTGTGCAATTCTTGAAAATAAATGCAAACCTTGATGTGACGCAGCTTTAAACATACACTTGTATTATGGATGGAAAAATGCAAGGTAACGATTGAGATACATAAATCTGAACCCTGTAAAGATAGTTAAATCAAGCCACGAAGCCAAGGCTATCAGCTCTCCAAAAATTAAATAAAAAACCCAACCCTATTTCAAGCTGTGCCCCTTCTTTGCCAAATGTACACAGTGTGCATTAAGCTCAGCATGTCCTTTACAAAGAGCAGGAGCAGATGAAGAGCGGCCTGATGAATAACACTATTGCTGGTATAATTACACAGTCACATATTGCAAAAGTATCATTTTAAAGATCCCTTATGAGGAAGCAGATAAACTCTAAAGTAGTTTTAAAAGGAATTGTTCACCTAAAAACAAACATTTTGTCATCATTTACTCACCCTAATGTTGTTCTGAACCATTACATTTCTCACTTTTCCAGTATTACAAAAGTGATCCATATGACTTGCGCCTTATGTTCCAAGCCTTTCAAAAAAGTACAATATCTTTGTGCCAGAACATATCGAAATTTAAAATTCCATTCACTGAAATTCTTTTGACTTTAACTTTAGTTCACCCAAAAATAAATATTCTGTCATTATTTATTCTCACCCTAAAGTTGCTCCAAACCTGCATGAGTTTGTTTGTTCTGTTGAACACAAAAGATGATATGTTGAAGAATATCAGTAACCAAAGAGTTGCTGGTCCCCATTGACTTTCATAGTATGAAAAAAAAGAAAAAAAAGGTTTTGTGTTCAACAGAACAAAGAAATTCATACAGATTTAGAACAACTTGAGGGTGAGTAAATGACAGCATTTTTCTTTTTGGGTGAACTCTCCCCTTAAGAATTAAATGTTTCCCTCTTAGTTCACACAAATGAACTTAGACTGTCTGCACCGCAGACAGTTATATGCACCGCTTTTATGGTACTTTTTGCGTAAATCCTCATTCATATTTACTTCACGGAAAATTATGCGATCGAACATTCTGCCAATTCAAGCAACAAAAACAATCTTTTGAGTTTTTAGGTGAACTACTCATTTAAAACTAGTTTTTAAATCAATAATAAATACATGATGATACAGGATGAAGGACACAGCTACTGTCTAGCTGGCACCAAGGCACACACACATAACATGTCAAGTTAAACAGCTAAAATGGTTTCGGAACACTGTCGGGAACATACATGATGAACAGCTCTCTGGAAATGCACCAGTGAAAACTGGTTTGAGTGCAAAATGTGCCCAGTCTCAAATCAATCCAGTCCGCATTGCTTCCGGTTCGCTTTAAAAGAAAAGTGTCGGCAAACAATGCCGGAAAGAAAAAGAAAAAGAGAGGATTTGTTTAAAAACGTTGCTCGTTGTCTAGTTCTCCAATTATTTAAAAACAGCTAGACTTTGAATCCTGAGTTATTGCAATGTTTCATTACAAATTAACTTATGTTGCTTTTGACATTTGCATTCACACTATTTTTCTCAAAAGAACAGAGAACAGATGGCAGTATCTTTGATACTGTAAATGACAAACAATAATCATTAATTCAATATTTAATTTAATTTCACTATTTGAATCAAATTGAAGTCAATTTCTTTTTTTTCCCTACTTTTGAACATAATTTTTTTGGCATTACCATTCTTTTGTTCGGAAGTTATAGTTTATTTTCTTTACATATGAATGCTACAAAATCCTCTCTCTCCTTTCCACATGGGCTGTTCCACGAGTCATAATTCTCCTCTTCGGTGCCTTTAAAACAGTACGCTCAGTCATAGTTATGGAAACATCCCAGAGATAACACGAATGAAGCATCCTTGAATGCGAGTCCTGCCGCAGGCAGCAGTCTTGTCGTTCCGGTGTCATCCGCCCCCTTTCGTCTGTTTATTCATCTGTTTGTGTCCGGCGCACAACCGAGATAATCAGGGGGAAGTGGAGGCGGACGCATGGAACTTCACAAAAGCGATAGCCGCGAGCTCTTTGCAGAATTCCTCCAGAACAATAACCCCCTCGAGCAAAGTCACATGATCAACGCTGTAAGACAAAGTTGAACCTCTTTATCACAGAAAAACAGACGCACAGTAAAGAAACAAGTCTCTGATCAGGCTGCACGATAGGGCTAGGCATTGCCACACATTTCAAAATTCGTTTTCGAATTCACAAGCTTGTGTTGTGATTCATTTCAGATCTCGATTTGATTTCATATTTATTCATTTGGATATATACAGTATCAGGTAAAGTACATGTAAATGTTCTTAAGGGTGGAAAAAATCTCTCTTAACTGACACTGAAGACATTGGAGGCAGGTTAAAAATAATGTTTTGTGTTCATGAATCAACTAAAAAAAGACCAAAAATATAGATTCTTGAGATATCAGTTCATCAAAATGAGAATAGATTAAAATCAAGAAATCAATATTTTTTACCCAGTGTTACTGTATGATATATATATATATATATATATATATATATATATATATATACATATACATATACATATACACACATTATATATATCTATTATTGGCAAAAGGAATGTTTGGAAATGTAAACTGATAATTCCTACTGACATACTACCGCAAAATATATAAATAACTTGTTTAAAGCCATTTTTTTGGGTGAAAATATTTAACGTGCCTAAGAATTTGCACAGACCTGTATATACTAAATATATATATTTAACTTACACTTTCTGTCTATGGCATTTTATGCATTCATGTTGGAAAATTTAATCTTTGCTCATGATTTTTGAGTAAATAAATACACATACATAAATACATCCAAGCCTTACCTCATCCCCTCTGGCTCTAGTCCCAGCAGTCTCTTCCTCACCAGGAGGAGTTTAGGGGTGAACTCAGGGATGCGGTGAGTTCGCAACATCAGATCGCCAACCACCTGATCAAACCATCAACACAAACAGTGGGTTAAACAGTTTTTGAGGTGTCTAAAAAATAAATAAATAAATAAAAAAACACTTATCCAGTCATTCAAACTATCCAACAAAAATGCCAGTCATATAGCGCTACACTAAATGACACATGCCGTCTAACACACTATATGAAGATGTCCATTAAAATGGCTAGGTTTGCTCCTTGGAGACTGCAGAGCTAGGATCATTCAGTGTGGAGAACAGCAGACGTACCCTGACGATGACTGAGAAGAGAGACCTGCAGCCCGGCGCCAGGTTAATGTACGGGTCCAGCAGGAACTCATGAAGATGAGCATGAGGCAGCAGAGACAGCTTAGACAACACAGACGTCACCTGCAGGTTTACATCATACGGCTGGATGGAGACAGTGAAACAAAGAGAGACATCAGGAGGACATCCATCATCCAAAGATAGTTTTAATGCAAATGCATCATTTTACAAATGTATTATCTATGTCTAAAATGACAAAAACACCATTTAAGTGTTATACAGTAGAAGCAGTAGAAGTTTTGGGTTATAGTGCAAGTCGTATGTTCAACTTTTGTGGTGTTTTTTGTCACGTTGAGAGCTATCACACATCAGTTCACATACCTGATCGAGGATTCGTCCCATTCTGTCAAACAACACTTTGAGGAAGTGTCCTTCGAAAAAAGGACTGTCCAGATCACACTTCTCAAAGGGTTTTGGACTGGTGCGCCAGTCCCACTTCTGGCAAACTCCACAATAGTCCCGAAACTGTCAACATGCAACCAAACATGATGATAATCACTCCAATGCTTGAGTCAATGTTAGCATGTTGTACTGCATGCTCAAATAAATAGAGCAATTTTTATAGGGCCATAGAGACTCAGTGTTACACATTTTATTCTATAATTAGGGCCCAAGCCTTGAAAAGGCGAAGGCCCTATTGTTTTCCTCCGGATTATTCTTCTTTATTAGGGCCCAAGCCTTGAAAAGGCGAAGGCCCTATTGTTTTTCTTCGGATTATTATTTATTATTATTATTATTATTATTATTTTACTACCTTTTGGGCACTTTTGGGGGCCTTAACGTGCTCAAAAACTCTTGAAACTTTGCACAAATGTCAGAACCTGCGGCCATCAGGGCCCGACTGAAGCTGGGACCCGGGCGTGGCAGGGGGGCTCGCCAGCGCCCCCTGGAATGGGATTCAAAAACATGTCCATATCTCAAACACGCTTGCATGTAATAATATGAAACTCGGTACACATATAGATCTCATCGGGCCGAACAACTTTCGTGCTCTAAGTTTTACGCCAGTCCAACAGGAAGTCGGTTATTATGGGCTGGATGGAAACGCATGTTCTGGCATTTGAAACACTTGTCCTAGAGAATTCATCGGATGACCACGAAACTCGGTGTGCATGAAGTCAAGACATGGAGGATGCTAAATTGCGAGGGGATTTTTGATATCTCGAACGGTTTGGCCGTGGCGAGGAAACAAATTTATGGCGAATATTGGAAACAGGAAGTGTGTTATAACATCCTCATACATTAACTGATCTTGATGAAACTTCAGCAGTGTGTTTGTTGTAAGAGGCCGATCACATGGATGTGACTATTGTGAGTCAAAGTTATAGCGCCACCAACTGGCAGCAGGAAGTGTGTCACTTTCAAAATGCTTTGAAATCACCCTCTTATTTTTACCCGATTTGCTTCAAACTTCATCTGTATAATGTAAACACACGGCAGATGTAGACCTGTGAAAGGATTATTGATATCTTAAATACTGTTGCCATGGCAACGCATCAAACTTTAATATTCTTTTTGGGTGCATTTGAGGCTCTTAACATGCTTCAAATTGCATGAAACTCAACATGCATATCAGATTTATTAGGTACTAGGCATGTGTGAAGTTTCAGAAACGGGCGTGGTAAGGGGCTCAGTAGCGCCACCTTTAGTCAAAAATGGGGTATTAGTTTTACCTACAGTAACAAAAATCTGTATTTATATTTATCTCCCCGAGCCGGACAACTTTCTAATTTACAGTCATTAGCTCCGACCAACAGGAAGTCAGATATTTTGGTTTGAATGTGATTTGATGGGAATTTTGCCAGTCTCTCTCAGTGTCTGTGTGTGTGAGAGAGGAGGGGGGCTTTATTTTAACCCTTTCTCTGCTGTGTGGGACTTCTCGGGCACTTTTGGGGCCCTTAACGTGCTCGAAAACTCTTGAAACTTTGCACACAGGTCAGAACCTGCGGCCATTAGAGCCGGACTGAAGCTGGTACCCGGGCGTGGCAGGGGAGCTCAACAGCGCCCCCTTGAACGTGGTCCGAAAAACTTGGTCCATATATCAAACACGTTTGCATGTAATAATATGAAACTCGGTACACATTTAGATATCATCGGGCCGAACAACTTTCGTGCTCTAAGTTTTACGCCAGTCCAACAGGAAGTCGGCTATTATGGGTTGTATGAAAACGCATGCCCCTGGAATTTGATATACTCCTCCAAGAAAAATTATCCTATCGCCACCAAACTCAGTCAGCATGAAGTAAAGACATTGAGGACGCTAAATTGCGGACGGATTTTTGATATCTCGAACGGTTTGGCCGTGGCGAGGAAACAAAGTTATGGCGAGAAAAGAAAAACACAATGTGTTATAACGTCTTCATACATTTATTGATCTTGATGAAACTTCAGCAGTGTGTTTGTTGTAAGAGGGCGATCACATGGATGTGGCTATTGTGAGTCAAAGTTATAGCGCCACCAACTGCCAGCAGGAAGTGTGTTACTTTCAAGATACTTTTGACTAAAGTGGGGGGGTTATTTTTACCTACAGTCACAAAACTCGGTCTGTATATTGTGCTTATCGATCCGGACATCTTTCTCATTTACAGTCATTAGCTCCGACCAACAGGAAGTCAGATATTTTGGTTTGAATGTGGTTTTGTCTCTCTCTGACAGAGTTCCCCCTGCCATTCTCTCTCTGTGTGTGTGTGTGTGTGTGTGTTAGTCCAGTGAGATACTGGAGGAGGAGGGGGGGGGGGGGGGGAGGAGGGAGGGCACACACACAGACAGCCCCCCCCCCCTTTTCTGTGTGTGTTTGTAGGGGAGCAGAAAGACTCACACTGATACAAGCTCTAAAGCAGACTTCTTCTCGACAGTCAAAGCGGGGTTACGGTATTGCCCGTCGTGCACAGAAACCCGAAAGGCAACGGGGTGGCGGCTTTTTATATATATATATATATATATATATATATATATATATATATATAAATAAATATAGCTGCAAGCAGCGATGGAGGGCCCAAGCCGGTGGCAGCGCCAGCCCGGTGCCTATAGTGTAACTAAAGGCACCAGGGTGGCGGTGCCACCGGCTTGGGCCCGTAATCGCTGCTTGCAGCTATATTTATTATTATATTACTACCTTTTGGGCACTTTTGGGGGCCTTAACGTGCTCAAAAACTCTTGAAACTTTGCACAAATGTCAGAACCCGCGGCCATTAGAGCCAGACTGAAGCTGGTACCCGGGCGTGGCAGGGGGGCTCGACAGCGCCCCCTGGAACGCGGTCCGAAAACTTGGTCCATAAATCAAACACGCTTGCGTGTAATAATATGAAACTCGGTACACTTATAGATCTCATCGGTTCATATATCCTTCGTGCTCTGACTTTTTACCCCAGCCCAACAGGAAGTCGGCTATTTGGCGTAGTTTAAAAAACACATGCAATGGAATTTAAAATACTCCTCCTAGACGATTCAAACAATCACCACGAAACTCGGTGTGCATGAAGTCAAGACATGGAGGATGATAAATTGCGAGGGGATTTTTGATATCTCGAACGGTTTGGCCGTGGCGAGGAAACGAATTTATGGCGAATATTGGAAACAGGAAGTGTGTTATAACATCCTCATACATTAATTGATCTTGATGAAACTTCAGCAGTGTGTTCGTTGTAAGAGGCCGATCACATGGATGTGACTATTGTGAGTCAAAGTTATAGCGCCACCAACTGGCAGCAGGAAGTGTGTCACTTTCAAAATGCTTTGAATTCACCCTCTTATTTTTACCCGATTTGCTTCAAACTTTATGTGTATAATGTAAACACACGGCAGATGTAGACCAGTGAAAGAATTATTGATATCTTAAATACTGTTGCCATGGCAACGCTTTAAACTTTTATATTCTTTTTGGGTGCATTTGAGGCTCTTAACATGCTTCAAATTGCATGAAACTCAACATGCATATCAGATTTATTAGGTACTAGGCATGTGTGAAGTTTCAGAAACGGGCGTGGTAAGGGGCTCAGTAGCGCCACCTTTAGTCAAAAATGGGGTATTAGTTTTACCTACAGTAACAAAAATCGGTATTTATATTTATCTCCCCGAGCCGGACAACTTTCTAATTTACAGTCATTAGCTCCGACCAACAGGAAGTCAGATATTTTGGTTTGAATGTGATTTGATGGGAATTTTGCCAGTCTCTCTCAGTGTCTGTGTGTGTGAGAGAGGAGGGGGGCTTTATTTTAACCCTTTCTCTGCTGTGTGGGACTTCTCGGGCACTTTTGGGGCCCTTAACGTGCTCGAAAACTCTTGAAACTTTGCACACAGGTCAGAACCTGCGACCATCAGGGCTGGGCTGAAGCTGGTACCCGGGCGTGGCAGGGGAGCTCAACAGCGCCCCCTTGAACGTGGTCCGAAAAACTTGGTCCATATATCAAACACGTTTGCATGTAATAATATGAAACTCGGTACACATATAGATCTCATCGGGCCGAACAACTTTCGTGCTCTAAGTTTTACGCCAGTCCAACAGGAAGTCGGCTATCATGGGCTGTATGAAAATGCATGCCCCTGGAATTTGATATACTCCTCCAAGAAAAATTATCCTATCACCACCAAACTCGGTCAGCATGAAGTCAAGACATTGAGGACGCTAAATTGCGGACGGATTTTTGATATCTCGAACGGTTTGGCCGTGGCGAGGAAACGAAGTTATGGCGAGAAAAGAAAAACACAATGTGTTATAACGTCTTCATACATTTATTGATCTTGATGAAACTTCAGCAGTGTGTTTGTTGTAAGAGGGCGATCACATGGATGTGACTATTGTGAGTCAAAGTTATAGCGCCACCAACTGGCAGCAGGAAGTGTGTTACTTTCAAGATACTTTTGACTAAAGTGGGTGGGTTATTTTTACCTACAGTCACAAAACTCGGTCTCTATATTGTGCTTATCGATCCGGACAACTTTCTCATTTACAGTCATAAGCTCCGACCAACAGGAAGTCAGATATTTTGGTTTGAATGTGGTTTTGTCTCTCTCTGACAGTTCCCCCTGCCATTCTCTGTGTGTGTGTGTGTGTGTGTGTGTGTGTGTGTGTGTGTGTGTGTGTGTGTGTGTGTGTGTGTGTGTGTGTGTGTGTGTGTGTGTGTGTGTGTGTGTGTGTGTGTGTGTGTGTGTGTGTGTGTGTGTGTGTGTGTGTGTGGGGAGGGAGGGAGGGAGGGCACACACACAGACAGCCCCCCCCCCTTTTCTGTGTGTGTTTGGAGGGGAGCAGAAAGACTCACACTGATGCAAGCTCTAAAGCAGACTTCTTCTCGACAGTCAAAGCGGGGTTACGTTATTGCCCGTCGTGCACAGGAACCCGAAAGGCAACGGGGTGGCGGCTTTTTATATATATATATATATATATATATATATATATATATATATATATATATAAATATAAATAAATATAGCTGCAAGCAGCGATGGAGGGCCCAAGCCGGTGGCAGCGCCAGCCCGGTGCCTTTAGTGTAACTAAAGGCACCAGGGTGGCGGTGCCACCGGCTTGGGCCCGTAATCGCTGCTTGCAGCTATATTTATTTATATTTATATATATATATATATATATATATATATATATATATATATATATATATTTTATTATTGTAAATCTTATAACAAGTGTAATGCACTTTTTGCCAATTTGAAAATTATTTTATTTATTTAAAAATAAACCTTATTTATATAGCACCTTTCAGACAAAGTTCTTTACACAATAAAAAAATTACAATCAAATATCAATTGGAATATCCCATCCAATAAAAACAAATACATCAATCATAAGAGGAAATCAAATATCAAATACAATCACAGGAATCAAATACAACGTCTGTAAACTGTCAAATAAATCCAATAAAGCTTGTATATATTTTGTTTCGAATAAAACAAAATATATACACACCTCAAAAAAATTAAAATCATAAATAATACAAATATATGCTGTATTTGCAACACCAGTGTCACTTCAAAAGTGTTTGGGTTATGAAATTAAATAAATGTATATGTACTTAATTTTATCATAATGCATCTATCAACTAAAGATATGGAATATATTGAATATTCACCACATTTTGTTCAATTTATTTGATTTCTTCCTTACCTGTCTGTGTGCATCTCTCAAGTAGGTGTCATAGCCTGTGCCCTCAACCTGATTGGATGATTTTGCCTCATCAGGCACCAAACACAGGAAACTACAGCGGGAGAACACAGAATTATTATATGGAAAGTGAATATTTATCACAAAATTATAAATCTGGGATATCACAACAGAGGGTATCCTGTGGTACCTGTTAACTATTTTGTGAACCTCCGTCTTCCCATCAGGCTTTGCATGTTCTGTGCTTGGTGGCGGAGAGCAGCTTAACCAATCAGGGCTAGATAGTCTGTTATCAGGTGAAAGATCTGAGAACAGCGGGTCTTCTTCCAGATCTCTGGGGAAACAATACAAATCAATGTAATTAGACCATTACACGTATACTACATCTCAGAAATATCTGCTATGATCTCTGAAGATTTACAAGAGATGACCCAAGAACAAAAAAACAAGGAACTGTAGTATAAAGCATCACTACAGCTCGATTTTTTTAAAGGAACAAATATGTATAACTACTGTAGTGCAACACCACCATTATATAGTCCCATTTATTAGAATGAGTGATTATGGATTTATGCCTGGCACATTTTTGATTACTCAGACCCATTACTTAAAATGCCTCATTAATGCGAGGCAAACAACCAATATTATTTGGTGCAGAATTGTTTATTCAGATTCTTATTAAGAATATATGGAACTATTTATTGAACATTGTCTTGCTGTTGTCAGTGTTTTATAAGTGCAATAAGCAACATTCCTCCGCACTTTGTGATTCAGCACAATATCTGAATCAGTTTAATGATATTAATGTGTGTCCATTTGTTTAACAAAGGAATGAAATTATGTTGTATGAGGCATTTTTTTAAAGGTGGTGTGTGTCATAATGTGTCTGTTGTCAAACAGGTTTCCCCACTCTCCTGCCATTGATCGCCAAACAGTTAGTGCTGTCCTAAACTCAATGCATTGGTTGTGAAAATGTTGCACTGTAAGCTAAAACAAACAGAGCAATTTTTTTTTATTGCCACAGTGTTTCACTTTTTCAGGGAAAGTCACCCTAAATTATGTTTTCTGCATATTGAGTATAAAAAAATAAATAAAAAATAAATCACACTTTACCTTTAATTACTAATTAATTAGTATCATTATACAGCAACCAATCCAAACACATTTAAAAACTTTGGTTGACTTGCATTTAAGTTTTATTCATTCACAAATTGCAGTGCATTTATGATCATGCATGTTCTAGAAGCATGATTGATCAGAATGATCTGGAAGTTTAGCAGCAGTGGAGACAGCAGCTCTTACACGGCGTCATGTGGTTGGCCGTTCTCCATGTGCTCGCGCTCCTCTCGTTCCTCCGGCTGTTTGTTCTCCATGTAGTTGCGCTCTTCCAAGCAGCGCAGCACCAGGTTCTGCAAAATGTGCTGACACGGTTTCTGCAGCAGATGCTCAAAGAGCCGTAGAGTCATGATGCTTATCTAGAACCAGACACAGAACCAGAACTTCATGAACATAACATACCTTAAGAATTGCTGCAGTAAATCTAGAATGCATTGACATCCAATGACTGTGTACGACTTCTCGTTTTAATTAATAGTGCTGACACTCATCTTTTAATTTTAAATGTAGATCACGGTACAATTAACATATGGAACCACAGAGGCTTTGCTAGATCAGGGGTTCCCAACTTTTTCATCAGCTCTAAACCTCTATAATATATTTCTCATACTTTTTGAACAAACATTTGCAAGACTTCACTATAGAAATTTTAATGTTCAGTTACTTTGTAAGATTTTACAACTTTCCATGATTTTTGCATTTCTGGAAACCACCATTTTAAAAATCCAAAGGTATAAAACATGATTTAAAATTGAAGAGGCATTCTAACCATTCAATAAATAAATTAAGGATGCACTGATATGGAAATTTTGGCAGATACTGATAACCGATAATTCTTTATATTTGAAAGCCGATAACCGATATATTGGCCGATAAATCTAAATCCAAATGTTTTATATCATTTTTGAGAGCTAATTACAAAAACAAAAGTCTCACTATTAAAAGCCATGTCCCAAGCACATAATTATAATGTTCTCATTATCATTTTATATCGTCTATATGACAGCACATGTTTTTGTATTTTAAACTGTATTTTCCTTTTTTGAAGTGATTCCAATCTTATTTCAAGCAGTTCAAAACCATCATGATGAACAGTGCGCATCTGAAGAGTCTCAGCTGAAGGAAATAATCCATTGTTTATTGGCTTTAATATATCGGACACATTTTCTTATTAGGCCGATAACGGAAACATTATAAATGAACATATGCCAGCCAATATCGATACGGTGGCCGATATATTGTGCATCCCTAAAATAAATAACAGCTATATTGAATATACATCTAATTTAATAATAACAATACATACATATTATGTTGTATGTTAATGTTTGACCCTGCCTTTAGGAGCTCACAAAACTTTTAGATCATCTGGTCAAAGAAGGATGAAATGCATCGAGTCATGGTAGCCAGGGTTACCTCATCTGACAAGTGGTCACAATGTTCTATGAGTCTGTGTCTCAGGGGATGCTGGGTAATGCCAGCAAGTGTCTCTGGCCCCGTTCCCTCTCCCAACAGAAAGTAAATGGTCTCCTGAAGTAGTGCTTCTGACGTCACCTGTCTGATGATCCTGTTTAACAGGGCTGTGGAAGTCAGAATTCCAACCTCTGAGCTGGAATGAGACAAAAATGAAAAGAACGAGAAAGCGTGAGAAAGAAAACTAATTTGTTCTGTTCAATACATAGCTTTGGGGTCTAGGTGCAATTTCAAAGTCTGTAAGACTGCAAACAAACCCGACTCCCGAGATAGCTTAAATACTTACGTTTGCATCAGCTGAGGCTCCATTATACTAACAAAGAACCGTTCTCTCACGGTCCGGGCCAGAACTGCAGCAGCCGTCTAACGTTACAGAGCAAAACCAAACATTTTACCAAACACACACCTCAATATGAGAATTTTCATCCTGTTTATGAAACTGCCAATCTGATATGGACAAAAATGTTTATGTATTTATATATTTTCTTGCAATTTGTAGACAGATTTTGAGCATGATTCAGTATTTACCCATCTTCTGGTTTTTTATTAAATTGTCTTTACCTTCTGAGCCTCTTTGATAAGCTGATCACAATAGTCCAGCCATGACAGGAAGGAAATAAGAGCACGTTTGCCCACAAAAGCAGCAGCATCCTCCTTTAGATTATACGCATCCAGCCTACAAAAACACACACTCTCAATAAACATTCAAAACAGTTTCACGTATATCTGGGCAATAGAGCGAATGTTCACAATATATTTGTGATGATTTTACTGGTAATAAAAATTCATCATTATTATCACATTCAATATTACAGAGATGTTTTTTTATTTAAATGAAATGTATAAAAATATAGAAAATAAACAACTTTTTGTATTAAGTTAAAATATGATGTATAATATTATATTATACATGGAATCCAGTTGTAATAGTAGTAGTAGTGTAGTAACAAAAAATACTGGAATTTAGAAACCAGTGACAAGAAATAAATGACAATTAAAAAAATAAATAAAATAATATAAGTCACTGTCAGGAGGAAACCTTGTATGTCCACAACCGCTACTTAAAAAAATAAAAAAAAAGCTTTATTTTTTTAAATAATGTTGCAAAGGTTAATATTGCAGCTTTATATATCACTTGAATGCGTCATGCCATAATATTATTTAATACCTAAACTGACATCCGTGTTTTGTTCATCGTTAGAATGGCCACATCTGAGGTAGTGAGTGCATCTGTAAGTCCTCCAACTTACAGCTCAGTTTATATATATATATATAAAAAAAAGCAGAGACGGTTCAAACTGGTTGTGGCACTTCATTCACGATAGAGGCAGGAGGAATTACGAGGTTTGACTGCCAGTTTGAGGAATCAATGGAGTTACGAGGTTTAATCCCAAGCTCTTTTTCATTATTTTCATTGGTAAAATATTTGCAAAAACCACAGATGGACATAAAGGGTGACCAATAGTAATGATTATAAAAAAAGAATGAAAAAAATTAAATATGGAGATATGAGGTTTCTGCCTGACAACAACGATATTTATAAATGTATAAAATTCCATTCATTTTAGTATTCATTTTTGCAGTGTTAGCAATATAACATAGGTACTGGATTAGATAGTCATGTACCCCCAGTTTACGGACTCCACAGTTTCAATATCTAGAGGGTCCATGGACTGGGGAAGGGCCCGGTAGAACTGCGCCAGCCGGTCCGTGAGGAGTTGACTGAGCTCAGTGTTCTCTGTGAGGCATTGGGCCGCAGCTGGCTCAGGCAAACTGACTATCAGCATGAGACCTTCACATGCCTTCACCACGATACGCCCATCCTGAGAAAGAGAAAAGATCAGTTAACACACGCATACAATCAAATTCATCAGGATGGCGAGTTTAGAGACTTACTGGACTCTTAGTGAGGTTAAGCAGGGAGCTGACTAGGTTGTAGTTGTCGTTGTTTGGCAGTGTAGTGTGGACTGAGGACGGACTTGCTTCCCCTGGGCTTGTGGCTTGACCTGCTGCACCTTCCTGTGCGGATGTGACCAGACTGGGATTTTGGTTTTGATTCTGTCCTGTATCTGGAGAAGATGGATCTTTCACCAAATCAGCTCCACCACCTTTAGCAGCATCCAACTTTTTATTCTTATTCTGCAGAAACACATTGAGAAATTCAAATGTTAGATATAGCCATGCGTGTCGGAAGCGCGTCTATATGCTGCCTACACAGACGGATCCCATCTTGAAAGGTTAAACTACTACACACATCCCTCAACACTCACTTCCAGGAAGAAGTTGACGAGGTATGGGTCCTGCTTAAGTTTGGCACAGACGGTACACAGAAACTGGATCTCTTCGTTCTCTGTAGGAGCAGCTAGAACCTCCCCGCAAAGGCGGACCAGTTTCTGAGGATACATCATGGATGGTCGGTTAAAGATTGAAGGGATGTTTCTATGTTTAAAGTGTGAAGACAGTAATTCTGATCACCTGTACAGGTCTGTGCACGTTGATGTGAGGCAAGAGTGGTTGCCGAATTCGACCCAACAGTTTGGTGTAGAAACTCAAAACCTGCTGTTTCATTCCAGGAGGGCACTAAGGAAGAGCAGAAAGAAAACCCTTGCTTTACTGATACATTGATCAAAATCAATGAATCACAGGTATTAAAATAATAATAGTTTAACTTACACTACCGTTCAAAAGTTTGGGCTCTTTTTTAATGTCTGAAGGAAGTTTCTTGCGTCAACAGTACAATTGTACGGAAGAGGATTAGGGCCAGGCAATAATAAAAAAATAAAACCATCTCGAGATTAAAGTCATTATAATGCGAGATTAAACTCGTTAAATTTCGAGAAAAAAAGTCGAAATACAATCTTGAGAATAAACTCATTAAATATCGAGAATAAAGTCGTTGTGTTTCGAGAAAAAACTTGTTAAATTTCGAGAAAAAAAGTCGAAATACAATCTCGAGAATAAACTCATTAAATATCGAGAATTAAGTCGTTGTGTTGCGAGAAAAAACTTGTTACATTTCGAGAAAAAAACTCGAAATACAATCTTGAGAATAAACTCATTAAATTTCGAGAATAAACTCATTAAATTTCGAGAATAAAGTCATTGTGTTTCGAGAAAAAAAGTCGAAATGAAATGTAGAGAATAACGCATTCGATCAGTGTTCATTGCATACTGATATCAACCGCATCGAGGTTTCGTGGTTTCCCAGGAAACCACAAGACGCATTATTAATCGTTGTTGGTTGTGTACGCCTCCATCCACAGAATGTAACGACTGTAACCATATACAGCTAATTGCAATGCTGTACGGTTTTAATTTATCATAGCTGTCCATATGCCAGAGTGCATTTGGGCCAGCGCAAGTGGCGTCTTCTCAAGCGTCTCCTTCGTCGTAATTCCACACCTTGAGCATCAACAAATAATGCGTTTTATGGTATCCTGGGAAACCTCGATGAATTTCATGTTGGACAAAAGCGAGTACATCGCGCAAATTGGACTGATTTTTTCTTCTAAAAACACCTAGCCGACCTAGATCATGTTCTATTCTTTGTTACTGCAAGAAAGTCAAAAGTATATATAGATTGACTAAGGGATCTAACTCTGCCATGTCCTCTATCAGTAGGGAGTTTATTCTCACAATTACTTCGACTTTTTTTCTCGAAATTTAACGAGTTTTTTTCTAGAAACACAACGACTTTATTCTCGCTATTTAATGAGTTTATTCTCGAGATTGTATTTCGACTTTTTTTCTCGAAATTTAACGAGTTTTTTTCTCGAAACACAACGACTTTATTCTCGATATTTAATGAGTTTATTCTCAAGATTGTATTTCGACTTTTTTTCTCGAAACTTAACGAGTTTAATCTCGCATTATAATGACTTTAATCTCGAGATGGTTTTATTTTTTTATTATTGCCTGGCCCTAATCCTCTTCCGTACAATTGTGAAATAGTAATAATATTTAAATTAAATTGAATGTTTTATTCCTGTAATTTATTTCTGTGATGCAAAGCATCATTACTAGTCTTCAGTCACATGATCCTTCAGAAATCATTCTAATATGATGATTTGCTGCAATTGAAATATTTCTTATGAATATTAATCTTTTGAAACATAATAAGTGTCTTTACTGTCACTTTTGAATAATTTAATGCATCCTTGTTGAATAAAAGTAATAATGTCTTCCTTTCAACAAAAAAAGAAAGAAAAGTGAATCAACCCAAACTTCTGAATGGTTGTGCATTAATATACATTAATCATTATATATACAGTACAGTCTCTCATACTAAACGTGACTCACAGTAAATGAGCAGGTCTCTACTGGCCACACATCATTTTTTACTCTTTGCTTTCTTCCCACATCTAGTGAACTGGCTGCATAGGCAGCAATTTTAGGCATTATAAGCACATAGGCAGTTCTAAAAGTTCGGCATAATTATGTTAAGGGTATGGTAAACTTTCCTGAAACAAACTGTTGAGTGTGTGAGCATTACAAATCTGTCGCTGAGATTTAATTTGAGTTAAGATGCTGCCTACGAAAGTTTTGAAACAGAGCCATATTCTAAACATAAAAACATTCGAATAACATTCCTAAAATGTACGCGTCATACTTTAAAACTTTGATTACGCAATTGACAGAAACCAGTGAAAAGCACTAAACACTGACATCTGCTTTGCCCAGTGTGAAGAGCGTCTCCAGGATCTTGTGGTGGAGAAGATACTCCATACAGGGTCCCGTCTCTCCTGACTCTCTCTCCCTCTCCTCCTGGGTCAGGATATCCAGCATCTGCTCCAGATGGGAGGGAATGTTGGTGTCTGTCACTGGGGCTTTGTCATCTACAAAAACATGAACAGAAGATGACGTATGGTTCTTTGGCAATAAAGCACAACAAGCGAGATTGACTATCACTGCAGGTGATCTCTTACCTGAGGTTTCTATGTAATAATGTGTGATAGCCTTCCAATGATAGACAAAGTCCTCTTGCAATGGGAGTGATGGCGCAAGCTGAAAAATAAAACGAACTTTTATAAACATAAAATGCCTAGTTCCTACTATCAGAATCATGCACTTAACAGCAACATAATGCATGTATGTAACACATTACAATCCAAAAGTATTTGGACACTTAAGTTAAAAACAAAAATAAACTGTCCTCTGCTAACAAAGAAAGATAAACCCATGTGTAACTGTATAATAGATATGTGCATTAGCTCTTAAAGTGACAGCCGCCTAATAAACCTGTTGTAGTCATTAATGATAGTCAAACAACACTCTTCCATTGCTTTGCTTACTTGTCTGACCTTTTTCTTACATTAGATAACCTAGTATTATTTTTTGCTTTAGTATCGATAATTGTGACATTTCAATGAACTGAGACTTTGAACATATTGCCCACCAACAATTGTGTTAAATAATTGAGATTTCAATATTGACCAAAAAGAATTGTGAATATATTTATTGTTTAAAACTTTTTAGTTAAAAATGTTGCATGTAAAGAGGGTTTGTGCTATCCTACTTTTAAATAAGTGCCAATTCAATAGTCATAATGTCATTATTTTAATTTGATAATTTAATGTATTGAATGACATTAAAAAAATAATATTCACATTCACAATTATTATTAAGTGTTTAAATGCTTTTTATGTAACGTTACATTAATGCAACTGAATGCATGCAAGTTATATATGACTGTAAACAAAACGGCTGTCACTATGACAGGCGTATCAAAACTAATGTACAATTGTCTTAATATTATTTTATTATATATACACACACATGCTTTTAGATACTACTATGTAAAAATGTAAAGTCAATCGCACATTAGTTTGGATTCGTACGCGTGTCCTAGTAACAGCCGTTTTGTTTACATCCTGCAAATGAGCCGCTAGCATGCTAACTGGCTATCACGGATTCACCTAATGTACATTTCGCATTATACAGGCAATATCTCTCCTAAAATGTGATAACTATTACTTTACATTGATTAAAATCCCGAGAGGCTCGCGTAACGTTACATGAAGACCTTTAACCGAACAATCCACGAATTGCGCAAGAATTAGCACAGCTGCTAAAATACACAACAAACAAAGGCTTAAAATGGCCAGACCAATAATAAAAACGCAATAAAACCACAATCGAGCATATTCACACCCTTAAACACGCATGGGGAGATTGTTAAAACCGTTTCAGAGGTTTTGTCTGTCATGTGTTATTTACTACATAAGATGTTAACGTTAGCTGTTAGCTAACAGGCCTTCAGCACATCAACACTGATCGACTCTCACGTTCCCATTTCTCATTTACATAGTCAAGCAGTCATTTAAATGTGGTCAGATAGTTTTAAAAGCACTCACCGCCTCGACGGCGTGCTGCAGGATGGAGGTAAATTTGGAGAACATGTTGTTTTTGGACAGGAGGAGTTTTCTGGAGATCTCCTCTCTCTTCCCTCCTTTGCTACTCCTTCTGCGGTGATCCAGATTGAACACTTACACTAAAACACACTGGACTACATATATACCGATAACGCGATAGTGTGTGTTTACATGTCAACACACACTGTAACGTAGGTGAAGAAAATCAAGCCCATCTACAGTGAGAGAATAATGTAGGTTTGTCGTTTTAAGGCCACGGTGGCACTTTCATCGCGCTAGAAGAAACAGAATCTGAGAGGTCTCTTCTGCTAGCCTTCTCGACGCACCGGCAATACTGAAATACTGGAAAGAAAAAAAGAAAAATGATCAGCCGATATTTAATTAAATGTTGTACATGTTGTACAAAATGCTGTACATTGTATTTTTATACGGTGATTGATGATCTTTCAAAAAAGCTGAAACAAATTATATTGTAAATAGAAAACTGACAGGACATGAAAGCTGGTCGAGGCATTGCACAGTTCTCTGAAAATATCACATACATTTCAAAACTGTGTATTTTGTTTTTATAATAATAATAATAATATTATTATTATTAGTATTAATAATCAAGAGTATAACAATACAATCAAAAGGACTCTTATTGTAAAATCAAGGGCTCATACTTAGATATGTTTATGATATATATATATATATATATATATATATATATATATATATATATATATATATATATATACACCATAGACTGTAAAAAAAATAGATATATACACACACACACACACACACACACACACACACATTTTTAAAGGCTCGCCTATACAAAACATTTGTATGAAGTATTGGTTTATTTTAGTTTTGCAATTGACAGGAATACTTTGGAATGCATGCATTTTAATTGTGCCCTAAGTGCCCAAATACTTTTTATTTTTTGGACATTCTGTGTATAGAAAATAATACATTTGTAATAGTAGTAGTAGTAATAACAAAAAAAAAAAAAAAAAATCCAAAGGGCTCTTATTTTAAAATCTGTAAATCAAAGTTAACATAGATTATTATTATTATTTTTAAATATATATTTTAAAGGCTCGTTTAAAATAAAACATTTGCTATTTACAATTGCTAAATTGCCTTCCTGTAGCTCAAACTGTAAAGCGATGGCGCTTGCAACGCCAAGGTGATGTGTTCGATTCCCAGGGAAAGCAATGATAATAATGTAAATGTGTACCTTGAAATGCAATGTGAGGATTTGGGAAAATGTTAACATTTAAGGTAGTGTTTAATGAATAATATTTGTTATAATAATAATAATAACAATAATAATACATATATAATATATTAAATAACATATATGAATAATATATATATATATATATATATATATATATATATATATATATATATATATACATACATAAATGTGTTCTGCCCTAACAGAACACATTTATGTAAATTAAAAACAATGTTTTAAAAAATAATAATAATTCAGCTCACATCTATTATGTTGTAAAGGAAGGACTCTTATGCTGAAGGTGTGCCTGTGTGAGTGTTGTGCTGATGTCTGTGCTGTTCTTCTCATCAGCAGCTGCGCACTCATAAACACAAATATGTCCGCGGTGCCTGACGGCAAAAAGCTGGTCCGGAGCCCGAGCGGACTCCGCATGGTACCGGAAAACGGTGCTTTCAACAGTCCGTTTTCCCTGGATGAGCCGCTGTGGATTCCGGATAAAGAGGTAATGAATCTTGATCACAGATGAAGATGAAGATGATGCTGTGGTGGTGGTTGGTCTGTCTTTGTCTTTGGGCGTTGTTTGCTCAAGGCAACAAGAGCCGGTAGGAAATATGTAGCAAGTTTCCCAGATGGTGTTACAAAGAAAAAGGATGGCTAGTCTTGGATCATTTGAACAGATATGATCTCAGATGCATGGAAATCAATGCATCTCTGTGCTTTAGAGTGTGTAATTCTAGCAAACATCCACGAATGTGGACAAAAACACTGGACAACAACTCGTATGTGTGTTATTGATTGACTTTTGGTGCATGTGCTGTGAAACAAACTTTCTTTCCATGATTCTGCACGGCAGAAACGCAAGAGACTGTCAAATGATTAGCCACGCCCATTCATTATATTCTGCTGAGGTATTCAGAAACAACTGCATAATCTTATATCTGTGTTATTATTCCCGCATCAAATTTAAAGGAAGAAACAAATGTCTAAGAAATTCACTGCATTTTTAACCCGTTAACAGGAATGTTTTACAATACTTAGTTTGAACTAATAGATTAGTTGAAATGATTTGTTTTTGGGAGGAGTAGATATTATCACTACTATAAGCATGTTAATAAAATATACAGCTGAACTACTATAAGCATGTTAATACAGCTGAGCTCATGATATTTAGGGCTTTATTGGTAAGAAGATTATGTATTAAAGGGATAGTTCAACCATTAATTACGTTGTTGTGTAGCTGTCAATGGAGGGACTGAAATCTCTCAGATTTCATCAAAAAGATATTCATTTGTAGAGTAATTATTGACAGAATTTTCATTTTTGGGTGAACTAACCTTTAAGTGCTTAGACATGAAACTGTGGTCAGACCTGAACTGTTAGATTTGACTCTGTTTCTGGTTTACTGTGGCCGCTGTCAGATAACGTTACCATGAATCCCTGTGTATTTTGCCTTCAAGGTTTTGGCCTTGATTGTATTGCTGCTACGCCCAGATATGAGAACTAAATTCAGCTGAAGTCTCTAGGGTGTTCTGCCACACTTTCCTAATGAAATGCCATCGACTCTTGCAGCAGATAGAGTTATACAGGTGCCTGTTCTTCCCTATAAGAGCCTTTAAAATTTCATGTTTCATTTGTGTCCTCTCTTAGTGCTCCACATGTATGCAGTGTGACACTAAGTTTGACTTCATCACCAGGAAGGTAAGCATGTGGACTCATCTTGTGTTAAGAGTAATTTCATACAGAGTTATGAATGTTCGCACATACAGGACAATGGAAGTTGCTGTATTGTTGCGTATATAGAGACACCCTTTATGAGTGTCTTGCTCCTTTCCGTTTGATTTGTTCCTAAGTGTCTTTGTTTAGTTTTGCAATAGTATGTAATTGCAAGTTTCCTTTCCTGTTTCCCCTTTTCTTTTTTTTTGCTTCCCTGTCACTGACTGTTCTTTTAGTGTGTTTATATCTCTGTCTTTGTGGTTATGTGATGGTAGAATTTTAGCCCTAACAGAACACATTTATGTAAATTAAAAACAATGTTTTAAAATATTATAATAATTCAGCTCACATCTATTATGTTGTAAAACTCGTTCCTCTGAAATTAAAACAAATAACTATATTGTAATATACTGTTACCATGATATAAAATTACACATACCATGATTTTGGTCATAACACTTACCATATTTTGTGTGCATGTACACTGCCGTTTAAAATTATTTTATTTTTTTTAGTACTTTTTTTTTTCTTTCTTTTTTTTTATTGAATAATCGGGTCTCATGATCACCAAGGCTGCATTTATTTGATTAAAAATATTTTTAAAATATTATTTTAATTTAATTACACTGTTTTCTATTTGGATATATTTAAAAATGTAATTTATTCCTGTGATGCAAAGCTGAATTTTCAGTATCATTACTCCAGTCTTCAGTGTCACATGATCCTTCAGAAATCATTCTAATATGCCGATTTGCTGCTCAGGAAACATTTATTATTATTATCAATGTTGAAAACAGTTGTGTGCAATTGCTTTTTTAGGATTCTTTGATGAATATAAAGTTTAAAAGTATGTCATTTATTTGAAATATAATCTTTTGTAACATTATAAATGTCTTTACTGTCACCTCCTTGTCCTCACTGAATAAAAGTATTAGTTTCTTTAAAAAAAAAAAATCTTACTGACCCCAAACATTTGACCGGTAGTGCATAATGTTACAAAAGCTTTCAATTTCAGATAAATGCTTTTTTTTTTTTTTTTTTTTACTTTCTATTCATCAAAGAATCCTGAAAAAAACTATTTTCAACATTGATAATAATAAATGTTTCTTGAGCAGCAAATCAGCATATTAGAATGATTTCTGAAGAATCATGCGACACTGAAGACTGGAGTAATGATCCTAAAAATGAAGCCTTGATATCACAGAAATAAATTAAATTTTATAATAGAAAACTGATATTTAAATTCATAAAAACTGGTCATAATATTTCACAATATTATATATATCTATAATTTGTATTTTTATTTAAAAAAAAAATCAAATAAATACAGCCTTGGTGAGCAAACTTCAAATAAACTCAAAAACTTAAAGCAAAATCTCAAACTTTTGAATGGCAGTGTATTTGACATTTAACAATGCGCATGTATGTATATATATATATATATATATATATATATATATATATATATATATATATATATATATATATATATATATATATAATATGCGCTTTACTATTTTGTAGCTATTGTTTGATGAAATTGCAATTGATTTAATGCAATAAGTGTTTCCTCTTTGTATGTCAGCATCACTGCCGGCGCTGCGGTCGGTGTTTCTGCGATAAATGCTGCAGTCAGAAAGTGTCTCTGCCCAGGATGTGTTTTGTGGATCCGGTGAGGCAGTGTGCGGAGTGCAGCCTCATTTCACAGAAAGAGGTGGAGTTTTACGACAAACAGCTTAAAGTGCTCACTGCCGGTGGGTTGAACAAACACACACTCAAATGCTTTTAGCTTGAGACCACTGACACGAGTATTCCCACTTTTGCATTCATAGACTCACTGTTCGAAGTTCATGATGTTGCTATTATAGGCCATGGAGAGCGTATGTATGTTACATAACTCATGTAGCTTACTTCAGTGTACGCTGACTTAATGAGTAATCCTTTACCTGAGACTCAACTTTACTGCTGCTGGAAATAGAATTTATCTACTCTGTGTTTGCATGAGTGTGTGTTTGGCTGGCAAAGACTGTTCTGATGGAATCAGGTAAAATACACAGTTCTGTGATCACAACTAGGGATGCAGTACTGTATATCAATTATATATGGGCCGAACCTATATATGTATGATATAGGTACCATCACTGTTTTCTGCAGAGCTGCTTTTTAGCTGAATTGAACTCATTACATAAGTGATGTACTTTAGACAGTTATTGAGCTGAAATCAATCAACACTGAGTTGATTTCAACTGAATAATGACTGTTTACTATTGTCTTTTTAGAGCTGCTTTACAGCAGAATTGAGTTATGTTTGTATCGTTATTTTCCTGTTTATCACTGTAAAGCTGCTTCAAAACAATCTGTATTGTATATCTATCTATCTATCTATCTATCTATCTATCTATCTATCTATCTATCTATCTATCTATCTATCTATCTATCTAAAAATTAAATCTTTTGCACATCTCAAAATGATAATGCAGTTTCATACTGTATATTATTATATTGTCATACCCACGTTCACTTGCAGCATGTAAAACCAATAATTTTTTTGGTGTTTTGATTTATTCACCCTGAAAATAATCCGCTTATCAGTATCAGCCAGAATTTGAATATCGGTGCTTTCCTAAAATGTTTCCTTAATAGCACTCGTTCAAAAGTTTGGGGTCAGTAAGCATTTTCTTTTCAAAGGAATAAATACTTTTATTCAGCAGGGATGAAATCCCACAAAAATATTAAGCAGCACAACTGTTTTCAACACTGATAATAATAAGAAATGTTTCTTGATCACCAAATCTGCTTACTAGAATAACCTCTGAAGGATCATGTGACACTGAAGACTGAGGTAATGATGCTGAAAATTCAGCTTTGCATCACCGGAATAAATTACATTTGAAAATAAATTCAAATAGAAAATGGCTATTTTAAATTGTAATATTATTTTACAATATTACTGTTTTTAATGTATTTTTGTATCAAATAAATGCAGCCTAGGTGAGAATAAGGGACTTCTCTTATGCTTGTGTAAAGTCTTACCGACCCCAAACGTTTTGAATGGTAGTGCACATCACCCAGATTTTTCATCTGGATGTAATTGACTTTAGAGCGGTCTCATAATGCAAGTCTTAACAGTCTGTTTTGAATCTGAAAACACTGATGTTTGAAGATGTTTATTGTTGCAGTGTGACTAAAGAAAATGGCTACTTGGAATTTTGGTACTGTAAACACGGATCTTTTATTTATGTGGAAAATGTTGTCAAATACACCAATAAGTATTTAAACTGACAAAGCTTAAAGCTTTTTTCCTGTATTGTAGGAGGAACTTTCGGAGTCAAAGTGGGTTCCTCAGAGAAATCAGAGACCATGGTCTGCCGCTTGTCCAATAATCACAGGTATGCATGTAGGCACCCTCAAAATGTACTTCTTTAGATGTGATGTAGAATATCTTAAAGGGATAGTTCACACAAAAATGAAAATGCTTTCATCATTTACTGTAACAACTTGAGGGTGATGACAGAATTAAAAAATTGAAATATTGAAATATCTTTTATTGCTCTTAGATATCTCTTCCTAGACGGTGACAGTCATTTTGAGGTGGAGCTGTCTCGCATTTCCAGTATGCAGGTGTTGACTGAGGGGTCGACTCCGGGAGGTGAGGCTTTGAGGAGAAACCTGTCAGAGCAATTTAAACAATTATTGATTTTTTGACACTATTCACTGGACACTAGGTAAATGTAATGACTGTAAAGAAGAGCAAAGTTTTGTGATCTTCGCACATTTCCTCTTCCCTCTCTAAAATCTTACATTACATTACATCCACAGGGAAACTTTGGGGTCAGTATAATTTTTAATAATGCTTTTTAATCAAATCACCATGCTCACAAGGTGCATTTATGTGATTAAAAATCCAGTCATATATTGTAATTTTGTGAAATATTATTACAATCTAAAATAATTGTATATTTGAATATATTTATTATGCATTTTATTTGTCACATGATTCATTGTCACATGATCATTCAGAAATAATTCTAATATTTGCTGCTCAAGAAACATTTCTGATTATTATCAGTGTTGAAAACGGTTGTGCTGCTTAAAGGTGCAGTAAGCAATTTCTGAGAAACACTAATATTTGAAATCGACACCCAAACAAACACACTCCTCCCTTTATTGCTCCGCCCCCAAAATAACAAACACACTATGCAACACAGGCAACCACTAACAGCTGGCGCTTCAGACAGTTTGCACAAGTATGGATGAATCAGCTCTGATTCAACAACAACATTATACATGAGCAATTTCACACTATATACTGTAACTGCACATGAGCTCTATTATCATCATGGCTGTGACTGCCTACGGTCGAATCACAGCCGTGCTGATATACAGATATGTGTCTGGTGCTCACATCTCCGAAAATGTTTAAACAAATCGTTAAATAGGAGCTGTTTATATACAAGTTGCATATTTGAGGTCTAAACAACTACATTCTCACCTAAAAAAATTGGAAAAGGCTCTCGGCCAATCAGATTCGAGAACCAGAACAAACTGTTGTATAAAACAGCGTATCTTGGTTCTGTGAAATATAGCAAAACCAATGTCACTCATATATCGAGCAGAACCAACGCAACCTTGTTGCTCTCTAATGCTCTCTCCGTAATGTCTCTCCGTTTTCAAGCCTTCCTGCTCTCTAATGTCTTTCTAGTGCTGGAAAGCTTTTCCAGTATTAACACTGATCCTATTTATTGCCTGATCGTAACCCGTCTTTTCCCCATTATATTCCTCTGACCTTTCCTCTTTGATAATATATCAGCCATCTCTCCTTTCTACAGTCTTTCTACAAATGTCCCGCTTACTCACTCTCTCTCCTCCCCCATCATGAGCGGACACGCCCCCTACTGCTGATTGGCTACAGGTGTGTTGTGGCGCTCCATGGATCTGTCCGATCCAATTAGTTTTTTTCCCTCCTATTTACACAGCTAGGATTATGTTACAAACACATTTTTTTCAGCACACACACAGAACAGACATCTAGCAAAAATTCACAAAATTTATTTGATTAGGCGTTGATTTAAAACAATTTAACAGCATTTCTCAGAAATCGCTTACTGCACCGTTAATATTTTTGTGGAAAGCAAGATACTTTTTTTTGTTGATGAATGGAACATTTAAAAGAACAGGATTTAATTGAAATAGAAATATTTTATAACATTAAAAATGTCTTAACTGTTACTTTTTATTAATTTAATGCATCCTTGATGAATACGTATTAGTTTCTTTTAAAAAAAACACTTAAAAAATAGTTTCTCTGCTAAACAATAACGTCTTTTCCGGATTAATCCCAGATGCACATAACTTCCTGTGATACAAATCAATAAAGATTTATCTGACAATGGTATATACAGAGATTTCTTTGAAAGCTTCACATATTATGACACATGAAGCATCAAATAGTCCCATGACTACATGAATGCTGGATTGATTTCTGCTTTAACCGAATGCTGATGGCTATTTACACAGCACTGTAGTACTACTGAGTGAACAACTCTATACAACAGACATATACACACTATACAGTTGCTCCAAGTAGTTTTTGGACACTTAAATCACACTTACAAATGTCATTGCATTAGTTATAAAGTATCAAACCTTTTCTGCTCAACGAGAAACTTTGGATGAACTTCACATTTCCGAGACATTTTCTTTTGCCATCAGTGGCTTTACTGTATTGGCTGTACTGGTTCCAAAGGCGATTTTTAATTGATGTATAAAGTTGGTTCAGGTTTGGTTGTAGGTTTAAACATAAATGACACTTGTTTTTATATTTTATAACCAATGCAAAAACATATGGGGCTCTATCATACACCCGGTGCGATGCAAGTGTGTTTTGCTAGTTTCAGCCCGACGCAGTTATCATTTTCACGTCCTGTGCCACGTTGTTTAAATAACAAATGCATTTGCACCCATGGGCTGTTGGTCTAAAAACGAGGTGTGTTCAGGCGCATTGTTGGCGCGTTGCTATTTTGAGGAACTGAAATAGACTACGCCATTGACCAACTGTAACATGGCGCAATATATTTTTTGTTATTTAAAGAGCGCGTTAGTAATGTGCCCACAATTACTTGTGGCGGGTCCACAACGCGCGTACACTCTGCTTATTACACACACAGGGTCACACAAACTTGCAATGGATTACAATGTAAAAGATGAATATTGTGTACATAAAGATATGGTGGAATCTGGCTTGTCCCTTAGTTGTTCTACTGGCGCGCTTTAACCTTGCGCACGAGCAGATCCGTTTCTTCTCTGGTGACGCGTTACGTCTTTCCGCTTGCAAATTCCGCCATGTAAATAGCAATCTGCCATGGTGCGAGCGAAACTGGCTTTTAAAGGGAATGGGAGATGAGACTTTTTGCATGTTACGCCCAAAACACTCATTAAGAGAATAGAGACAACCCTTTTAGACCATCCGCCGGATGCGCCGACTAGTTTTCCCGTCGTTAAATTAGCAAAAGTGGATTCGGACACGTCCTAAGTGCACTTGCGCCGTGCGTTTTAGACCGCGCGCTTAGATCGTTAAAATAGGGCCTTAGACATTTAAAGCATGACTTGCATGTCCAAAATACTTGTAATTTATGTACATCTACTTGTAGTGTGATGCATACCTAAATCTTTTTCTGTTGTTTTATATTTCTTTCCTTTTAACGTTCTCTTCTTTTCTTTAATTTCCTTGTTCTCTGCATTAAGAGAAAGATATATGCTCGTACACGAGCTTGCTGGACAATCAAATATCTGAAGGTCAGCGTCCCTCTATCTCTCCTTGCTGTCTATTTTATTTTTCCTTGTCTAAAATGTGTGCCATTTAGTTTGTTTTCCTTGTTGTTACCGTCATATAAGTAACCTTGCATGCACTCATTTCCTGTGGCCTCGATGTCAAAGCAAGACAGTCTCATGGAAGGCTGCATGTGCATGTTTATTGTGACGCTGTGATAGTCCCTCAGACTTCAGTACCATTTTGCTGTCGTATTATGCTATGTAATTTGTGCATGTACAAATTACAACGATTAACTACATAAGGAACATTTGTCATGGCAAACTCTGAAAGTTGCGGTGACAAAGAATTGTGTCGAATACCACCACTGACCTTTGACCTGTTTTAGGGGGTTCTCTCCGTGCCAATGGCATGGTGCTTCAGTACAAGCCACCCGGATCTCAGAACCTTCAGGATCTCTACATGGACACTGCTGATGACAAGCGCGTCGCATCTGCCTGGCTTGTAGCCATGCACAAAGTAGGTGTGAGTTCAAGCATACATTGTAGAATAAAAAAAAGAAAATAATATGTGTGTGTGTGTGTGTGTGTGTGTGTGTGTGTATATATATATATATACATTTCTTTTTTTATAGTTTAGCTTTTTGTATTTGTTCTGAAATGGGTGGCAGGTTTTTCCAATTGGATTAAAAACTTTTGATGCAAGAAGTAAAAAACAAACAAATAAATATTATATATATATATATATATATATATATATATATATATATATATATATATATATATATTAGTTCTAATATATATATATATTAGTTCTGTCAAATCGATTAATCGCATCTAATATTAAAGTTTGTCTTTACATAATATATGTGTGTGTATTATTATTATTATATACACACACACACATATGTATAAATGTGTGTGTATATACAGTATATATATATATATATATATATATATACACACACAGACATATAATACATATAAATATATGCATATATATATGTGTGTGTGTGTAAACAAACTTTTACATTAGTGTGTGTGTGTATATATATATATATATATATATTTACATTTTTACATTTTTAGTCATTTAGCAGACGCCTTTATCCAAAGCGACTTACAACTGAGGACTACAACAAGCGAGTCATCGTGAAGAAGCAAAAATAACGCAAGAAGTGCTCAAAATACAAAGTTCTGGAATTGCTCAGAGTAGCATAAGCCAAAACAAAGGAGGGTAAAGGAGAGGTTTTTTTTTTATTTTTTTTTTTTTTTTTTTTTTTTATGTCAAGTGCTCACGGAAGAGATGAGTTTTCAGTTGTCTTTTGAATGTGGTCAGGGATTCTGCATTCCGGACGAGGGTAGGGAGATCATTCCACCAGCAAGGAACCGTGAATGAGAATGTTCTGGAGAGTGATTTTGTGGCTCTCTGTGATGGTACCACGAGTCGTCGCTCATTGACCGATCGCAGGCTTCTGGTAGGGATGTAGACTCGTAGGAGCGAGTGAAAGTAGGAGGGAGCTGAGCCTGTGGTCGATCTGTAAGCAAGCGTCAATGCCTTGAACTTGATGCGAGCAGCGAGTGGTAGCCAGTGCAGAGAGATGAACAGAGGAGTGACGTGGGCCCTTTTGGGCTCGTTGAAGACAAGACGGGCAGCAGCATTCTGGATCATTTGTAGAGGTTTAATTGCACATGATGGAAGACCAGCCAGAAGAGCATTGCAGTAATCAAGCCTAGAGATAACCAAGGCCTGGGCGAGAAGTTGTGTTGCATGCTCAGTTAGGAAGGGCCTGATCTTCCTGATGTTGTGCAGTGCAAACCTGCATGATCGAGCTGTCTTTGTGATGTGGTCTGTGAAGGTCAGATGCTCATCAAATGTTACTCCAAGGTTTCTGACCGACCTTGATGGGGTGATTAAAGTTGAATCTAGCTGGATAGTGAAGTCGTGCTGTAGGGACGGGTTGGCAGGGAGGACGAGAAGCTCAGTCTTTGCCAGGTTGAGCTGCAGGTGATGTTCCTTCATCCACGCCGAGATGTCCGCCAGACAGCTTGAGATACGTGTAGCTACTGTGGGATCATCAGGTGGAAATGAGAGGTAGAGCTGGGTGTCATCAGCATAGCAATGGTAAGAGAAGCCATGTGCCTGTATGATGGGTCCCAGTGATGTGGTGTAAATGGAGAAGAGGAGCGGTCCAAGAACTGAACCCTGAGGAACCCCTGTAGTCAGTTGATGTTCTTTGGATACCTTGCCACTCCATGCGACCCTGAAGGACCTACCTGTGAGATAGGACTCAAACCAGTGGAGAGGAGTTCCTGTGATGCCCAGTGATGAGAGGGTGGACAGGAGGATCTGATGATTCACAGTGTCGAAGGCAGCAGACAGATCCAGGAGAATGAGAACTGATGATTTGGAGGCAGCTTTTGCGATCCGTAGGGCTTCTGTGACTGACAGCAATGCAGTCTCGGTTGAATGCCCTTTCTTGAAGCCAGATTGGTTTACGTCTAGTTGGTTGGTCAGAGAGAGGAAGGATGTTACTTGGTTGAAGGCAACTCGTTCAAGTGTTTTCGCAATGAACGGTAGGAGAGAGACAGGTCTGTAATTCTCTAAGAGTGATGTGTTTAATGTGGGTTTCTTAAGCAGTGGAGTTACCCGAGCCTGTTTGAATGCTGTAGGAAAAGTGCCAGTGTGGAGGGATGAGTTGATGATGTGTGTGAGTGCTGGTAGAAGTGTGGGAGAAATGGCTTGTAGAAGGTGTGAGGGGATGGGATCTAGAGGACAGGTGGTGGGGTGACTGGAGAGGAGAAGTTTAGATACTTCTTCCTCGGTCAGTGGAGAGAATGAGGAGAGAAGGTGTTTCGGATTGGGAGGGGTTGGACTGGGTTCCTGTGTGTGTGGAGTTGAGAATTGACTGCTGATGGTTGTTGTTTTGTTGGTGAAGAAGTTGGCAAAATCATCAGCAGTTAAAGAGGAGGTGGGTGGTGGTGGAGGTGGACAGAGGAGAGAGTTGAATGTCTTGAAAAGAGTTCGTGTGTTAGCGGTGCTGTTGATCTTGTTGTGAAAATAAGAAGATTTTGCAGCATGAACATCAGCAGAAAAGGAAGAGAGCAGAGATTGATACATACTAAGGTCAGTTTTGTCTTTTGATTTGCGCCATTTCCTCTCTGTTGCCCTGAGTTTAGTCCGGTGTTCACGAAGAACCTCAGATAACCAGGGGTTAGAGGGAGTAGTACGTGCTGGCCTGGAGGAGATAGGGCAGATATTGTCTAAAGAAGAAGTTAGAGTGGAGCATAAAGTATCTGTTGCGTTATTAACATCCAGAGATGAGAATTGTGAGTGTGAGGGAAGAGAAGATGACACAGCAGTGGAGAGATGGGAGGGAGAGAGTGAGCGCAGGTTTCGTCTGAACGTAGCTGGTAGGGGGGTTGGTGGAGCATGGGTAGTGAGTTGTAGATTGAATGTAATGAGGAAATGATCAGAAACATGGAGAGGTTTCACCACAATGTTGTCTGTGATGCAGTTGCGTGTGTAGACCAGGTCCAGTTGGTTGCCTGATTTGTGAGTACCTGAGGTGATGAGCCGTTTGAGATCGAATGAGGCTAGGAGAGAGATGAAGTCTGTTGCATGCGGCTTCTCTAGATGAATGTTGAAATCACCGAAGACTACAAGTGGGGTTCCATCCTCAGGGAAAGAAGACAGCAGCACATCCAGCTCCTCTACAAAGCTTCCCAGTTGACCTGGGGGGCGATATATGACTACAATATGGATCTTAATGGGAGTTGTAAGAGTAATAGCATGATATTCAAACGAGTAGTTATTGCAGAGAGAAGAGAGAGTTGAGTAATTCCAATTGTTAGAAATGAGAAGACCTGTGCCCCCACCCCTCCCAGACTGGCGAGGAGTGTGAGAGAAGGAGAAGTTGTTCGAGAGAGCAGTCGGGGTTGCTGAGTCTTCTGGACGAATCCAGGTCTCAGTTAAGCCTAAAATATTAAGAGTAGAGTGAGATGCAAAGGCTGGAATGAAGTCAGCTTTGTTGACTGCTGACTGACAATTCCATAGACCCATAGAAATGGAGAGAGGTGTGTGAGAGGATGGGAGAATAGGACGCAGATTAGCAGTATTGCGCTGCCTTCTGTGCGTGATGAGAGAGCGTCGTCGAGAGACAACAGGAATGTATTGAAAGCACATATTTAGTATATTATATATACATACATACATGCATACATTTATTAATTTATATATATATATATATATATATATATATATATATATATATATATATATATATATATATATATATATATATATATATATATATATATAACAGTTTATGATGGAAATAGTTTTTAATCAATTATTTGAAAGGGACAGTTTGAACTGATGAATCAAACTTAACAACTAATTTAATATTTTTTATTGAAGCCTATATGAGAGGTGCTTTTGAATTTATCATTGTAATCCCAATTTTGTTTAATTTTATATTTCTAGCAAAATCATTAAGTACTCCGTAAGACAAGCCTAAAATATATTATATTTGAGAGGGAACAAAATCTGTTTGTCATACTTATGTTTTATACCGTCATCATAGCAGGACTTCCAGTCCTACAGCTAAGCACCACAATTTCACCCAGCCTTAGTCGTTACTATGATACTGTGTTTTCTGAACTTCAGGACTCCTCTATATTATAGTAATATTATGTTTGCTGTTCCCTGCTTGTCTAGGCTGCCAAACTGTTGTATGAGTCAAAGGACCAGTAAAATGACAAAGGAAACAGCACGGAGAGGGTTGGATGGAACAAAAAGAAGGAGAGAGAGAGAGAGAGCGAGCAAGCGAGAAAGAGAGTGAAAGAGAGATGAGAACCAAGTATTATGTCATTCATTTTTACATGTACTCTAAGATGCTTGTATGATTTCTATTCAATATTTTACTTCTACTCCCTGCTGAGACAGACCAGATTTACTTACAACTTCTCCGTCTGTGCCAAGGGGATGACCAAGTTTTCCGACGATTCTCGTGCAATATGGACATGTATGATAATATATAAACGCACCATTTAACAGATGCTTTAAGTGTAGTCTCGCGTATCAAAGTTTTGTAAACAAAATATATTTTGTCAGATATTCTTATTTTAACACAAAATGCTGTGTATCTACTTTTTACTGCCCGAGTATTTACAATATGTAGGTGTCTCTTTTCTTTCTTAACATATTTGAAACACTTTTTGGAATTGTTTTTCCTACACTACAGAATGATGTTTGAGGTCTTCATTTGTTAACGTGTTTGCGTCTGCAGAGCAAGATTTCTCATTTCTTTTTTTTTTTTTTTAGAAAACAGAAATTAGATCAGCCAGATTGCCTGGACTCATTTTAAACTTTGTTCTAGGACATCAGGTTATGTTTGCTAATTTTCGATTTTCAATGTACACCAAATAAACATCTTCAGTCCACAACTGACCAATGTCTGTGCTAATTTACTTTCACACAAACACATTTCATATTTTGACCTTTTTTACTTTTAAAAGGGTTCATCCAAAAATACAAATTATGTGATTTAATTACTCGCAGTCGCCATCATGCCGTTCCCAACCCATAATACCTTCGTTCATCTTCAGAACACAAATTAAGATATTTTTCGGATAATTTATAATTCTGAGAGCTTTCTGGACATGCGAGAACCAATGGTGTTACGCAGCACGCTTGAGCTTCAGGTTTGTTCTCGCACATCAAGCCTTTTTTGTTTGAACTTCTGTTTATGTTCGCTGATCAGTGTTTAAATGTGAAAAAAAAGTCTAAATTAAATCTGTTCATCATATAAAGCGATTGAGTCTCTTCAAAAATGTTTTGACTAAACCTCTCGATTCATATGGACGATCTCTTTATTAACTTTTTGAAATTGGTAGCTGTCAATGGAGGGACAGAAATCTCTCAGATTTTATCAAAAAGTGAATAATTAATGACAGAACTCAATTTTTTGCCGAACTAACCCTTTAATTCTGATGCAGAATCTCATCATCTCAGTAATTCTCGTAACTATTTCTTTACTCATTTGAGCTGACATCATTTTGGACAAAATGGATTAAAAAATGCTAATAATAACCTTCCAAGATAAACCGGACAACCAGTCACTGAATTGTCATTCTTGCTGAGACATTCGTACTGTTGCAAAATGCATTCTGCTTCACACACTGTTCAGAAATGGTGTCAGCATACAGTAAACTAGTGTGCCGTTCTGTACAGCCATGATCTCTGTTCTGATGATGAGCTGCTGCCCTCTTGTGTTCAGTACACAGCCGAACAAGACATTCGTTCAGCTTTAATCTGCCATGAGAAACATTACAACGAGTAGGCCTAAAGCATTATCAAGCTATTACACTATTAGAGCTCTTCTAACACAGATATTGTATGTGAAAGAGGATTTGCTGAATTAAATTAAGTTGGTTGTCATAATATGATAAATGGAGCACCATGTGGTCTTGTGGACAGTTGCTGTGGAGAATTTGGGACAAGGCCTATCAACCTTTTTTAAATCATCATCACTCATACATTTGCCACAGGTTCAAAACCGAGGTCTAAACCAATTTTCCACATTGTAAATTCATTTGTTAATTTGCAGTTTTTCAAACTAAACTAAACCAAACAAATCTCTCTTTTGTTGTTGTTGTTATTGCCAGGTGCAGCACAGCGAGGCTAATGTCTGAGGTTTGTGTGTTGATGCTAATTTGAGCTGTCAATGGATGTTAATCACTTTCTACGTCCCTCACATGTGATCTTATTGAGTTCCACATGAAAACAGCAGTAAATAGCTGTTTATGAGTCCGTTGTCAGCAGGTTGCCACAATACGGATATGATGTTGGGGGTGTATAATAGCATGTTATTATCTACAGGAGACTGGATTAAAACTCACAAACTATGGGGCCAAAACTCTGCATTCTAATTAAAGGTGTGTGTGTGTGTACGTACGTACGTGTGTGTGTGTGTGTGTACGTACGTGTACAATCAGCATAATAATTTAATTGAAAAGTTAAATTGAAATTGAAAGTTGAATTTGTGCAAACGCCTGGTTCGTTATTTCTTTGTTTTTTTTGTTTTTTGTTGCATCTTTTATTTCAGTGGAAGCTACAAATAGTGGGCCTTTTCAGACTTTTTTCTCTCGTTTGCATTCTTTTCTAATTTAATAGAATTGTATTTTCATTGCAAATGATAGTCAGCATAATATTTCTGACCATCTGTTTTGCTGAAAAACACATGGCTTGTTTCCATTTTTAAATGTGAAATGTTCTCAAAAGTTTGGGTGTGTGAGATTTTTAAGCCTATCTTGGCACAGATATCATAATACATTAAATATAACAAGTATTTAAACAATAAGCATACAACAGTATACAACAAAGCGGAATACTGTATCCCACAATGCAATGCACTCAATTTGACCTTCCATTTCCAGTGTAATGAAAGATTACTGCCATTCTCTATATTTGACTTATCAGACTGCAAGAATTTCAGATATTATTATTTTTATTAGCATTAATTAAATTGCAGATTTATTGAACTGATAACTGATTCAACTCACATGCAAGTTGCAACTTTATGAGGTCATGTGACATATGTTTGGGTTATTGCAGAATGCTTGTAAACTGCAGCATTCAGTGAGCTAGTTTGTGAACATAGCCAATAATATAGCACCTTAAATCATAATCATAAGGAAACCACTTAAATTTCAAAATGAAATGTTTCTGAAGGGCACTGTTGTGTCTTGTTTAATATGAGAAATATTAGGAAATAAAAACTTCTGCATCTCTCTGCACTGAAATAAGAAAATTGATTTGATTGGCTTCACTGTATTAATCAAACACATTCATGCACGGACCTGCAGAATATCTTTAGATTTAATTTAAATTACATTTTTATGTTAAGGTAAAAAAAATAATATAAAAAAAGCTGATGTAATGGAAAATTGTTTTTCAAATGGACAGTAGAGGAGAGTCAAGTTCCATGAAATCCAGCAGTGTGTATCTCTGCTGCCATCTTCAGGAATATAACAAGGCAAGCCTCATGAAATCACAAATATAGTTAAAAGATAAAAGATGCATTTTTAACATTGTTACTTTTAAAATATCAATAAATTAATGTAAATTAAAAAATATCAATCAATGGATATACATTCAATAAATTGTAATTTAAAGAGACATTTGAAAACCTTTTTCAAAATAATAGTAAATCTATTTTTTGTTGAAAATGTTTTAAAAGATGAAACCAACATGAATACAAATATTATGTTTGTGCATTTTAAACTAAACCTATAAAAATTTTGATATTTTTCATCATCTCAGACATCTTTATATTTCACTGACCAGCAAACATTTCTTTTGCAGAAGTTCATCCACCTTCTACTTTTTATTTTCTTCCTTCTACTTTTCATTAGCTTCTAATTCTCTCTCTCTCTGGCCTGGATGCTGGTACTCTACTTCTCTATGGCTGTTTGTTCCTCAAAGAATCTCATTAGAAAACACTCTTGTTTTATAGCACCTGTTTAAATCCTCACTGTGATCTCTCATAACCTTGGCACTGCTGTGGAAATGGCCTCTACTTTCATCAGCTTAATGTTAACCAGCAGGGCAAGGAGTTAAACAAACACACTTGAACTGGTAGGCCATTTTTTTTTATTAAACACTTTTTGTTATACTGGTTGAAACTCTCTTTTCACATCATGATAGCAGTCAATGATATAAGTGGTCTAAATGATAAAACATGTATCTTCTGTGGAAGTCTCAGGACCAAACAATGTTCGTCCAATCATTGCATCCGGCCCGAATTATACGCTGTCCTACTTCCGTCAACATATATTTCATACCTTTGTGCAAACAACAAGCTTACTTAATTACAAAGATGGCAACCCGTGACGTTCTGCCCGGAGCGGTTCACATCCTTAGACTCAGATTTATGTGTTCAACACTATCAACACCAAAATAAAACTGCAGCAGTCAGGTGGTACAAGTACTGTAAGAGCTCAAGTTGTTCTTTATTATTGTAATGTTAAAGAGCCCCTAAAGGGACATGATGAAAAAAAAATATGAGATGGGACATGGGAGGAAAAATTATTTGGCAATGCCTTTGCGTTCTCTTACAAATATTTTGCGTTTCCTGAGAAACTTTGCATTCACTTGCAAAGAACACAAACGCTTTCCGAGGTAACGCTAAAGTTTTTGCGAGGGAAGGCAAAGGTTTTGCGAGCCAACGCTAAAGTTTTTGTGAAGAAAGACAAAGGTTTTGCGAGTAAATGCAAAGTTTCTCATGAGAATGCAAAAGCATTGATTTATTATTTTTCCTCCTCCCATCTCATATATTTTTCCACCAACATGTCCCCTTAGGGGCTCCGTATAATGTGCTTTGTGACATGGGGTAATTTAATACCGTCTCTCGTCTCTTGACGCTTTGCATACTCTGGCTTTGGAGACGCTCTGGAGACGATCTCATGCTTTCAAAGCTAGCTCGCTATTGCTAGCTTCTCCGAAATTGCCTACTCTACCTTTAAAGTCGCACCTAGTGACACAATCCTGCTTTCCATTGCATCAGTCCACCTATGCAAAGTCGTGTTTATGCAATGCGCAGGTTAAATTTCTGGTTTGAAATTCCACCTTGTTTTTCTGAGCATTATTTTTTTCCATGAATTTTTTTCCAGGTGTGATAGTGCTGATTCTTTCAAATGAATGGCATTGGATATTTTCTCATAAAATTACATTTGTACATTTTTAAATGTGACTTGTCTCAAAACTATTTTGGGGGGCTTACAGGCTGACAGTGTACTCAATCTGAAACCCCTAAAAACCCTTCCCCCTTATTACTTTAAACATAGCCAGTACACTTTTCATCCCTAATCTGGCTTTGTGCAGCTACTGCTGTATTGTTTATAGACATAATTCCTTCTCTACTTGAGAGAAATAAATGAAATTGATGGTGAAAGGCCTCCAAGGCCCCCACCTCCACTCAATGAGGGGGGGTGGCTGTTCCACACCTCTCATTTTGATGTATATTGCCCCAGCTTCAAATAAGCGCCTGGGCGATGTTTTATCTCCTGGAAATGTTCCATAATTTATCATTATCAGATCCAATTATGGGCAGCAAAGCACAATGCAATATCTCTCTACCTAAGCTAGAACAAATAAACACCCCCATCAACTCATATTCTCGTCCTCACTCTATATTTTCTTCTTCCTCTCTCTCTCCAGCACTTTTGCACTCTAGCACTGATTAATAAATGTAATTAAATTAAGGCATGAAACACATTCATAATGAGAGTCTGGTTGTAATTACCACAACCAGTATTCAATCTGTGCAATAAAGTAGAACCCATGAAGACTTAATTAGGCAGTGTGTTTACAAGCAGCCATTTTCAGGGTGAAAGGCCCGCCCACTCAGTCATATGAGAATTCCTTGATTTCGGTAATAATAGAAACAAGATAGAGATGAGATGCAATGAACTTAGCGTGGGCAATAGATTAACCTGTAGACGTTTGTCAACCGCCGGTTATGCTTATGTGACGTTGCTGTACTGCGCCGTCACGAAAGCTTATCTTTTAAATGATTTTATAAGCCTTGGGGTTTAAAAAACAAGTTTTTTTTTTTTTTTTTTTTTTTTTTTTACTGTTCAAGCGCAATAATCAGTGCTCATTACAGCATATGCGCATATGCTGTAATGAGCACTGATTATTGCGCTTGAACAGTAAAACTTGGTTGCGCTGTCTGAGACTGTTTCGGAGCGCACTCGCACATAAAGCCTCTGCTCATACGGAGTTATTTTTGGCGGCTTATTGGGGTTGAACGGTCAAAATGCCCATTTTTGTGAGTATCCTCGTAAACACAGTCGTTTACGTGTATGTGAATGTAAACAGTTGAGAAAGAAAGAGCATGTGTATCAGTATATTAGATTAGTGCATTCGGTCTTAAAGTGACAGTAGCCAGCCTATATCTGCTGCTGTCTGTGCCTTTAATGTTAAAGCTACACTGTGTGATTTTTACCCCCATCTAGCGGTGAAAGGGTATATGACCATCCAGTGAATATTAGTTTCTGTTCCTCTCAATTCCGATTTCGTTTGAACTCCTACGGTGGCCAATGTAGTCCAAAATTAACATGGCTTCCAGTTCGACCTCGTCCATGAGTATTCCTTCAAGTGATGAGGTTACTTTAGAAAACTATTATAATTTGCAGTAATTTAATTTGTCAGTTAACATATAGGTTATGACATCTATGTAAAATGAATAATAGTTTTATGTTTTCGTAATTTTTTTACCATTTCATTGCTAACATCAGCTATCAGTCCCAGACGAATACAAGCTAATCTTAGTAAAGTAACTTTTATCAGTGCTATCGTTATTCTGTATATTGTACGACATCACTAGCGTAATGCAACGTTTACATTGTAGGCTATATCATTTTCTCCGTGAGCAGAGATCAGTTGATGTGACGGAGGTGCGAGGGAGAGGTAGAGGCAAAGGAAAAAATAAAAACAGGGCCGGTGCCAGTAAATTGCGGAGACGCGAAAGGCGAAGCTTGAATTAACGGGTATGTCCCTCTTTGGCTAATGTACTTTCAAGATGGAGGGGCAACATGGCGACCGACATTCGAACCCCTCACCCGTATGTATTTTCAATGGCATATTATACACTCACGAGAATACTTTATCACTTGAACGAAGTAAATATACATTAATAAGCACATATATTTTTGAAAGAACTAAGTGTTTTTAGCTAAGAATAAATTAAAAAAAGTTACACAGTGTAGCTTTAATCAAACATCTCATTGCTCTTGACTGAATCGCTTTTGTAACTTTATATGTATACCTAATTTACACAGTGAAGAAGACTATGCAGTGTTTTTTGTATATTTGATTCCTTTATACAATTTATGTTCTATTTATAGGCCTATCTAGTGCTTGACGTTTTTCAGGTAGGTCTATTTCATTTGCTTCTTTGTTTTATTGTAGTTTTTTTGTTTTATTGCTTTTAATCAATTACTTTGTTCCTATTATATCACTGACTGTTTACTTAAACTAGTATTAGTTTTTTAGATTTATGAAATTGCATGTTATCGTGAAAAAAAATTACGCATATCGTGAGATAAGATTTTGGTCATATCCCCCACCCCAACAAGGAAACATTATTTAGAAATTAATGTTAGTAAGTGGTCCATTACTCTCTGATACACATTATCGGCAGAATTTTCGCAAGTGATATTGCTTTGTACAACGGGCAAGTAAACGAAATTCAACACGACATTTTCTGAATTTCGATTTTTTATTATTATTATCATTACGTTTGTCTGATTCCGAATTAATATTCTTGTCACCACCAAATGGCGTAACTATTTAACTTGCAGAAAGAATCACTTAAAATCTTCATCATTAATCCATATTAATTGAGCATACCTGATGTTAATCCAGCAATCGACTTAATTATAATTAATAATGAACCAATGAGCAACAAAACTTTACTTGCAACCATTTGCCAAGTTTCTTTAAAAACATATAAGAAACCTCAAACATTTGGAAAGAATGCAGTGACAAGTTCTTTATTACAAATAATAGCAGTATTAAAAGTGCCAGTTATTAAAACACCAGAGGTTTCTAACACTGAAACATTATTTGGAGCTAGAGCAGGATTAGGGATTTGCAGTGAAAGGAACTTGCATCACTGGCATGTGGTTCACCAATCACATAAACACCAGTAAGATCACAGGATGCTCACCCAACCTTATTTATCTCCTACAAGGACTGTGATTTGTGTTTCAGTGGTTCACGTCAGCCTGCTGTGATAAAAGTTTGATCTTAAATCAGTGGAAAACTCCACCATTAAATGTACGGTCAGCCATGACTTCCCCAGCTGATGGGGTATTTCCTAAATCAAAGGCTTTTCTTTCTCTAAGGTGTTTTTCCTCCATTCTCTGGCTCTGTAGCTGGGGACATCACTCAATCAAGAGATGAAAGGCTGATATAGAGAACTGCAAGGCTTTGAGAGTGTTCAAGGTCAGACACAGGCTTTCAAAGACAACGATAAAACACTTTCGCAGATCAGCTAATAGCTCACCCAAATTATGAAATGTCTGCCAATATTATGTCACCCTCATTTATTTAAACCATACAAGTCAAAGCGGCCACAAAGTGGATCAAAAGACAATATAAAAATAAGCATTTCAAAAAAAAAAAAATCTGAAGTCATGCTAGACCTTTGTCAGATAAACACAAATTTAAGTTGTTATTCAGTGTAAATCCTTTTCTTCACTCATATTAAAATCCACAATCTTTCAAATCTCATTCTCATGTTTGAACGTCACGTGATGTCATTGTGTGACATCAAACCTGTCACAATGTCAGTGCTCAAGTATACAATATTAATATGAAATCAAAGGGAAGGGAAGATTATGTATGTTTATGGTTCAATTTCATTGTGTTCCCCACGCAAAGCTATCATATAACTTCATAAGGCTTGCAATATTACATGCAAAAGTCGTATAGACTACCTCTATGGTCCTTTCATGGTGTTTTTGCTCTTTATGGAGCTTGACAGCCGTGATTTGTATTAGAAACATATACGTCACACACAGATCCCATGTTTCTTATCTATTTGAGAAGCACACAGTCTAAATTGCTTTATTGAGGTTTATTTTCGCAGGGACTCTCACACTGGTTTAGCAGAATAGCACAATGCTGGAGATAAATGCATGGCTTGAGATTCAGGGGCGAGTGGTTGAATTTGCAAGGTATGGTGTGACTCCATTTGTTTTGGTTGTTCAATAAGCCTGCTGGAATTGAAACGTATCAGGTTAGACAATCTGCAGAATTACTTGTGTAAAGTTTTCGGGGTGTGGGATGGGACTATGTGATTGTGTCACCAGGTGATGCTTGCCTCTGAGTTCAGGTATGCTGGAAACACTTGAAATGTTGAAGACCCCGGTTACTTTTCTCAAATTCTGTCAGAGTTAGGCCTTCCTCTTTCTTTTACTGTCTCTATCTCTCCTAACATATTTAATTTTAGTTCTGTGAAAGTAGTAGTTTACAGAAGTACACAATACAGTGTCCTGTCTGTTTTTGGTTTGGTTTTATGGTCTGGTCTCGTCTTCTTTTTGTAGTTACGGCGGTTGGAAAACCAACTTATCGCCGCCTACTGGACTAGAGTGTCTTTTATTTTGAAATTTTGTTCCTGGTTTCTTGTCATGTGACTTCCTTGCCCTCATGTGATTATAGGCTTGTTCGACTTGAACTGGATGTCATAAACCGATCGGTCTGTGCAGCGCCAGTTCAAGTCGAACTAGACTATCGTCTTGTGCTTCCCGTGGTTGTGTGTCTTGTTCTGATTGGTTGGTTTCGTCATGTGTTTCTTCAGTTAAGTTCTCATTCAGTTCTCATTGGTTTGTCTTGTCATGTGATACTCTGCTCTGTTTCCTCATTGGCTCGTTGTTTGATTGCTTCCAGGGTTTCCTTGTTATGCGATTAGTCCTTGTGTAAATAGCCCTAATGTTTCTTTGTTTTCTTGCCTAGGTTTGTCAATGTAACCTGCTCTTTGGTGAGTTCCAGTCCCAGTCTCAGTGCCGTTTTAGTTTGGTTTCACACCAATAAACTGCACCTGAGTTCTCACTTTTAACTTGCCTTTAGTGGACTTTGCTACAGTTTAAACAACAAAAAATGGATTTCTGTGCCATGGTGTCTCCAAAACAGATTTTTGGAGACAAAATTGTATGTAAAATGTTGTTTCTGCATATTAAGCTTATAGGCAAAAATATGACACAATTCAGCTTTAAAGGAGAACTCCGGTCAATTTTAACATTGAGCTAAATTTTTAGTAAATTTGGAGTGCTGTCAATACAGAGAACAACGACAAAAAACGGTGTTGCCTACACTGTGTTATCCTATTTAAAAAATTTGCACCCTGTTGACTTGAATGGGGCAAGTTTTAAACCTGCTTTTATTTCTCTTATCATCCGTGATGTGTCATACAAGTGCCCAGCCATGTTGAGTGATTCCTTCAGAGTGAACACGAGTGAATCTGACTGCAGTAGATGTGAAAGATATTAATTAAAATGATGTTATATCAGCCAGCACAAATACCTGTATTTAGTTCCTGTTTTCGGTGGAAGTCTAAAGTAGTCGATTGTCGAGTTCACGCGCGTGATCATAGTAACTAAACCTATGCGCGTGAACTCGACAATTGACTACTTTAGACTTCCACCGAAAACAGGAACTAAATACAGGTATTTGTGCTGGCTGATATAACATCATTTTAATTAATATCTTTCACATCTACTGCAGTCAGATTCACTCGTGTTCACTCTGAAGGAATCACTCAACATGGCTGGGAACTTGTATGACACATCAAGGATGATAAGACTAAGAACTGGTTAAGTTTAAAACTTGCCCCATTCAAGTTAATAGGGTGTAAATTTGAAAAATAGGATAACACGGTGTAGGCAACACCGATTTTTGTCGTTGTTCTCTGTATTGACAGCACTCCAAATTTACTAAAAATTGAGCTCAATGTTAAAATTGACCGGAGTTCTCCTTTAATATACTGTAATGCAAAATTTTAATATCTTGCAAAAGTTCATTTATTTCAGTAATTCAACTTAAAGGTAAAACTAATATATTATATAGACTCATTACATGCAAAGTGAGATATTTCAAGCCTTTATTTGTTATAATTTTGATGATTATAGCTTATGAAAACAGCTTATGAAAACCCCAAATTCATAAGGTTTTCATAAGCTGTAAGCCATAATCATCAAAATTATTACAAATAATGGCTTGAAATATCTCACTTTGCATGTAATGAGTTGCATGTATATTAGTTTCACCTTGTAAGGTGAATTACTGAAATAAATGATCTTTTGCACGATATTCTTTTTTTCGAGTTTCACCTGTAGCTAACAGAGTTTTCATATAAATGAGATTTGTCTAACAGATAATCAAATATCCAGAGCGAAGTTATTTATAATAATAATATAGTATATTTACAGTATTTTTACAACCCAGCTAACAGGGAACGTTCCCAGAACATTCACTAACGTTCTTTAAAAGTTGTGTAAATGTTAGTACAAAACGTTATTAAAATAATGTTTTCGGAACGTTCATATAACGTTATTAACGTTCTTGTAACGTTGAGAGAAAACGTTCTTAGAACAACGTTCTTGGAACGTCTTTTTGACGTTATTTGTGATTGATGAACGTTCTCATAACGTTGATTGAAAACGTTCTCAGAACAACGTTCTTAGAACGTCTTTTTGACGTTATTTGTGATTGATCAAAGTTCTCATAATGTTGATATAAAACGTTCTTGGAACAACGTTCTTGGAACGTCTTTTTGAAGTTATTTTTGATTGATGAACGTTCTCATAACGTTGATTGAAAACGTTCTTGGAACAACGTTCTTGGAACGTCTTTTTGACGTTATTTGTGATTGATGAACGTTCTCATAACGTTCATATAAAACGTTCTTGGAACAACGTTCTTGGAACGTCTTTTTGACGTTATTTGTGATTGATGAAAGTTCTCATAACGTTGATATAAAACGTTCTTGGAACAACGTTCTTGGAACGTCTTTTTGACGTTATTTGTGATTGATGAACGTTCTCATAACGTTGATATAAAACGTTCTTGGAACAACGTTCTTGGAACGTCTTTTTGACGTTATTTCGTGATTGATGAACGTTCTCATAACGTTGATATAAAACGTTCTTGGAACAACGTTCTTGGAACGTCTTTTTGACGTTATTTCGTGATTGATGAGCGTTCTCATAACGTTGATAGAAAACGTTCTAAAACCAAAGTTCTTGGAACGTCTTTTTGACGTTATTTGTGATTGATGAACGTTCTCATAACGTTGATAGAAAACGTTCTAAAACCAAAGTTCTTGGAATGTCTTTTTGACGTTATTTGTGATTGATGAAAGTTCTCATAACGTTGATATAAAACGTTCTTGGAACAACGTTCTTGGAACGTCTTTTTGACGTTATTTCGTGATTGATGAACGTTCTCATAACGTTGATACAAAACGTTCTTGGAACAACGTTCTTGGAACATCTTTTTGACGTTATCTGTGATTGATGAACGTTCTAATAACGTTGATATAAAACGTTCTTGGAACAACGTTCTTGGAACGTCTTTTTGACGTTATTTCGTGATTGATGAACGTTCTCATAACGTTGATAGAAAACGTTCTAAAACCAAAGTTCTTGGAACGTCTTTTTGACTTTATTTGTGATTGATGAACGTTCTCATAACGTTGATAGAAAACGTTCTAAAACCAAAGTTCTTGGAATGTCTTTTTGACGTTATTTGTGATTGATGAAAGTTCTCATAACGTTGATATAAAACGTTCTTGGAACAACGTTCTTGGAACGTCTTTTTGACGTTATTTCGTGATTGATGAACGTTGATAGAAAACGTTCTAAAACCAAAGTTCTTGGAACGTCTTTTTGACGTTATTTGTGATTGATGAACGTTCTCATAACGTTGATAGAAAACGTTCTTAGAACAACGTTCTTGGAACATCTTTTTGACGTTATTTGTGATTGATGAAAGTTCTCATAACGTTGATATAAAACGTTCTTGGAACAACGTTCTTGGAACGTCTTTTTGACGTTATTTCGTGATTGATGAACGATCTCATAACGTTGATAGAAAACGTTCTTAGAACAACGTTCTTGGAACGTCTTTTTGACGTTATTTGTGATTGATGAAAGTTCTCATAACGTTGATAGAAAACGTTCTTAGAACAATGTTCTTGGAACGTCTTTTTGACGTTATTTGTGATTGATGAAAGTTCTCATAATGTTGATATAAAACGTTCTTGGAACAACGTTCTTGGAACGTCTTTTTGACGTTATTTCGTGATTGATGAACGTTCTCATAACGTTAATTGAAAACGTTCTTAGAACAACGTTCTCCGAACGTCCTTATAATGTTATTAGTATTTTATGAATGTTATATTTAGGCTATCATACAACGTTCTGGGAACATGTTATTTGCTGAACATTCTCATAATGTTAAGTAGGCTACACTTAACAAATGTGTGCTTCTTAACATTAGTTTACAATCACTAGATTTGTATGACTATATATCCATATAAACATTTTAAACATCACAGTAGTTTATAACACCACCCCAATAAACCAGCACTTATAGCCTATAAATAATTTTATATTAACCAGTGCAAAATGCCTGTGCAAAATACATTTTTGTGTGTGTTTTTAGTAATTGTTGTTTTGGTGTGTTTGAGTGCTCATTGTTACAATTACACAGCAAAAGTTCGGTGACATTTTTATTTGTGTATGGTAGAAAGCAAATACTGATCCTGAAATAATTACATAAAATAAATGTGGAAAATTGAACTATACGATTGAGGGAGCAGGCTACACAGTGAACTCAGAGAAAACGCTATATGCTTGAGCAAAAACAGTTTGTGTATAGGCTACAAATGATGCCTGTGAAAGAGATTGTGAACGCATTGAATATGATATGTTTTGTTGGTTAATAGCATAAGCTACTATTACACAGTAGCGATAACATTAAGCGCACCAGAAGTACATATAATATTCAGATGTAAACAGCATAGCTGACTTACAGATTCAGTTAACATCCACAAATGAATAAGCGTGATGAATCAGGCAGCAGGCTACACAGTAACTCAGAGAAAACACTACGCTTGAGCAAACAGTGTGCGAATAGGTAATTGATGGCAAAGTGCCTGTTAGGGTTAGGGTTAGGGTTGGGTTAGGCTCATTACAATCACACAGCAAAAGTTCAGTGACATTTTTATTTGTGCATGAAAGCAAATACTGATACTGACATAATGACATACAATAAATATGGAAAATTTTACTACACGATTCAGGGAGCAGGCTACACAGTGAACTCCGAGAAAAGCTGTGAATAAATACAAGTAAACAGTGTAGCTGACTAAATGTTTAGCTGACAGAGTGTTTATGTCAGAATGTTTATTTTTAAACAATTACCTTCTTTTGCCGATATATTTGCCGATATCTTTTGCATTTCTAATCCAAACAACGTCAAACTTGACACTGCACTTACTCGTGCCCGTAGCAAGAAACCTGTCAAGTTTGAAATCCATTGGACAAACGGTTCGAGAGATATGTGGTTAACAGTATACAGACAGACAGACAGACAGACCTTCCTGTAATTTATAGATAGATATGCTATTCACATTATGTGAAGCTCTGTTAAATATATTGAAATACATTTTGAACATATATTATTTAAAAAAATACATTGAACATAAACCTTTTAAATTGTTCCTCATGTTACATCTGTAAATTGTGTACATATTGTGTATATTTCATAAAATATATCCATGCCTTATCATGTTTAGTTTTTAATAAATGTTTAGCAATTTTATTTATACACCACGTTAACCATTTATATAAAGCTATATAATATTATAGACTATATTACATTATATTATAGCCTATTATAACCTATTATAAATGACTTTGTAAACATTGTTTTACACTCAATGCTTCATATTCTTATTCCATTTACAGTTTGGTGATGGCCACGAGTCTATACACTTAATGTTAACCTCACATTTCAGGATATTTTATCTGATTATCAAATAATTCCCTCCATTTCTTCTCTCATGTAAATGCTGCGTGACTCCTATGTATTTTAATTTGCGCGCGCGCTGAACATTCGAGTTGCTTTTGAACCAGATTTGAACTGGAGTTACCATGGAAACGGGCGGGGAGCTCAACTGACGACAAGCAGCAACTCTGTCTCTCACTGTTGGTTTCGCTAATTTCAGGTAAGTTTAGTCCCCAAAATTACACAAATAGTACATAAAAATGTTTCTGACACATTCTTTCATGTAAATAACACGCTTCCGTTGAATAACGTTATTTACTTTATAGAAATGGTTTAGTGTCTTCGGGAAAAGTCCGTTAGCATCTCAACTGTTAGACTTTAGCTGTAAGTTTAGGCTTTAGGCTTGTAATCTTGATTAGCGATTTTGTAAAGGTTTTGGTGGCAATTTTTTCAATGTGAATGGAAGTAAACTAAATTATCTTAAAATTAATTAACTTAAAAGTATTCACTGGACGGTTATTTCGTAGTTTTCACATGACGGAATGCCGTTTTTATAATGCCATTTATGCCTAGTATTAACATGAATGTGAATACTAACATTCATAAACCGCTTAATTCACAGGTAAGTTAACGTTAATTCCAAGTCAGTTGAATCACCGTTTTCATATTAATGTGCTCTTTTAATTTAACGTTAAGCATACAGCGCGCGCGCGCGCACACACACACACACACGTTACACACAGATGAATAACCTTACTTCAAAAAATTTATATATTACTTGACAAGCTACTTTTTTGTTTTTTTTTACAAGTGAATGAACGATTTATTTGTCCAAAGGACAAGTACAAGACCAGGGTTAACGTTAATGCCAAGCCCTGGTTTATACATTTTTATAATTTTATTATAATAGCTTCAAAGAAGACCTTTCTCAATGCTGCTATTGTCATATAATGAAAGTATTATATTACTACTTCCATAGTATGGCAAATTAGTACAAATTAGAAAAGTTTAGCAGGTACACAGAATTTTGATGCACATTATCTTATTTTCCCCTCAGTGATGGAAGTTCATTCATTTTCAGGTGTAGCTAATCCTTTACAATGTGTTATTGAACCTTTCCATTGTATAACATTTGTAAGCTACATTTTAATCTTGTGTGGTTTACAGTTTTTTTCCCCACAGAGACTTCCAATGGGATTGGCGTCTGAACTGGCGGATGCGGAGCATCAAGCTTCTACTAGTTCTTCCCCCTCAAGGCCAAAGCATACCAAACAGACATCATCCCATTACAGGACAACCGTTGGATGCATTGACCTCTGAATTGGAGCTCTAAGGTGAGAGAAACTATCCCCGTACTATGCTCGAAGACGAAAATTTTGTCAGAGTGCCAGCATGTTGTTGTGGAATGTACTGTTGCATGAGGAAAAAAAACACTCCTCACATGTGAAAACACTTATTGCTTTACTGATCACTAACCAATCACTTATAGGTCAAAGGTCAGATTACCTGTTTTGAACTATTGATGCCATCAATGGACAGAGACCCCACACACACAATTGTGTCCTTTACTGTATTCTAAAGAATATACTTTTGGTTTACATATGTTTATGGTTGTGTTGTATGCTACTGTATACAACAGTAATGTTTGGCCTAAAAAACATGTTATGTTTCTACATTGCATTGGTGTTTAGTGTACTTGTTCCCGCTCTCAGTAGATTACTGTCACTGCAGAACATTGTATTGAAGTGAAGATATAAGCCTATGAAAGACCAGAGTGCTTTAGATATAGAACAACAGTGTTTACATGGTATATCCAAAAATGTACTATTATGAAAGAAGTGTTTGCCATTTGATGCAAATGCTTCATTCTGTCATGTGTTTATGGCATTTTGAATGCAGTGTTACATTTTGAAGGAGATTTTGTGTGTGCAGTTTTGGGAATTGTGTGTAGAGTTTTGAAAAAGGGTGACATCGTTTTGAAAACATGTGTTTGCAGTTGGAAAAAAAACTAATATAAATTTATAGTACTCAAAGCACAGTCTAAATAACTTTAGGGTTAACATTTATGGAGTAGCCACACTGTTATTATCAAATGTTTATGAAATAATAATTCACCAATTTTTAGTAACATCAGTCAATCTGTTTTTTATCCACAGACGGGGCATGAAGAGGCTGGACCACAGACTGGACCACAGTGCTAGTTTGGCACACCCACACTACTTATATTTAAGGGATAGTTCACCCAAAAATGAATATTCTGTCAGTAATTACTCACCCTCATGTTGTTCCAACCCCGTAAGACTTTCGTGAAATCTGACAGCTGTCTCACTCCTCCATAGGTCACACGCATCACACACATGACCAGCGTCGGCCAATGGTGAGCCTACGTGGTGATGTGCAACACAGATATACTATGTGCAGTTATACTACGTAAACACACTTAGGCCCACGGAGAACATAATGAATAGTGGAATAAAGTCATTAGTTTTGTTTGTTTTTTGCGCACAAAAAGTGTTCTCGTCGCTTGATAAACATATGGTTGAGCCACTGTAGTCACTTGGACTATTTTAACGATGTCTTTAAAGGTGCAGTGTGTAATTTTTAGAGGCATCTAGTGGTGAGGTTTGCGAATTGCAAACAGCCAGTCACTTACGGCCTATCCCTCCCTTCTCAAACTGGAAGGAGAAGCTACGGTGGCCGACGTAACCAGCACATTTCTCCCCACATAGCAAACCCACAACACAGCGAGGGAGAAGAACCACATGAAACTATCCGACTACAAATTTTTTCTAACAGATTAGTTTAGCTGGCTAGTATGAACTGTTATGCTGTAGGCTAATGTTAGTGTTTTACATTCAATAGTACTAATCAGCTGATTGTCTCACGAACGTAACCAGCACATTTATCCCCACACAGAAAAGCCATAACACGGCGAGGGAGAATAACTAAGTTACATGAAACAATATACCTACATATTTTACACCACTGACAAGGGAAAAGTCACTTCACACGGTGTCTATGGCTAGCTTCTATGTAATGCTAACATTATGAAACAACAGTTTTCATTTGTAATGTTAAAGTTGGAATACCTGACCTATCCAGCAGAAAACAGGCAACTTCGCTTTGAAAGCCTTTTTCCCTCAGTGAAAGGGAAAGCTTTTCCCTTCCATCAGTGAAAAGCCACACCGATGTTGACCCGTGATTTTTAGATTTACCCTCCGTCGGCTCTTGTCCTAAACAATATGTGTTTTCTGCAGCTTCTCATTCAAGTTAGTGACGAAACGCTCTGTAGCGCTGTTTGTTCGCTGTCGGCTACGGTAGAAACATGACGTCACAATATGTCGAGCTTCATAGAAGGGGGTGCCTGCGGTTATGTAGATATAAATGACTCAAAACATAACGGTTCATTAAGTAAGGTCTTTATACACCACTGAAAACATAGTTATGGATCTTATATTGCATTTCTGTCAATAGATCCTCAGAAATATTACACATTGCACCTTTAATAACTATTCTGGGCCGGCAAGTTTCTATCCCTCAAGAAGCCTATGGAGGAGTGAGACAGCGCTCAGATTTCATCAAAAATATCTTAATTTGTGTTCCGAAGATGAAGGAAAGTCTTACGGGGTTGAAACAACATGAGGGTGAGTAATTACTGACAGAGTTTTCATTTTTGTGTGAACTATCCCTTTAAGACTTCCGTTCATCTTCAGAACACAAATTAAGATATTTTTGATGAAATATGAGAGCTGGCTCACTCCTCCATAGGCTTCTAGGCAATTTCATTCTGCCGGCCCAGAAAGTTAGTAAAGACATGTTAAAATAGTCCAAGTGACTACAGTGGCTCAACCTTAAATTTATCAAGCAACGACAATAATTTTTGTGGGCCTCTTGAGTGAGTTAACAAAAGTGCCGCACTACATCGAGACCCATCTGCGTCATCTTCTCAGTTCTCGCTGATCTCGTGAACTCTAGGGCTGGGACAATTAGTGGTCGACCGATATATCGCCCAGGCTGATATATCGGCCGATATAAGGCATTTTTCAAATATCGGCGTTGGCCGATTAGTTTTTCTTATTGGCCGACGTTTTGGAAGCGGGACTTTTATTTTGACGGGCGGCGCTGAGAACACGAGCGCCTGAGAAGAGAACTGCAAACGCCTTTCTGACTTATTTCAAAAGCATCATACTACTACATTCTCTTTAATAAATGATTCAATAACAAATACATTTTGTAACAGTCACTTGTTGCCGCCTTGTGGCGAAACAATGTAATCGATAAATGCGTTATTTTAAGCTGATTTAGGGGCCGATCACACCTAACGCGATTTTGGCAGTGAGAGGTGCCTTTTTTCAATTGATTTCTATGGCAGTGCGCGTTCTGCGCGCTGTTTATGCGCCTCAGGCGCCTCGCGTTTTTGGAGTTAAAAAAAATCAACTCCGAGCGGTAAAAGTGTTTTTTCCACTGTCCAATTGAATGAATGGAGAGGCGGGTCTTCCGTTGTAGTGATGAAAGCTACAGTTGCTTTGAACGCCGGAGAGTGTGATGATGGAGGATAAACTTGTGGTGCTCCCGCGGGTTACCAGGAGCTTAACGACTTCAGGAATCGTAATGTTAACAGAAAGTAAACAAAGTTAATAAAAGGCTGATTTGACGTTTACTTGACTGACAGGACAGCTGTTTCTGTGTTTGCCTAGCAGCCAACATAAAACGCAGATCACTGCTCGTTCTGTGTGATTGAAACGATCACTGGTGCTGTTCTCTCAGGTTTCATCGAAAATATATTAATTTGTGTTCTGAAGATGAACGGAAGTCTTACGGGGTTGGAATAACATGAGTAATTACTGACATAATTTTTTGGTGAACTAACCCTTAAACACAGTTTTCATTTCATTTAAATGTTTACATGAAAATATTTGTAGTTGTTTTTTTAAGCTATTATGTAGCGTTTAAAATGTATGATAATCATATGAAATGTTCTACTTTTTGATGTGATGTAAAAGTGCGCTTATAATTCACATGGTTGTTTTAATAAAAAAATTAAGTTGAACGAATGGTGCAGAATTGTTTTTCTAACCTTAAAATAACATTTTAACATGAAAGAAAGTGGACATTTTAATGTTCTTTGAATGTTGTATTGTTAATAACATTTTGGGGGAAAACGTTGCAGGAACGTTATGCTTACCTTAAGATAATGTTCCAGCAACGTTATGCCAATGTTCCAGCAATGTTATGCGAACGTTCCGACAACATAATGCCAACCTTAAGATAACGTTCCATGAACGTTATGCTAACCTTAAGATAACGTTCCATGAACGTTATGCTAACCTTAAAATAACGTTCCATGAACGTTATGCTAACCTTAAGAATGTTCCAGCAACGTTATGCTAACATTCCAGCAACGTTATGCTAACCTTAATATAACATTCCAGCAACGTTATTCTAACCTTAAGATAATGTTCCAGCAACATTATGCTAACGTTCCAGCAACGTTATGCTAACATTCCAGCAATGTTATGCTAACCTTAATATAACGTTCCAGCAACGTTATGCTAACCTTAAGATAATGTTCCAGCAACGTTATGCTAATGTTCCAGCAACGTTATGCTAATGTTCCAGCAACGTTATGCTAATGTTCCGGCAACGTTATGCTAATGTTCCAGCAACGTTATGCTAATGTTCTAGCAACGTTATGCTAACGTTCCAGCAACGTTATGCTAACCTTAAGATAACGTTCCAGCAACATTATGCTAACGTTCCAGCAACGTTTTGCTAACATTAAGAAACCATTCCAGCAACGTTATGCTAACCTTAAGATAACGTTCCGGCAACGTTTTGCTAACATTAAGAAACCATTCCAGCAACGTTTAGCAAACTGGACATTTCAACGTTTTTAGAACATTTCAAATCAACGTTCCCACAACGTTCTCAGAACATAATTTTGTTAGCTGGGAATACCCTTCTCTTGCAGTAAAGTCTTCCCAAGTTTTTAACTTGAAATAATGAGCCCTGTTGTTTCATTATCTCCTGGATGTGAAGTCCAACACCTGTCTTTTTAACTAACACGCATTATCTCTGCGGTAAAGTTGCTGATAAAAGTTGTTTATCATGTATTACATGCGCTTGCTGATTGTAATGATCCTAATAGCAGTGATTGTTCCCTCTTTAATGGGTCCCTCCTGTTGTTTTTCATCTTCTCCTGTCTATTTGTTCATTATGAATTCCTTACTGCAGCTTTACCAAACCACAAATCACATCCTCTTTGTGTCCATGGTCTGCGTTTATACTGCAGGATGCTGGATTGATTCATACAGTGGTAAAGCGATATTGCCTACAGTGTTTATCACCTCTTAAAGTAATGCTAAATCAGAGCGATTATTCTGTGCTGTAGGCAGTTAAGTATATGCCTTGCACATGTTTATATGGAAGAATTTCACTAAATGTCACATTTCAACCCAAAATTAAAGAAAATATGAACACACACACACACACACACACACACACACACTTTTTTTTTGTTATCATTGATTCTCATTATTGTAATACAGAGATTTTTATTGAAATTTAAAGCAACATAAATGTAGCACAACATATACTACCATGATGCGAACATACGTCACAATTATTATTTTTCCAACATTACATTAATAAAAAACAGATTATTTTGCATTGCGTTACTATAATGAGGATTGGGATGAAAATATTCGTAATTGTCAAAAATATGATCACAATTATTCTAAAATTAGGCTCCATATTTTGTCATTTTCAGTTTGATGTTCTTGACAGGTTTAGTGAGAAATGCTGCTCTCGGGGGATCTTGATTTAGTAAATGTTTATTTTGTGTATATTGTATGTCTATGATAGGAGTTATTAAACATGATGTAGCATTATGCAGGGTAACACGGCTGGATATCATTTAGAGGAGACAGTAACCATAGAAACAGGGCATTCTCAGTATTCCGGCACACTCAGTTTTGTCATGTCTTATAATATTCTGTTTTCGTAATTTGCATAATTCTATTTTCAAAACTTTTGACTGCAACTTTCCCTGTGCCTTTAAGCTATGTTCATTAAATTCGGCCTAGCAATCACTCAAAACACCTTAGCAACTGCCTAGTGACCACTTAGAACACATTGGCAAGAGCCTAGCAACACCATAGTTACCACCAAGACCACCTTTAACTACTCGGAACATCTGTCAGTTTAAAATGTTCAAATGATTAATGTTCTTTTTCTAATTTTCAAGATGGTCAGTTTAAGTCTGCTCTTGGACTTTTTTCTTCATTATTTGAGCCTGTTATTAAAAATGTTTGAGGAGAATTTTAGGCTTGAGTCTAGGGAATGTTTGAATTATTACATTAATTTCAACATTCAACATTTATTAATACAATATTAAAATCGAAAGTTGTATTTGTCATTAGTTAATGCACTGTAAACTAAACAGATGTATTTTTTATGAACAAATACAGTAACAAATGTATCACTCATGGTTAGTTCATGTTAGTTAATATAAATAATGTTAACAAATGAGACCCTATTGTAAAGTGTTCCCAAATAAATGATATTTGTAAAAATTTAAATGTAAAAATATTTGTTTTCATTGTGAATCTCCTTTATTGTGACCCAGGGCTAACTATTATTTTTTTGAATGTCATTTTTAATTTATCTTCCTTAAATCTGGGGGTGAAACATTGTCATGGTTTTATAAGATTCACCCTTACAAAAAAAAAAAAGTAGGCTATGCGGTTTGCAAGTATTCAGTCTCATAAATGTTCAATGGCAGCAGCGATCAATACCGAATTATAAACCGTACGAGGTTCTTTGCAGATTTGTTCTGTGAGTGAGATTTTACCTGCCAGAGCGTTGAAGAATACAGCACAAGGCCAGCGGCGGGTTCACGTTAAATAGCAGCGGTCTTATGTTTTTCACAGCTCTTTGAATTTCAATTAATTCTAAAGCTTTTAGTGGATCTGTCACTAGTGTTATACTGGAAGGCAAAAGAACGTGCCTTTGACAGAAAATAAACCAAATACTATCTGGTGGCCAGTCAAGCTGGTGTGCGGGTGTGTGGCTTTCGTTCAGTTTTCCACCCTCCTGTCCTCAATCTATTCCACAGCCTCCTCTCAGAGTGACAGCAGAACGCTGAAATGAAGGCGTCTGATCGATTGCCTATAGCAGAGACGGTCATGCTAAATAACAGCAGCTTAAAAAACGCCACTGACAGGAACCTGTTTAAAAAGCTATTAGACTTGTTTCCAACTCTTTCTGAAATAATACAATAAAGAAGAGAATGTGTAATGAAATAAGAGCTCTGTAATCCAATTGCGCTGTAGATCCAATCGCATTTATAAAGTCAACAGAGGTTCAGTAGATTCACAGTCTCTCTCTCTCTCTCTCTCTCTCTCTCCTTTTAATCTCCCTGAGTGATTCCTGAACGTTCTCGCACACAATCCTCGCGAGGGAGAACATGGTACTTTCTGACCCCTCCAACCCCTGCTATCTCTGTATCCCGAGGGCTCAATATATCCTAATAGATGTTGTGCTTGCACTGAATTACAGGCAATATCACTGCAACTTTTCTTCATTTTGACCACCATTACAGCAGTTCTAACTGAGGTCTTTGGTTTTCCCTGATCAAATCAGATGCCTCGTCGGCTCCCGGCCACACAGAACAAACTCTGACATACTTTGCGTAAATAAGGCGTGTTGTGAAAAACATCTAATATCCGTGTTCTGTAACTCCTTAAAATCATTGCTGTGGTTGCAAGGATAAGATTGAAAATGTGTTTAACATAAATGAAAACCTATTCGGCTATAGTTGAGAGAGAAATCTCTTACTTATTCAAAATAAGTATACCTACTCGAGAGTATGCGATTTCAGACTGAGCTTATGTCATCAGATTGTTTTAAAGGGAAGTCTTGTTTTTACGAAGTCTTGATTTTGTTTTTTCAAAAAACTTATTATTTTTTTCACATATTTTGCATTATTACAGGTCCTCTCTCCCCAGTCTGGGTTAGGTTTATTTATGGTTAGGTTTAAGTTTGGGTCATAAAATTTTGGTTGCAGGCGTCATTGATGCATAATGGTCTGATATACCACAAGCAAAAAGGCCTGAGTTTTTTTTTTCAGGAGTTTGAATCAGACTGGTAAAAACCGTCGAACTGCCATGGTGATTACATAGGTGTGACTCTGAGGCTCCGCCTTCTTTGACATGGAAATTCATTATATACATATTTAATACTGTAAAGCTGCTTACTTTAAAAAAATCTATTGTATAAAGTGCTATAGAAATAAATGTGATGTGACTTTCCTGGATTTTTCTTCCGTTCCTCATGATATATTTCAGCAGGTGTTACTTAAGACAGTTAAATAATACCCCTTTTCCACCAGCAAGAACCAGGTGCTGGTTCAGAGCTAGAGCTAGAGCCGGTTCGGAGTTGGTTCTACCAAGCGGTTCCTACTTCTAGCCCAGCAATGTTTCGGTGCTACTTAAGAACCACTTTTACTGGTTCGGAGCTGGTGCTTTGGTGGTCGAAAAACAAAGAACCGATTTGAAACTAGGCTCTGGCTCCGAACCAGCACCAGCTCTGCCTTGGTGGAAAAGGGGTATAAGGGACCCAAATGGAGATAACTGTGCTCAGCCATTTTTTCATTGTTGTCATTCCAAAGCAGATTGTCTTGGATTTAGAGTGTTACTGTAGTGATTGTAATCTGCCATTGACACAAAACATAAAACGGTCATAGTGATAGCCAATCTTCACATCTTGCTTTGTCTCCATGCGGACTGAGAGCTCTCAAGATGTAATCTGCCAGCGCTCGGTTCTGAAAAATGCCCCAGTAGGGTCTCTGTAGGCCTCGTGTTGCGAAGAATGTCCATTGGAAACTGAGCAATTTACGCGGCTCGGTCCCCTGCCCCTCTGAGAAATTGTACTAATTTCACGCCTTTCCTGAGTGAGTCTGTGTCTTTCTTCAACATGCATCAACATAACTGCTCTCCATTACACAGGTACTTAAAGAGACAAGACTCTGAATGTATGGGAGTAAATTAGAGGTGAGAAGAAATAATAAGACTTTTTGCCACTCGGTCCCACAGCATTTCTCGACACTGTCTCTGTGATCTTGATCCAATCTACAGTGACTCTCACCTGGAGACACTTTTGCTGGTCTCAGGGAGAACACGGAGATCATTTCAAAGTAACCTCCACTAGTTGTCTGATGTGTTTAATATAATGAGGTTGTGTTTAAAATGGCACTATGTGCTGCTGGCCTGGACTTAAAGGAATGGTTCAGAGTAATTTCAACCTATAGGGTCCTTTTCACCATGACCTCGAGCCACTTCCGTGATTTGGGAAAAGCCCGTAAAAGTCCTGGCATAAAGCGATGTATAAGGATGTAGTGTAACGACGCCCAGTTCCAGGAATGCACTAATATTTTGTTGGTACTGTAGGACCAGTTTGCAACAATTATTAGTTAACACTAAATTGTCAACACTTCGGAAAAAATAAATAAATAAATTGTATATACCCAAAAACTTTTTGAGCAACTTTGATCGCGCAAGCTTTTTCGGGCTTTCCCCAAATCACGGAAGTGACCTCGATGTCTGGTTTAGCGGTAGCGGTAGCATAAGCCATCAGGCAAGTGTTATTTAAATAAACTCCTGATGTACTTACACACTTTCCAATGCCTCGTTTTATGAGTACAGAACCTATTTGTACTACTGTAGAAGTTTGGTACCATTCCGGGAATTATTAGTGGGGTAATTTAAACCATCACCGGGAGGAGACCCCTGGGAAGACCTAGGACACGCTGGAGGGACTATGTCTCCCGGCTGGCCTGGGAACGCCTCGGTGTCTCCCCGGAAGAGCTGGAGGAAGTGTCTGGGCATCTCTGCTTAGACTGCTGCCCCAGCGACCTGGCCCCGGATAAGCGGAAGAAAATTGATGGATGGATGGTAATTTAGGAGATATATCCTTGGATCCATTAGCGCCTGCACTAAGCCATTCGGCTGATATCTCTAAATAGCTTATAAGCTCTAACTTTAATAATGTTTGACCAAGGGAAAAAAAAGTTTCTGAGTGGGGGTGTTTGGCTCGAGGTCATGGTGTAAAGGACCCTACGTTGAAATTACTCCGAACCATCCCTTTAAATGGATAGTTCACCCAAAAATTGTAATTCTGTCATTAATTACTCGTCCTTATGTCGTTCCAAACCCGTAAGACTTTATTCATCGTCGGAACACAAATTAAGATCTTTTTGATCAAATCTGAGTTTTCTGTCCCTCCGTTGACAGTTACGCAACGATCACTTTGACGCTTCAAAAAGTTCACAAAAAGATTGAAAAACGAATCCATATGAATTAAGCGATTTAGTTTCTGAAATTTTCTGAAAAGACACGATCGCTATATATGATAACCAGATTGAATTTAGACTTTTATTCACTTATAAACATTCATCATAGAAAAGCATTTAAGACTCTTCAGAAAATGTGGACTAAATCGCTTAATTCATATGGATTAGTTTTAAGATCTCTTTATTAACTTTTTTAAGCGTCAAAGTGTCAATTGCGTAGCTGTCAATGGAGGGACAGAAATCTCTCAGATTTCATCAAAAAGATCTTCATTTGTGTTCTGAAGATGAATAAAAGTCTTACGGGTTTGGAACGACATGAGGGCGATTAATTAATGACAAAATTCTCATTTTTTTGGGTGAAGCATCCCTTTAAGTTTTTCAAAGCTCTGAGAGACTAAATGTGTCTCAGAGGGATAGAATGATGGATAACCATCCATCAAAATGTAAATATTCATTACTCACCTGGCACAGAAGACGGTTACCATGACAGCACAGGGATTTGGGCTCTCCAAAACTTAGTCTTGACAGCCTTGAAAACCCACAAGTACTAATGGCAAATGAGAGATGTCAAGTGGGAACACCATATCACACAAAGCCATCAAGTTGGCAGTGTATATCCAGTGAAAGTTTGTATAATGCGCGTTCACCAGCCTTGTTCAAATGCAATGACTCACCTTTAACTTGAGATTCTTGCACCCTAGAGCTGAAATAAAGAGGCCTTTCATCACACAAAATGCACTGCCAAACGATCAAAACCTGTGAACCTGAAGGCGTTTATGCAAACTGGTTACTACATACCAAACTGCATGTCTCAAGGGCTCTTCAAATACTGTAGGTGGTTTTGCTGTGCAGCTCACCATTAAGCTTTGAGTTAGCACAGGAACATTTTATTTAATGATTACTCCTGACACTATCAGCAAAGTTTATTCTGGTTCTATTTTATTTAACAAGGTTTGATAAAAAAAAAGAGAACATTAATAATCTAAAAATAGTTTCCTAGCATGTGTTGTTGGTGTCCGCATCAGTCAATTTGACTAGCAATACTTCTTTAAATGTGCAGTTACAATTGATATTTGAAATCAACCCAAACAAACACACCCCTTCCTTCATTGCTCCGCCTCCACCCCCAAAATGCACAAACACGTAATGCAAGAGTGGATGTCTCTTTATCATAGCTGAAGCGAAGAAAAAGAAAGACAAGATGGCAAACAAAAAAAGGAAGAACAAAAAATTAACATAAAGTAAATACAAGCAAGAGTTGGTTGTTTTTAGTCGCCAGCAGCAGACAGACAATGGCACTCAAAACTGTCCTATTACTACAGCTAACATTACAACAACAGCATCTCAGTTCTGTGAAACAGCAAAACCAATGTTACTCAGTTATGGAGCAGAAGCAATGCAACCTCGGTGTCCGTATTCGGTCTTTCCACTTAGGCACTGGAAAGATTTTCTAATATTAATTCCTAAAGCTCTTGCTTGATCATAACCCTTCTTTTTCCAGCGATATTCCTCCGACCTTTTCTCTTGTGTAATGTCTCTCAGCGCTCTTTGTTTCTACAGTCTTTCTTCAAATCTTCCCTCTTGCACACTGTCTCTCCTCCCCCATCATGAGTGGACACGCCCCCTACTGCTGATTGGCTAGCCGCTAGTGTGTTGTGGTGCTAGTCTGATCCGCTTTCAACAGCATTTCTCAGAAATCATTTAATGCACCTTTAAAGGTGGGGTATGTAATTCTCTTTTTTGGCCATTTTTTCAAAATCACTTAAAATCCTATTCCTAACCCACTAACAGCCACTGAGTTAGAAGCACTGAAATAAAAATTAAGCAATTTAATCATCTGTGGAACGGGCAGGACTCAAAAAACTCCAGCCAATCATTTCCAAGACCACCTAGAATCATTGGACAGTAAGTGCGTCAATCAATCGGTTGTACCATCCCCCCCTCCCCCCATCCATGTCCATGTTCTTTGAATGGGTGGAGTCAAAGGAAAGAAGGTAGGACCATTTGAGTTGTGTATTTTCAAAATCTGCCGGCCGTTTTGTAAATCACATACCTCAACTTTAAGCTCGGGATGCACAGGTATTATCAGTCCTGCAGGAAACAATTTTCATGTCATATTTACAAGGTACCTGTTAAGGGAGAACTTGAAAGGCTCTTTGAATTGCCAAAGTTTTCAGGTTGTTTGAAAGATATTTAGAGATTTTGTTTTAGTTAACTTTATTACCGTACTACAAACTAGATATTTATAAGCAGAATTGTGCATTTTGATTCATGAAATAGGTCGGACATGAAGCACTGGTTGGTTCTTCCAATGCTGTGGCATCAGCCAATCAGAGGTACTCCCCCTACCGTAAACCACAGAAACAATGTTTACATTTTTCAGAAAACATTGTTATTTCTTCCTCATTACTTTTTTTCTCATTACTGACATCACACAACAGTGTTTATCTTTGATTCGGGCTGTTTTGTGTGACGTCTTGCGAAGAGTTTGATCAGCTGTGTGTCTCTTTTCAACATTCTGTCTTCCTTAAAGATCCTTTAGACTTTCAAATACAGAAACGAAATTAAACGAGCCATTCAAAGTGACGAATTGGAAAGCCAACCGCATACATACAAAAATAAATAAATAAATAAGCAAAAAAAAAAAAAAAAATCAAATGCATGAGGATGCCATGGCTATGTTCTAAAAGAAAAAAGAGAGGCTGTCAGAGGATAAGACGAGTGTTGTTTGGATGCGCCTCAGGGTAAACTACACAGGTTCTTTTAACAGACAGAATACAACGCCAATGTTGGATTATATAGGAAGAACACAGCACACAAACAAATTAGACTATTTTGGATTGGATTTTTACTTGTCCAATTTTGCTTAATTCTTTAACTGATTAAATATTTAAAAGTGTGATTTTTTTTTTCTCAAGCAGAGTATATTTTTATAAAATAAACATGGAAAAAACACATAGTTTCTGATTAGGTACTACATTTGAATTTGAATTTACATTTGAACTTCACGACCATTAAAAAAGTATGTTCTATATAGTATGAATGTACGGAAGCCCTGAACTGCAACGTAAAAATAAATAAAAATCTGTTAAAGAAAATAAATAAAAAATTCACACAACTTCTACGGAAGACTGTATACTCTCGTAATGTTTTGACTTTAATCTCAAAATATTTCGACTTTAATCTCAAAATACTTCGACTTTATTCTCAAAATATTTCGACTTTATTCTCAAAATATTTCGACTTTATTCTCAAAATATTTCGACTTTATTCTCAAAATATTTCGACTTTATTCTCGAAATGCTAGAATTGGTTTTTTCACAGATTTTTTTCTTCTTCAGGGCTTCCGTATGAATGTGTGTAGCATGAATGAAATTCAGACATACTACATCCTCCCTTTTGTTACTGTCACGTGACCTTCAAGCGTCAGATGCGTCGCTTCACTGCCATGCATGGAATGCACACCAGAATCTCGCCGGAAGTAGTAAGTTAATTGGGTTTTTTTTTGGTAAAATTTGATTAGTTCATACTGAAATCGGACTTGTTGCAAATATGACATTTTATAATGTTGATCTCTTCTGAAACTCTAGGACACACATTTAATCTCGCAATTGAGATATTACGGAGAATCCATTTTTGATTTCATTTTTCTCTCCTATATGTTCGCTGTGTTTGTGTTCATACAGACAAGTCTCTGATATCACTGTTTGACCACTGGCTCCTCATATTGATGGATATCTCTGTGCTCTCTCGGTCCTCCCAAATCAAAATAAGATCCAACCAATAAGTTTAGCTCGGAGTCTTTCATTTGGAGAGGATTTAATCGGTCGTGGAGATTTCCATTACTACCGTGTCCTGTAATCTCACCATGAATGTGTACACTATCCCTGTGGAGTTTAGTGAAGCCCAGGTTAAAGTTTACAGATGATTTTGAAGTACAGTCCAAGAGTTACTTGAAAGTTTTGTAAATAATATAAAAATGCAGAGGTCAACAATTAGAGAATGGTTCCATTTTGGATTTTGGACAGTGAATAATTTTTTATATATATATATATATATTAAAAAAAATTCAACACGCAGCCTAGCTGTGGCACATGAGCTGTTTATGATTTTATTTTAAATAATTTTAATTTACTATAATTATACTTTTTAATTTCTATTTTAATTGCAATCTGAAAACTCGAGTGCTTGAATGGAAATTTAGAGCCTGGATCTTTTGGAAATTTATAACCCTGTGCTTTAGAGAATTCTGGAATTACTTTAATATATTTCAGGACATTTTCTGCATGTTAATGATTTCTAAAGAATGATATAAAGTAATTAAGCAGCTTTCATTAAAAAGCTTTGATGATTGAGTTGACTCAAGCAGAATCAATTGTGGAAATCACGTTCGGAAATAAGAACAAATCAGCCATTATCAGCTTCTTTTACAATGTTTGAATAAGAATGGAATAATATCTTCAAAGAAGAGCTTTTAAAAGACAGATAATGAAAAAAAATCAAGAATAAAAATGAGATAAATTAGGCCTGCCAACAACCTGACCCAATTTTATTTAATAAGGAAATTAAAACCATTTTTTACAAAAGGACTGATGGCTCATTTAAACATTATTACATTATCCAATAATGATACAAGGAGGATGTGAAGTGAATTAATTAGCTCTTAAATTCAGAGCACACTGAAAGGTACATGTTTATTGACTGTAATATTTTAAAGCTGTCTTTTTTGACCAAGCAATAGGCACTTTAGATAATGTACGATAACACACACACACACACACACACACACACACACACACACACACACACACACACACACACACACACACGCGCGCACGCACGCACACACTTTCTTAGCTAAATGGGGACATATCAGACTTTTAGCGTTTTTATATAATGTTAATTATATTTTTAGATTATATAGCTGTTTTATATTATTTTCAAAGTAACTAAAAAAATACAGTTACTGTTTGTGTGAGTTTTGAACCAATCTACTGGTGTACTGACTTCTTGATTGCATATTTTCACTTTATTATTTTTAACTTTAGCAATAGCAGATTCAGTTTTCCTGTTCACACAGCTCAGATTATTGCAGACTGACACTCCCAAGGGAGAAAACCCCTGCTGTGATCTCTCAGTGCGTTCTTGTATCACGATGACGGTTAAATGCCTTATTTGTATTTCAAAGAACCGCGCTCCTAATGACATATATTTTTTTTAAAGAGAGGAGGCGTATTTTGAAGCGTTTTTGTACAGACGCGGATGGATAATTAATCCCGACAAAGTTTTCACAGAGCACCTTTTCATCCTAGTTCATTAGCATCTAATTGCATTGTAAAAATTACAACATGTCGTAATCTTCAGCAAAGAAACATAAAGACGGCCCAGCCATCTGTCCCTGTGACCGTAGGGACTACGCTAACGCATTAAAGCTCCGATTCGTATCGCTGCCAGTCGGGGATTAAAGTGTTTCCTTGACTATTCTGAACAGGGATGAAAGCAGCATGCGATGGGCCGAGGCTGATTAATATTCTGTTTTCTTGGAGACTTTAAGAGGCTCCGAGAAACACAATCCCTCTTCCTGTGATTAATTAAATTGTGGGGGAAATGTCCCACATGGAAAAAACCTATATGAGGATATATGCGCATATATGAAACCTATATGCAGTTTATATGTACATATATGCTGCATATATGCACATATATGAAACATATATGCAGTTTAAATGCACATATATGCTGCATATATGCACATATATGAAACATATATGCAGTTTAAATGCACATATATGCTGCATATATGCGCATATATGAAACATATATACAGTTTAAATGCACATATATGCTGCATATATACAGCATATATGCACATATATGATAATATATATGCTGCATATATGCGTATATGCCACATATAGGCAAAATTGAGGTGCATATATGTGCATATACAGGCCATATAGGTCTCCTGTATTGCTTCTTTATATCCACATAGCCCTATATTATAAGATATGTCTCCTATATAGCTCATGGCAGGATCTGGTCATTTTGTAGCTCTTTGGCAAGATATGACATTTTCTTTTATCAAGGCTATAACTAAGAACTAACTTTTTTTTTTTAAATGCAAGAACTTGTGTAACTTAGCGAACACGTGAAATTGGTATCACATGTAATTGGCATGTTATGGAATTTTATTATGGCAATTAAGTGAGAGGAGATGGAAAGCTATGATGTCCGCACGTTTTGAAACATTTACAAGGTCAATTCTTTCTAAGATAGTGGAAAATAAAAATATATAACATTTTTTTTCTCTTCCTAAGTGTACCAATGCTCCATACTCCAACCCAGTAGGTGGCGGAAATGCACCTTTAGTTGGTTTGCCAACCGTCATATAAACAACAGAAGAAGATAGTGGAAAAGAAGGAAATGTATAACAAATTGGTTTGTCGTTTTTTTATTTTGTCAACCAAGCCTTTTTGCCAATTTCAAGTCAACGAGGTACCTTTTGTAACGTACTGGATCCATATCTATTGCTTTTCTTTAATTGCGTCTTATTTCCCTAACGTTATTTATTTATACTGGCAAGCATTTCTCCACTCTGCTGCTACCGATTGGCCGCTACAGCGTCGCGCAGTTGATGACGTCATCCGCATGCGGCCCAGCGCGCTATTTCCATATACTGTCTATGGCTATTTCGCGCCGAAAGAAAGATAGCGGCTGGGAGTAAAATGGCGATATCAGCGTTGGAGTTCCGTTATGTCCTAACGTACTTGAATGGACTGAGGGTGACGATACAGGGTCCCATAGTATTTTGGCAATCGACTGTGTCCGGAATTTTTCCTGAAAGGACTGAAAAAAACTGAGAAGCTGGTGGAATGGCGAAAAGGCCGCCTTCTAACCTTCTGAAAGACATTATCATCAATCGTAAGTAACGTTAACGTTATTCCTAATTTTAATTAAAGCGGTCTGTGTGAGAAAACGAACAGTATTTATATCGTGTTTAGCACTACCTCTTGTACACAACCGTCCAAATGATCTGAGGGCGCGCGCGCTTCCTGGTGTGTGACGCCCGCCCTCAGATCACTTGGACGGTTACAAGAGGTAAACACGATATAAATACTGTTCGTTTTCTCACACAAACCGCTCGTTTCGTGTCTTAGGCCATCGATGTGTACTTAAGACGGGGAATTGTTTAATTTGTAACTTACTTCTCTGTGTATGCTCTTTGAGGAGGTGACCATAGACCTGCATTATATGACTGACAGACAAATATCAAAATTGAAACTACTGCGGAAACAAAGACACCTACATCTTGGATGCCCTTGAGGTAAGCTAAAACATACCAACATTTAATTTCAAAGTGAACTATCCCTTTAATTTGTTTCATATCTTTATCGTTAATCTGCATTTATACATTAATCTGCATTTATACATAAAAACCTATGAACTATTGGGAAGCTAAACATAAGAATCAATATGAAACATGAAAAAGTTTCTAAAAGTTGCCAATAAATTAATATTGTGATGTGAAATAATTTTTCAGATTGAAGTTATAAAGGGCTCTGGGGTGTTGCCAGGCAGAAGCGTGGAAAGCCTTGCCACCTCTGCTACTGCCATGGTGTGGAATCTGCTGCTGGGCACCTTGATTTGGAGACTTTGCTGAAAAGCAACCTGAACGGTACAAAACAACATGTTCCTTATCTCTTCTGTCCTTGTCATGTCAGTCATATTCTCTGGAATAAATTATGTTTGTGTGCCGGCATACCATCACTTTTTTGCTTGGCATTTTTGTATTTCCTTGCACCTCAAGAAAATGTGATGTGTGTATGTAAAAAAAACTCTTGCTTTCTCCACCTTCATTTTACCCCCTTTTATAATAATTTTGAAATATTACTTTAAGGTGGGAAGCCAACCAGAGGGGATGGGGAGCAGCTGGTCGCCCTTGACCAAATTAAAAAGGCAGCCATTATTTGGTGAGTAAATGCATAATGCGTTGAGAAGGGAAAACAAAACTTTTAAGACTTTATAATTTCACCACTTTAACAATAGCCTACTTGTATCAATGTTTATTAGGCATCATTATTGTTACTGTATCTGCTTGGCACCTATAATACTAATTCATCGCTTGCTCACTTCTTGATCCTACCTTTCCTCTTCTAAAGCCACATTTCTGGGATATTGCGCTGTAAGGTGTGTAGTCCTATATTTTGTAGAACATATAGTGTTGCAAATAACCTCATGGCATATTGTTGTCATCTGAAGTGTTCATAAATAATCATTTTCACCCCTCCTTTACCCTTAATCCCCTCTGTCCTTTGTTTGTGCCTTATTTTGTCTATACCGGTAATGATTTGCTTGATTTTAATGCATATCCTATTGCTCTTCGAGTAAACCTAGCAGGAAAATGCGGGTGACGTTTTCAATCAGAGTTTCTTTCATATTTAGCAGAATCCAATCAGAATCTTCCAATTGACGTGTTTACATGACGCATTTTTTATGATGATCAGCCCTTTATCCAAAATATGTGTCCAATCGCAGCTGTACTGTAAGCACGTTGGGTTCCTGATGAAGCACTATATTATTATTATTATTATTATACTGTCTTATTATTTTTGTCTTTTCTAGATGCTACATTGAAGAAGTGGCCGGCAGCCAGCCGAGGGCAGATGGGCACATCTATCAATTCGAAGCTCACGGAGCTGAGAAGATCAACAAGATACATTTTTTTTTTCTGTTGTTTTTTTAACTTATTTTTATTCTTGTACTATTTTAAGTAAATAAATAATGTAAATTTCTACATTTTGGGCTTTTATTTATGTTGCCTATTAGCTATGGATTTTCATAATTTTACTAATATAGGTAAACATAGGTGCATATATGCACATAATATACATTAATAATTGTACTAATATATAGGTAAACGTATAGGTGCATATATAGGTGAACATATACATGCATATATGCACACATATATACGTACTATATAGGTACATATATGCACGTATATATGTGTGCATATATGCACGTATATGTTCACCTATATGTGCATATATGCACACATATACGTGCATATATGTACCTATATAGGTACATATATGCACGTATATATGTACACATATAGGTACATATATGCACGTATATATGTACACATATATGTGCATATATGTGTACATATATATATGCACATATATGTATACATATATGTACATATATGTGCATATATGTACATATAATATAGGAAAACGGCCAATTTTATATATGTCACATATATTAAAAACCTATATCAAAACCTATATTAAAACATATATGTTTATATAGGTTCTTTCCATGTGGGGTGGGCCTAGCTAACCCCTTCTCGTTGAGCAAAGTCTTGCTCTAGCTGTTTAATTCAGTGGAATTGAACAGTAAATACTAATATATGCTTAGCAAATTGGCCTGGGAGAGAGGAGATGAGGTCTGGGTTTGATTTAAAGTGATTGTGTCTGAGAGAGACCTTGTGTGTGCTCTTAGGGCTTGCTGTTCATTAGTAAGTTTTCAAAGGGAGAGAGCTAATTGTCGCCTGCCCTGAAACAAAAGCCGCGCGTATAGTCCCCCACAAAACCTAATGAGTTTCTGTTTGTAATGAGACGCTTACTGTGTTTGGAAGCGGATTTTCCACAGTCCACAGATCAATAACGCACCCAACAAAAACTTTATCTCATCTGTTCGTTCACTCTTCTGCTCTCTGGCTTTCAGTCGTGGCTCATAAAAACAACTTGAACTCCAAACCCTGGCGATCTCTCCGGCTCAAACTATTACTTGAGCTCAACATATATTTTGTCAATAGTCACTTTAATTGTCTGCTTCAGACTGGCCATAACAAAGTGACGAGATTGGCTGGGTGTCGAGGGCAAATGTTTTTGAGCCTTTTTTGCTGTGGGAAAACATAATTGAAATAATGAGAAAAGTTTGTTTGTTGCTGGTTTATTAAAACATTTAGAGCTGTGAAATAAAGCTACACTATGAGACGTTCAGCCTCTAGTGGTTAAAAAGCAAAACTGCTGGCATTTTGTGGAAGAGCATTGTTTTGGTTGTGCTTCGGCTCTGCGTGACTGTGCAGATACAAATAGTTATCCTACGGCTCATACATCATACTAGGCTTAAGAGATATAACCAGTTTAGATGGAAAGGATCTCAAGCTGACTAGCTGAAGACGTTACTGTTGCTTTACTCAATAATACGGTACTTCCTTAAAATAATTTCCAGCACAGCGCCACAACAACCGTAATGAAATGAGCCTTCACTATAGGTAATGCTATGGCAATTTATCTGTTCAATAAAATACCTTACTCACCTGTTGAATAATAAAAACGCATCTGTTTAATAAATTCATCGGATTTACATTTCGAATCATTCAGTTCTCTCCCTCTCCAAAAAGCCAAGCCAATCTTGATTGTCGTTTTATTACGAGCTCTCTTGCATTCTCTATTTGCAAGCAGAAGCTCCGGTTACATTCTTGATCTAGCTGGGAGTGAGGTTTAGGGGGGTGAGTGTAACGCACGTAGGGAAGTAAGAGCTGTGCGTGTGAACCTCACTCCCCTGATCTCAAGAGGCGTCCCACGCCAGAGACCCTGTATCCCACTCGGAGCGGGTCGAGTTGGACCGGTTACTTCTTCACGCACAGTGAGGCCAAGACTTTGGACAAAGGCCCGGTGTCAAGAAGGGCAGTGAAGAAGCCACTTCTCTTCAAGAAAAACATCAAGGACAGACTGAAATTCTGTACAAGGAAGTACAAGGATTGGACAGTAGAAGATGAAGATGAAGCCCCCTTACAACTGGTTTGGGAGATCTGGAAAATCAATTGTCCAGTGAAGAAAAGGTGAATGCTCTCTGATACTCGTTACTCCAGTGTCATATAAAAGTTTCTGATGATCGACCCATCAGAAGTTCACATAAAATAGCTAAATATTTTTGTACAAAAGAGTGTCCTGGAGTGTGTTGTTGTGAGCACAAGTAAATATACTTGAGAAGTGCAGTTGAGTGGCTAAACCTCTGTGAATTACGCTAAAGTGCGCTTACATGATACGATCTTTCATCACATAAATGTCATGCTTTCGGGCTTACTGACAGACAGAGAAGAAGCTGTTCAGACAGTTCCCTCCAGAGGGACGGCAGACACAGAGAGGCGGCCACGGATGAATTGAAACCCTCCCTGTGGTGGCGAGAGATGAGAGAGATTGCTGGGAAATGCTGCGTCTGGTCGGAGGGTCTCTTTTTGTGCAGTCGCTCTGATATCTCAGCAGCGCAGTGCTGTCAATAAGACTACAGTTGTCTGGTTCTTTTATACAACAGCTACCCTGAAGATCTATTGTTTAGCGGTGTGGGGATTCACAAGATGCATTTTAATACACGCTGACCGCGCTCACCAACAAATGCTCATACACACACATCCAGCGGATATTATCCAGGACTGTCTCTGCTGGATGTTAACATCTCTAATAGTCAAATTATCAGCCCAGCATTGTTGTCTCCAATGAGTGCTGTTGGACAGGTGTAAGCATGTCGTCTCTGAGACTGTGGAGAGACAATCCCACCATGAGTCACACAGTCTGCGGGTCCTTTATTCATTATTGAATAACATTAAAGAATAACAGAAAGTCTAAATTGAAGCTTTAGAAAACTTAAAAAACGTGCAAAAGCACTATAAATCCATAAAAGTAGTCCATGACTTGTTCTCATATATATATATATATACATACATACTGTATTACCATGGTACCACTGTGTTATGGTGCCGCATTGCATCTGGTTAGGACAAGACGTTTCAAAAACATTTTCAAGAAATCTCACGGACCCCAAATTTTTGAAAAGTAGTGTATATAACCTTTTCCAATGAGAGTGATCAGTTACATTGTACAATTCAGCTTGTCAAAAATGTTGTCAATACATTACTGACATTCCTTGGTCTAGTTCTTTCTAAACTGACAGTTTCTGTCTAGAATAATGACTAGATGTTATGTCGTTAGTCAAAAGTCACATTTTGTTCACCAGCATAATCAGAAATGAATCTATTCTGTGATGGACAGAAAAAGGAAAAATAAGCCATTAGCCAGCAGCCATATCACCCTGTAGCCCAAGACTGGTTTCCCACTGAAGCTAAGCAGGGTTGAGTCTGGTCAGTACCTGGATGGGAGACTCCTGGGAAAACCAGGTTGCTTCTGGAAGAGGTATTAGTGAGGCCAGCAGAGGAAGCTCACCCTGTGGTCTGTGTGAGTCCTAACCATAGACTGTAAAAATACACGGACGACGCTCCTTCGCTCTCTTCCATTGGTTAGAACTGAAGCCGCCACTGTCCCGATTTGGCGATGACATCGTAGGACTTGAGTCTGCGCAGTAGCAATCTCGGGACCAGACCTGCGCAGTAGCGATCTCAGGACATGACATGCGCAGTAGCGATCTCAGGACATGACCTGCGCAGTAGCGATCTCGGGACCAGACCTGCGCAGTAGCGATCTCGGGACCAGACCTGCGCAGTAGCGATCTCAGGACATGACCTGCGCAGTAGCGATCTCGGGACCAGACCTGCGCAGTAGCGATCTCAGGACATGAGATGCGCAGTAGCGATCTCAGGACATGACCTGCGCAGTAGCGATCTCGGGACCAGACCTGCGCAGTAGCGATCTCAGGACATGACCTGCGCAGTAGCGATCTCGGGACCAGACCTGCGCAGTAGCGATCTCAGGACATGACATGCGCAGTAGCGATCTCAGGACATGACCTGCGCAGTAGCGATCTCGGGACCAGACCTGCGCAGTAGCGATCTCGGGACCAGACCGGCGCAGTAGCGATCTCGGGACCAGACCGGGGCAGTAGCGATCTCGGGACCAGACCTGCGCAGTAGCGATCTCGGGACCAGACCTGCGCAGTAGCGATCTCGGGACCAGACCTGCGCAGTAGCGATCTCGGGACCAGACCTGCGCAGTAGCGATCTCGGGACCAGACCTGCGCAGTAGCGATCTCGGGACCAGACCTGCGCAGTAGCGATCTCGGGACCAGACCTGCGCAGTAGCGATCTCGGGACCAGACCTGCGCAGTAGCGAGCAGGAAATAATGCCGCGAAATCAACGCCCCGCCCTCACTCTCGCAGAATGCACTCTCCCTGCACTTTTCAAGTGACCTATGTCTGCTCCGTTCCTCCGTTCTGCTCCAATTTTGATGTCTGTTGATTGCAGTGCGACAAGAGACTTGTTAAAATGAAGTAAATACTGTCTCGTCAGTCCTCCGAAGATCCCGAAAAAAGTTTGTTGGTGCTTCAGTGACTACTTCGCTCAGAGAACCTGTCAATCAGAGCTGTCAATCATGACGTTACACCACCGTTTTTATAGCATCACGTAACTAACTAAAAACAAACTTATTTTAAAACCAGACACTTGAGCTTATATCAGTGTGATAAAAACGACAGCAAATGACAGAAACCACCTTTGAAAAGAAGATATCTGAAGTGTAATTGAATTGTTTAGTTGGTCTCACGTTCCGTTGACTAACACGGGGAGGCGGGGTTTCTGACCTATACTAGGACCAGCCACCGGGGGGCGATCGAGGCGTTTTGTCTTCACTTTTCAGGGCTTGTGCGGCACGCTTGGTCCTAACGCCCCAGTGTAGTGACAGGGACACTATACTGTCAAAGAGCACCGTCCTTCGGATGAGACGTTAAACCGAGGTCCTGACTCTCTGTGGTCACAAAAAATCCCTGTGTAACCCCTGCATCCTGGCCAAATTTGCCCAGTGAGGCCAACTGTCCATAATGGCCTCCTAATCACCCCCATAGATATAGATATAGATATATATACACACACACTGATTGACTTCATCACTCTGTCTCCTCTCCACCAGTAAGCGGGTGTGTGGTGGGTGTTCTGGAATTAATTATTTAAAATGATTGCACTTGGTAGTTCCCATGATGCAATGCTGGGGTGAATATGGCGGCAGTGGTATATTTCCTGCGGAGTCACAGCTTTCTCCTCTCCCAGACTTCTCTTTCAGAGTGCCGGCCATGGCAGCGTGCCTGCAGATGCATGCTGGGATCAGATGGAGCTGTTGGTTCTGCTTCAGCTGGTGTGTGTGCTGTAAGCTGGAATAATGCATTTGCAGATAGATGCTCTATTCTCTCTGGTGCTCATGCTGAGGCACATTTGGAGGGATAAAAAGGACAGGCGGAGAAGACAGACATGACTAATGCAGTGTGTTGATGCTTGAATGAAAGGTTTCTGAAAAACATGCGCTATAGGTTGTCTAGAGGAGATATTTTTTCTTATTCATCTGTGTGTAATGCATTTTTCTTATTCTGTGCTTTAATAATAGTCTGTAAAAAGTCAGGTGTTGTTTCGCTGCTTGTGTTCGCTTAAATGAGCTGTTTGATACTGCATTTCTCTCTTACTGTGGATGTGAGTGTGACATGTAGAAGTGCTGTATCTTATCTAATGACAGACTGGACAGGTTTACCGTTTTTAAAGGGGTCATTTCATGAAGAATTGATTTTTGCTTGATCTGTTGAAATAAAAGTTAGATTTTCATTCTATTAGGAAAGTTACACTATTACAATCAAATCAGAGTATCATTTTTGGTACATTTTTGTTAGTACCAAGTAGGCTACAGTAGCATACACTCTTAAAAATAAAGGGGTTTTTCGCAGAAGCACAATAGAAGAACAATTTTGGGATCCGGAAAGAACCTTTTAGTGAACTGTTTTTAAAATAGCTTTTTTTTTTTTTTTTTTTTTAATACTTTTTCCACTATAAAGAACCTTTGGTGGAATGGAAAGATTATATGGATGTTAAAGGTTCTTCATGGAACTACAGAGATGCCAATAAATCATTTTTATTTTGTTAAGGGTGCCAAGTATATATGCTCAGGATTTTTCTTATAGCCACAGCAATATACACACTCATTCGCTATCTTTGTAGGGACTCTCCATAGCTGTAATGTTTTTTGTATACTGTACAAACTGTATATTCTATCCCCTAACACTAGGCCTACCCTTAAACCTACACATCACAGAAAACATTCTGCATTTTGACTTTTTCAAAAAACACCACTTACAAGCTGTTTTCTTCATGGGGACCATTCATTAATTAAAAATGGTCATGAAAATCTAAATTACAACTGGTTTAGTGCAAAATTGTTTGATTTATAAACAAAAGTTTTAAAAAATGTATTATGCACTTTTGCAAAGACTTGATTTTGTTTTTGGGCTCTACTAGAATACGTTTTCTTGCTTGAGTGTTCAAACAATTACTTTTCACATATTTCACATTGTTGCAGCACCTCTCTTCCCAGTCTGTCAGTAACGCTCTGATTAGTTCCTGTCTCTTTGCAGCCTCTCTTCCAAAAAGCACAATACAAGCACAAACATACTGTACGTGTTGATGGCTTCAATATAATAAGTTGCATTTGTGAAGTTCTGTCTGTCGTGGATGGCTGGAGGGCCAAGACAACCAGGTAAAATAGAAAAATGCTTTTTCTCAGAACCCCTGAGCGCTGATCCGTCTGGCCTATCTCGCTGTTCTCATTAAACAAGGTCGCTGCTTTCAACCTCTCTCTATGATTTTGACCTTTAGAGCTCTGACCCGACAGCTATCCACCCACCCAATTACACTGACCCCGGCTGCTGCCAACAGCGCATTCATACACAAACATGTGTTTCAATTAGCAGCCTTATCCACTGCTAACCATGCCTTCAGCTACAGAACGCTATTCCTGTTTCAAATCAGCATATTAGAATGATTTCCAATGAATTATGTGGATTAATGGCTGCTGGAAATTCAGCTTTTCCATCACATAAATAAATCACATTTTAAGTAATATTTGACACTATTATTGTTTTCACTATCTGTAATTTGATCAAATAAATCCAGATGAATAAGAGACTTTATTCAAAAACGTTACACTTCTGAACGTTAGTGTATATGAATGTGGAGTATGGTATCTTGTTTGAGATATGATTGAGATGCCTTATAAACTCTAGAGAGACATGAGATTATTAGTGTATTTTTTCCAGGAGAAATATCTGATGAGCAAGACACGCAAGTAAAAGTCTACATTTTAAACTTATACAACTGATATATAATAGAGATCTCGCTTTTTATTTATTTATCATACTGTGTTTAACTATTAGTCAAAAAAGTAATTCCACACTCCTGTGTGGATCAATTATCTAAAACTGAAGTCATTAAGAGGTTATTAACAAAGATGATCCGGGACAAACCTTTGGGAAAACGCAGAGATCTTATTGGTTGCATAAATTATTATTGCAGTGCTGCTTTGACAGCAATCAGCTACTGCTCAGTTTAATCTTATTACTGTCTAGGAGAAATAATATATATATATATATATATATATATATATATATATATATATATATATATATATATATATATATATATATATATATATATATATATATATATATATATATATTCCCCTTTATTTTTACAGGCAAGTCATTAAGAACAAGTTCTTATTTACAATGGCGGCCTGACAAGTGGAATAACCACGTAGGGGAAGGGAAATAGGGCTAAAATAAATACAGTACATTAGAAATACATACAGGTTAGCAATTACATAAAATACAATTTAAAACACAACACAGTAGTCAACACAAAATGATTATGAAGAGAAGCAACTGCATGTGTCCATGAACAAGGATGACATAATAGTTTTGAAGGATGAAATTAAAATGAGTGTATCCAGTTTGAGAATATTTTGCAGAGCGTTCCAGTCACGAGCGGCAGCAGATTGAAAAGAAGGCAGAGTTGGTTTTGGGAATACTTAATTGAAGATGAAGTGAGGACCGGGTGTTGTATGTGACAGGCTTTGGCTGCAGCAGGTGACCTAGGAGGTGAGCGGCCGAGAACGGTCTTGTAAATGAAGGAGAACCAGTGAATTTTGCAGTGATTGTGAAGGGAGGGCCAGTTGACAGATGAATGAGTGCAGTGGTGTGTATTGAAAGGAGCATTTATGGCAAACCTGATAGCAGAATGGTAAAGAGTGTCAAGATTTGATAGAGTGGACTTGCAAGCAACCCTGTATATAGTGTCTCCATAGTCTAACATGGGTAGAATGGTCATTTGAATAAGAGTAAGTTTGGCAGAAGTGTTGATGGAAGAGCGGTTTCTGTAAAGGAAACCACGCTTGGCCTTGACCTTATTGCAGCTTTGATATGTGGATGGAGAAAGAAAGTGAAGTTTCCAACTAGATACCCAAGTATTTATATGCAGTGACTTGTTCTAGAATAGCCCCTTTGCAGGTGGTGATGTTAAGGGCATGAGGAGGCGTACCCTTATGGTAAAACCACAACAGATTTTTGTTCTGGACTCTGGAAATATTAAGAGTGAGTTTGAGTTGTGTAAAGGATTGCTGTAGTTGGAAAAGCTTTCTTGCAGGGTAGCTTGAACAGCATCAGGGGAGGAACCCTATGTAAAGGATTGTATCATCAGCATATACTGTAAGTGAATGAGTGAATTAGCAACTGCCTGGGGAATGTTATTAAAGGGCACCTATTATGACATTTAAAATGTTCCTAATGTTGTTTAGGGAGTCCCCAACAACAGTTTTACGTGCATGCAATGTCAAAAAACACTTTTGTTTTCGTATAATATGCATTTATTTTTACCTGATTTGCTCACGACTCCTAAATGATTCGTTCAACGACTCATTTTTCCAAACCCCTCCTTTGCGCGACGCTAATCTGCGATTGGTCAGACGACCCAGCAGTGGTTACAGAGATAATACTTATTGTTTAACACGGAGTTAACAATTAAATCGTATTATAATAATGATTATAGTCCACTTTGTAGTAAAAAACTAAAAATAAGATAAAGAATTTAATATTATGTTAGCGAGCATAGCCCAGAGTTCATATTGTAAAAGCACAATCAGTCTTTGTTTGCATTAGCCCGATGCATAAACATAACGGTTTTACAAAAAAAAAAAAAAATGCAGTTACGTTACTACGAGGTATTATTCTATTCTTTAAGACAACTCCGAAAACAACGACAAACACTTCACATATCTCAATACAATTGCCATTGAAGACCTAGAAGCTAAACGGTGCTTACACAACAAACAAAATAATAATTAAGCATGCTACATAAAACATAAAAGCAACAATTATTAACACTTACAGGTTGTGATACGGAGGAGGAAGCTGATGCAAATACACTTAGAAATGAACCTTCCTTCAATATCAGCCGACTCCCGAATCCAAGTTTGATTGCATTTAAAAAGCAATCGTCTTCAAAATGGCGCGAACAAAGCACAAGGCTCGGACTATACTTCTGTGGTATAGTTATATGAATTGTAGCCACTTAGTCTTCAAATGCTCCTCCTTGGGCAGATGAAAAAAGTTTGCTTTTGAGCCGCACTTCAGAACACAGCGTCTCGTCGCCATGATGTTTTCCCTGGCCTTGGAGCGCAGTAAGTGGGCGTATCGTATTCTAATAACTTGACAAGTTGACGTCATCTAGTCAGAGAAAAAGCTTCGGTCTTCTAACGATTCATAAAAAGGACTCTGAGTCGACTCTTACTTTTGAAAGACAATAACTTTATATACGGTGCATTTTCATATTTCAAACTTTGCAGGATGTTTTTGTTCACTTAGATCTATGTTATACACTACATGAAAGGTAAATTTCAAAATTCCATAATAGGTGCCCTTTAATATAAATTTAGAATAGTGTAGGGCGAAGGATGGAGCCTTGGGGGACACCCCTGGTGACCGGGAGAGAATGGGAGAAAAGGTTTTCAAATCTTACACGTTGAACCCGGTGAGAGATAATTTGAGAACCAAACCATTGCTGCTAAGTCGGTGGATGAGTGTGTTGTGGTCCACGGAGTCAAAAGCTTTTGAAAGGTCAATGAATATAGCAGCGCGGTGTTGTTTGGTATCTAACGTGGATGTAATGTCATTGAGCATTTTAGTGGTAGCTGTAACACAACCATACCCTGATCGGAAGCCAGACTGTGCCCCTGGAGATGATACCGTTCACATTAAGATGATTGATTAGTTGTTTGTTAACAAGTTATATATATATATATATATATATATATATATATATATTTACTCTTTTGGCTTTGTTGTAAAGTGTTAATAACTTTTGCCTTGGGTCTTGGGTTTATTTAATCCTTCTTATTAATTTGGTAAACTAATTAAACTCATATTTATTTTATGTTATTCGCAATATCAATTAGTTTGACTCCAAATTTAAATACATATTTATTTTATCTATTATCTCTGCCTTTGATCGTACTTATTTGTTATGCCACGCATGTGAAGCACTTTGTATGCCGTTGTTTGCTGGTAAGGTGCTGAATAAATAAAGTGTGAGTTAAATTAGATTTCAGAGGTGTGTAGGTGTTGAGGATGAACAGACAGTTGAAAGAGAAGAGTAAACTCAATCAGTTCTTCACTGGCTCGCTAAGACACACACACACACACACACACACACACACACACACACACACACACACACACACACACACACACACACACACACACACACACACACACACACGCACACGCACACACGCTCTCTCTCTCTTTTGTTGCTCCCAAACCAACAAAGCCAGTGAAGCAGGTAAAAACAGATAGAAAGTCTAGCTTCTTCTCAATCTCTCTCTCTTTCTTGCCTCCATCAACTGTGTATTTTAAAAGCAGCGGAGAAGTATAAGGTCCCAAATGACCTGTCACGGTGGAAATAAAATTTATTTAGTTTCTGGATTTAATAGAAAGTGTTGTTTGTGTGTAATTTCCATCAAGTCATGACAGTTTTTTAAATAGATTAGTTTATAGACAGTGCATTTTCACAACATTTTTCTGCAGTGTTCAGCATGTAACGTGTGGTAAAAATATGGGAGCCAAAATGTGTGAAACTGAATTATCAATATTGTAAAAACATAATGGTCTTTAACATGTATTTTACGTAACATATAGGACTACATTTTAAAGCAGAATTTTCTTTTATTTTGGTTTTGTGGGTGAAATATGACCTGGATGTGTTTTTGAGAGATTTTGTGTGATTTCATCATATATAAGTGTTGCAAACACACATCTCTTCCTCATCCTTTAGAATCTGATCTGAACACAAACTTACCATATGAATCCACACAGACGGCACACGCAGTGTCAGAATCGTACAGGGATCGAATGTCACCAATGCAGACACGTTTCTGAAAAGAGAGATGGAGAGACAGAATGGTCCCATCGGGATGGTGTGTGGCGCGGCTGTCTGTGAAAAAGAGGAAGAAAAGAGAGAAAAGAAAGGTCAAAGATATAGAAAGTGCAAGAGAAAGAGAACGATAAGACTAATGGACAGACTGCCACTGCCACAGACCCATCACAACACAGATACAAATTGTTTATGAGAACATCAGTCATATTGAAATGCATTTTGCATTTTGCATAGAAATATAGATGTCATATTGCCAGATGTATTTGAAATGAAGCTAAATGGTTTTCGTAAATAACAAAGCACTGGTGTGGTTGGTTGATAAAAGGGTAGTTCGTTAAAAAATAATAATATTCTGTTTATGTAACGGATGTAGGCCAGAACTTTCTGTTTATGTAACAGCCTTTCTGCTGTAGCTCTCAGATGTCATATATACTTTGTCATATTTAAATATGACACGATGTCAGATCTGGAGCAACACATCTTGACCCACCATACACTAAAGGACCATTCAGGACACATTCCTGTGTTCAAAAGCAGCTAAAATAGATTTAAAGGAATACAGCAAAGTTAAAAGAAAGTAAAAAAAAAAAAAAAAAAAAAAAAAAAAAAAAAAAGATGCAACGCAATGACCAAAATGTCCATCAACTTTCAAATAAGTATTGATGTATATGTGACAAACATCATGTCCAGTAAATCTCAAGAGTTCTAGATGGATGTGAATTCACAGTGACAGCTTCCTAGCCTAGTATTTATCATCCCAGCTCATCTTTTACACACACACACACACACACACACACACACACACACACACACACACACACACACACACACACACACACACACACACACACACACACACACACACACACACACACACACACACACACACACACACACACACACACACACACACACACACACACACACACACACACACACACACACACTACTGCAGGTTTAATAAATGTACTGCAGCCTTACAGTCATCACTGACACACACCTCAGACAGACTACACATTGATGATTCCTTCAGGGCATAAAATATCAGATATACCCGTCACATATCAAATCGATAAGCCAATGAGATACCAGATACCGCTGCTGCCCAAAATATCTTATGAGTCATATCTGGAAAACTTTAATGACACACACACACACACACACAATTATGATTGGCCAGCATGATTCATCTTTTCGACATGGCTCAAAGGGCTGGCTGTAAAATCCAGTGCTAAAAGTCATCTACATGTCTTCTCTTATATATCATTTCCTTTCCCATCTCCCCTTTTTGCTTGCTACTGTTCTTTGTAACTTTTTTCTCTTTTGTCTTATACAGACACATGACCTCTGCATTCCTCCAGCCTTGAACCGATAAAGACACTCAGATGCCCAGAATAGACACCCTGCCTCTCATTCAGAGCTATTCTTGCTGTGCCAATGCAGAGACGATCCTGACAGCTTTGGAGGAGAGAAACACAGAGAGAGAGAGAGAGAAGAAATTGCAGCGTTATGTTTGAAGGTGGAGGCTTGCCCTACCAATTAAACTGTTCCTGAGACAGCCAGTGCTGCGTCAGAAATAGTGAAAATCAAAAACAGGATTTTACCTGCTGTTATTCTGCTATGAAGTGGATTCCCAGAGGAAGATTTTACGGCTCAGAGGTTGCTCTTTCAGGAGACTCGGGAGTTCTCAGTTATATTTCATTTAAGTATTGACTGAGGGTCAGATCATGGACCCAGGAGGCCTCTGAGCAAATATCTTAGGATATATATGTGTGATGTTATATATAACATATACATGATATTCAATCAATAAATAAACCGATCAGTTTACAATAGTTATAAGGGCACAATGTGTGATGTATCTTGATCCCTGCTTTTGGCTGTAAACGCTTCACAGACAGCAACATGGTGTTTATAGCACCACACAACTTAGTTTATATGTTCTGGTTAGACAGTGAAATCATTTTGGAGGTTGAAAGTTCACGGATCTCAGCATAACCGATTAATACCATAAACAGTGTTTCGTACTGAATTCATTTTTCACTTGATGTAAGGATAATTTGGCAGATTTGGCAAAACATCTTTTACACTTTAAAATAATGGTCCAGATTACTCCTGCGAGTGACTGGGTAACACTTGAATAATTAGTGATGCATTTTATAACTATTCAGAGAAAAAAATTATTAATTATGTCTCAGACACACAATAATGTTGTGATTAGCAATTAATTGGTAATTCTTCATAATTCACCCAATAAGGAACTATCACAGTCCTAAATCCTTAGTCTTTTTTACTCACTAAAATAACTAGCTCAAAAGATTCAGTTGTTTGTGATCAGGACTGATCTGGTTGTGCTGTTGCTTTGATTCACCAAAAAGAAAGAAATCACATTAAATTCACACTGCAGGCTCACAAGTTTGGGTATATTGTTACTTTTTTTGCCATGGTTGATTTAAGATTTAAGTGGTGCAAAAATGGTGATGAGCAGACCTGACCTTAAAACGTTTGGGGAAATGCAGACATCTCATTGGCCCCATTCATTATATCTCAGTGCTGAATGCGACAGCAATCAACAAATGACAAATGATCCTTAATGTTTTTTTCCCCCCTCTAAAATGCAGAGAAGAATAGGTGGCTCTAGAGAGTGTGAGCTTCCAAATCCCCTTCCCTCTTTCTCTCTCTCTCGCTCTCTTTCTCTGCTGCTTCCGTAATTACTTCTGAGCTGCGGTGAACTTGGCCATGGAGACGTATAACTCTGCCTTCAAATGTCAGCGGCTCATTGCAGCTGCTCTAATTGGGCTGGTGTAAACGCAGGGTGGCTTTTTCTCCCCCTTCATCGATTTCTTCTCCTTTCCTCACCTTTGTCATTTCACACTGTCTGTGTGTGACAACCAGTGCCAATCTCTCAAGTGTCTTAAAGCTGTTGAGCTCCTCAGGCCTGCGACTGATGTGGAATCAGCTGTGTGGTGCTGGTGCTGTCAGGATGGGTTTGCTGGCAGTATTGGTCTGATGAACGCTGAGTCGCAGTTCTCTTGGGATGATTGAATTGGGATGGATCGCTTTCATTGCAAAAACGAGTTGATGCACACTAGAGGTGCTAATGTAATGTGGCCAAGGTGTGAAATCATTGTATTTTTTATAAATGATTGCAGTTTATCAGCTCAGTAGTCACTCTATTAAAACATGGTGTTTTAAAATGAGGAGGCCAAAGAGAGACCAAATACAAATCTATTTTGTATTTTTACATGCAATGTCCAATTTATTAAAACCAAGTATAAATTTGATAAAGTTAGTGTTTTTATGCACGTATCCAATGTATTTATAGCCTGGCAAGCCAGACTTACATCAAGATGTTTAGTCTGGCAACTCTCCATAGACGCGGCTCAATCTGAGGGGCGGGACAAACGGTTGTCTCTCAAAATCCCTCTGCACGCAATAGGATAGCGCTACAACCAACCAGAGCAACAAAGAAGGTGACGTAGTCAGAGCGGCAAAGATCCAGCAAAACTCCGAACACTTCTTCCTTTTTTAAGAATGACTTAATTGCCGTTCTTTGCTCTTTTCTTAAAGAAAAACTTAACTCCAAGTCCTCCAGAGTCGCGGCCAAAGCCGATTCGAAAGACCGCTGTTCTCCATCCGCAGCCGCCATTCTTTGGGCCCTATTTTAACGATCTGAAACGCAAGTGTCAAAGCGCAAAGCGCTATTTTCCCGGCGGGATAAACGACTCTTGCGCCTGGCACAAAATCTAAAAGGGGTTGGTCTGAAGTAGCTACATTACTCATAGGTGTGGTTTGGGCGTAACGTGAAATAAACCAATCAGAGCGTCCTCTCACATTCCCTTTAAGAGCAGGCGCGCTTGTTCCATGGCGGATCGCTATCATAACGGCAGATTTGCCAGCGCACGCCAGGAGCAGTTCACAGCCGAGGAGACCGACGTTCTCGTCAGGGCCGTAAAACACAGAGAAGTGACATTGGGGATGATGGGAGAAACCCACCCAAATTAGCTTCGGTTAAACAGGCGTATAATTTGGGTAAATGTGTAGCCTAATCTAGATTTTTTTTTTTTAAATCTAGATAGATCTTTTCCACATCTTCACGGACACAACAATGATTTCCCTCGTGTGTTAATATTTTTCCTTGTAATAATATATGATTTGCAAAAATGAAAACTGCTGCGTCTGTTTATATTAGAGAATCAAAGTGGATGCGCGTTAACACGCTACATTATGGCCAAGCACGCGCCCTTAAAATACCATATCACTAACGTGCAACGCGCCACTGTCTTTAGACTGTTTTTTTCCTGGTCAGTGGCGCAATTGCTTTCTAAAACTGGAAAATAGCACCAGGGAAGTTTTGCGCCGGAACACGCCTCCTCTTTGCGCTGAACCGCCCCGCGAGCGCAAGGAATGATACATGCATCGGTGTTCAAAGTCAATTGCGCTGGGTGCAAGATAGGGCCCTTTGTTTTCAAGTGGCAGCCGTCGCAACTCTGTCGTCATATGTTAAGCCCGCCCCCACCTACTCTATACACGACGTGATTGGCCTGACCCAATTTAGGTTTTTGCAGCTATGGTCTATGGAGAGTTGCTAGACTGCCCTGGCTGCAAAATACATTTTGCTGCCGCTAGGGTGCGTCTAGATTTCTAGGCTAATGTATTTATGTATTTATCCAAAATAATAACTAAAGGCAGTAACACTTAAACAATAGGCTATATATTATTTGTGAACTAATGTTCAGCTTTTCTTTTTAATAGTCAACTTATTTTCAGGAATCATCAAGTGGTCACAGACACAGGCACGAAAATGAAACAGAATTTTCAGGGTTTCTGTGTTTTCACTGTTTTACACTAGGTGGCACTATTATATATCTTCTGAAAGAGTATACTGAATCTCCTGATCAAAACACAGGCGAAGAAGAAGCAGAAACAAGCAATGGCCCTGTCCCAAATGGCACACTTCATATGCACTTTCTGTCTTGTGGACTTACAATAGCTGCCGCGTGCGCGTGTCCGTTAAGTCCGTGAGACCGTAGGGTGTCCCATTTGTCTCTCAGAAGTGTGCTCACGAGCGAGCCCCTTTTTGGTCGATTTGCGCCCTCGATACGCACTGATGCGCACTGAGCAGACTTCTTCCCGACAGTCAAAGCGGCGTTACGTCACGAAAGTGCGGACTCAGAGGAAGACCGCGAGTGCTTAGGGTGCCATTTGGGACAGGGCATTCAATATGTAATAATTTACATTATGTAAAATAACGCTATAACCAATATTAAACAATATTTAAATCAAAACAATATTTAATGCCAAAAGTGTTGATAAAAAAATGCATAAAACGTTTTGTGAATTTTGTAAAAATTATAAAAAATGCTGGCGGTGGCTGGCAACTTAAAAAACAAAAAAACAAAAACACTGGTGGTGGCTCTTGGTCCCCTAAAAGTTCCTGTAATGTTACTAAAGGTTCTGAAAACATTCTGTAAACGTGATGGAAGGACCTAAATAGGACCAAAAACATTCTTGGTCCCCTAAAGGTCTTGCAAACATTATAAGAATGTAGTGTAGAGACCTATAGGGAACATCCTGGTTCCCTAAACATTCCCAGAATGTCCTAACTGTTCCCTAAAAGTCCTGCCAAATAATGTCCCCCAACCCTTAAAAGTTATCCATATCATGACCGTCTTGGAACGTTACCAGGCGACGTCCTTGACACCAGAGGGGACGTTCTGAGAACGTTCTGGGAATATAACATTTCTAGAGGGGCAGTCATCATGTGTTCAAGCAATTTCAAGTTTGATTTTGACGTGACAAAGCTTTGATATCTAAGTGGCTGAGTTGTTAACTTACTTTTTTATTAGTCTTCTCATTAAGGCTGATTTGAGACCTCGCATGAAAGCAAGGGGAGGGATTTATCACACAAACCAATCATATCCAATCATAGCACGACTGCCTCCTCTCACGTGACTTTCCCCTATTCATTCTCAATTACCCCCCACTAAACTCACCTCACGCTTTGGGGGGTCTGTTAAAAGTCAATGGGTTTAGGGGAGGCACGAGAGATGCGGCGTCCCGCTGTAACTTTACCTGCTGGTGTCGCTGTTGGACAGTGTTACTTTATAAAAACAAGTGACTTTTTAATGTCACATTTTGGAATATTTGTGTTGTTTTATTTGTGTTTTATTTACTCATCCAGTTTTTTTTAGGAGACACTACCTCCCTTGCCTCCCTTGAAAAAATTTAGTTTTGACATTTTCTGCTCAAATCCTCACACCATGGTCCAGAAGAGCTCCTTCGCCCTGGTGAAATGATCTGAGCTTCCTCTAATGACCACCAGAGAGCAGACTAACACAGCTCACACCATCCACACACTGGCTTGATAATAGTTTACGTTAGTGAAGTTGGGGAATTACAACACCACAAAGAGAAACAAAAAAATGACCTGGATGTCATTTGTTTTAGTCATGGGCGCAGGTCTGTCTGATAAAGTCCCTGATCTCACAGGAGAGCTTAGCAGATTAGAGAGCTTTTTGAGGAGAGCCAGAAATAATTTACAGAGAATTCCTGCTCTGGACTCGAAGCATTTTGTGCAGACTCAAGGTTCAGTGGTTTATTGATGTTGTATTTATTTTTAATAAAATGTTCATAAGGAGCTCATTCTGTGTCCAAAGCAAAAGCAAAATGTTTTATCATTCAAAAATAAGACAAATCTCTGGCTGAATAGAGTCTTCCTACAGTTTGTGTCTCTCTGTAACTAGAGCACATCGCAGGTAATTCATAACTCTCTCTGACATATCATGCATCATAATTGTACAGCCAGGTTTGCTGGTTTGCATTTCCGAGACTGAACTTCTATTTGAACATGACTAGTGATTTGTAGCCCATGATTTAGTCTGTTTGATGTTGGTATCAGTGTCGGGGTTTCTGTGAGTTCGTATCTGATCAAGGCATATGGTCATATTATAAACACTCATAATCATTTCAGTCTTGGTTCTAGATAAATGGTACATTTCCTGGGCACAGCACAAGTGGGATAGCGATTGTCTGTTTAAACGGTTGAGATCTTTTACCCGCTGCTTTTTTTCCATTTCCCAGAATGTAGAACAGACATGCAAACATATAGTTGGCTATAATATAGGCATAAGTTCTTAAAACAACTAGGCATGATATGCCACTTGCATAGAAACTTAATATCAGTTAAGTTTAGGTTAGGGTTTAGTGTAGGTATAACCACTCATTGGATATTTAATTTCCGAACTGCCACGATACGTACAGCAAACATTGTAAAAAAGCACACAAAAAACAACAACATTGCCAGTGCCAGATTCATGTTCATTTAGCATAAAACTGAACATGATTCGAAGTGTTTTTTTCATAAAAGCCATATTTGTGTGTACCATGCAGTTAAGTGTATTGCATCATTAGCTTATCAACATGCTAATGCGAAACCTATTGAAATCATTTGCTTGTGTGAAGGTTGCTATTCGTGTTAGTTGCTTCATGTAGGCAGTAAACGGCAGAGAGAGAGAGAGAGAGAGAGAGAGAGAGAGAGAGAGAGAGAGAGAGAGAGAGAGAGAGTGACTGTTGCAAGCCCTCTTGAGCTGCCTCACGGTTTATTTTGTGCGATATCACTTATGACAGTGCACTAACTGAAATGAATGCACTCTTTGGTTTGCTGGTAGCATGTTGCATTTCTTAATGATGTATTTCACTTGAATTTAAACTTTTATATCTGCCATCTTGCAGTATTTTTTTTTTTTTTCAAAGAGCCTGTTGCATTCTGAGATTTCCATATCTGCAAAGGTTAAATGCAGCGCTACCTTAGATCTTGGCAGTGTTGGGGTAGTTACTCAAAAAAAGTAACTAGTTACTAGTTACTAGTTACTTCTGTAAATTGTAATGAGATTACTTTACTAGTTACTGCATTTGAAAAGTAACTTCACTACTTATTACTTTACTTTCCTGTTTCTTAATTTACCGTGTAGATACATGGACAAACATAGCCCTATCATCACTTAGCCTGCATGTCCGCATAGTGTTTATAAATGTAGCCTATAAAAATGGCATGTAAAACCATATAAAATAACAATATCCCTCTCTGCACAAAGAAATATGCCTCACTGTAAAATCTACAAACAACAGGATTATGTCCGTGGTGGTAGACACATGATCAGGGCTGGACAGAGATAAACATTATATTTTATTTTGACAGAAACTGCAAAACTGAAACTTTCTTCTCCATCTGTATTTTGACCATAGACCGTATATAAGAGATTTTGACCGATACACTGACACTGCACGCTCGCTCAAAGCCCAAAGGGGGAGGCATTTAAAGATGTGATTGGGCCAGTCCAGTGTCAATCAAGAAAATAACCAATGGGCCAATCTACGTGTTTCATGGGCCGGTCTGTCAGAAAAAAAACTAACGCTGACTTTTTTTAACCAATGCATTACACCGGCACTTACCCAGCGCCGCCAATTAAGCAAAACAAAACGAATGGGCCGCCGATGTACGAGTTTTATGAGCCGTTAAGACAAACGAACAAAAAAGTTTTAGATGCATCGGATCGGCCCGAAAAGCCGTGAATCTCCCGGTAGTCCCGATGGCCAGTACTTGCCTGCCAGGGCATAGAGTGAATTTCTGGCAAATATTTTTGTCCTTTCGGGCAAAAAACTGAAAGTAATGTGAATATCGCCACTGGCCGAAACTCGCGTCTCCGTCTCCATCTCCATTCCTCTCTGTCCTTCGCACCAGCAGCTACGTCACTCAAATCGATCTCTATGGCAACGGTGCCCAGGCAAGCACACACACACAGGCGTGCACGCACCACTTCGACAGATCAGAGCTTTACACACATGCAAACACGGCTTGGGTAACGCAGGAAAGCGCGTTCCTATAGTCTAGTAAAGTAGTATAGTTACTGATATTTTTAGTGTAATGCGTTACTTTACTTCGTTACCCAAAAAAGTAATATCGTTACTGTAATCCGTTATTTTGTAACTCGTTACCCCCAACACTGGATCTTGGCCAAAACGAGAACTACTCGACAACCTTGGGAGCTTGGCTATGATGCCTGAAAATAGTGTTTAGCTAGGCAGCACACACACATAACTGTTCCAAAAGGAAAATTTGGTTTTTGGACTTTGTTTCTTCTTTTTTAAATGTAATTTAAATGTACATTTTGACACTGTAGTGCAAAACTCAACAGCAGGAGTTTTTCATCCTTCTAAAGACCAAAACACATGTGTCATTTATTTACACATTTATTTTAGCGTTTTTGCTTTTTCACACAATAAACAAAACAACGATCCGTGTCATTTTTTGACAGAGACACAGCGAGTGGTCTGTTTTCATGGCAACAGTCGAGACCAGGATGAAAAGAGATGTTCCACTGTGACTTGGTGTAGAGGAAAGAAGTGTGTGAGTATGCATTTACATGCTTAATACGAATGTGTGTTTACGGAGGCGAGCTCGGAAAAGCAGGTTTAAAACCCTTTCAGGCATCAAAATAAAAGTGCTGTCACATTAGCGACATTTTGTGGGCAAAAAAGGTCTATTGTATATTGTCAATAATGTAGCGATGCATGATGCACAGCCCACACAGAAGTTCTTTTCAAACCGCACAGCTTTCTGTTGGTCAAACCAACGAATCGTGAAAAACTTGAATTGAAAAATAAAATTTGTAAGTGCATTCTTGCATTCAATGTGTGCCAATATAGCCAAACCAGTTTACCTGGTGTCAGATGCACCATATTACAGTGTGTGTGCACATTTTGGACCGAAACTTCATAAATGCCATCACACTTGTGCTATTTTTTATCTTGATGCCATAGATGTGCCTTGATTGGTTAAAACCCGTTTTTGATATATATTTAAAATAATGAAACTTTCAGTCAATTAGCCTATTGAATTGAAGCCTGTTAGGCCACTTCCAGAATAAAGTTTCTTCAGATGTCTGGTCAGAACTTTTCTAGACTGCGTCTTCGATTTTTTCCAGACGTTTCTGTTGACAATTTACTAAAAGTGCTTACAGGGCAGAGTGATGCCGTTGTTGTGAAGAAGGGCCTCATTTTCTCCTTTATTGCTCATATACACTGGCTTTATTTGTCTTATTACTGCAATCCCCCTGAGTGCATTTAACACAAAACGGCCCAAACCCAACAAATTAGGAACAAACTGTTGCAATTTACTTCTTCTTCTTCTTCCTGAAAGGATCAAGCTTTCTTTCTCGAAATGAAATTGCCAGAGACAAAATGAACTGATCTTTTTTCTTAGTGAGACATCATAAACTACATAAATCATCCTTTTTCTTATTGTAGATCAGTTAAAGCATATCATTTTGCTTTATTTGATCTATATTCTCACAAGGGAAACACATCTCAATGTTATTATATCAGTCACAGCTTCAGTCCCGTTATACGATATATTAGGATTGAAAGGCAGGTGTTTAAGAACCTGTATCCCTCTGGATTCCTGCTTATATTACGGCAAAAAGCTCTTTCTGTAAATAAATACATGCTTTTCAATAGATTTGAATGTTTTTTTCTTCTCTTTTAATTGCCTCGATTTCAATCAAATCAAAGCTTAAAGAAACTGCAGAGTATTTTTTAATATATTAAAAAGCTCCACCGTGTATTCATTATTAGCGGTACCAGATTTTAAACGTTGCTTCTCCGGTAAGTTGGGTTGGATATTTTAATGTTTACAGTTGCGTGCTGTGAGTTATTTATCGTGTTTTTTCATGAAAGTCTATAACTACAGGTTGAGGGATGACAATACAATATATTGGATTGGATATACAGGGTTATGTTTTGTTTACTTGTGTTTACTGTGTGTTTGATTCTTGTGCTGAAAGGTGACATAAGATGTAATATAAAGTGTCCCCAGAATGTGTCTGTGAAATTTCAGCTCAAAATACACCCCAGATCATTTTGCCTGCACAGCTTGTCAAATTTGCCCCAAAAACGTACCATTTTTGTGTGTGTCCCTTTAAATGCAAATGAGCTGCTGCTCCTCACCCATTCAGAAGAGGCCGATCCTTCACACGAGTTTTGGATTAAATAACAAAACACACAAATCTCACTCATCCAGAATCTCAGAAATAACCTGTTGCGGAGTGAAGCCTTACAGAGACTAGAGAGATTACAACTTTTAGACTACACCTGGACGTTTCTGAATGGTCAGTGGATACATTTATGTAGTTGTTGTGGAGTTACATTGATTAATCTCGAAAAGCGAAATCTGATCGGCTTATTTTTGAACATGCTTGCAGAGAAAGGCTTATGAAAACAAAGTTACTGGGTTGTCACTCTTCACGTTTTCAGGGTTGATAGATGCACCGGGAACCCATTTAAAACTAGGAAAAGTCAGATTTTCTTGATATGTCCCCTTTAAGTTCAGTTTAGTCTTGATTGCATCCTAGTTAGTCTCCTTGGTTACTTATTACGTTCAGCTGCCTATCATTAAGTTTCCATGTGCATTAATACTTCCTGTTTCGTTCAGTTAATTGCCGGTTCTCGTCTTTCATGTGAGCAGTTGGTGTGATAATTCTCTGTGCATGCTCCAGTGTACTCTCCATGTTCATTAAAGAAGTAATTGTTGGATTCTGCGTCATGATTCTTCTATCTTCCACGTGACAATAGGCATGACTCATTTTCACCCTCATTAAACCCTCAAATAAGTGATTACAGGTCCGAGGATGAATCATCATCATTGACGTCAAAATGTCCGTAATTGCAATTTATCCACATTTATCTGGTCCTGCCTCTGTGGTAATGCATGATGGAAATGCTTGAAGACCTCAATGACCTGATCTGTGAATTGAAAATAGGAAAGGCCAGCAAATGTGACCCAACCAACCTGAACCGCATGGTGCTGACCAAACCGACCTGAACCCTCTCTGTTTACTTCCACCCTAAATAAACAGCTATATGACTTCAGAAGGTTTTGAACATAGTGCACAAGTCATATGAACTGCTTTTATGGTGTTTTTTTGGTGTGTTTGAAAGTCGTGGTGGCTGCGTAAATATTCTTCTGTTCCACTGGAAAAATAACAGGATGCGGGTTTGAAACAACATGAGGGCGAGTAAATCTAATGACGCAAAATTCAATGATAACCAAGCTTTGAGGGAAATGCACACAGCTTATTATGAGCCGAAGGAGAAAACTCCTTCCCTTCCTTCTGTTTGTAACCACATTCCCCTCTTTAACAAGCAACCTCCGTCTCTCCATTCTTCTGTTATTTTGCTCTCTCTCTCTCTATCTCTGTGCCAGGCTGGAGCCTCTTGGCATGCGAAATAAAGAATTATACGAGAGTGGTCTGCCATTCACTGCACATCATTCAAAATTCAGAAGTTCTGTCTGAGTTTTATTAGCCCTGGTAGCAGGAACGTGCTCATAGCGTGACAGCATTATACTGAGCAATACTCCAATAGAATTATGCCAAATGCAAATTGCATCAGAGGTGTTAGAATGTCATTTTTATTGCACTAGGATCTCTGCGGATGACACTGAAAATTCATTGCGCCGAAATACCAATATTACATTTTTGAAGGGGAAGAAAGGCGTACTAAGCAGACATTTCTACGCTGGAGTGATGGTCCCTCGGTGTAATGGCTTTACAGAAGAAAACCCAAAGGCAGGGGTATAATGTGGTTTTAAAAGTGGTCCGGATCACATACCTGGACAGGAAGGATGTGATAACATTCCAGACTATTTCACACGCAGTGAGAGAAACCCAGAAATGTGTGTGTGTGTGTGTGTGAGAAAGCTGTTGGCGCTTATTTGGATTTCTCCATTATACATTGAGAGAGGTAATTAGAAATGATTAAATGGCTCGTGATAATTGTCTGTAGAGAGCTTGTGGGATTGAGAGCTTTTGAATTGGAGAACTCAAGGACCAATTGTGTTGTCTCATGAAAGTGAATGGTCTTGTGCTAATCATGTGCTATAATTCCATGTGAAGTCCCTCTAATGGAAACAGTGCAGGTGTAATTGAAGTTCTAGTTATTGCATCTCATTTTCATAATTTACAGTAGCAAAGACGCTCTAAGATCGCATTGAACGGACTATATATAATTCCATCTTTTCTTTTATATAATGGCAAACTTAAATTAGTGAAATGGTAGCATTTATACTGTCTGCAGATCAATGTAAACTATTGCAAAGATGATGTACACTAAGACAGGTTTATCAATGCACTATAGAAGTTCACTTAATTCATGTACGCTATTTGTGCACTGTGTAGTCCCAAACATACACCCACATATCAATTCAGAACAGTACACAGTATAGTTGCTTCAATAAGCTTTTGGACTTTTCAGAAGTAATCTACTCCCATCCTTCCATCCTTTTTTCCATCCATCCTTCCTTCCTTCCATCCTTTCTTCCTTCCTTCCATCCATCCATCCATTGTTCCTTCCATCCATCATTCCATTTATCATCCATCCATCGTCCGTTCCATCCATCCATCCATTGTTCCTTCCATCCATCGTTCCATCCATTATTCCATCCATCGTTCCATCCATTATTCTATCCATCGTTCCATCCATCCATCGTTCCATCCATTATTCCATCCATCGTTCCATCCATCCATCCATCCATCCATCCATCCATCCATCCATCCATCCATCCATCCATCCATCGTTCGTTCCATCCATTGTTCCTTCCATCTATCCATTATTTCATCCATCCATCGTTCCATCCATCCATCCATCCATCGTCCGTTCCATCCATCAATCGTTCGTTCCATCCATCCATCCATTGTTCCTTCCATCCATCCATCGTTCCATCCATTATTCCATCCATCATTCCATCCATCCATCCATCCATCCAGTGTTCCTTCCATCTATCCATTATTTAATTCATCCATCCATCCATCCATCCATCCATCCATCCATCCATTCATTCATTCATTCATTCATCCATCCATCCATCCATCCATCCATCCATCCATCCATCCATCCATCCATCCATCCATCCATCCATCCATCCATTGTTCCTTTCATCCATCCATCGTTCGTTCCATCTATCCATCCATTGTTCCTTCCATCCATCCATCCACCCATCCATCCATCCATCCATCCATCCATCCATCCATCCATCGTTCGTTCGTTCGTTCGTTCGTTCGTTCGGTCGGTCGTTCGTTCGTTCGTTCGTTCCATCCATCCATCCATCCATCCATCCATCCATCCATCCATCCATCCATCCATCCATCCATCCATCCATCCATCCATCCATCCATCCATCCATCCATCCATCCATCCATCCATCCATTCATTCAAAATGTGAGGGACTTTGAATAGATGGTTCTTGGCCAGATTATATGCATCTGGCTTAATGCTGATAGTCAAAAACTGGACAGACTAGTTGAGCAGGAGATAGACTGGTATATACTACTCCTCACTTGTGTACTATGTTTACGAGAGGTGGCTGTACAATCGAACAGTACTGCGTGGCGGTTAGTACTGGCCCACTTTGAGCACTAGTAAGCACCCTTAGGGTTTGTGCATTTTCATGCATTACTCTGCCAGTCAGTGTCATCGCTGAGGGCAAGCAACAGAAGGAATCACCACACAGAGAGCTTTTCTTCCACGGATTTCTATTAGGATGTGTCATCTGTAACTACTATTTAAATTCATAGTCATTTGAGACGGGGGGTGTCAGACAGAGAAAGAGTGCAAGAAAGGCTTTCCTGACACCTCATGATTCAGCACACTAGGGTGCCCACGTGTTTGAAAAGATATTTGGCCTGGAGGTAGAAAAGTGAAAGGTGATCTTACTCTCTCTCAGGTAATTAACCGCCACAGGGTGTCAGGTCCCCTCACGCTGTGGCATAGCGCTGAAACAGCACAAGACGCGGTGAATGACAGTTAATATCTGCACGCTTTTTAGCATTGCTGAAAACTACGACAGCAGCCGAGATTGTCTGCCAGTCTGTCTGATTCAAGTCACCCCACAGCTGCCACGTCCTTTAGACCGGCTTCTCCTGTCACTGTGTCTCATCTTATCTCATGTCTCGGTGTCTGACACGTGTGGACACATCAGATCACCTTACAATGTCACTCTTTTTCTCTTTGTTTCCTACTTCGAGGGATGGACTGGTCATAAAAAGCACTGGAACTTTTCCCGGGGGGAAAAGTCATGGACTGGCTATTGTATCCAAATTAAAGGAAAGGTGTATATTAAACTCGGCATGAAACAGAAGTTGAGATAGTCTTTCCTTCCCTATGTGTGTTGCCGAAAACAATGTGTATTGCACTATATAAATACATTTGAAATTAAAAATGTGTTTACATTTTTTTTTCATTCCATTTAACTTGTCATTCTCACAATTCTTTGCACTCACTAACCTCCTGCAGTTGTTTCATCATAAACCTCTAGGGGTTTGCACACCCTGGTTGGGAAACCTTGAACAAGATAACAGAGCATGCAATAGTCTGGATTATTCCAGCAGTCTTTGGTCCCAGTCTACTTCTTCAAGTCATGCTTTTTAGACAGAAGATTTCCGGCCCTGTCCCGCATGCACTGGCAGCTGGTCACTCTATCTCTGCTAATGCCTGACACGATAGGACAAACTGTCAACTGGTTCCTGTCATTTTCATCACCCTGCTCTCCACTGGTCCCCTTTGAGCCTCAGTTGAGGAGTGTATCTGTCACAGAGACGGCTATCTTAGCAGAGCAATTATTTGATTAGGCCGGGCTCTCGCTCCAGTGGTTTAGCCAGCTAATGAGCAGCCAGGACTAGAGAGGGATAAGTCCCCCAATAAAAGAGGATTTACATAAAAAAAAGATCCCAACACCCTCTCACTTTATGCTTTTATTTGTTAGTTTAATGAAGAAGGCAGATTAAACTCCAATAGTTAAACTGACCACAAGAACCTCAGTCGTTAAGATTCTAAGACAACTGTAATTGGTTTTAGTCAATAAACTGATTTTTTCCCATTTTTTTTTTTCTAAAAGAAATGTGAGTGGTTCTTGGTGGTTAGTTCTGGTCTAGTTGGTGGATCATGGTCTTTCTGCAAGTGATTGAGTAAGAAAGTTTGGTTAAAAAGTAAACCAGCATCTAACATGTGCAGGGTGTTGATATGGGCGTTTTCTAAAAGAGATGCAGTAAATAAATAACCACTGTAACCAAAATAATGGTATTGTCAGCGTTGATTACAGCAGAGATGAAACAGGATCTAAGTACAGCAGTCTTTATTATGAACTAAACTCAAATCTTCACAAAACAGAATCAAAGGGACATGAACAGGAACAGAACAACTGACTGAATACAATGTAGAACTGACCATCAACAGAAAGACACACACACAAATGTCTCTTCTTAAAAACAACAGCACTGACTTTTATGACTAAATGCAATATGATAAGCCTAATTTACATACACTCTAAAAAAATGCTGGGTTGTTTTAACCCAATTTTGGGTCAAATATGGACAAACCCAAACGTTGGATCAAAAATGCAATGTAAAAATGTAACCCAATGGCTGGGTTTGTCCATATTTTACCCAAAATTGGGTTAAAACAACCCAGCATTTTTTAGAGTGTAGAAACAAGGAATAGTTGCATGCTCTTAAAATAAAGAATGACAGTAAAGCTGACACGGACGCACGCATCATCCAACAGAAATGCAAAAAGTAATTATTGTCTTCAAATAATTTCCCCCAAACTCCCACCATCTGCCATTGGTTGGACAAACAGATACTCATGCAACTTGTTGAGTCAATATACTTTTGAGTGCTAGATTTTGAGTGGGATATAAATACGCGAAAGTGACGGAACTGTGCATTCCCCCCTCAGAAGTTGCAGAATATCCCCGTCCTGTAAAAGCATCACCCCAGTCCAGCATGTATTGTCAGGTTCTGCCTGTTGTGCTTGTTTTAACCTTACCTCTAAATGTCAGAGGATGAAATTCAGCCTCTTAATGACATCTTGCCCTTTGCAGACTGTGTGTGCCAGGCGTGAGCAGTTGGACATGTCGACATCCGCCTGCAGAGGAGGTATGCACAGCCCTGAGACCCTCATTATTTTGGGTGTTTCATCATGCTGTGGTTGATATTAGTGTCTATTTCACTGCCTGCATGACTGTCTCACTGTTTGCAAATTTACCCCGTAATGATTTATTTGTGTTTCTATTTTTAAGTCACATCATGAAGCAGCAAGTGGGTAAAGTTACAATGATACAATAATATGATGACAGTGATTATAACATGGGAGTCTATGTTCTTTTGTGATGCCAATAATATTACCCATTTCATTGTTAACCAAATAATTTCAGTTTTTTACATGTAGTATTCCTAAAGTATCAATACACAAACTTGAAGGACAAAATTTATTTTCTTGACACACTTTGGTCCTCTTAGTACCAATTGAGCATCGTTTAAACGCCACAGCCTGCCAGAGAATTGTTGCTGACCATGTTCATCCCTTTATGACCACAGTGGCCCATCTTCCGATGACTTCTTCCAGCAGGATAACGCACCATGCCGCAAAGCTCAATTCATCTCAAACTGGTTTCTCAAACATGACAATGAGAGTATTCTCAAATGGCCTCCACAGTCACCAGATCTCAGTCCAGTAGCACACCAGTGGGATGTGCTGGAACGGGAGATTCACATCATGGATGTGCAGCTGCCAAATCTGCAGCAACTGTTTGATGCCATCATGTCAATATGGACCAAAATCTCTTGTTTCCAGCACCATGAAGAATTAAGGCAGTTCTGAAGGCAAAATGGGGTCCAACCAGCAAGGTGTACCTCATAGATCTGGTGTCTTCATGAATGTCAGCAGTTATCTCTGTTATATTACAATATTACAAGCATTTAAACTCTTCCTCACATATGTTTGTGTAGATAATTGTGATCAAACTCTTTATTATTTATAGCTAAAAAACATTTGATCACAAATCACCCTGATGGAGACGTAAACACTTCACAAGCTCACTGACTGACAGCTGCAGAGCAGGTTCCTAAGCGGCGTAACAGGAAGTGTCCTGCTAGAGTGACATTGAACCTGTCATTTATATGACACCGGGAACCTGGTACCTGCACAGGTTCAATGTTTAGCCGCGCTATACTCACAGCATATTTAAATTATGGCTGTCAACTCTGAAAAGTAATTTTTTTTATACAGTATTCTTTCAAATTAAGTGGCTTTTTCAGCTGACATGTCAGGAATACCAGGAATGTTTTTTGGACAGGACATACATTCGCTATATCAGTGTTGGGAAAATGTATGTATTATTTATTACTCTTTTCAAAAATAACATAACTATGCTAATTATTCCCTGCCAATAGTAATTTGTTACACTACTCATACTCGTAATTGGTAATTGCTTTGTGAATATCAGGGTATCTTTACACATTTACTTCATATACTGTAGTTCTTTATACAGCAATCATCATAAGAGTCATGCTTTATTATTTATCCATTGTCCAAACGGCTCTTTTCTCATCTCTATTAGCCTGCAACGTGTTATCATTTGTTAAAGCCACACATAATGAGCTTTAGACCATGCACTTAGAATGTTAAAATAGGGCCCATAGTCTAATAGGCCATAGAGCCAAGCCTTACGGCCCAAACTACTTAGTTTATCGGTGCGCATTCACTGGTATGTAGGCAAATATGTAGCTAAGTCACTATAGGGACACCCCTAAAAAAGGGTTGAATAGTCATCTTACGCCCTGCATTTACTGTATTCAATGTCAACTTACTGTACGAACCCTAACCCTACCCATTAACAGTCCACTAATACTCAACTAATAATCTAGTGCGAGTTAGTTGACATGTAGTAAGTGCAACATTACTTGTCAACAGTCAACAGAATGTCAAAAAGAGACCATCAATATAAAGTAAAATCATCCTTTCTATTTTGTTTCCCAAAATTATGCTATCATCTTCCAAACTAGCTTGCCACAATGGTGATGTCAAATGCATGCACAGGTCATTCTATTACGAAAGTGAATCTCGGTTTGCTGGATTTCAAATCAGTAGGGGCTGAGAGAACAAAAAAAAAGGTTGCAACATGCTATTTATGGATGGCAACTGAGATTACTGCAAACTGTAAACCAAAACCTAATCCTTACACTATAAGTACATACATTTAAATATTATTACTCAGTCATTAAATGTATAATTACATTCTAACATGGTTTACTTAAAATAAAGTGTAACCCCCTAATTTTTTTATTATAACTGTAACGTATTAGTAACGCATAACTACCTAACATTGTTCACAATTGAAGTGCATGCATTCACAACATTGCACTTTATCTGGCATATTGGGCCGTGGATGTGAGTTTGATTTCATAATTTTAATGACTTTCCTATTGCTCTATAATGTGAAAAAAAAACTGTCATAATAAAGACACAGCGTAGGCTTTTTAACGACTGGCAGTAAATAAAAAGGAGGAGGTTGCTATTGAACTGAAGTGAGTTTATTCTAAGATTCGCCGCACTGAGAAATGTGGTGACTATCACAGAGCTGTCAATAAGAATGCAGATGAATAAAACCAAGATGCAATGAATATGGAAAAGAAAAAACAAACAGCCAAATAAACAATTTCTACGTGCGGATGAGAGACGTTCACATATTAAAGATTCTTATCTGACTTTTATTTGTTTTTTATCCCTCACAGTGCAGACTGCCAGTCTGAGAACTGAAGAATTCATTCATCTATATTGCAATCAAAGTCACAGAATTGCAGAATGCTGTCGTTGACCTGCACAGCTTGTGACAATATAGAAATTAATGAAGAATTGCAGCAAAGATGATTGAACAATTTCTCTAATACTCTAATAAATGGCAAATTTAAACAGTTTTGTTTCAGACACCAATACTTTCTATGAAGGGTAAAGGTACATTATGATTTTGTAAGGTATATATATTGATCTGTGATGTTTTTGCGGAATGTGTCACTCTAAAATATTCCATTCTGTCAAATCAATATTTCAAAAGATGATTTAAAATGATACTCACTCTATCATGTATTGTTTCTTCTCTCCTGTCAATTAAATGCAAAATGCCAATCAAAAATATATGTATTTTTTTAAGTACACACTCAAACACAGTTGGGATGCAAATGTGCCATGTGTTATCTAGAGATAAAGGAGAAGTAGAATGATCTTATGGGTCTCATTAGTTCAGTGTCGACCGGGGGACGGAGTGTAAAAAACAGTTCCGGATCATTTATGTTTGAACGTTTTTTTCCCGCCGACAAACAAAGAACTAATGGAATAATTATTGATGCAGCATAGCTGATACACAGCGCTATCACCATCCGGCACACCTGAGATACTCTCGTGTAATTTAAACACATATCTAATCAGTCACCAGACTATTCGAAATGAATGTTTGCTTCACTTCATTAATATTCTGCCACCATCTGTCATGCTAAAGATGTTTTTGGACCAATATGGGAGCTAAAAAAAATCCCACGGTTATGCAACTTTCAGCTTTTGAATATGAATTTTGACAACAAGGCACTGGCAAATCCCACAAGAGCTCTGGGTAACATAATGACAAAACCGAGCAGAGAAAACAACAAAATATCTTCTTGTGCGGTTTGTGTTCAGACTTAACCACTTAGTCTGATGTACAAATAAAGTCTTAAAAATAAAGGTATGATGCCATAATTTTGGTTCCCTAAAGAATATTTCAGTGAACAGTTCTGAAAATAACCTTTTAATAATCTAAATAATCCTTTTCCACTATAACTTTTTGTGCAGCGAAAATGTCTCATGGATGTTTAAAAGGATAGTTCAACAAAAAAATTAAAATTCTGTCATTAATTACTCACCCTCATGTCGTTCCAAACCTGTAAGACTTTCGTTCATCTTCGTAACACAAATGAAGATCTTCTTGATGAAATCTGAGGGATTTTAGTCCCTTCAAAAAGTTCATAAAGAGATTGTAAAACTAATCCATGTGAATTGAGCTGTTTAGTCCAAATTTTCTGAAGAGACAGGATCACTTTATATGATGAACAGCTCACACATCAACGGAAGCTCAAGCATGTTCGCTTGATGTGCGAGAACCAATGAGGTTCATTCTTGTGTTACGCATCACGCATCAAGAACCAATGATGTTTGTTCTCGCGCATCAAGCAGGTTCGGTTGAGCTTCTGTTCATCATATAAAGCGATCGAGTCTCTTCAGATTTGGACTAAACCGCTCAATTCATGTGGATTTAGTTCTCTTTATTAACTTTTTGAAGCGTCAAAGTATAGTTGCGTAGCTGTCAATGGAGGGACAGAAAGCTCTTAGATTTCAACAAAAAGATATTTTCCGTTCCGAAGATTTGTGTTCCGAAGTTGAACAGAAGTCTTATGGGTTTTGAATGACATGAGGGCGAGTACATTATGACAGCATTTTCATTTTTGGGTGAAATATCCCTTTAAGGTTCTTAATGGAGCCATATGCCCCCCCAAAATAAGAACCTTTATATTTAAGAGTGTAACTTCAACTTTCTGTTGAAGAGCACCACAGGGTTACGGTCTACAGGGTCATCAGTCAGAATGGGCCATTAGGATGCATGGATGGGAATGCTATAGCTTTCTCCTGGGATTATAGTCCTCATTGTGCTGCCTATGGAAGCAGGGAAGCCAAAATTAGCACACAAAATTAACAAGAACAAAATGTGTAGAATTAAGTTTGTCTCCCTCTACATTTGATGCCAAACTCTTATTGCCAGCAGACGGCTGAATTATGCTACTGTAATATCACTCCGAGGAAGTAAAATGGCACACATCATTCTTGCCGAGAGGCACTACTGTAACTTCCTCATCCTGACCTCAGCATTTCTGTCCCGGAAACTTATTTACTGCTTCTCCAAGGACTTAATTACCAACACGACCAAAAACAATAAAGTCCCAGCAAACAGTTACAACGGTGGGCTGATAAGGCTTGGACATTCATCAAAGAAAGCTCTCAATTAAGTCGTACTCTTGACTTTATAGGTGTTCATCGTGCAGAAAACGGCTTTTGTGCAGGCCATTACCTGTTAATAGGTCAGTCATACGTTTACTGCTCTGACACAGCGACTGGCGTGAGTAAAGTATAATGATATTTAGGTGATATAATGTGTGAAATAGCTGGCTGACTGAGGCATAAACAGCTATTTGATGTATGAATATATCGACTGTCGTAATACATTATTATGACACTCTCATTTTCAGACTGTAGGTAGCTGGTGTGAAATTGAATAAGCATACAGTAAAAACGATACTTGTAAATGGTCTGAGTCGTACAATATTGCTTCAAGATTTAACTCTATCCTGATCTGAGCTGCTGAATGATTGTGTCTGACCAAATACTTAGGAGTATACAGGCCTTTTTTATTGAATTGCTCAATGGACTGAAATCTGTTTAGTTGAGTAGTCAAGTTGAAGTATGTTCATTCTTGATCTTCATTGCATTATGGTTGCATTGAAATGCACTGCTCATAATGACACATTGCAACACCAAGGTCATGGGTTTGATTCCCAGGGGCACCATTGCACAAGCAAATAGCCTTTATTTTGTATTTCGTTGTGAAAGAGTAGAGAATTTCCCATAGTTTTTGTTATTTCTGGAGAGCTACAGGCTCACAAACCACACACAAATAAGCCATAATAAATCATATCTGCGTGGTGACTGATAATCTATGGCTTGCATAGATCATGGCGGTGTTCCTGTGGATGCCAGAGCTCCAGGCGGAAGGCAGGCGGAGGGTCATCAATATCCATTGCAGTTCAGAGGATCATGGGACGGAGAGCTGTTTCTGTTCTTCAGGAGCACAGGTGCCTAATGGGACCCAAAACATTCAATGGAAATTTGTCAGAGTGAGTGTGTGCGAAATCAGCATTCTCTTGTTTTCCTTTATACAGTATGAATAATGTCTGTTGCTATACCCACAATGATTTTCAGTATCTATCTAGCCATATAAGGAACACATTATGGAATATACTACCCTCATTCCTCAACAAACGTTGTCAGACCACACCACAAACAAACACAGATCTGATGCATGTACACACTGCAAAGTTTACATTAAGGCATTTTTTTTATCCATTCAAGGTTTTATCCTTTCAACTGATACATTTGATCAGTTCATGCATTTCCCGGGATTCAAACCCATGACCTTGGTGTTTCTAACTCCAAGAATGTTGGGATGCTAAGGACCTGTCACTTCCAATACCAAGCAAATATAATTTTGATCAAACAATTAACATATATTTATATATAACCACTGTTGTTGTTGTTGCTTTGGATTCGAGTCAAATTCTGAGCTCATATCCAGCACAGTAAGTGCTATACAGTATATGCATGTTGTATATTTAATCTGATGCGGATGAGAGATGTTGACGATTGCACATATATAGTGAAGTAAAAGTTAAGTCTCTGATAAACTGCCTATAGTTGTCATCACCTTTATCTTATAATGATACAGAATTGAAGTCGATAGACAATCCCTGTATTTTTTTATTAATTTTTTTTTTCTGTTATGAATGTATGCTGGTTTAGATATTGTATCATACATATACCTAAATTGTTGCTAATGTTGTTGGTTAACTCTTGGCCAAAATTATGAGTTATGATTGGGTTTGTTTGCTACCGTATTGATAAACAAAGAATTTCGGTTACATTAAATTGCAGTCAAAAATGCAAAAAATGGGGTGCTAGCACCACGCTGTATGTCATATCAGGCTGAAAAGAGAGTTACAATTCTGTTGGGACATATCTAAAAAGAATCTAAAAAAGAATACATAAATAAATAAATAAATAAATATAAACTTTTTTTTTTTTTTTAGATTTGATATACTAACCTGAAAGACTGCACATCCTATTAGTTTCTAAATAGTGCTCAGTCCAGTGCTTTGAACCACAAAAAAATGTGTAAACACTTGCCATTTTTGAGCAAAAATCCGTCTTTTAACGGGATGTGTGCGGCCAGTGACCAGGCTGAGACTATGTGATGATGTCCACGGATAGAACCAAATAAGAATGTTCTAGAACACACGATGGTCATGACAGTCAAAATAATATGTGGCGCATAACGGCAGTGCACTGGTATATTTATCTAGAGACGGCACCTTAAGAATCTGCCTCTGCATCTTAAGCACATAATTATGGAAAAGAAACAAGACTCAACATCCGTAATAGCAGCATTAACAGTCTGCGACTGAAAACTAGAATTATATGCAAATTAGATGCAGCTATTTAATGTTAGATTCATTCGAGTCATCATACAAAGTAGTGTATTCATTCTGCTGCCTTTATCAAATGAGCTCACAAATAGCCTATACTGTTTTGGCTTTAATGATGTTGTGCTGTGCTGTAGGCCGACACTGTCGGTTCACAGTGGTTGTTTTCGTTGCTTATTTTTAAACACATGCACAGACAAAAACATTTTATTAATAAAAACGTCACAAGTGCTGGCCTGGTATTGAGGGAAGATTTTGTAATATGGCCAGACTTTAACATGAAATGTCTCAGCATATACAGTACTTTAAAAAAGTACCTTCTTTAGAACCATTCAGGGATTTCAGGAGGGCTGGGATATATTCCCACGAGGGGTCTCATGTCCCACGGGAAGCCAACGGTGCCTCCTGATTGTCATTCAGGACCGTAGTGATCATATTGTGCTGTTCGTGCTGAGGGGGCGTTCAGCTCTCTTTGGTGAATTCTGGTCATGTTGCTTGAGCTTTCAGAGGCCCGTGGCTGTCTAAAACTCTGATAATCCGGTCCTGGAACTCAGGATCTTATTTTTTGGATTCCTGTGATCCGTTTTATTTTCATACAGTCATACAAAATATTACACTTTAAAATAATTGTTTTCTATTTGAATATATTTGAAAATGTAATTTATTCCTGTGATGGTATTTTTCAGCAGCTTTTAAAAAAAACCACTAATAAAGGAAAAACTACTTTTTTTTCAATGCATCTCTGAAGAAAAAAGTATTAATAAAAAATAAAATAAAATAAAAACTTTGATTGGTACTGTATGCCTACATATTATTACCAAAAGTATTCAGTTGCAGTTTGCACTTTAGATGAAAAACAGTTCTCTAGCTAAAACTCATTTAACACTCAATTAGCCTCTACCTATCAATCACTAGCACATTTTCTGCATTATAACCCAAAGTCACAGGATGATTATTCTGTTTGGAAAAAAATAAACAAACATACAAATTAAGACATTACAGCATTTCAAAAAAAGGTCATATTAAGAAAACTCTCTTCCAATGTGAGTTCGGTAAAAGTGTAATCGGTAAAACGCATCTTACCCCTACTCTGCAGCATTGGATGCATGTAATCTGGAGGAAAATATATATATTTTTAAATCCAATTGTTTTTACATTGTTTTTTTTATTCTGTTTAATTCTTGTACAAATTTAAACGTATTTACAGAACAACCTTTAAATTGAATAGTATAAAACTGTAATTGTACAGTATAAAACTCAAACAAGAAAATGTCTATTTAAACCAATGCAACAATGCAGACTGCTACTAGATTCAATTTTGTTCCTTGTCAACCACCATACTAATGCAGATGGTAAAAGAATAAACTGCTTTAAGAATCATGAAGAAATTCAACACAAGCCTTTCCGCAATTTAAATTATACAGTATGTAATAGGTGCACATAGTCATTCATGCAAACACAAAACACCATCATGATAACACACACGATACTAAAATAATGCAATAAACAACAGAAGATGTAACATAAAACCCAAATGTGCATAAAATGAAAACCAAAACTATTAGGAAAAATTATTATTTTTAACAAAATACTTTCAAATGTGAAGTATCACTGTCACAGAGTCAGCCACACCGTCACAGCCCCAATCATCCCTCAATCACCAGGACCGGCCCACTCGTTCTCAATCACCAGAGTATTGCTGCACCTGCACTGCCTCATCAACACACCCTTTATATGTCCCGTTCACCTTTCACTCATTGTCTGGTCTCGTTGCAGTATACACTGCTTTATGTCAGACTCCTCACCTGAGCTCGTCTCCAGTCTCATGTCCATCATCCAGATCCAGATCCAGATCCAGATCCAGATCCAGATCCAGATCCAGATCCAGATCCAGATCCAGATCCAGATCCAGATCCAGATTGCCTGTCTTCATCCACTTCAGTCATCGCCAGCTAAGTCACCATCATCATTCTATAAGTCACCATCATCTGGTTCTCGTTGTTCCACCACCACTCTGCTTTTAATAAACACTGTGAACCTATCTGTCTGTCTCTGTGACAATCACACAGGGAATTCTAGGAATGTCAGCTTACAGTTTTTCACGTATCATTTGGTTTGCCTTTTTTTTTTTTTTTTTTTTTTACATCTAAATACTGTACGTTTAACAGTATTTTACTGTAAAAATATCGGTTAAAAAAAACGGTACAAAAAAAAAAGTCTGGCAAGATCTTTTACGGGTTTTCCCTGTATAGTATGGGAACTTTTTTTTTTTTCCTGTAGCTAAAATTATTATTATTATTTTTACAGTGATTGACATTTAACATGAGACAAACTGCCCGTTATAGTATAAAATATACAACATCTCCATTTCCAGTGACCGATGTCAGCGAGGACACACAAAGGTGCAAGATTGACAGATTTTGCACCTTACAAATATCAAGGGCAGCAGCACCTACTCTGAACTCTGTGTGATACATAGACTCTCTTTCCCAACCCAAAGACAAAGTTTGATGAATGAGGTGCTCTGAAATTCAGTGCGGCCGATCTGTTTCAGAGGACAGTGGAAGCTGTGATCCAAAACCATGTCCTTTCAGATGCAACGAATCTAGCGCTTGTTCCTCCATTCAGTAATTCAACACTTTTGGTAATTCGTGACATTGACAACTTTAGAACATTTACAACATAACCATAAAGCATTGGTTCTTCACTAGTTTTTTTGTGCGACCAAGCACTAAAAATGTTTGTTTTACAAAAGTTAACACAAATGTCCTTAAAATCAATCATTGAGACCTGTTTGACCATGAACTGCATAGGCTCAAAATAGCACGTACTGATTTTGCTGAGTTAGACGAGTTATCCTTAAAATCAGAGGGAAATTATAGGTAAATAACACTAATGTAGAAGCACCAAACCCTGGTTGTAAGCCTAAACTTGACATAAACTGCATTCTTGTTCCTTTAAATCTGATTGGTTGTAATGTTGCTTGGTTGATGCAGGAACATATTGCACTTGTAGAAATCAGGTTCTGCCTCAAAATATGCAAAATTACAATACGAAGGGCTGAAAAGTTAAATTCAACCATTTTAGTTTCTAAATGTTGCTTGAATTTTGATAACTGCATGCTTTAGGCAGCAAATAATACACTTTGTACACTGCATTTAATAACCCATTTTCAGTCAGATACTGTACCACCAAAACGTGACAAATGCAATGAAACCGTATAAAGATAGCAGTCTCAGTTGACCTAGCCGTGACTTTCTGTTGCCGCTACACAGTGATGCAGTCTTGTTATGAGACCTCGAAATAATGGTGTACCATTAAAGCAGCATTATATGACAACAACCTCAAGGAAATCGTAAAGCAATCCAAGTGTTCTCTTCGACTCTCTTATTTGTAATTACTGACACAATGACAGATGGTGATGCTCCCAAGGCCTTGTGGTATTAGCATGCTGGCCTCGGGATAGCCCATCACATCACGTTTCCAGAGCTATGCAATTGGGTCTTTACTGCGGCACTTGTCAACTGAAGAATTAACCGCAGCGTCCAAACGGCCAAATACTCATTTATACAACGTGAAATGAGCCGGCTAGAGGCAGAAGAAAAAAGCTTCTTATCTCAACTTATAGACACAAGAACTGTACTGGGTCACACTCATATAATACATAGTATCATGCATATAGTACAGTGATTTTTGAATTGCACACAGTGACTAGACTAGAATAGACTAGAAACAACTAAAAACTAGATACCGGTCTAATTACATATAACATATATTATTTCAAATAAAGTTGAAAAAAATTGTTATAAACCATTGCATACACATATTAAACACAGTAACATATTTATTAATACAGTACCCTTTCCAATTTCCACATGCATATTGCCATCCAGAAATGTTACACTACCACATTGAACAGTACTAGAAACTAGGAAAATAGATAATGTGTGTATATATATATATGTATATATTAGTAATGTATATATAATAAACGTTATATAGTACGTGCTATTATATGTATACTATATATATAATAAACGGCAAACATAATAAACGTATATATATATATATATACACACGTTTATTATTTTTGCCCTGTTAGCCAATTGTTTTACTTGTTTTAAGCATAAATCTAATCTAAAACAATTTTTTCCTTTCTGGAACGCAGATGGGTGTAATTGTGATCATGGTAAAGAGGGACATGCAACATAACGTGCTTCACATGAAAAAAGAGTGCACCTGCATGGGGCTGTACTGTGCAGAGTCATTACATCTATTTTACATCTACAGCCAACAAGAAACGTTTCCATAAAGCGATGGTCCTTTCAACGTTTTCATCATAATACACTAAATCATAAATGGCAGATAAATACCCTGAGATAACAGCTCTGATCTTTAAGAAAAATAATCAACACCAGGTTACAAGTGCTAAATGAACACTGACTAATAATATGTTGGTCAGATACAGAAGCAAAATTCCACATGGACTAGATCACACCAATTACTTTTTAACAGCACAGTTTTTGCTGCACCCTAAATTTAAGGCGATGCCTCATTAGGGACCATTTTAACTCCCTACTGTCGTCCCTTTTTAACTTTAATGAAGACTTTCTGATTAGAGTGGAAAATATATAAACATATTCGGACAATTAAGCCACACTTAAAAATGCCATTACACTGAAAAAATATCAAACCATCAGACAATTAAGCGACACTTAATGTCTGAATGTCATTACATTGGCCAAATATTAAACCGAGTGGCATGCACTTTTAATAAATGACATCCCAAGCACTCATTTCAAGCAAAACATTACACAAAAGAGAAGTTTGTTTAAATGACAGAACAATAGATAGCTGTTCAAAAGTTTGGGGTCAAAAAGGATTTTTTAAATGAATGAAATGAATACTTATTCAGCAAGGATGCATTAAAGACATGGTAGAAAACATTTCTATTTCAAATAAATGCCCTTTTAAACTTTCTATTCATCAAAGAAATGTACGAGTTTGAGTTTAAAGTATATTTGCCATTAACACGCATAGCGAGTGCATAGGGCGTTTTTGAGTAAAACTCTTAATAAATAAAATAAATAAATTCATACATAAATAAATAAATAATAACATTAACAATAAGCTATCAGAGCTGTACACACAATAAATAAGCACCAAGAAAGTACAATAAAACACACACACTATGCAATGAGATACACACTATAAAATACTGTTACTTTCAATATTGCACTTTACAGTTCACTTTGTACAGAGACGATAAATGATATGAATAAGAAAACTGCGATTAAAAAAGTCTCTGTATGACAGATAGATACAGTACATATGAACATCTTATAACCATATAATAACCTTAGCAACAAGTCTGTATATAACAGAGATAAAACCTTGTAAACTTACAGAAGTGAGGTAGACATGTTTTGTTTTGCCTTTTATTAGTCTGACTGTGGCTAGAAAGAAACTGTTATTAAAAAAAACATGCTTTATGTGTAATGATAGTGTCTGGTCGACAGTGTCTCAGGTTATATAGTGAGTGTTTATGCCTGAGGAAAGATTGAGCTAGATTATATATTTCCCTGAGGATGTTCTGTGATTTTTCCCCCTGCAGAGTTGTGTATATAAAGTGTCCATGGATGGGAGGTCAGATCTAATGATCCTCATTGCGGTCTTTATAAACTTTTGGACAGCCTTCCTTTCTGCCTGGGTGGTGCTCCCAAACCAGACAATGATGCCATTTGTGAAGATATTCTCTACAAGTCCTCTGTAGGCCTGCTGAGTCTGGCCTTCATTGCAGCCTGATGAGACGAAGCCGCTGTTGGGACGACTTCATTGTGGCAACAGTGTTTTGGTCCAGGTGAAGTTTGATGACACGTAGGCCTAGAAACTTCAAACCTCAGTCCCCTCGATGATGAGAGAATGCAGAGTGTAGGATTTCCTCCCATTCTCCATGATTATCTCCTTGGTCTTGTCTATGTTGAGGATGAGGTCATTGACCTATCCATAGGCCAGAATATTATTGACCAGCTCCCTGTAGCCAGACTCAACCCCAACTTGAATGAGGTCCAGAATAGTTATATCATCTGCGTACTTAATGATGGCAGTGTTGTCCTGTGTGGAGACAATCATAGGTATAGAGTTTGGGGCTGAGACAACAGCCCTGTGGTGTTCCTGTACTAATTGAGAGCTCAGCAGAGACAATGCCAACATCCTGACCGTCTGTGGTCCATCAGTAGCCCCTTTCACACAGCGAATCCGGAAAATACACTGATAATGTGTCCCGGGATCGTATAATTTTGGTTCATTCACTGGCAGTGATTTTCTGGAATCTGTGTGTGCGTTCATACACATCCCCTAAAGATACTGTAGATCAGGATGTGATGAGTTATGTGCCCACAGCGTCTTTTTTCAAGTTTGCTTATGATCTGAGATTTCTCTCTTGAGAAACTTTTCTTTTTTTTATTTGATGGTAGACTAGCGCATCGTGTACCGTTCCACTAAGCTGGTGAATGATCTCAGCTTCAACACTACGACGCACCCCTACGGTATTGGTCCTGCCTTTTGTTCACACAGGGCGCGTTCCGGGACTAATCTCAACAATGTTACTAGGTCCCCATCCCGGGATCGATCCTGGGATCAATCCCGGGATGTGTTTGTTTTCACACAGAAGGCGCTATAGCAATTTTCAGGGATCAATGCTCTGTGTGAAAGGGGCTGTTGAGTTGGGACCCCGATGCATGTCAGCTTCCCAATTAGCTTTCCTGGTCAAGTGGTAATCCAGGAAGAGCATCCTTATATGTCCAGATGTTGGAGTGTATAGTGCAAATATGGTCACCGCATCTACGGTTGGGGGCGGTAGGCAAACTGTATGAGATCAGCAGTATCTCACACAGTTAATGTAAGTGCCAGTTTCTCTGGGCACTTCATGGCAACTGATGTTAGTTCTACTGGCCTAAGTCATTCAGGGTAGATATATCTAGTTTCTTAGGGCCATTAATTCCGCCAAAAAACGGAATGAATCCGTTTAGCCATCACGAATCCGTCGCGTAGCCTGCGTCGGCGGAAAAAGCTGCACTTGAACACACCGAGAGAACTACAGGTGACTGTCAGCTAGAATGCACGTTCTGCGCCTGTGTGTAAATGAGACAACTGTCTATTTCTGCAGATATATTCCTCTATATTCGTTATTCAAAAAGGGAAACCGGCGCTGCAGATATACACAAACCATAAACAAAGCTCAAAAACGGTCAAACGTTGCTCAACGGCCGATCGTCGGCTTGGTGTGTCCCGGGCTTTAAACGCAACTTACACAACTTGTGACGTCAGATGTAGCATAGTGTGTCATGACGTAGCATAAATATCAGCAGTATGTCGCATTACTCGCATAAGTTGCGTTTTAGACGTATGTGGAATCCGTGTGTTCGTTTGGCCGGAAGCTAGTTACTTTATAAAGTTTCAAATATGGATATTTTTCTTACATAAACGCATCGCTTCGCTTCAGAAGGCCTTTATTAACCCCCTGGAGCCGTGTGGAGCCCTTCAGAACCTGTGCGTGTGTCACCTGGAGTGCATTGTCCTCGGGTTTCATTCGAATTTTGAGGGGTGTCTGATTTTCAATCTGTCAAATCTAGCAACTGTTGAGGCTGTCTGATAAGGTGGTGTCTCGGGTCTCAGTCCATTTTGTGTTCCTCCTATAGTTGGCGACAGACTGGATTCCCTGCTACATACTGCATGTATTGTTTTTCAGGTAATAGGTTTTAAGTTTTGGGGAATATCCCCTTTTTGCAGCTCTGGTGGACTTCCGTAACTCATATATTTGTGTCTTGTTCTCCTCGCTCTCCCCTGACTTGAAAGCTTCCCGTCTTTTCTTCAAGCCTATATTGCCATTAAACTATAGGCTTTTGATTGGGAAAAACACAAACCTTACCATCTGCGCACCAGGACTGTTTGACAAAATGGCTGTTCGTCCCACAAAAATATGAAGCGGCACAAGTGTTTTAAACTTTGATAATTTTCAGAAATGTTGCTTGAGCAGCAAATCAGCATATTAGAATGATTTATTAAGGATCATGTGACACTGAAGAATGGAGTAATGATGCTGAAAATACAGCTTTGATCACAGGAATACATTACATTTTAAAGTTCTTAAACACAGTTCTTGTAATAATATTTCAAAATATTACAGTTTTTACTGTATTTTTGATTAAATAAATGAAGCCTTGGTGAGCATTAGAGACTTCTTTCAAAATGTTACCGATCCTTTGAATGCTTTTGTCACGGGGTGACGAAAAGGAAGCGGAACTAAGTTCCCGCGGGAATTATGTTCCGGCCGGACCGGTGTTACGGTAACACCGGCCCACTTCCGGGTTGCGCGTTATGTCACCATAACAACGCTAATGACGGATTGACATCTGGTGCGGAGGATTAAACGCCGGGATCTGCGCGAGGATTATGAAGGCGGAGGAACCATATAAAAAGGAAGTTCAGAGACCAGGAAGTTGGTGATTCTCACGGGGTGATTCCCACGGGTTGTTCGTTCTCCCGGTCGTTCTTCCTGGTTGTCCTCTCCTTTGACTGTGTTCCCCTGAGAGAAGTGGATCCCTTTTGACGTTTGGGCTGGCGTGCGAAGGTATCTGAGGATTATTGTGGGGTTTGGCCGTTCGGCTGTGCGGCAGATATAACAGCGATCGAGTGGAGATACTGAGGACGGAAAGAGAGTGAGTTACGAGGACCAAGTGCAGACCAAGCCGCGCCATTATCATCTGAGAGAAGATAAGTAATATGATCGTGGAATTTGATTGAATGCATGTACCTGCACTGAGATTGATATAACGTTGTGAAGTGGATTGATCACGAGGGTTGTGTCACCGGAGAGTGTATGGATTAAGGGATCCGTTGAACTCTCGTCTTCTCCTCCGAGTGTGGGCAAGGAAACGCTTGGTCCCCGGGTCAGTGAGGAGGTATTCTCGCTCTTTCGCTATTGGGTGGGACTCGATCCAGCCTGTCAGTGGAAGGAGCGATCGTTGGGTGAGTGCTGGCTCTATTTTCACTACGAGTGGATATGCAGTGCCTGAAGTGGTGTGTTTACACAAGAAATTGCTTGAAGTGAAGTTACAGGGTGTGGGGAATATATACAGAGTTAATGCCGTATGCTCACCATTTCGAAAGCCCACCACTGTCACCGTAACAAAAACAACCCAGGCGTTCAGTGTGAAGATTCTCCTTACCTGCTGGACGATTGTGTGTACATGTGTTACTTACCTGCTGTATAGATTGAAGGATCCTCCTGGCCAAGCGCCGTATGTGATGTCGCTGTGAAGAGAGGTGGACACCAGAGTTATTCCTTGTCTCGTCTGGACCGAAGCATCTTCCAGCCGTAAGCCCCATCACTCATTCCAAGAACATATACCTGTTGTTGACTACTTACTCTGCTGTGCAGATTGAAGGATCCTCCTGGCCAAGCGCCGTATGTGATGCCGCTGTGAAGAGAGGTGGACACCATAGTTATTCCTTTCCTCGTCTGGACTGAAGCATCTTCCAGCCGTAAGCCCCATCACTCATTCCAAGAACATATACTGTTGTTGAACTACTTACTCTGCTGTGCAGATTGAAGGATCCTCCTGGCCAAGCGCCGTATGGGATGCCGCTGTGAAGAGAGGTGGACACCATAGTTATTCCTTTCTCGTCTGGACTGAAGCATCTTCCAGCCGTAAGCCCCCTCACTCGTTCTAAGAACATATACCTGTTGTTGAACTACTTACTCTGCTGTGCAGATTGAAGAATCCTCCTGGCCAAGCGCCGTATGGGATGCCGCTGTGAAGAGAGTGGACACCAGAGTTATTCCTTGTCTCGTCTGGACCGAAGCATCTTCCAGCCGTAAGCCCCATCACTCATTCCAAGAACATATACCTGTTGTTGAACTACTTACTCTGCTGTGCAGATTGAAGGATCCTCCTGGCCCACGCCGTATGTGATGTCGCTGTGGAAAGAGGTGGACATATGAAATATTCCTTGCATCGTCTTGACTAAAGCAGCTACAAGTTCTACTTACCAGGATACTCCCCCACTCAGTGGACGGGTGGCCGACTCCTCTTTTCCCCGACCGGCCACGCACAGGCACGAGCTGCCGAAGGGAACTCCACGCCTTCCCGGCGTCCGCGGTCCGATCCCGTTCTGGTTGGGAGACACAGAACCAACATTGAGACTTTTAATTAATTTTAACAAAATAAACCTTGTAAATTTTTACTCTCGCGTCTGTCTGGTTTTCCTGGTACGCTCCTCGAGGTGATCCTGGGTTTCAGGGGTGGGTGCAGTCTGGCTTGACCCCCCCGACCTGTGACACTTTCATTAATAGTGTATTAATAGTCCGTACTATTCTGAATGATGATATTGTGAAACTTTATGGTTGTCAGATGTGGATCGTGTTCATAGTTGATATGATGAACTACACCTGTGGATACTTTGCTATAGGACACTGTGCGACTTCATACATCCACTAAAATCCACTTTAGACCAGTTTGGTTAAAATTCACTGCAAATAAACAACTCAGAAAAGATGTAATGACATCAAGTGTTACTTAAGTGTCCATACACTTTTTTGGGGTCACTAAATTAAGTGTATCCATGCAGTGAAATTGTTTTAATTAGCTTTTATGTACCGCTCAGCGTATAGAGGACAGGTGTGCGTGCAGATGCTCGTGCTAATGTGGATCGCACCAAAAAAAAAAGGCTCTTTAATGACTCCATGGCGGTGTGTGTTTGTTTTAAGATCTGTCTGTCGGATCGGAGAGGGCTCCCGCGAGAATGAAACAGTTCTGTGGTCTTTGTGCAAAAAGGGAATGTGACAGCTGTACTGTTCCCATGGTCCACAGCACATCTTTATATTCTCACACATATGCTGTGCGATATACATGTACACTCACAGAATGTCGATCCCATCTCATTTCCAGCTTACTATTTATATCAGTCTCTATGGCCATCTGCACAGGGCACCATTATTCCTGGTCACTCTGTATTTGGGATGCTCGTTACTCTGGCGCTGGTTGGGGTGGGGTGGGGTGGGGGGATGTTGCTAGGCAGTGGACCCCAGAGACTGCATTGTCCAGATGCTGCTGGCTTTCCCAGGCTGCCTCTTCTCCAACCAGAAGGAACACCACGCTCTCATTTCTGAAGTGTGTTACTGCATCTGGGGTGCTCAAAACAGCAGGGAACAGCTCACACACGAGCGCAAAGACACACACATGCTCACAGACAAACCTGACAAACTTTACTGTGGAGCACAACTGGAGCTCCATTCCAGCACAGCGGAAACTAGGATGGTCTGATTTTGCACGAGTTACAAATTTTCCAAAAGTTTGTTTGAAACTTTGTAAATTTGCCCCCATAGTTCTCTGACAAGGTGTGTAGTGTAAATATGCTCAACTATTAAAGGTGGGATGTTTTTTTTCCAATGAAAGAGTGCATTTCTTATCTTGGTGATTTTAAAGCTGCAGTCCGTAACTTTTTTTGTGTCTATTCAATAGGCTCGTTCTTACGTACTAGAGCACTTACGCACATGCACACTTTTAAAGAAATTGTGCTTTAAATCTCTTGACAAACTAAAAGACGTAAATTACGTAACGAATGTAGCCCAGTTGGGAATCTGTGAGAGGTTTCAGATTTCACATTTGGAGACTTTAGTGAATGGAGTCCTGTGCACAGCTGAACGGAGCGAGATACCGTCCGAGCCGCTGGATGAATAACGCACTGCTGACGGCTGTTGAGTGCGTCTCGCGACGGTGAGATGGATTCCGGTTAGGAGCCTGACAAACTGTGACCGATCGTGATTTAATAGATCCAAATCTTCAACAAAGGTACTTGTTTTGTTTTTATTTGTGGCTCAATTGAGCGAAGCGGCTGTGTGTTTTTTGCCTCTACGAACCCAAGAAGCGGAACAGGCCTGCAACAGAAACTAAGGGGTATTTAAAGTATTATTTGCAGCTAGGAGGTTATTTTACTTTTCTTTGTTTCCTTGATTTTATTGATTGTTGATTTACATGTGAATGTCATTTGAAAAAGAAAAGGACACACACTGTGTATCTTGACAGAAGCTTTATTGAAAAGAATAACACAGTACCAAAGATTATTTTTTGTTTTGTTTTGTTTGCACAGTATTGACAGATAATTTATTTTAATTAATTAAATTTAAGTTGGAGTTAATTCTTTGTATTGTGGTGAATTACACTTCGTTTTCCCTTATATTTTGAAGCAAAATAGATAGCAGCACGAATTAAACTAAACCCATCATACTAAAGAACTTGGGCGTCACCCATAACAATTCCCAGTGCCAAGAAGGGGGCGTTACACGTAAATTACGTAAAAGACTTGCTGAACTATGCTGATAGCGATGGAACTTGTGACTATAGTTGGCTAAAGATGCTTTTGGGAAATGCACCCCAGACTGGTACGGGTCGGCACTGCTGTGAGAAGTAGCTCCGGCTATGTTCTTCTGCAAGACACATTCAGTTCTGTTTGTTCGTGTGCCACAATGCATCAGCACAGTTGTTCAATATAATGATACACATCCGATGGTCTAAAATCGCTTCAATGTTCAAAACATACAATTGACAAACTTTCGAGATAACGCAAGCAAAAGTGTGTTCAAAACTGTGTTTGTGTGTTCTTTACCAAAGCCAAAATGTGTCCAAAAGATGGACACTGCATTTTTCTTTGGTACAAGCTGCTCCAGTTGCTCAGTTGACTCGTCGTTTGAGTTCTTCTCCATGTTGCTTCCATGCTGCCGCCTGGACGGGGTGGAGTCACGTGGCTACACACACTGTGTATGTTTTTAAGGGGAAAGTATTAACAGGATTAGAAAACCTAAATAACCGACATGGGAAAATTACGTTGGTTTCTGAATTTCGGTTTCGACTACTTTTTGATTAATCCTATAAATTGAAAAGAGTTTTTTCTTTACCAGCTGTGACAGGGCATTCTGTCAGTAGCACTGGGTGGCTCCACCCACCAGGAAATTGAATTGGTCCAAAATCATGCTCTAAATACTCTATATCAAACATCAGATCTGTTCTGATTGGCTGTGATGGTGTAACATCACAAAGGAGTCGCTGGAAACTTTTGCATTGGTGCTTGGTTATTCTCCATTTGCTCTGCTTTTCATCTCATTGATTTGTAGGAGAGACAATTAAGATATTAAAGAAATGTTCTTATGGGATTGGCTTCACTAAACATCAAAATAACCTTAAAACAGTTCCTTGTCAGCATTAGTTTCGCCCTGTTCCAGAGATTAGCGTTCAGCACGGCGGTCAGTAGTCACCTCCCGTCGACGTGTGCCAGAGACTGTCACCCCTGCTCTGTTAAGTCCAGAAATGTCTCAGGAAAGGAGAGAAGACAGCTGTCTACCTCACTTTCTATCTCTCTGCTTCTTCTTTCTCCAAACACCTCTCATAAATATTCAGACCTTTCGGTTTGCGTGTGACCCGGGCCGTGCCATCCATTGTTATACCCAAACTGACAATCCTACACCTCTCTCTCTCTCTCTCTCTCTCTCTCTCTCTCTCTCTCTCTCTCTCTCTCTCTCTCTCTCTCTCTCTCTCTCTCTCTCTCTCTCTCTCTCTCTCTCTCTCTCTCTCTCTCTCTCTCTCTCTCTCTCTCTCCTCTCTCTCTCCTCTCTCTCTCTCTCTCTCTCTCTCAGTTCCTCTTGGCCTTCTTCCATCTGTTTCCTGCTTTTCTGATGGAGTTATTTGTAAGGTTTTGGGAGGAATCACCTCTGTCCTAGAATGAATGATAATGACGGAGAAAGAAAAAGTCATCTTGACTTGTTAAGGTCAATTTTTAGTTGACCCCTTATGAAAATCCATAGTTTTAAATTGCTAAATCATTAACATAACACAAACTTCATTTAAATGCATTCTCGACAAATAAATATCATCCATGGTCAGAAAATAAGAATAAAATTTATTGTTTATAGATTATTGGACCTGCTCAATAATTTTCATTTTCAACTTTGAACCCAGAAAAACATTCTCAGTTTTATGCACCACTTTTCATTTTAGTTTAAAGATTAGTAATTTTTTGTGCTTTTTAAAAAGTTTTTACACTACAGTAAAAAGAAAAGTCTCAGCCAACATTGAACTGATTTTACGGGATCAGATTGGTATACAACAACATTAATAGTAATAATTATAAGAATTTTACTTAAATTTTACATAAAACTGAAAACGTGTTTCTGGCTCATGACTAGAAATAATGAAGCAGGTCACATGTATCATTAAGTAGCCTATGGAGAAGTATCTAGTAATAGAACCATAAAACCATAACTGATTAGAAAAAAACTAAGAAAACTATGAAGAAACAGTTATTTCAACAAAAATAAATCAAATGTTAAGTGTCACGCAGGGAATTGTGGGAATATTAATGTACGGTTTTTCACTCTAAATTATACAATGAGTTGTTCTTTTTCACTTTCAAAAACTGTACATTTAACGGTATTTTACAGTAAAATTACATTAAATGTACCATTTGATCTATCACAGTTATTTACCGTATATAATAAGGAAACTTGTAGCATTTTTATGTTTTTTTACCGTTAAAATCACGATGATAATTTTTTTTTACAGTGTTGTATTGATACTTTTCGATCTAATTAAAAACGGACTATTTCGCCCCGTGTGTGCTGTGTATCTAGCTTAGCAACATGCTAATGCCAAACTTTATTGGAAACAATTGTGAGTCTAGACACCTGTGTGGGGCGCTATTGTTGTAATGCTATTACCATAGGTAGCAGACAGCACTGCAGCTCATAGGTTTTGGAACAGAGCTGTTGTGAGGCGGAATGGAGGATGACAGAGGCTAACAGGGGTCCGACGTTTTGGTTGACTAGCTGGTTCTCTGGGCTATAAATCATGTCGCACGATTGTTCATCTGAACGCTCCTGCTCTGCGGAAGCTCTCACCGACCAGCGACTGGAAGAATTTCACTTTAATTCCCTTCATTTACATATCCCTCCATCCTCTCGCACACTTTGCATTCCCTTTCCGTCTGTTCTTCCCTTAATTTGTTTTTGTGTCTCTTTCACAATTTAATGAGATGTGGACATTCTGTTGTGGTCATCTAACGGGTTGTTTGTACTACTTCAGCTTATATAAACTGTTAGATCTAAACCTCAATATACACTGTCAATGCTACTTTAAAGAGAAAATATTCAACATCTTCAGTTCTGTCATATTTTGTTTTTGTTTCACCTCATCTTTCTGCTTTTTCTCTGTAAACATCTTCAATTATTTGTGGTCCAATGATTTAGTTATAACGCATACTGTAGGAAAGAAAAATTATAAAGTAAATCTCTATTAGATATTAGACCACTGAAGTATCCTGCTTCTTAAATAATCTCACAGTTTAAGAAACCTCAATAATGTCTCAAATACATCTCAGATTTGCCAAGATACCAAAGTCAGCAGTCAAAAGTCAAAGATCTCAATAAGAACTCAAAAATGTCCAATCAAATTCTTCCAAAAACTAAATGATCATCACTACTTTGACCCCAGTCTTTTGTTGTTGACGGACTATTGTTTGGAGAAAATGTAATTTATCCTGAAAGCAACTGTCTTAAAATGTAAAGGTCAAAATGAAAATGAATAAGGTGAAAATTACAGACTCCATTAAAGAGATCACACAAAACAAAAATGAAGATTCTATAACCATTTGCTCACCCTCATGTCATTCCAAAGTATGACTACCTTTGTTCTGTGGAAAACAAAAGAAGATGTTTTGTAATATATTTCAGCTTTTTTTCTCCATGCAACTCAAAGAGAACCTGAGTATATTTTGTCTTCCACAAAATAAAGATAATGACACAGGTTCGGAACGGCATGAGTGTGAGTAAATGATGACAGATTTTTCGTTTCGGGGTGAACTAAGTCTCATGAGCTATGAAAAGAGCATGTAAAAATAGCAACCATTGAAAAATATATATATTGGTCTATTTCTGACATATTTAACATATTACTTCTGCCTTCAGTATCACTTGAAACATGACCTTGTAGAAGGACTCTACTCTTTCAAACAAATAGAAAGATACAAAGTCAATGTGTCTAGAAGTATAGATTTCTACAGTCTGTTCACGCGGAAGGTTCCCGCCAGTAAAGAATTATGTAATCTGAACCGAGGAGCCCAATGGCAGAGTTTTCTGAGCGTTGACTAAGATCACAGACAAACTTCAATTGAAGAGAGCAATAAACATTTACCGCCGCAGGCGGTGTTAGGTATACGCGCGCTTGTGCAAAGTGACATATTGCTACAAATTTTGACACTAAATTTCTTTCCTTTGGTTTTCTAACCTGGGGGAAGATTTTAATGAGGATAATTTTAATCTAAAATCACACATTGCCCTAAAATATTGCAGCCCTCATATCTCCACAGAGACTCCCCTTCTAAAAACAGCCCATAAACTGATGCATTTTATTTAGAAGTTCAGTCACTCATGAGATCCTAAACATATGGTGTAAACAAAACCGCTGTGATACACTTCTGAATGCTGCTGTACCACCTCACTTACCTCTGAACGGCATTTTGCTCTTTCTTAACCTACAAATCACAGCCATGCAATCGCCCCGAGGCTCAGCGTACAAACATTAACATAGCGCGTTCACATCTGTGTTCACGACCCGAGGGACGCATAGACTGGCACGGTTTGATTGTGAAGCCTTGGACAGGCACGCAGGCGTCCCCTCTGTCTGCAGGCTGAGAGAGTGGGCGGACTACGGGAAGAGGACTGACAGCGAGCCGTAATGAAGCCCGACTCCAGTTCTCTCATTAGAGGCTGGAATACAGACGTTCCCCCGAGAACAACCCTTATTACAGACCCCCACTAACCTCAGACGCAAAGAAGTTAAAAGAGTAGATGAGTCGTGGATGGAGAAAAAGAAAGAGGCAGGGAGGAAGATAAAACGTGAGGGAAAGAAAGATGAGAATGAGAAAACACACAGATCGAGAACTGTTAAGGACAGAATGGGTCGGAAATATTAGTATAGTAATAAATGGTATTACTTTAATCACTATTAAATGAGAGCAGTTAAAAAGGACAACATTATTTTTAAGCTCACCTTCATGAAGTTCCTTTCTTCAGTAGAAAATAAAAGAGGCACTTGGAATCTCAGGCCCTGTTTACACCTGTATTAAGATGCTTTTTGGTCAAGTGGATGAATACGGTTGTGAACGGAGTCTAAACCGTTTTGAGCTTGTCAACTTTCGACCGCTTCCAGAAGTAGTCGAAAACACATTCGACCGGATTGCTTTCGTGGTGTTGACGCTCATGTGGTCGAATGTGTTCGAACAGCCACAAAAGGCCGTCTACTATTTGTCTACCGACCTAATCCGTAAACATTATGGGAAGCACGCTATCCCGACTGGATTTAAACTTTATAAAGTTAGGTTTGAAGACGAACAATGTTCTCTCACTATTCCTAATTTTTGGATTTTTTTGTTTTTCCGTCATCTTTGGGCGCATTCATAATTGTGCAAGCGTATTTTGTCGAAAGGTCTGGAAAAACCTCCATACATTTACATACCGTCCCCTCAAAGAAATCAGGACAGAAGTGGTTGAAAAGAGACTTCTTCGCCCAAAAGCATCTTAGTTGTAAACAGGGCCTAATGCACACATAGAACAGACTACATTATAATTTTATAGTGTTTTGTCCCATTTTTTTAGTTGCACGTGTCAAACAAAATAAAAAAGTGATAGAATCCATTTCCTGCATAAAAACAAACTATTTTAGTCTCATATTGGACCAAATGTTTTCTTTCATCACATTGGAGGGAAGTCTCTGTAGATATATGTGTTGGAAATAATGAAGGCATTTGTATCACATATCTTCTCTGCATTTGTTTGTAGGTTGAGCGTTCAGTTAATGTCAGCGGGATGCCTGTAAGGGCATATTACTGAGAAGTTTAATTAAACCTTTTGCATCTCAGCATACATGGATTCTTTCTAGCTCAACGCCCCATTTTGTTTCCATGGGGGACTTTTGTGCACTACGCTGTTGTGCAATTCGCTCTCTTGGATCTCAGCGAAAGCAATGACATCGCAGCATGGGGCTTAATTAAACACAGACCATTTTTTGTCTCCTGGAGATGAGAACAGCATAACTGAAAGAATGCACCTGAAGAATGACAACCAGAAAGACACACATCACCTTTACCACGCTAAAGGTCTCATGCTCATATTTCTCAGTTTCCGCCACCAAAGAATGTGTGTTTTTCCTCCTCCTAATGGGATGACATCCGGTCCGAGCAGCTCGAGAATCCGATCAATGAGAAGAGCAGCACGCCGAGAGATTTGATCAGATCTCAATATCCCGGCTCCACAACAACTCTCTGAATCCAATTTGATTTTCTCGAGAGAAACAGAAGAGGCTCTTAGGATCAAATCCGCCGTCTTATTGATTGTGTTGCTAACCTACGCCACTTACCAAAGAACATGCACAATGTCCTCATCCCGGGATGCTAACCAATGAATAAACAGTTCAAGAAAAAACAGTCATTAACAGAAGCCCCGAGGGGAAGCTCCGGCTACATCTGACGTCTTAACTGTGTGATCGATATGTGTCTTTGTACAGCTTTGTGCACTAGAGGTAATTGGCATCCTGGTGTAGCCAGATTCGAGCTGACAGTATCTGATTCCCTTGCGACCACTCACTTTGAGTGGTGGCTTGTAGCGGAGCGATAGAGATACTCTCTGATGGACATGTTCTTGTACCAAAGTGGATTTTCATACCACCTGATTGTAATATGGATGCACACTGCATAGAAAACACAGCTGAATGTTAAAATTACAGGCCTGTTGTATTGAATAAAATAGGAATTAACCAACCCGATCTCACGGCAATTCGTACGTATTTTACGAGGTGGCTAATTCGTACAAATTTATACGACCTTGCTCGAATGACCTACCCCTGACCCCGCCCCTAAACCTACACATCACTGGGGTTTAGACAAATCATACGAATTTGTACGAGTGAGCAATTCGTATGATTGGAATTAGATAACCTGGGAACTGTAGGAATGCAATACTCTAGCAAACCCACGGTCCTCATCTGGATAGAAAAACTGCATTTTACCTTTTATACCATGCAAAAGTTGCCAGGGTATTGCTATGCGGTTGCTAGGTGCTGTTTTGATACCCTAAAGTCAATACAACTGGTCTCTATGATTCAAGTTTCTGTCTGTGTACTGTAAGTCTAAGGTTTTTGTGTTTAAAAATGCAAGATGCTGCAAAAGAGGAGAGAGCAACAGTCTGTCTAGCACGTTTACATAAAATCAATGGAAAAGCAGTGGAATGCAACAACTAATACAGCGGTTTAGTTGTTTTCGCGAATTCGTGTGAACAAGGATCGTTTTGACAAACATTTTTATCGTTTTCATGTAAACGTACCCTCAGAATCAAAATTTTTACCATGTTATCCATCAGGTTAAAAACATAAGTTTGATTGCATAATAGCAAAACTCTCCTCAAGTTAAAGTAACACAAATAATGCCTCATATGTGAACCCATTTAATAAGGCCCTAAAAGGTGAAATTGCTTCCTGAAGCCTTTCAAATGTTTTTTATATCTAAAATGCTGAAATATCTGTAAATGACAGTTAAAGGCAGAATGCTAATACTCAAAACAGAGAAAAGTTTCCAAATGACTGATATCTAGCCTTGAAACTATATACACAACAGTCAAAAATGTAATGAGAGCATTTATGAATTATACACCGTAAAAAATTATCGTGATTTTTAACGGTAAAAATGCTACAGTAAAAAACTTAATTGGTTAACAGAAAGTTTCCGTACTATATACGGTAAATAACTGTGATAGATCAAATGGTACATTTAATATAATTTTACAGTAAAATACCGTTATATTTAGGCTACAGTTTTTGAAAGTGAAAAAGGACAACTCATCATATAATTTACAGTGAAAAAACTTACATTTCCAAAATTCCCTGCGTGACACTTCACATTTGATGTATTTTGTTGAAATAACTGTTTCTTCATAGTTTTCTTTTTTTTTTTTCTTCTTCTAATCAGTTATGTACGTTATGGTTTTATGTTACATTTAATCTTGTTCAATTAATGTTACCATGATGGTGTTTAATGTTTTTTTAATACCTAAATAGTCATGTAATGTGGATATTGCACTAAAATCTTTCCCATAACATTACTAAAAAAGAAACATGTCAAAAAGCATTACAGTTTGGAAGGTAGAAGTCTGCAGAACATTGGTAATAGGTACATAATGTTGTATAGGGTATATTTGTAGTCCAGTCACAGCAAACAAAGTATGGCAGTCCTCCTTTTTTTATTTATTTCCCGAGTCATTTATCTTACAGATGTCTGCACAAGCATGTTGTCATTAAAAATGAATTCCCTGGGTTTTACCGGAGCATCAGAGAGCCACCTTAGTGCTTTCACAATCTATAGTGTGTGCCAATAAAAATACATGCTTTTCTGCAAGCGTTTTCAGGTGTCTGGGATATAAGTACATTTTTGATTCCATAACATTTGGCTAAAACCACACACCTAATCACAGTCTGATCAGTCTGTTCTCTTCATTCTGTCCTACTTTCTGTACATGTGTGCAACGAAACAACACTTTTAGTACAAAGAGTTATGAGAAACTGTTCTATTGATCTCAAACTTGACCCGAACTCCAACCTTAACCACAAACTAGAACATTCTCTCACTATAGATGGCAAACATTAGAGTCTGAAAAGAAAGAAAAAAGAAGCAAAAATAAAATAAAGAACATTCATTACTTTTAATCAGCCACAGAATGAAAGTAATACTGAAAGATCTTTAAAGTCACCAAATGATTGGAGGTTTCACAAAGTGCGTTGTGCCATATCTCTGGTCTTGTATACAGTTAGTGCACCATATGATATGTATTGCTACAACAAATATGGACTGAAGAATACAACGTTTTTTTATTACATTACAATATGTATACTGTATACTAGTAAAATATATATAATATACATTTTCATGAAAATGTATAATCAGGCTGCATAGTGGTTTGCATATAAAAACCACTGATTAGAAATAGGCCCTAGCTCTTTTTTCACCCTTAAATATCATAAAAAAATTTGGGAAATTTCAATAATGCATCACTCCAAATCGAAATATTAACTGCAATATTCTCTGCAGTGGCTTTACAGGAGAGATGTAACATTCCTCTGTCATACAATCTTGCTTCTAGGCAACAAACATATTTGGGCAATTTCGCATTGCATACAAATAATTCATGTGAATGGTGATATGATGTGATGTAAATGTTTAACAAATGAAGTTTACTCTCTAACAAATGCAAATCTTATGATGAGTGAACAAAAAAGAAAAGAAAAGAAAAATGCTTTTCTGGGGGCAGTTCTTAGTCAGAGATGCGCATCCCCCACATGGACAGGAGAAACAATGTTTTATTGATTTATTCAAAGTCATCACTCCAGTATTAACCCTTCATTGTCATCATGTGCTTGCAAAGTCAAGAAAATGGTTCTGTTCTCCAGAGGCAATGTTGTGCAATTGAGTATTAGTCTATTTATAAATCAAATAGGTGCATATAACCTGTTTTATAATAACATATTGACCTGGATGTCCTGCCTGAGTCAAGTAAAGGATAATCCACGCTTGTTATGCATTAAACCATTTTGAGCATTTAAACGATTGGAGGCAAATAACCGCCCGACGCGAAGCAGATGGTGGCTGGCTCCACGGATTGCATTCAGATTGTTTAAAATTGACCTATTATGCAAAATTCACTTCTATAAGGTGTTTGAACACAGATGTGTTACCAATGTGTGTGTAAACAACCAGCCTAATGGTAAAAATCCACACACTCCTTTTTTATAATCCCATAAATCATAAACAGTCTCTCCAAACAAGCGCTTCCAGATTTCCTCCTATACTCTTACGTATAAGAGCCCTGTCCATGACTGGTGACGATCTGCCCTATTAGCAAATCATTTTACGCTGGACTGATTCATAATTTAGGGTCAGTTTTAACGCTGGATTTGTGAAAGGGGCATAATTGGCCCTATGCACAGCTGCACTACTTCCTGAACTTAAGCAGGGTCCTTTGTTTCCTGTCTGCCAGGATTGGCCAAACTGATTAATCCAGGTGTGTCTGATTATTGTTGTTGGTCAGACACACCTGGATTAATCAGTTTGGCCAATCCTGGCAGACAGGAAACAAAGGACCCTGCTTAAGTTCAGGAAGTAGTGCAGCTGTGCATAGGGCCTATATGTCCCCTTTAATGCACAGCTATAGATGTGGATTATCCCACTTATACCATGGCCATTTACCATGCAGCATTGACAACTTAAAGCGACTCGTTAGATCTAGCATTATGTAATGGAGAGAGAGAGAGAGAGAGAGAGAGATGTGGTGTTAATCTCTATATTAGCAATGAAGCTGTGAGTTTATTTACTTCAAAAACAGCAGCGTAACCTCCTTGCTGAGTAATATAATGTACTGTAGCAATTCAGGAGAGAAGTTGATTTATTAATATACAGTAGGTTGCAGGGTAGCGTTGACAAGTTTATGTACTCCTTTTTTTTCTTTGTGCTGCGCATTGCGATCTCTGATCTCTGTGTGCGAGTGACGTATGTGCTTCAATGTAAGCAGTGCATTAATATAGAACGGTGATATTACAGCAACTTGGAACTACCTGTGCATTAAATGGTTTTATTGCGCACCTTCAGAATCAGAATTCAGACAGACCATGGTATAACAATAATTAAAGCACAGAACCAAGAGATTATACTACTTCGAACTCTGTTAAAATCCACCTTTGCTAATAAAATAATCAGGTGGATATAAAATAACCACACTTCAGCCAATTAGCATCTACATCCCCACAACCCCTCTTAGTTTCATCTTCTGCAGTCAGTGAGTGATTGCATGTTTAAGTTAAATGCATGGGGATACGAGCATCAGAAGTAATTAGTTTGCACAAGTTATTTTAGCAGTTCCTGCCAGGTTTCGCTTAAGGGCGGACTTGTGTCAGGAGTCAAGCTCAGAGAAACCCATGGCTGCGGTTGGCCATTAAGAGCACTGAGGAATGCGTTACCCCCTACCCTTTCCTGGCCTTGTAGAGTACAATTCTGTAATTGCCACAAGCATAATTCCTGATTTTGGTGTGAGTTTTCTCTCACTCTATGATCACTCCAATACTGTAACATTCTCACTTCAATTCCAAATGGTGCACAGCCCTAAAAGTCAAGTCAAGTCACCTTTATTTACATAGCGCTTTTATCATGTTATGTGATAACTTGAAAGTAATACAACAAAGTTTGTTTCTCTAAGAAAATTGTGTCATCGTCCACCTGAAGTAAGGCAGATCAATAATATTGTTGAATATTAAATGTCTCCAACCAAGCAAGCCAAAGCCAAGCCAACAAATTGTATATAATACAATATATCTATAATAACTGTATAGTTATGTGTATTAACTGTCTAATTCTGATTGTTCCCTGAATGTTACTCTGAATGTGCTCTGGTCTCAGGCTTCTAAAATAACATCAACTGCATCAGGGAAAGTGAATAACATTACTGGTGTTTCTCTATTGCTTCAGGAAAACCAAGACCGTATCTTCTGCTCCACTTCAGGGCCAAAGCACTGTTTAATTATGCACTTCAATATCAACCGTTTGATGTTATTCTCTCTGTGCAGTCAACAAACTCCAATCTGGGTTTTGAAAAGTGATCATTAAGGAATAAGCTGTCTGCAGAAGGGACTTATAAAAAGAAAAGATTACTAAGAGGCGGGTGCCTTTGTGACTTTTATACTGTAATTAACAGTTTTAAATGTGAAGAGAGAGGCCTTTGCTCATAATTAAAGTCAGACATGATACACTAAACGCATCTTGAAGTCCCTCCGGGAGGAAGATAAGGGCTATTTCACTAACGAGCTATTGTAGTCTGACGAGCCAGTGAGGAGAGGGCAAGACAGTGACTCTGCCAGCACAGAAGGGCGTATTTATTGCCCGGACATGAGATAAGGACCAATAAATTCTCCAAGGAAATATTATTACGCTTTGTGTGAGATTGGCCCCAAAAAGGCTTATCGAGAGAGGTCAGACTATTCTTTCACACTCAGGTCAGAATGTTGTTGAATAACATTTGCTAACTCAACATTATGACACATGGAGACATGCATGTTGCTTATAAAGCTGAAGGGCTTAAACTCCTACATCCCATGATGCTTTGAAAGTGAATGAAGAGTATGACTTACACAATCAGAGATTACAAATAAGCTTGAAGAAAACGTTGTGTGGGCTCTGTGTAAACATGATGCTTATTGTGGTTCTAAACTAAATGTGAGCATGCATTTACTCATCTCACTTGCACAAAAACAGATTTAGTGTTCCTCAAAATAAATAAAAACAGTGAAATGCAAACTCATGTTAAATAATGCAAATATGCTTTGTGTATTTAATCTCACTTTATTAACAAATGTCTTTGCTGCTGACCGTCGATGATCCACTTCAATCATACTAATAATAAGCAAAAATTACTTCGATAAACCTCATATTTGTGTTTAATTTTGTATTGCTAAAGTAAGAGTGTTGAACTTTAATCTCTACAGGAGCGAATTTGCATTTTCTTCAGCCTGAGGTTCATTCATATCACTTTTGCTGTGAAAGCCTTTACAATTGCAACAAAAAACTTTTTTTCTATTTTAGCTCATCCCAAAGGTAACGCATAAGAAACATTAAAGTTTCCATAAAAAAGTAACCAAGTAACACAATTGGTTACTTTTTTAGGGAATAACACAATATTTAACAGTAACTTTCCCCAACACTGATACGCCATCTTAATTTTTTCACTGATCTCTATGCAGTGCATTGTGGGATTACATTCTACAAGAAGAATAATGCTTCTTACACATGTTTCCTAACCAGGTTTCCTAACTCCCCCATCTGTCATTGGTGAGACAAAAATAGTCCCACCCCCAAAACCAATCATTGGTTGAGTCAGTAGCTGCGTTTACATGGTTCAATCCGAATGAAATCAATCCGATTAAAGAATCCGAACAAGGTGTTTACATGGACGACAAATAAAGTAATCGGGTTGATGTGCGCGTTTACATGTCACAAGCTTTACATCTGATTTGATCGTTTTAGACATGCGCAGTTACGCACAATCAGTGCACTAGACGATTCCCGCCGCCGTTCCACGATGCGCATAACAGCCACCCTCTTACCATTGCTTATTTTTTTTGTTTTAAAAATCAGATTTAACATGTACGTAGCCTACTTCAGCTGCTAATTAGGAGACGACGAGCGCGTGATGTTCTGTGCCGTGCTGCTTGTATTTATCAAGCAATTAAAATGCCTCTGCCAGAGCCCAGAACAAGGCGTTTGTGGATGAAAGTCCGAAGCAAGGACTGGTGGGACAACGTTGTCTTGCACCACTTCACGGACGTGGAGTGGAAGGAAAATTTTAGGATGACACGACAGTCATTTATGACCCTATGTTCAATGGTAGAGGGGTACATGGCACCCGATAAAATTACGGTGAGAGCACCAATACCATTGACAATGCGAGTCGCAATCGTACTGTATAAACACGGCAGCTGTGCGGAATACTGTGTCATCTCCAAAACAACAGTGCGTCATACGTCATTACGTCATTTCTACGTCATTGCACATGCGCATTCCTTTCAGATTTGGTTTTCAGTCCGATTAAGTGTTTACATGTTCTCTTGATCGGATTACAAAAGGAATAAACCACCCCTTTCAATCCGATCAAAATTTCAATCGGATCAAGCTCAATCGGATCAATTAAGGTGTTTACATGAAGGTTTTTCAATCCGATTGAGCCTTCAATCCGATTATAAGGGTCCATGTAAACGCAGCTAGTGTTGCTCAAAATTATTTTCTTAGCACCTCAGTGTTACACTTTTCAGGGAAATCAACCTACAAATGGGTTAATAATAGTTGTCTCTGCATATTAAACTGGAATTGGAGAAAATATTTTAGCATTGAAAAAATGATACACATCAGCATTCATCAAAATGTACATAATTTAAGGACACTTCAGAACTGTAGTGATCTTCCCTTAAGTGAAGTGAAGTCGATGATTAAGCGGAGTGAAATATTAGATGCCTTTCTGACCACAGCAGGGGTGCAGTAATCTCATATTTATATTGCACATTAACTCATTTGTAACTGTCTTTATAAACCAGCAGATATCTGTGGTTGAATAATTTTGTGGCTTCTAAAACTAATTAAAATGGCACCAAATGTGAAACTAATTAACTGTTGAGTTTACAAAATCTGCTGAGTAAAAACATCAGCAGCCAAAACTCATTAGAATATCTCAGTTTCCATACTCGGTATCAGAATTCCCTGTCCTCGGTTTGCAGAGATGGAGAAAGTAGGAATCAAGAACATGCTTTCATCCTCAGATATCTCAGAGCAAGAATCTTTCCTACTTGATATCTCAGTTTAAACCTTTAATTAAAGTCATCATATCAACAGGCAACAGGTCCTTTCCTTGATCTTCTCATATAAAGAGTTTGGTTTACTACATGCAATATTCAGAAGTCCTGTCACATGTCTGTCCTGTCTTGTGATGCACATGGGTGTTTTGTTATTTTGGGGCCATGTGCTCTTGTCATTGTCTGGTCCCTCCCCCTTGTTATCTGATTATTGGTTTATTTGTCCCACCTGTCCTGCTCGTTACCCTCCTTTGTTTGTTCCCCTATTTAGCCTCCCTGTGTTTGTAGTCCTGTTGCTAGTTCGTTTTCAATGTTTCCTGTTTCCTTGTGTTACCTGTTCCTGAAGCCTCTCTTGTTTTCCCCCTCGGGGTTGTTTTGTTTATAGCTTGTCTTTATTTTGTATTATTTAATAAACATCATCTCATCCTGCTCTTGTATCCTCGTCTCCGTTCAACCATACCGTGACAGAACGAACCAGCCAAAGAATGTGGATACAGCGGAATGAGATTTTTCCTGCGGGAGAGAAGGGATCTGCTATTTCCTTATTGGACTACTTCGCTATGTGCGCTCGTAGGACTGAGGAGACCATGGGAGCCGGCGGTCAGGTGGGAGGAGGTAAGCCCAGGACTGAGACTGGCAGCTCCTCTAAGACTCCGGCTCACCCGCAATCCTTTGAGGGATCCCGCTTGGCCAGATTCTCGGGGACTCGTGGAGGCCATAGAAGGGGACATGGTCGTCGTGGACACCAACATCAGTCCACAGTCCAAGCTCTCTTCAGCCAGGTACTGGGGCCATTTAATGACGACATTCCAACGACTTCGATGGTCCCTAACCTGAGGGTCCGGAAGGACCAGACAACGTTGGGGTTCTCAAGTCCGGTGGTCCGGGAGGACTCGACGTCGAGGGTCCCAAGTCCGGTGGTCCATGAGGATCTGTTGTCGGGGGTCTCAAGTTTGGTGGTCCGGGAGGACTCGGCGTTGGTGGTCTCAGATCCGGTAGTCCAGGAGGACCCAACTTCGGTGGTCTCAAGCCTGGTGATCCAAGGGGATCCGACTTCAGGGGTCCAAAGCCCAGTGGTCCAGGAGGACTCGATGTCGGTGGTCCCAAGCCCGGGGGTCCAGAAGGATCAGACTTCGGGGGTCCCAGGTCCGGTTGTCCCAGAGCGGTTCACTCTTCCCGCAACGCCCCCAGTGGTGGCCGAGGAGCCTATAAAACCTGTTCGCTCACGAAAGCGGAGGAGGAGGAGAGCTTCCGGTCAACCACGAGGCCCGGAGGTTGTTCCGAAGCCTGCAGCCGAGACCCCGAAGCATCCAGTGAGGCCGGCAGCCAGGCCACCCAAGCGTCTCGCCCTGCCGTCACCACCCAAGCGTCTCGCCCTGCCGGCGCCACCCAGACGCCTTGCCCTGCCGGCACCACCCAGACGCCTTGCCCTGCCGGCGCCGCCCAAGCGCCTTGCCTTGCCTTCGCCGCCCAAGCACGTCACGTCGGCCATTCCAGAGACCGTTCACGTCACGTCTGTCCCTGAGCCGGTGTCTGTCCCTGAGCCGGTGTCTGTCCCTGAGCCGGTGTCTGTCCCTGAGCCGGTGTCTGTCCCTGAGCCGGTGTCTGTCCCTGAGCCGGTGTCTGTCCCTGAGCCGGTGTCTGTCCCTGAGCCGGTGTCTGTCCCTGAGCCGGTGTCTGTCCCTGAGCCGGTGTCTGTCCCTGAGCCGGTGTCTGTCCCTGAGCCGGTGTCTGTTGCTGTTCCTGTGCCGTGGTCGCCCGAGTGGTCGTCTTCGCCATGGCCGCCCGAAGGACCTGCCCCGTCCCGGCCGCCTGCACAGCCGGATCTGCTCTGGCCACCTGAGGGAAGATCTCCGCCGTGGACGCTTGAGTGGTTATCCAAGCCGTGGACGCTTGAGTGGTCATCCCCGCCCTGGCCGCCCGAGGGGTCTTCACCGCCCTGGCCGCCCGAGGGGTCTTCACCGCCCTGGCCGCCCGAGGGGTCTTCACCGCCCTGGCCGCCCGAGGGGTCTTCACCGCCCTGGCCGCCCGAGGGGTCTTCACCGCCCTGGCCGCCCGAGGGGTCTTCACCGCCCTGGCCGCCCGAGGGGTCTTCACCGCCCTGGCCGCCTGATGAACTGTCCGCTATGCCCTGGCCTACCAAGAGTAAGCGGTCTGTCCCTCCCGTCCCGCCCTGGTCTGTCCCTCCCGTCCCGCCCTGGTCTGTCCCTCCCGTCCCGCCCTGGTCTGTCCCTCCCGTCCCGCCCTGGTCTGTCCCTCCCGTCCCGCCCTGGTCTTATGGAGCGTCTGGTAGCCGCTCCGTAGGGAGGGGGTAATGTCACATGTCTGTCCTGTCTTGTGATGCACATGGGTGTTTTGTTATTTTGGGGCCATGTGCTCTTGTCATTGTCTGGTCCCTCCCCCTTGTTATCTGATTATTGGTTTATTTGTCCCACCTGTCCTGCTCGTTACCCTCCTTTGTTTGTTCCCCTATTTAGCCTCCCTGTGTTTGTAGTCCTGTTGCTGGTTCGTTGTCAATGTTTCCTGTTTCCTTGTGTTACCTGTTCCTGAAGCCTCTCTTGTTTTCCCCCTCGGGGTTGTTTTGTTTATAGCTTGTCTTTATTTTGTATTATTTAATAAACATCATCTCATCCTGCTCTTGTATCCTCGTCTCCGTTCAACCATACCGTGACAAGTCCAGTCCGAAAAAACTATTTATTGAAACTAAGATGCAAAATGTTTATGAAAACAAAACAATGAATAGATTAACATATCATTCAGTTACAAATAAACAATAACTATTAGGTTTTGATAACTTGGCACAGCAAAAGAAAATAGTCAGAGAGAGGGTTATTTCCTGCGTAAAATGTAAAACTTTTTTCGCTAATAAAAAAAAAACAGTCTGTCAATATGCATATGGAAATGATATGCAGATGAGGCTGTGCATAATAAATAAATGGTTTCTTTTGGAAGGAAAAGAGTGCATATGCACACACACCTTTATGATGGATACTGGATTTATAGTTTTATAAACCTTTTGTTCAAAATCAAAATCTGATGTGTGAAATTCACGCAAAGTGCACGAAGGCCCCAGATCATCTCATTATTACATCTAGCACCAGATGCTCATCATCTCAAGATGATAGACACTCATTTATTGTTTTCCAGCGCTGTGCAATCCTCCAGATAGTTTCGGTTCAATGGGGAGAACAGAGAGTGTGACAGCCACTGATGGAGAGGACCAATAATATCACGGCACACTTTCACAATCCAATCAAAACCCCATGGATAAAAACAAGCCATAGTTTCCCTCTGAAAATTCTGTGTCAGTCAGAAATACATCACATTAAAGGTGCCGTGAATGCCATATGACTGTGGATGCATTGCGAGAATAATGAAAAAGTGCACGTCAAATTAAGTAAGTTCCTCAATTATTCTATTTTAAAGGTTCCTAATTTTGTTTTGGAGGTCTCCTAAAATAGGTTTACATGCATGATTGGTCAAAAAACACTTTTTCTTCTGCACGTCACCTCATTTCTCAAAGAGTCTGAAAACGGTTTGTTCGAAGATTCGGTCTCTCTAAATCCTCCCTCTCTGTGATCTTACTCTGCTCTGATTGGTCAGATCACCAAGTCTGTTGTGATTGGTCTCCCATTACCATATCTGAATTTCATAGCTTGATAAACAGTGAAACGAACAGCAACAATGGCGTCGGTTTTACCGTATCAATTCCAGCGTGGGCATTATGCAACTTTGTTACAAATCTGCATAGGTTTGTGCAATAAGTAAGACTTTAATTACTGACAAGTCGTTTCAGCGGTTCAGAATCTATTGTTTCTTTTGGGAGACAATAACTTTATTTGTCATACACTTTGATTTTTAAAACTTTGCATTTTACATTCACAAACAGCTATATTACACACTGCATGAAAGGTAATATAAATAAAAAAAAGCATAATAGGGGCACTTTAAACTAACCTTATGCATAAGCTTTCTTAGATTTAATGCTACTGTACTTTGAAACAATCAAATATGCCATTTTTGCCTGACTAACATTAAAGAAACACTAAAGAACTTTTCCTCTTCGGTCGCCCTACAGGTTGGAAGCGGAATTGTCCATTACAGTAAAAAATTTGCTTTGGAATGAACAGACAAGGTAGAGTACAGTACATTGCATGATTTCATGAAAGTATGATGTATTGCGACATCAGAAACGAAGAAAAACGAAGTAATGACTATTGTAACGCAATATTTATTTGTCGTAAAGCAAGCCAAATTTGTAGTTTTCTTATGTCTCATTCGAACTACAGAAATGCGACCCGATCTGGCAAACTTACATAGTGTGGTAATAGCAGATATATGACCGCAAAGCAAAGGCAGAAGTGCCTTTCACCCTGTTACGACTTGATGAACCGCTGAAACGATTTTGGAAACTTTATTTTAAGGTAAAAAAATCTTCTTTAGTGTTGCTTTAAAAGAGGGACCAATTGACCGTTCGCAAAGACCCGCCCCCTTAGTTACTGTCGCTATGTCCGACAAGCTACGCCGCTCTCACGCCACAGCATGTTCTCACGCAGTGAAAAACACATTGCGGTGCAGAGAGGAGAATGACAAGACACTGACAGACAGGACAGACCAGGTTACTTTTGATATTAAACATATTAAACAAAGTCTCACATTTTAAATTTGGTAAAATTTTTAAAAGAAATTTAAACAATAAATACCGTTTTGTGGCTCTTTAATGTGTCTGACAGATCGCTGTAGTCTCAGTTAAAGCTGCTCGTGAACCGATCATCTCTTCCTTCTAGTTCATTTATAGCATCAAATAAACATGAATAAACATCAGAAGGAATGTTGTTTTAACCGCGGAAAGGCGTCAGTACACCCCGCTTCTCAAGTTCAAATCCTCCCATGTTAATCTACTAACTCTCCTGACTGCTTGTTCGGACAAAATGTCGGATGGCGAAGTATGATTGGTCAGATCACCTGTCAATCAAGCTCACTGCGAAGGGTCAATTTCAAGAGAAACTTTTAATATTTAACCACTCAGAACAACCATATCTGATAATAACTACACAAAAGCAATAGTGACAACACTTTAGTAGCCTATTTGTGTACTTTCTTTTCTTTACTTACTTTTGTGCTTTGCGAGTCTGTATTGATACTGGGTCAAATACTGAAAATAACTTTATTGTTGCCAAATAAATGGAGAGTCTCTCCAAACAGCAAAATAGAAATGTATCTCTGAAGCCAGCAAGGCAGATGTGCCGAGAGAAAATGTGCCCACTTACCCAACTTTAACAACCTCTGAGAGAAGAATCCTGGAATCACATCATGAACAGAATCACTCCAGCTATTCCATCTCCAGATCCAGGGCAATGCCACCCGGACACGACTTGTCACGAGGATTTGTTCTGTTCTTAGAATGTGTCTGGAAGAGAAATGACAGCATAAACAAGGTTACAGCGAGCTCCAGTTCAACAGCCTGGATTTCACAATCTACTTTCCCACTGCTGCATCTGCTTATAATGAAATCCCATAAATGTACAGCTCTCTGTATCTGGATATCTGCATATAATACCCTCCATAGCCCCATCTTGAATTCTGCCAGGGATACTGTCAGTTGCAGGAGATAATTCAGAGACACAAAACAACTATTTTGCAAGGGCATGACAAGATAAGCAGCCTTGATTAATAGGTATGAGATGCCAGCACCAACAAATACATGGCATTCAGAACTGAGTCTGCTTAAAAAAAGAGAACGGCAGGCTTTCTGAGAGAGGATGAGAAACAAATGAGACCTTTGTTGATCTGAACCCAGAGGAGACTTTTAATGACTTCATTTGAATTTCTTATCAAGACAGTCATCTTAAGTTAAACTAATGAAAAGTTGTCCTCGCTTTGGTTCTGATAAAAAAAAATCCTTTCAGACACTTTAGTTTGAATGATAGATTCAATTTTTTTGTCATAATTTCCATCAATGTCCTAAATTTACATGTATGCATTTGGCAGATGTGGGGGGTTTTTTTTAAGCAAAGTGATTTGCACTGCATTCAAGATATACATGTTATCACTTCATACTTTACCTGGGAATTGAACAACCTTGGCATTGTTGGCCCATTCTCAACTGTTTGTATTACTGAAGCGTTTTAATATTGAAGACCTTGGTTTTGTGGAAATGCTAACAAAATATACTCACTGCTGTCCAAAACATAAGAACATCTTGATAAGATTTTTTCTCTCAGAAAGAAGCCGCTTATGTTCATCATGCTGCTTTTATCTGATCCAAAATACAGAAAAATCAGCAATACTGTAAAATATTACAATGTAAAATAAATATATAACTTTAATATATTTTTAATTGTAATTTATTCCTGTGATGGCAAAGCTGAATTTTCTTTAACAAAAAACAACAACAACAACAACAACATTTAAAAGTCGATTTGTGTTTGTAACAATTAAATTATTTACTGTCAGTTTTGATGCTTTATAAAAGTATTATTATTATTTTTTAAATCTTACTGGCCCCCCAAAAATATGACAAAATAATGTCAAAATAAGGAATCTATAAAATAAATGAAAAAATATACTTTAAGAGGTAGACTTACCCAATTGCATTTTCCCTGCATTTCACACTCCATCTATTGGCTGGATTAGGAGATGCCGCTTAATCAACACTTACAGTATAATGAAAACTAGTCTTGAGGCTTGACTCAAGTCAGTTTGATTGGCTAAATTATCATGGTGTCCATCAGTGTCATGAGAAATATCTCTAATGTGCCTGTAAACACAACAATGAACACACACCACATCTTGTACAGTATTTTTGAAGACATCAGTGCAACATATATATATATATATATATATATATATATATATATATATATATATATAAATATATATATATATATATATATATATATAAAGTTATATATATATATATATAAGGAACAGTTTAGCCAAACATGAAAACGTTTCTTCATTTAATCAATGTACCATTTTTCCTGAGCCTTTACTTGTAAAATTGTAGGGCCTATTTACTTTTTTTAGTCAGACTGAATCATTAAAAATTCAAGCTTTAAGAATGTGAATTTATATGTCAATTCATTTTTTGTATGAAAAAATATTTACTAATGAAACTGTCACAGGTCTATGGACAAAATAGTTACACCTGCCATGACGTCTGACATGTTTTAGTAGTCAACCGCATTGTTTTCTCCCGGTCATAACTGGAGATGACACTTGCACTTTCTTTTCTTCCTCCCCTCGATCACGTCTCTGTGTGTAAATCAACGGCTCGTCTTTTGCGCAGGGCAGGCTGGAGCTAATTAAAGTCTGTGTCTGAGAACAGAGTCTACTGGTCTTGATCATTAAAGGGCAGCGGAGAGCTTCAGGTCACAGCCTAACACAACCACAACGAGAGAAATTCCTCAGAGAAGCACATGTACACTCTCCATTCAAATGACCCTTGGGCTATTGCTAATTAAAGCCTGCTTGAGACGAGAATGGCCTATTCCAATGTCCATCAAATGCAAGAAGTTGACCTTAAAAAAAGTAACACAATGAGATAAAAGTACAAGTATTTTGAATGGTTTGTGTTGAATTGAATTGATAAAAAGTCAGCGTTTAAAAAAACATCAGGGCTTCTTCATATTGTAGCCCTGTAACAGTACACATTTGGGATGTCTCTCTTATCTGACCCATCCATTTCAAGCCTTGGAGTCTCTACTAATGAGCTGATGAAGTGAAAATGTGTACTGTTGGTGTGCCTCAAGTCTCAGCCTCAGGACCGTTGAATTCTACAGGATGTCCGGGAGACGTGTGTCTCATTCTTTAGCAGTCCGCCTGGAAACAAAGATGACGTGACGTCAAACCTGCTTATGGAAGAAGCAAGCCGTTGTGTTTACAACTGTGACAATGAGCGCTTATCAGGATCAACTAAACACTGGATTTTCAAAAGTAAGTGAAGCATGACTTTTTAAAATATGTCGAAGAGTTACACATTTTAGGGGTCGACGGTACATTTTCACATCCCTAAACATGACGTGTGTCAAAACAAACTGTGATTGGTTGATTTACACGCCAGTCAGACGGTCTCTGGGCAGACCTTGGCCAATGGAAGCTGCTATAGAGTCCAGACCTTCTGCTATCAGTCTGAAAATCTGGCTACACGAGACTAGTGTGCCTCCAAGAACAGGGTTGGGAAACTCGTGTATACACTATATTTCAAATGTTTGGGGTCAGTCCAAATTTAGTCAACATTTTCTGAAAAGCCACGAAGCCTCATTGGTTCTTGCAGAAGCTCAAACGTATGTAACACGAGAATAAATCTCATTGGTTCTTGTAGAAGCTCAAGTGTGCTGCGTAACACGAGAATGAACCTCATTGGTTCTTGTAGAAGCTCAAGTGTGCTGCGTAACACGAGAATTAACCTCATTGGTTCTCGCACGTCAAGTGAACATTCTTGAGCTTCCATTGACCACAACTGATGTGTGAGTTGATGAATGTTTATGTCAATAAAAGACTAAATAAAAATCTGTTCATCATACAAAGAAAAAAAAAAAAACGCTCAATTCGTATGGATTAATTTTACGATCTCTTTATGAACCTTTTGATGCGTCAAAGTGGTAGTTGCGTAGACTGTCAGTGGAGGGACATCCCTCAGATTTCGTTAAAAAGGATCTTCATTTGTGTTCCGAAGATTAACGAAAGGCTTACGGGTTTGAAACGACGTGAGGGTGAGTAAATAATGACAGAATTTTCATATTTGGGTGAATTATCCCTTTAATAAAAGTTGTTTAAACAATAAAGTAACTATATTGAAGACTAATATTAAATTCAGCCAAAAGCATTTTACATTGGTGGCTCTTGGCCAGAACAGGCTGCAATGAGGACCAGATTTTTTGGTGCATATCAAAAGTTCAGCTAATTGATACTAGAAGGTTCCTAAAAAGATGGCGTGAGCGAAGAGCTCATTGCCTTATGTTCTCTTTTGGCCTCTCTTACTAACCAAGGCTGGAATCAATTAGCCGTTAACACATCTGCTACTTAACATTAATTGACTGGGTCTGAGATGAGCTGAGTGCTTCTTGATTAGTTTTTAAATGCTTGGATGATATTAGACCACGTTCCAGGGAATCATGCCGATTTAAACACGCAGTCATTACTTTGCCGTCTTTTCCCCAAATAAATACGATACAATGATTAATTGTGGGGCTTTTCTCACTGTGGTGGGTGTTGAGCAGGTGGAACGCACCCAAGCCAGACTGATTTTCCGTTGCCCGAGAGGAGCCAAAGGCCAATATTTCCAGCCAAATTCTTAAGACTTTAAAGGTGGTCGATCCATCAGAGGGAGCCGGCCTGCTTTTAACCTTGGTACACTGCATGACCTGAGACAGTCTATAATTGAACACAAGCTAAAAATAAAGTTGGCCATTACAAATAAATTTTGACACAGAGAACCACAGGTTGCGAAAACCACATTGTGACACCCAATGCCAGAGATATGTACCTTTAGTGCCTCAAATGAGTAGCCTGGGAAAACCCAGACCACTTCCGGCAAATTTAGATTTGCTCTGCAAGTGGGTCTGGCAAAGAGCCCATTGAAACCCATTTCCAATCCGTCGAAATCGCGGCACCAATCAGAAACGTTGGGGCGGGCTTTACACGATGACGACAGAGCAGAGACGGTGACGCAGATTTTGTACATTACAGAGATGGATGCCGCCGTGGAACATCACTCGTTCGAATCAGTTATCGCGTCTGTTTCAAGCGATTTAAAATTGTCATTTACAAAAACGGCAAAAGTCGTCAGAGTAACGAGATGTGAGCAGACATAAACAATACTATAATTTCCGAGCGACGGAGAAACATCAGAAACATCAGAATTGCTGAGAGTCTCAGATGTTTCTCCGTCGCTCGGAAATTATCCAAAAAATGATCCGTTTTGCTGACATCTAAGACTCTCAGCAATTCTGATGTTTCTGATGTTTCTCCGTTGCTCTGATTGGTTTTAGATCTATCCAATTGCGCCCAGAGCCATTTGAGCGACGTCCGTTGGTGACGCCCCTGTGGAAATGAATTGTCTATGGAGCTTTGCCAGACCCTAACTCAGTTACAACTGAGAGTGGTCTGGGTTTTCCCAGGCTATCAAATGAGGTCAGCATGATGAACAAGATGAAATCATTTAGATCCCTCTCAGAGGAGTACAGGTGGCACAGCACAACAAACCAGGCCTGCTATATTTCACAGGTATGTACTCCTGGTCAAAAGTTTGGAATAATTAAGATGAAAATTGATTTTTTTTTAAAAGAAAGAAATCTCTTCAAATTTATTTGATCAGAAATACAATAAATTATGACAAAATTATTTTTTTTTTTTATATGTTTAAAATGCAATTTTGCAAAGCTGCAATTTCAGAATCACATGATCCTATTATCATCAATGTTTAAATTTCACAATATAACATTTTTTTTTTACTGAGTTTTTATCAAGTACATGCAGCCCTGGTAATCTTGAAAGACTTCATTTACATTTTTTTTAAGAATTGTAATTATTCAAAATTTTAGAGAGTAGATATATATAGCAAGGTCCAAACGTCTTAAACCTGGAAATATAAGTTTTAATTATTGAAGCAAAGAAGTTATGACATAAAATTAAATGAAGAAGAAATACTTTTCACATAAAGCTCTTTGGAACAGTCTCAAATAGCGCTGGATAACATGATCATGAGGTTTTGCACAAACTTCATGCCAGCGCAACATGTCACCTATTTAATCAATGCCACATATAAACACACAAAATCAATAAACTCATATAAATGCTCTGTGTGTGTGTGTGTGTGTGTGTGTGTGTGTGTGTGTGTGTGTGTGTGTGTGTGTGTGTGTGTGTGTGTGTGTGTGTGTGTGTGTGTGTGTGTGTGTGTGTGTGTGTGTGTGTGTGTGTGTGTGTGTGTGTGTGTGTGTGTGTGTGTGTGTGTGTGTGTGTGTGTATGGCAGGGCAGCCACAGAATAATTCAAATAAACTAGATGGGTCTAATCCTACTATTACCAGATCGGCAATGACCTTGTTCACAGATGGAGGCCTGTGTATTCTCTGTCTGTGCTTGTTCTCTTTCCAGGAAACAATCTGTTGTGACGTTGCCAACAGCCAGTGATAAAGTGGGCTATCAGGCCCAGTGGGCTTCTAGACTCGTTTGGAAATATCTTTCTCTGTGTGCATTTCCCTTTCTGGGAGGGGAAGCAGATGCTTGGACACATAATGGTCATGCTACAACAAGCATGTCTCTAATGATGCCGACCAGTAGAGTGAGGACAGTGTCCTGTCTGTCACTCCACAGAAAAAAAATCATATATATCATACAATACTGTATATTATTACACATACCATTATTTACTCACTGTTGTGTTGTTTCAAACCCCTAGTTAAGGGCATAGGGTATCATGTTCCATATAACGGAAGTGGACAGTGATTTAAAAAACAAAACAAATTGAAAGAAAATGTAAAAGGTTAAATGGTTTAAGAGTTAATTTAATTTCAAAAGGTTTAAGTTTTAAAATTAAACTTTTGACATAATTTACTTTACTCTTTCTATCATTTACTTCGCATTTAACTACAGTCAGCAATTTCTTATGAATTTGTCAATTTTTAATTGTTCGAAAATAAAAATAAATAAAATAAAACTAAGCATGAAAGTCCACCCCAAACCTATGACCCTCAGTGTGGCCTATAGATTGTACGGAAATGTATAAATGAGATCATATAAATTTCTACTAAATCGCCAAAATATAAAATAGAATTGATGCCAAATATATTGGTTCTTCTAAGTCATTTGACGCCTCTACTATGGCATTACAGAATAAAAAAAGTTATTTACAAATTAATTGTGTGTTAAATTCTGAGAAAATGGAAATTATCTTTTTTATTTTTTATTCCATGGCAGAAAAAAGCTTCCATAGACTGACTTTGTCACATTAAGTTTATATCTTGCAATTCTGACTTTAATTGCGATTGCGCAATTGTGAGTTATAAAGTCAGAATCTCAAGATATAAACCCGTAATTGCGGAAAAAGTCAGGATTGCGATATAAACCCAGAATTGCGAGGACAACAACGTTTTTTTTTTTTTATTCCATGGCGGAAAAAAGCTTTCATACTTATTTAATGCATCCTTGCTGAATAAAAGTATTAATTTAGTTTGAATTAAAAACTATTTCTTTAAGGACAAATTGTATCAATAGCAATACGGTTTGTAGGTGCACATCAGCATTCTGAACAGTGTCTAATGGAAAAATGACAAATAATGATCATTCAGAACAGAAACCAGAGGAAGACTTAAATGATGACATGACACATTCATATTAACTAACCCTCAAGATCCTTTTAGCTAAAAACCCTCAGTTGACTTGAGGTCTAATTTGTTCACAATGGACAAATAAAAATGCTAATGGTTTTTACTACAAGGAATTCAGCGCACTATTATATCGAGTGATATTTTCTGTGGGTTTCTCCTGCTTCCTGCGACTCATGTGATGTAGTAATTGAGCAATTGATGAGGAGCTAGGACAGTTGCCATGGCAGGAGGAACCAAAAACAAAAAATAAACAGCACAAAGCAAATAAGGCTTTCCCCTGCTCGTTTATCTATCCACAGGTCAATACAATAACGACACCAGAAAACACTGTGGTCGACAATCTCATCACTCACTCCAAACCTCAGAGAGAAATAGGACATTGAGAGGTGCAATTACCCAGCACTCCGTCTCAATAGGACATCGCCACTTCACTGGACCACACTCCAAATAGAATAAACATTTGATTTGTTTGTTGAACATGACTCTAGTGGTCCTCGCTGTTAAATGGAGAAGTCTGAACGACCTATGAGACACTGCGGCCAATTTTCCCAACCCTTGCCTTTAAATCGGACACCACATCGGTTTTCTCCTGATTGGTTGGGATTCAGAGAGAAGGGTTTATTGGGCTGCATGCTGTGAATACACAGAACATATCAGACACAACATGTCACAAAAATAGATGGTCTTTTTTACTCCTCTATTAAAAGGAATGAAGAACAAGTCTGCCATTGTTTACTCACCATCATGTCTTTCCAAAACCTTTATGACGTTACATATTTCCTGTGGAAGACAAAAGGAGAATTTGTGAAGATTATTTGAGATAATGCTTTTCTAATGACAATTCAAATCGACCACCATGTCTATTAAGCTCGATGTCACATTAAGCTTGATATGAAACCATTAAGAACATCCGAGCTACCGCATAGCAACTCCCTGGTAAACAACCAGAACACCATAACAACTGCATAGCAACACCTTAGACACAGCCCCAAAACACTAGCCACTGCCTAGCAATGCGTTAACAACCACACATACAGTAGCATCCTAGCAATGCCTTAGAAAATGCTCAGAAAACCCCAGCAACTAGAAACCACAGAGCAGTCACATAACAACACTCTAGATAACAACCAGAACATCCTATGACCTGCATAGCAACATTCTAGCAACCTCCAGAATACAATAGCAACCAGAATTTTGAAGAAAATGTAGGATGATTTTCCAATGCGGTTGCTAGCAACTATCAACCCTGACCTTCAAATAATTAAAACATTTCAGCCAACATAAAGTTGTCTTTTAAACTTTTCAATAGTCCATGCTGTATATACATTTTCTGAAGCCATTCAATAGATTTGTGTGACGGCTATCATCTTGGCTTACATACATCTGTTCTAGCTTATACTTCCCTGAGCACTTCTCATATATTCGTATTGTACATCTACAGTAGGATTAACCACTTTTGTTGTAATATTTTGGATAGAAGTGTCTGAAAAATTAATATGTAAAGAGGAGACATAAATATAAGTAATTTTCAACCATGTGAGAACAAAACAGGATGTTGTGTCAGTGACATAATTGGTGATGTCATTGGTGGCAAATCAAATTGGTACATAAGAGCCATGTGACATTTCAAGTTTAATATATGAGATTTTCATTACAAAATTCATTACAAAATTACTTAAATTTTCTTCTTTTCCTCACACAAAGCTATATGATTTCCAAAAGTTTTGGGCTGCGTTTCCCAAAAGCATCGTAAGCCTAAGTTAATCGTAAAGTCCACGTCTTTTTGTTGTTCATTTTGGATCTTGACAGAACTTGTCATTGTATAAAAATGGCTATGCAAAGACTCTTAAAAGCTAACACTAAAATAATAAAAATAAACTGTAAAAAATAAACTCTACACACTGTAAAAAATAATATGATCAATAAGTGATGACACCATATGTTTTACATTACTTGAACTCATCAAAATAAGCAATTTTTAACGTTTTTATAAGTTACAAGATTCAACTCAGTTTTTAATGTAATTTAAGTTGAAATGACTTAAACATGCCGGTGACAACAGGTGAGTAAATTATGACAGAATCGTCATTTTTTGGGTGAGCTATTCCTTTGAGGGTGTTGTGTCCGGGAGATTTATGCACTAGTTAGCTCGACTAAATCTTCTGTATTCAGTGCTGGCGATAAAGCTCACTGTATGAGACTTAATCGCTTGAGTAGCAGTCCATTTTTTTTCCTGGTGCCAATTAAAATGAAACAGTAGAGCTGGACAGTCCTCCACACTTGTGTTCAATCTCCCCTTCCACCTTTTTATTGTATCCCGGCTCTCTCATTCATTGAGCAGAGAGTGACTTTCTGGTTCCTAATGTGCAATCGCCTCGTTTGTGTAATTGTGTCATGCTTGCATTAGCATGGAGTTTCAGGTGCCCAATTAATATCGCAGTGAACGCTCGTTTCCTCACAGTGGTGACCGCTAGTCCTACTGACTGACCTCAGGAATAAAGGAGAAGCAGAAAGGCATTGGAAAAAGAAAGTTTCAAAGCCCAGGAGTACAAAGAAAGAGATACGACAAGTAGAGTCTTGTTCAATTTGTCAACTTGGAGCCCCTAAAAATGAGTAATTTTTTTTGAGTGATACTTTTCCACCAATACTGCAGCAAGACAACAATTCGACTCTCTATAAAGTACATATCACTCTTATCAGTGCACAGCTGAGAGGATGTGGGCGATAAAGTCAAGGGTGGTTACGGTGGAGTGCAGACCAGCGCTCTGAGGATTCATCAGAAGGCTTCGGCAGAAATGAGCTGCTGCCCGACTCTCCGAGAGCAAAATAAAGAAGCAGTCAAGTGTTTCCTCGAAAATTGAGTGCTGAGAGAGCAAGCATATATCAGTTTATCAGAAGGCTAATGAAGCTAACACATGCTCCATTATTAAGATTGCATGACCTGAGGGGCTTTTGTAAAACAATCTGAGAAGACATGAACGAAGAGGATTAGAATAATTTGCATACAGTAAATGCCTAAATCGGCTAAAAAACCTTCCTCAAGAACATATGGCTACTCTCTACTAGTCCTGTTGCCTCGAGAATTACTTTGAAATTTTCATGTGTCTGGCAGAAACACTTTCTAATCCACTTTTAAATCATTTTGAAAAGGTATCGGGAGTTGATAAATGCACAAAATCAAATAAATAAAACATTTTGCATCACACTAGCAGATCAAGTCAAATCATCAAATAAAAACTTAATCAGCACACAATCTTGCTCTAATCACTAATATCCCAAAATATTAAAGTCCCCCTGTGGTGAAGATCAATCTTTTAGTGTTGTTTATACGTATATTTATGTGGTGTTTTTAATATGCTTTAAGACAAACCATGTACAAATTCATAAGTCAACACCATTGCTGAGTATTTTCTCTTTAAAACTGCAGTGAATCTAAAGACAGACTCAAAAACGTGGTTTTAAATTGCTGGTGTTTCAACTTGTGGAACTCTAAGCTGATGCGAGTGAGTGGAGGCGGGGCTAATTTGCATATTCATAGCACCGCATATACTTAATGAGGCAATGGTGTAGAGTTACATTCAAGCTATTTTAAGGCATGAAGTTTTTTTTCAAGGAAAAAACATTTCAATATGTTTTAAGGGATACAATTAAAATGGGGGACTTTAATATGACAATATTTTGTCACCATGTTTGTGTGCATCTTAAGGATTTGTTGGGGCCCATCATAAGGCCATAAATGCCATGTGAAAGATCAAAAGCAAAATCTGTTTCACATTGTTAAGAGCCTTAAAAACTTACTGGTCAAACACCTACTATAATATAATGAAATATGAAGTCAGAATAAAGACCTATATTTGAAAGGCCATCAACACAGACACATGCTGTTTGCCCCAATAATGATGTAGTTATTGTATTAACCAGCAGGACAATTCTCATTCTGAGCTCGTGGAGAACAGGCTTGTCACCTGATACTTTACTGTCACATGACATCATACAGCTGCCATGTTAGCAGGATGGAGTTTAGGTGAGTAAGTTTGTTTCAGAAACTTGATTTTCAGCTCAAGACATCTAAAATTGCAAGCATATGTATTATACACATACTGTAGGAACAACTAATGTAGTTTTTATATTATTATGTCTTGCATTTTATTGCTGCTTTTGTTGTTAATGAGTGCATCAGTTTTAGGGAGTAAAATAATAGGATCTTCGTGGGACTTTTTTAGAAAACTTTTATGAAGGTAAAATCAGATGAATTATGTGTGATATGTCATTGTTACGGTATCGTATATTGCTTTGAGTGATTGTTGCTTTTGGCTGGCGGCCTTTGAAATGGTGTATTTCTAATGTGAATTAGTGTATGATGCACATAAAAAGGACTGAACTTAGTTTTGTGCATTTTGCTCATAGGATGACACTGAAATTGTTTAGAAATTAAGCATTCTTCCTCATAACATTAGAGAGCGTGTCTCAGAGAAGAGAACATTTAAAATACACATTTTTTTAAACATTAAAAAAACAAGGATTTCAGATTTGCCATCTTTGTGGGGACACAATGTGTTTACCTGGACCACACGCATGCACACACACACACACACACACACACACACACACACACACACACACACACACACACACACACACACACACACACACACACACACACACACACACACACACACGCATGCAAAGAAACAAACAGAGCACACAGAAATGCATTGCTAAATTACTATTTCAAGTTGTTTTCAAATGAATGTCTATGGACAGCATCTGTGGCATGCGGATTACAGACTCGTTTCAAACATGCTGTCTATGATCATTTATTCTAAGGCTTCACAGGTACATTCCTGGTCTGTATTTGTATCTGTTGCAATGCCCAAAAGATCTATATCTGTATTCAGATAGAACTGGGTAGGGTACAGACAGGATTTGAGCCAGAAGTCCCTCAGAACATAAACCCCTTTTTTCCATTTCCTTAAAGCAAATATGCCTTTTTTTTAATTTATAAAACGCTGCCATGCATTTCACATCATGCACATTTTCATATATAAAGTTCACACTAGTCATATTGGCTTCACAGACTCACCGTTGCATTGAAATAGATTTACTCATCAACATGTGTATATTATCTCTCTTTCTCTCGCAGCATTATTAATCTTTATTGGTCTGTATTTCTGCAGTTTTCATTTATAATGTGATTAATTTGTCATTTCAGTAATTGTACATCTGCATTGCCAAATTGATTTTCTCTCTCTTACACACACACACACATACACACACACACACACACACACACACACACACACACACACACACACACACACACACACACACACACACACACACACACACACACACACACACACACACACACACACACACACACACACACACACACACACACACACGTACGTTTCATAATTGGCCTGATAACTTAAAAAAGAGAGCTTAATAAGATATGGACCTTAACTAGAGCAAAATAAGCCATCGATTGCCATAAAAAAAAAAAATCTGCCCATTGGAGTAACTTTTACATTCCAATTAAAATAAAAGTGGAACGGCACAAGGAAGTAAAAGGTGATGGGTTCAGTAGGGAATAATATTCCTTTTAGAAAGCAGTGAAATTCCTTGTGAATTCATTCTGATTTATCTTAGAAATGTGACTTGCAGATACTGATCTCAGGTCTGTGGCAGCTCGGCTGTTTTTCTTGTTTTTCTTTGCCTGTTATGATGATAACAGAAGCATGCATGACGTCTCTGGGCCTCTTAGCCCGCAGGTGAAGTGACACGCTGGTAAACACCTGCGTCCTGGTGGGGCTGATGTGATCAGTGTGCGTGTGACGCTCGGCTCGTTGGCCTGCAGATAATGGGAATACGCAAAGGTGTAAATGAGCTCTGTGCTCGGCTGACAGGGTCTTTATGGATGGTCGCCTGCTAGCGCACGCCTAAGAGGCAGATCCATTTCTGACGGCCATTAGAGTGTCGCCCCGGCACAGGCCCGCTGACGCTTTGCGGAGATCCAATTTAACACGCAGCGCCCGTTCACGTCCCAATAACATCAGCTCTCATCCTGTGGGTGGCCGTCATAAGCAGATATCATTGTGCTTATCAGGATGAGACAGGTCTGGAATATGTGAGGTGGATTTCTGTAGCTTTTTTTCAGTGATGGAGGCCCAGAAGGGATGCATTTTAGTCATATCATGTTGCTGCTGATGATGGTGGTGCAATTTGGACAATTCAGAAGTTAAATTCAACGTGAAATCAAAATTGACTCTGTGGTACCCGCTTTTCAAAATCCAGTCAAGTCCTACAGTCAAGGCTTGACATTGGATTTCAGCAGTGGTGTGTAACGCAGTCCCTCCTGATAGCCACTTGAGCATGTTGAAATTTATTTATAATATTTGACCCTGGACAACAAAACCAGTCATAAGTCGCACGGGTGTATTTGTGGCAATAGCCAACAAAACTCTGTATGGGTCAAAATGATCGATTTTTCTTTTATGCCAAAAATCATTAGGATATTAAGTACAGATCATGATCCATGAAGATATTTTGTAAATTTCCTACCGTAAATATATAAAACATTTATTTTTGTGAGTGAATGCAGCACAATCGCCAACATAAATGGACAACTTTAAAGGCGATTTTCTCAATATTTAGACTTTTTTGCACCCTCAGATTCCCTATTTTCAAATAGTTGTATCTCGGCCAAATATTGTCCTATCATAACAAGCCATACAAAAATGGAAAGCTTATTTATTCAGCTATCAAATTATGTATACATCTCAATTTCATAAAATTGACACATAAGAGGGGTTTTGTGGTCCAGGGTCACATCTATCAACCCGATCACACTAAATGCTTCTCTATAGCACGCAGTGTGTTTATCGTGTAATTTATACGCGAAAATTCGTTTTTACGTGCATAGGATACGCATGGGTTGGTTAGGGTAGGTTTAGTAGTGGTGTGGGGTGCGTGTGTATAATACGTTTGGGTAGAATTAATGGTGTGGGGTGCGTGTGTATTACACGCAATGAAGTGCGTATCAAATGCACGCGAAAACTGCGTATCATATGCACGTAAAAACTAATTTTCGCGTATAAATTGCACGATAAACACACTGCGTGCTATAGATACGCTATAAATATACTTTTACTTTTATACCAATACTAATTTTCCGCAGAATAGATGCACAATACCAGCAGCTGCACTTTCTCGCTCTCTCATCTCTCCGACAGCGAGTTGACACACAAACCCTCCTCCCCTCACTCACTCATTTAATTTGCGCCGGGTGAATATTGTTGCTGTTACAGGGCATGAATTTCAGTGTGCACTGCGCATATTTCGCATAATTTTTCTCATTTCCGCAGGTTTTGCGCTAACACCCTAAGTGCGCATAGATAAAGTCACCTCACAGTACTGAATTTAGTTATTTTTCGCTGCTTATTGCACCTAAACAGTCAAATACACACAAAATAATGCCAAAATGGGTCTAGGCGAGTATTCACGTAAACACAGTCAGTTAAGCTTTAAGTGAACTTAAAGGATAATTCCGGTATTTAACACCTTGAGTCTATATTGTAGTTTGTTTTGGATGAACAAGAGTGGTGGACAACATTTTTTTGACAATGGTTCCTCTCTCGAGTTTTTGACTATAAAAGAATTGGCCATGGACCCATGTAACATTGGAGTCAATGGGCATGTCCGAAAATGTCATTAAAACAGCCAATAATGTTCGTTTACAAAACTGTTAAACTCACCGAGTGGTAAGTGGTGTTCGTTGATGATTATAAACAATATATTGTCGCAATGTATGATTCCAATCCGTTTATTTTGCTATAGTGGAACTATTTTTTCAACAATGGGATTTTACAAAATGACGAATAAAACACGACAGAAAATGAATGCTTTAGCATAAGTTCTGCCGGGAAGACTTAATTGTTACGTCGCTGTACCTTTATCTATCCAATCACATTCCAATACGCGTGGTATAAAAGATTGGTCACTTACTCATGTCTGAGTTCGCAGATGCTGACGCTCCAATTCACCACCATCCTCCCCACCACCTCCAAGTCGAATCCTCCCCTCCATCCTCCCCACCACCACCAGGATGGTCCCTTCCATACCTCACAGGGGGTCGGCTGCGCCCCTGCCTTGATCTTCAGGCAGGATATGCAGAGTCCGGACCCTCAGATTGCGAGTTACGGACGGGGCCTACGCCAATGAACTTTATTGCTTGCTGGGTTGTTAATAAATGGATAATTGTCACCGTATTTACTCTCCCGAGTCTTTCTGGTAGAACTGTATTTCGCAACACTTTTTGTTTCTGGAACATCAACTAACATCACTAATCACTCGGTGAGTTGCACAGTTTTGAAAACTAATGTTAAAGGTTGTTTTAATCACATTTTCGGACATGCCCATTGACTCCAATGGTAAATGGGTCCATGGCCAATTCTTTTATAGTCAAAAACTCGAGAGAGGAACCATTGTCAAAAAAATGTTGTCCACCACTCTTGTTCATCCAAAACAAACTACAATATAGACTCAAGGTGTTAAATACCGGAATTATCCTTTAAACATTTGAGAAAGAAAACGCATGATTAACAGTATAACGGATCTGTGCGTCAGGTCTTAAAGTGACAAAAAAACTGTTGAGCAAAAAAGTTAATGTCAAGCCCTGCCTACAGTAAAAAATAATAACAAATCGTATTGAGTATCCTGTATAAGCAACATTTTACAAAAGTAAATGTTTACTAGACATCTGTGGATTTGTAAAATCGTGGTTAACCTGGAAGGATAATGTTTTTTTTTATTGTGCAAATGAATCCTTCATAATTCAGAGAGCCTCTTTCAGTAATACACTCATGAAGGCCATCAGATTTTAAATCAGGTCACTTAAAAGATAAAATTTATGAACAAATCCCTAAGATTTGACTTAGGTTTGACACAACTGGAAGTCAAAATTAATGCATATGGCCATTAGACACTTTTAAAGACAAATAAATAAATAAATAGAAAATGATGTAATTTATCTTGAATTTAGCTGTCATTCTCCCTCTTTCTCCCCTGTCTTTCTCTGAGATAATAATATTAGCAGGTGGTAGCATCAGTGATATGATAAAGACGGCTCCGAGCTGTCATCTCTGCAGGGGAAGTGATGTCATTTAACTGACAGTCGAGAGTGTGCAGGGAGGACTGTGGATTTAGCATGGACAGGAGAGCTTATGAGAGCAAACATTTTACATGTGATGATTGGTGTAATGCTACATGGGGAAATGTTGTCAGATTTAATCAGAAATGCAGATATTGCATGATTATCATGTACAAATAGACGGTCAGCCTGTTTTGTGAATCACTCTTGATGAATTTTTATATTTTAGTGAATGCACATTTAAAATAACACTAGTTTAATCACATTTGTTAAATTAGCATAAGATACTTCGTATCCACATGGATATGTACATATTCAGATAAGTTTTAGATATACCAGTGTGAGTGACCTGTGATATTGATTTTAATTGAGCAAAGATCAATATTCTTAGGACAATATTTTTTGTGTCCCATCCACCTAGTCTATGAGTATAGCATGAGTATATAGCATGAGTATTGAGTATATAGCATGAGTATATAGCATGAGTATATAGCATGAGTATATAGCATGAGTATATAGCATGAGTATATAGCATGAGTAGCTATATAGCATGAGTATATGAGTGTATAGTATGAGTATATAGTATAACATATCATATAAAATAATAGTAAACAAGTAGTAGTCTTGTTTTGTTAATATCTCCTGTTGCTTCTGATGAAAAGTTTATTCTTTGACATGCAGTCAGTTTTGGCTGAGCTCATTGTGACATCAGAGCTTGTAACCGTGGTGACAGCCCAGCCAGGATCACTCTGAGGAGAGGAAGTGAGGGCCGACATGCTGTTCGGAGCACGCTCTGTGTTGAGCAGCGAATGTGGAAGAAGCACATGCATATTTTATAGATGTCAGCACTTATTTAGGATCAGATTAAGAAGGGAAAGGCGGAGTGCTGGATGAGGACAGAAGGGAATGTTGAGCAGGAGACACTGGAAATTTATATTTTTTTACATTTTCTGTAGAAAATGTGAGCGATACTTGCCTGTGTAAAACTCGCCGGTTTAAGCTGGTCTCACCCACTCAGGTGTTTACACTATTTGAAATGTTTGGGTTGGAAGGATGTTTTAATGTTTTTAAAAGAAGTATCCCTGCTCACCAACACTGCATTTATTTACAGCAATATTGCGCAATATTACTAATAACTGTTTTGTGTTTGAATATATTTTCAAAGTGAATTCATTCCTGTGATTTTTCAGCATAATGACTCCAGTCTTGTGACTTAATACTCCAGTCATGATCTAATATGCTGATTTGCTGCTCACGAAACATTTATTTGAATATTATCAATGTTGAAAACAGTTGTGCTGATTCATATTCCTGTGGAGTACTTGTTCAATGTTTTTCAGGATTGTTTAATTAATAGAAAGTTAAACAGAATCTGTTTAAAAATAATAATTATATATAATTTTACAAATGTCTTTACTGTCACTTTTGACCATTTAATACTTAGTAAGTATTAAGTAATAATTACTGAATTTAATACTGAATATAAGAATTAATTTCGTAAAAAAAATAAAAAAATTAAAAAAAAGATTAGCAAGGTACATGGCTGGTTGATCAAACCCCTTCTAATGCCTGCTACACATTGTAAGATTTTGGGCTGTCCCAGACGAAAGATGACCAATCATGGTGATTACTGTGGTTGTGGCTCCAAACGGTGGTCCTTCGTCATACAGTGATGAAGGTTTGACGGCTGTTGTCACAGTCTTGAGAGCAAAGATAGTCTGCGATAATTTTCTGAAAGTGTCTAAAATTTTCCATGATCATCTCAGTGTTTGGCCAACAAAAACACAACATGAAATGGCGTATTGATCGATGCGACATGGCGCTAAAACTTTTACCTCAAGCTCCATTGACAAGCCAAAGTGCGATTCATCTTGCTCTATTTGTTTACTAGTGCATGCTGGTGACGTTTTATTCTTCTATACTAACTTACGTCGTAGCCTACGATTCAATATGTCATCATTGTAAAGTCTACATGAATGTCGTACCCAAGTTTATTAGATACATGTCGTACAGTGTGATTTGATTTTAGGATTGCTGAAATCGCAGTCTGTAGCAGACATAAATCCAGTTAAAAGACTGCTGTGAAACTAGCAAATTAGTTTAGGCTGGTTTTATGCTGTTAAACAACAGCTAACAACAGTCATGGTACTTTAGAACGTATAAAAAGTGGAACGTTGTCCTTTTGTTTGTCCTTCATTGTCTTGTGATGGATCACTTCGCCTCTGTGGGTTTCTCTCCTCAGTCTTCAGGTCTGTGATATAGAGTCAATCTAATGTGTGTAGGTGAATTAAATTTTCCCACATACCTCCTTCACTCGAATGAATTCCTATCTGTGCTCTGATTCTGCGTCGTGCACTTCGGCACTGGATCTGTTGGGGGGTCCCGGCAATCTCTCTCTTTCTTTTATAGTCCTCCTTCTCCATCCCCTCTCGGTGTAGTGCTCCTATTGGTTTTCCTCTTCCTCTCTCTCTCTGGAACTCTCTCGTCTTTTCCCAAACGGGATTATTTACTTCAGATTCCAGCTGAATTTCTCCATTCGCCGCAGGACTGCCTGGAGCGACATAACTATCAAAGCACGATCATCCTCTCCTCGCAACCCCCAGAGAGATTATGGAGAGATGGATCTAAGGTCATGGCTTTCTGTACTTTAGCTGTGTTGGGGAATAAAGGTCACGAACGGAGAATACTTGGGTGCACGAGTGAGAACGAAAAAAAAAGCTGTGATCATTTACTCATCCTCATGTCTTTCCAAACCTGAAGGACTTTTTGTTTCCTGTGAAAACAAAATATTAATTTTTGATCCTGTCTTTTTTCTTTTTTCTTCCCTTTCAATTAGCTGTTAACTCAAGAACTGCGGCTGTTGAGTCAGTTAGTCAAATCAGTGTAATTTGTGAACACATTGGTTCAGTTAGATTTGTTTACAATGGTTTAATTTGAAAGAACTGGCTCAAAAGAATGATTCATTCACTGATCTGATTCTCACGTTAAACTCTGATTCAAAATCTCACAGAGCTACAGTATCAGACTTTGACTAATTTTACAGTGCTTTTTTTAGTGTGTTTGTAATTTTTGGAGCTTATTAGATATGATCTATATGGAAGCTTGTTTCCGCCACAGAACAAAACGTTTTAAAAGATAATTGCGACGTTTTATCTCACAGAAACTGACATCTTTTCTCAGAATTTTGAGATATAAACTCGCAATTGTGAGTTCTAAAATCCATTGGCAGTTTATATCTCACAATTCTGACTTTATATCTCCCGATAAGTAATAAAGTCAGATTTGCGAGATTTAAACATATATTCTAAGAAAAAAAAAGTTAGAATTTCGAGTTTATTTCTCGCAATTGTGAATTTATATCTCACAATTCTGAGGTAAACAGTCAGAATTGAGAGATGTAAACTCACAATTGTGACTTTATATCATGGAGATTGCAATTGTGAGAAAAAAGTCAGAATTGACCCTTCGCATGGAGCATGATTGACAGGTGATCTGACCAATCATACTTCACCATCCGCCATTTTGTCCGACAAAGCAGTCAGGAGAGTTAGTAGATTAACATGGGAGGATTTGAACTTGAGAAACGGAGTGTACTGACGCCTTTCCGCGGTTAAAACAACATTCCTTCTGATGTTCATTCATGTTTATTTGATGCTATAAATGAACTAGAAGGAAGAGATGATCGGTTCACGAGCAGCTTTAACTGAGGCTCTACAGCGATCTGTCAGACACATTAAAGAGCCACAAAACGGTATTTATTGTTTAAATTTATTTTAAAAATGACCAAATTTGAAAGGTGAGACTTTGTTTAATATGTTTAATATCAAAAGTAACCTGGTCTGTCCTGTCTGTCAGTGTGTTGTCAGTCTCCTCTCTGCTCCGCGATGTATTTTTCACTGCGTGAGAACATGGTGTGTGTGTGAGAGAGGCGTAAGTTGTCGGACATAGCGACAGTAACTAAGAGGGGCGGGTCTCTGCGAACGGTCAATTGCGATTTTATATCACGCAATTCTGAGATAAAAAGTCAGAATTGTGAGATAAAAAGTCCCAATTACCTTTTTTATTTTTCATTCTGTGGTGGAAACCAGCTAGATATATGAACCAGAAATTGAAAGGAGCTTTGTGTTCAGATCTGTAAGACCTCCATGCTGTGGAATTAATACGAACCGGAAGACAGAACACAACGAACGCAGCGCTGAAAAGGGACGGGGTCTATACATTTAACCTGATCCTTCAAAGATGAGTATCCGGCTTTTGCTCAGAATCTGCAATCTGTAAAAATGAAATGCGATTCAACACCTAATTGAGATTCACCTTACATTTGCTGTCACCTCATTTCAATTAGCATGTAGGTCGGTGTACTGAGTGCACAAATAAATGTTTTATTCAGCATTAACAAGTCAGTGTTATGTAAGCGGAATTAGGTTTCCATGAATGATTAATAAGCCGGAACATTTAGTCCATTTAAATACAGCTAATCAGCTACGGATAGTATGAGCTGTTAAAGACTTACAACAAAGTTAACACACTCTTTAACAGAAAATTGCCTCTCCTAAAAAGATCTAAGAGTTACTTAAACTTGCTAGAGAAGTTTGGCCAAAATAATGCAGGTGCCATTCAACAGTTTGGGGTTGCTAAAATTCGTTTAATGGTCTAGAAATAAGTCTCGATCAACATTGCTGCTTAAAAAATACAATAAAGACCGTAACACTGTGAAATATTATTGAAATTTAAAATAACTGTTTTCTATTTTAATATATTTTAAAATGTAATTTATTCCTGTGATGCAAAGCTGAATTTTCAGCATCATTACCTCACACTCTGGGTGTGCTGAAAAAAAAATGCTGGGTTGTTTTTTTCCAAAACGTTGGATTAAAAATGCATTGTAAAAATGTAACCCAACGGCTGGGTTTGTCCATATTTGACCCAAAATTGGGTTAAAACAACCCAGCATTTTTTAGAGTGCAGTCTTCAGTGTCATTCTAATATGCTGATTTGCTGAAACATTACTGGTTATTATCAATGTTGAAAACAGTTGCTGCTTAAGATTTTGGTGGAAACCATGATTTTTTTTTCAGGATGCCTTGATGAAAGTTCAAAAGAACAACATAAATAAATAAAACAATAAAATAAAAAAGTGTGTTCAAGTGCATAACTGTTCACACATACCATGGCTGTTAAACCTGTTTCTTAGCTTAAACATTTTAAAATATTGTTTATACCAAAGTTGACACACTATGTGACTTTACTCCTAACCAGAGAGCACTGTAAACACATTTATTCGCTTGGGGTTAAAAGTTCTGCATCTTCCATTATAAATTACCCTCACGATAGTTTATAATATGATGTCTTTATTATTGACCCATGATACCAGTGACTAATTACTTCCATTATGATAATGTTTTTCACAATGTACCTATATTTAAACCTTATACTGTAATTAGTGGGGGTCTTGGCCTAGCAGTTGCAGCCTAAACGTTAATTACCCTTATTAGTTTTATTTAGGATACAAGCTATACGTGCTGGCAGGGATGAATCATATCTTCATTACAAAAAGGTCTTCATGGATACGTTGACCTTGAGAAAGGCTTTAGCGTCAGATGGCGTTTAACTCAGTTAACCTCAGTGCTGATATATCGAAAGCCAGGGATCTTTCACCCGTCAAAGCTGATGTGTCACAAAGCGCTGTGATTCACTCTGTGTGAATCACTCTGAAAGGGCAGACGAATCTTCACAGACACTCAGAGACAATGCTTCAAAGAGAGAGATGGAGAGCGAGAGAGATATCCTTGTGGATTGGGACAGAAGTAAAGAAAGAGAGGTTATATGTGAAGCAGATTACAGAGTGGGGGGAAATGAGAAATGAATTAAAGATGACAGTGAATCATCTATGAGGATTTGAGGGTAGAGTCATGTATAGAGTAGATTTGAGAGGAAAAGGCCTCTGTCAGTAAGTCTAATGTCCCTGAACAGCACAGAAATGTGTTAGTGCTCGCGGACACACACACACGCACACACAGACACACACACACACGCACACACACACGTACACGCACACACACACACGCACACACACTGGTTTCTCTATCTCGCTATCTCTCATTCTGTATCTGCCCGTGTGTTCTCATGTTCTTCTTGTGTAACAAGACTTCTGACTGTCTGCAGCTGGCCATGAACCGGCCACTGAACGACATGAAAAATGACCAACCAGTTTGTTTTGTTTTTGCTTGATGTTTAAGAGTGGGTTGATCTAAAATATATGACCACAAAAGGCCAGTGCAGGGAAAAACTTGGCGAACCTTGGTTTGGAAAACAAAAGAAATGGGCAGAAATAGTTTGGAGGTCAGTACGATTTTTGAGAAAAATTTATAATTTTATTTAGCAAGGACAATATAAATATTTATGTTCCTGTTTATTTAGCCAGCATCACTGTAAAGCTATTTCGAAACAATCTGTATAAAGCGCTATATAAATGACGGTGACTTGACTAGACTGACTGTTCTTTTGAACTTTCTATTCGTCAAAGAAACCTGTAACAAAATGGATCATGGTTGCCACCAAAATATCAAGCAGCACAACTGTTTTCAGCATTGATAATGATAATAAATATTTTTCTTTGAGCAGGAAATCAGCATATCAGAATGATTTCTGAAGGATCATGTGACACTGAAGACTGGAGTAATGATGCTGAAAATTCAGCATTGCATCACAGTAATGAATGACATTTTCAGTACATGCTAAAATAGAAAACAGTTATTTTAAATTGTTATAATTTTTCAGGATAACAGTGTTTTCACTCTATTTCCGGTAAAATAAATGAAGCCTTGTCCGTTAGAGACTATTTTTTAAAACTATTCAAATTTTTAAAAGTATATTACATGTCAACATGTTTAACTAACTTGACTATATTCTCTTCGATGCTGTGACAGTTGAGCTCAAAAACAATTATGCTGGTTTGTGATTTCACTTAATTGTATGAATGATTATTGAAAACTTCACACGTACAAAACCCAAACAAAGTGTAAAAGACATAAAACATACAACATACAATGATTGTTTGATATTATATGGAAAAATATGGAGAGAGCATGTTTCACACATTCAACATAAGAAAAGAGAAAAAAAAAAAAAAAAGAAAAAAAAAGGGGTTGGTTACCATAAGGGTGGAAAAGGAGGGCGTGTATGTGCGTGCGAGTGCCTGTGTGTGTGTGTGTGTGTGTGTGTGTGTGTGTGTGTGTGTGTGCGCGTATGAATAAACCTGTGTGTGTGTGTGTGTGTGTGAGTGCGTAGGAATAAACATGACCGTGCGTGTATGTTTGTGTATGATTAAGTGTTCTGTGTTTGAATGTTGAGATCAGCAGGACTGGTGTAGTATTGGTTGTTATAATTAAAGTTAAAGTACTGTCCCATAGCTATAGTCATAGTCCTATAATTATTTATATGTTCTGATTAGACAGACTAAAATGATTAACTCTTGAGTTTGAATACATGAGCTTTTCAACCAAAAAGACCTGGCTCATTCACTCCCTACTCCAGTTGCTTGTTTTGTTAGATATTTAATGTCTTTACATATGAGTTCTAATTATTAATTTCCTTCAAACACTTTTTTTAAATCTGTGAGTTCAAGCTTATAGCTAGAAGGTATTGTGTTCACATGTTTGCCTAGATTGCTTTCTTGGCCAGTATGTCAGTTTTGTGTGTATTCTGTGACAGATAATGGAGTTTTAAAGTCTTTGCAGATCAGCTCTTCTCTAAAATCTACAGCAGTGAAGCAGTACATTTTACAGGTTTTACAGTACATTTTACAGTACAGTGCAATGCCAGAACTCCTTTCCTTTCAGAAACCTCAAACACATCTCCACATACACCATGTGACTTTTATACGCTCAGTAAACCGAGTAGGACTCTGATTGAAAAGCATACTGTGCAGTTATCTGTCTGTGCATGCTGATAAACTCTAATGGCACAAAAGTGTGTGTGTGTGTGTGTGTGTGTGTGTGTGTGTGTGTGTGTGTGTGTGTGTGTGTGTGTGTGTGTGTGTGTGTCCACAGCAGAATCTCATCCTCTAAACACACTCGCTCTTCAACTCGTCCGTCAAACTATACTTATTGACTACAGCTCCCCAGAACTATTATTAAAGAAATCCACAAAAATCTAAGACACTCATGATGAATTACTAAAAGCAAAATAAAGTCCAATGTTACTCGATCCTCAATAGAACCACTAAATAGGCCAGTTATCTATTTATCAAACATTTTAAAGAAAGACAAATCCTCTCCAAATACAGATTAAGTGATCTAGAGAAAGAGAGAGGAAGACGTAGACAAACAGAGAGAGAGAGAGGGGGGGGGGGATCTGTAGACACTGTGATCTACAGCACATAAACACTTTCTGCTCGTCTGTTCTAAATATAAGAGAAACTTTTCTGCCCAGATTTGAAACCTTGATTCCATCATACTTTGAACTGAGTGACACTGAAAAAATGTCCTTCTTACTTGGAGAAGATGATAGTACAGCTGCACTAGCGGCTAATGTGTTAGCTATTCACAATGCCACAGACAGCTAATTCTCTGAAACCTTTATTCATTTATTAAGATGGATGGATTGTTTATTTATCTATCTATTTACTTACATATGACATGATCTATACATATATGTTTTGTTAGTTTGTTTTATTTTTTATATATAATATGTTGCTGCTTTGGCAACATTGTGCTACACAGTCATGCTAATAAAGCTAATTTGAAATTGAAAAAAAAAAAAATTGAGAGAGAGAGAGACCCGAGCTTTGTGCTCCAGACAGAAACACAGGACAGTAAAGCATCCGTTAGGAGACGGAGGGATTCACGAGTCTGCAGTGGCCTATTTCCAGGATTTACAGCATGGGCTCTGCTGCACTGCATGGGCAGACGAAAGGTAACGCAGGGATTCAAAATGTAGTAAAATGCATTGCTAACTGCATCCGACACTGAAAACGTTCCGGGTTACTTGACTGTAACCCTGTTCCCTGAAAAAGCGGAACGAGATGCTGCGCTGCTTAGCGCATTGGGAACGTCTTTAATCGTGACCTGCTGTGAATATAGTGTGTAAACACGTCGATGGAATCGACCGGAAGTAATATAGCCTCGGTCGGTGACGTAATCGGCGCGCACCCGCGACGCGAGGCTATAATTAGATGAGCCGCAGGTGCATCGTCAGGATATTTTGTCTGAAGAGCAGTCCTGGGACATCATCAGCACGGCAAAGTAGCGCAGCATCTCGTTCCGCTTTTTCAGGGAACAGGGTTACAGTCAAGTAACCCGGAACGTTCCCTTTCAAAAGCTACAATCGATGCTGCGCTGCTTAGCGCATTGGGAACGAGAATACCCACGCCGCCGTGCTTGAAGGTGTCTGGACTCCCTACGGCTGTGTAGGTGTGCTCACAAGAAACGCAGGAAAGCCCTAGACATTAGCTTGCGATGTCGACTCAAGGACGTGAGAGCCCGGAGTGGTATGAACATCCAAACTATAAAATCTTATGAATGTGTGCGGAGAGGACCAGCCTGCCGCATCACAAACAAACTGCAAGGGGGCACCTCTTGCCAAGGCAGCAGAGGAGGCGACCCCTCTGGTGGAGTGAGCCCTTAGACCCGTTGGCGAAGCTTGGCCGCGCGCCTCATAGGCAAGAGCAATAGCATCCCTGACCCAATGTGACATGGTCTGTTTAGTGGTGGCGGCAGCACCCCTGTTGCTGCCCCCATAACAAACGAATAGTTGCTCTGACTTACGTCACTGGCTAGTGCGGTGGACGTAGGCCTGAAGAGCACGGACTGGACACAGTCTGTGAGATCTCTCCTGCTCCGGCGTTATGAACGGTGGAGGGCAGAAGGCCTCTAGAGTGACCGGATGTACAGCCGAGAATGGTACCTTAGGCAGGTAATCAGGATGAGGATGCAAAATCACTTTCACCATTCCTGGGGCAAAGTCTAAGCAGGATGGCGATATTGACAGAGCCTGCATGTGCCCGATTCTTTTTAGAGAGGTTATAGCCATAAGAAAAAAACATCTTTATGGTCAGAAGTTTATCAGACGCTGACTCTAGAGGTTCAAAAGGGGGTCTCAACCAGACCCTCTAGGACTATTGCTAAGTCCCACGAAGGGATCTTTGGTTCTTACGGGAGGCCTCAGTCATCTGGCCCCAATATTGAAGCGAGCGAGCAGAGGATGTCTCCCGAGTGGCACCCCGTCAACCAAGGCGTGGCAAGCCAAAGAGCGACCACATAAACCTTGAGAGTGGCGGGGCATGTACCTGTTGATAATTTTTCCTGCAGGAAATCCAGAACTGAAGCAATCTGGCAGTTGACCGGATCTGCATTATGTACAACACACCACCTTTCAAAGACACCCCATTTGTTGGCATAACTCTTTCTAGTGGAGGGAGTCCTAACACTTAGAATGGTCTCAATAACGGCAGGCGAAAGCCCAGTGTCCCTCAGTTGGTACCCATCAGGGGCCAAACATGAAGATTCCACAGGTTGGGCCTGGGATGGAATATCGTACCCTCCGCCTGAGAAGATCCCTCCTCTCCGGAATCGCCCATGGCGAGCCGTTGAGGAGAGAAATATCTCCAAGAACCATACTCTGTTCGGCCAACGCAGCGCTATCAGTAAGAGGCAAGACCCTTGCTGGCGAACTCTGGCTAGAACTCCTGGGAGCAGAGCCACTGGAGGAAACACATACAGGCGCGTTTTGGGCCATGTGTGCGCAATCACATCCAGACCCAGGGGGCTGGGTGACTCAGAGAGAAGAGGAGACATTGCGCTGTCCGCTGGGCGGCGAAGAGGTCCACCTCCGCTTCATAAAATCTGGTCCAGATCTGTTTTACTACATCTGGGTGGAATTTCCACTCCCCCATTGGTAATTTCTGTCCGGACAGTAAATTTGCTCCCACATTCAGATGCCCTGGAAATGTACACTGCCCTGAGTGACAGGAACTTTTCCGGACCCCAGAGAAAATCTGCCTCACTATTCTGTACAGATTGCGTGAGCGTAGACCTCCCTGGTGATTTAAGTAAGAGGCTGCCGCTCTAGCACTAGGACATGACAGCCTCTCAACTGAGGGAGAAAGTATTTCAGGGCCAGAAATACATATTCCATCAACTTGAGGCAATTGATTTGCTAGTCAAGATGATGCCTCCCCAAACCCTTGGGCTGGACGATCACTTAAGACCGCTACCCAGCCCGACAGGCAGGCGTCTGTCGTTAGCATTATGCGACGAGAAGACGCACCAAGAGTGGGACCCAAGGTGAGGAACCGGGGTCTGAACCACGTAGAAAGGGAACGAAGCTACAGCGCGTAACCCTTACCATAAACATGGATTTTAGAAAGTACACGAAGCGTTCAGCGCGTGACTTACCATAAACATGGATTTTTAGAAAGGACACAAAGCACCCAATGCGTGCTCTTGCCTCTATTTGCCCTTGGGGAATTTGAGCCACAAATGAAGTGGTCTCATGTGCAAAAGGCCCAGAGGGATCCCTGTGGACGCAGCTGCCATGAGACCTATCCTGACCTAGCCAGATGTTGCTTTAGGGTGTTTAAAAATGGTCTTGACAAGCGGGGGACAGTTGTGCCCCCGATGGTGACAGAGTCCCATTTAAACCCCAAGCACGTTGGAGAGTGAACGCTCTTCTTAGCGTTGCAACTCAACCCCATAGAAAGAAGCGTGGATCGATATTAATGTCGAAAGCGCAAGCTCCTGAGACTGTGCCAGTATCAGTCAATCGTCTATGTAACATGGCTAGGTCGAATGGAAGAACCCGATATTGGTAGGCTTCGCCCCCAAAAGCAAACCTCGGGAACTTCCTGTGTTGTGGCAATATTTCTGTGAAAATATGCGTCTTTAAGATCGACCGTGAAGATCCAATCATGATGTTGAATTTGCAACACGATCTATTTGATAGTTAGCATCTTGAACTTGAGCGTTCTGACGGAACGGTTCAAGCCTCAAAGATCTAAAAACGGACGCAGTCCCCCATTTCTTCTTGTGACAGCAGATGCGCCTACTTCTGTTTTATGGTAGTGGGAACACACCGTTAAAACGAGGAGGGCAACATATTCCTTTTACTGTCTTTAGGACACAAAAAGAGATACCCGGCAGTAGCTTTCACGCTGCCAAAGTCTCTTTAAAGGGTACCAAATTTAATACTTCGAATTGGGGGAATGTTAACTGTTCTGTGTCCTGGGTGATAACAGGAAACAACAGAACCTTCAACATTTCGCTGGAAACCGCTACCCCCTGAATCACCAAAGGTGGCAGGGATGTAACAGTGGTTTCGTGAGGGTGTCAGGTAGGAGCTGATTGATGTATTTTACATGCCCTATCCTGAAGGGGCACACCCCCACAGACCTGGGACAAAAAACTCAGGATTTCTGTCTCTGGTATATTATGAGGCTGCTGAGCGCGACAAACCGGTCCCCAGTCATTACGAGGGGGAACGCAACTCGCCACACTCTGCTTTTGAGCCCTCTTTTTTTTTTTAAATCAGATCAGCCTGGTACGCCTGCAACACTGCCATAGTGTGCAGAGCAGCACCAGTCTGACCCCCACCAGCGTGGATGTCCTTATACACAGCATGGTGGGGAGTGCTGACTCCTTAAATGACGATGAGCCACAGAGAAGAGATAGCCAGCAAGCGTCTCTTCGGACTGGCGCATCATCGTATGCACATGCCCCCATGATAGTCTAATAAATTGACGTCAAGGGCACAAATAATAAGGTTTTCCCCATGCACGAGTTAACGTCATGGAGATCCTCAAGGAGGACAGTCTAGCTGTAATCTGGCCACTGCACGAGTCACCAACTCGAGTAACCACTCACACGCTTATCATAACGAGAGAAGTGCTCGGAGTCAGTACTCTCAAAGTCCATCATAATATATATATATATTTTTTAGATGGCTTTTACAATATTTAATCCCTCAGAATTAAATGTGGCCAAAGAACAGCCAGACAATAAATTATTACAAGCATTTGATATATTGCATTGAATATCTGATTTCTCATCATCATTCAATTCATCAGCAATAAATACAGCCAAATATCAATCAGACACGGTCTGGATGACAGGCTGTATTTAAATCCTTCATAAGATCAGCCTGGTATGCCTGTAGTGTACAGCGCAGTACCAGCCTGACCCGCTGAAAATGCATGTGATAATACGATCCCAGGGGAGAGAAAGCTCGCGCGCGTCTCTCCAATCTGAGACCGCATCATATAATCGCGTGCCTTTGCACCCGCGATAGTCGAATTGATTGACGTCGAGGGCACAAAGACACGTCATGTATAAATATATATTATATTTACATCTTTATTTATAATCTTTGAGTGTCTTTTTGTTGTGATCAGTGTAGTCTGGCCACTGCACGAACGATCGCCCCGAGCAGTTCTCCTTTTATTATCACGGGAGGAACGCTCGTAGGCGGCAAACTCACGAGATTAAATGTCCTCTGCCCGAGCCGAAGAAGCGCCGAGGCACGCTTCGGTAGTCAGGCAAAAAGGACATCGCGATCTGGAGAGAGAGCAAGCGAAAAGGACGCACCCGTCTCTCGCTCCTCAGCCAGATCGACACGCGAGCCCCACAATCGCATTGTGGGTGCCACCCCTTTGAAATAAGCAAAGCGAACGCGAAGCACTTAAACTGTGAACATTCCACTGTGCTCGAATTCACCATGCTCAAACGCAAGGGCAGCATGCTCTTTCCCAAACAAACAAAGCAGTAAGCGTGTGTATCCAGTTCTGAATAGGACGAAAACATGGAGGGACACAGCCCTCACTTCCTTGACACATTTCTCTTTCTCCTTTACTTTTTCTAAACTCCTTTTTAGATCGTAGAGAGATGAGAAAGAGAAAATCTGCACACTGTCAGTGATAAACTAAATAACTCCTAACAAAGATCTGTAGTAGATAGAGAGGAGATAAATGCTTGCACACCAAACACAGAGAGGTCTCTGAAGACAAAAGACCTGACGATGCACCTGCGGCTCATCTAATTATAGCCTCGCGTCGCGGGTGCGCGCCGATTACGTCACCGACCGAGGCTATATTACTTCCGGTCGATTCCATCGACGTGTTTACACACTATATTCACAGCAGGTCACGATTAAAGACGTTCCCAATGCGCTAAGCAGCGCAGCATCGATTGTAGCTTTTGAAAGGGAACATCTAGTGTAGGGCTTACTGTGAATCTTTTATTTTACTCAGGAACTGCTAATGCAATTACAAAGAAACAGAAAAGAACATATCTGATTAAACGTGAAGCAGAAAGACTGAAATAGTATTTTCTTGTAAAAAGTTCTCCAATAATTATTCTTTTATATTTACAACCTTGAAAATAAGTCGTCTTATTTTTTTTTATTTTTTTTACAGTGTAACGCATTTTTCTTTTAACGATTTTTCTTTTATTAGTATGCAACTCTGCCTATAGAGTGGAGTTTGGCATTGATTCTCTACTACGCATAAAAATATCACATGCAAATATTGGGTAAACCCATGCATTTTAATTGTATTGAACTACAATATGTATTATTGATCATTTTAGGCATTGAATGGATTTCTCTAGCTACGTCCATCATCTTGGATTGATTTTTCTCACTGGTCAGGGCTGTGTTTGTCAAAATCATTGTAAGCCTAAGTAGATCCTATTGACACCAATGGTCTCTGCAATTATGTTCTCATGCAATACAGGTTTGCATTTTACCTTGAAAACACGCTTTGCACTGCGTCATACAGTAGCACAACTTTAGTTGATGAACTATTTATTTTGTTGAGACTGAAGATACATATACGAACGATAATGTCATTTATATATCATACTTATTAATAATAAAAATAAAAAAATCTGTGCTAAACCTGGTAAGGACAGGGTTAGTAGGGGGAGCGTGTGAAACCCGAGGGAGGGGTTCTAGCAGACCAATCACAGCGATTGCGTCCGCGTAGAATTGACGCGTTGTTACATTTTTGGAGAGGTGTATGCCGGAGGGTACGCGCGCTACACACAGCCTACGGCGTAGCTACGGCGTCAGTTCGACGCAGAAGTATAAATCAGCCTTTAGTCTTTTCATTTTATTTGTGTTTCAGGCATTTTCATTTAATCTGAATTGAACACATCCACACTTTCTCACACAACCTCTAAGAATAATGGAACAAATTAGCAGTTATTTCAGCTAATAACATATTTTCTAAGAAATCGAATCTCATCCAGATTATTATAAAGTACTCGTTGCGCTTCATTGCACCTTCATTGTGAATTCAGACTTTTTTGCCAACTTTCCGTGTAAAATGGCCACAGAACAGCCATTGCAGAAGCAGCGTCAGGTGTACTTTCACCTGAATTATGAGTGTGACGTCCCATTGGTCGCTTCCAGTGTAAACAGGGTGTTTGGAGGCTGCGCTGGCCTATATTCAGGATTTACAGCCTGGTCTCTGCTCCAGTGGGCAGACTTCTTCTCCCACCATCCTTTCCCACCGACAGGTTATCTTTTATCACTAAAGCACTTCACTGGTATATCATTATACTTCCTTTAGTTCATTTCCTTCTGCACCTTTTCCTTGCTCCACCTTTTCTTTTTCCCCTCTCTCTTCCACCACCCCTCATCTCTCTAATTCCCACTTCAATCCCAGCATCCCTCTCTGCTCTGCCACCTCCTCACCCAAGGGTCCCGTAAAGCAGACTGTGACACACTCTGGTGATCTGGATAACAAATAACCTTGGAGAACCGGCTGGATGGGGAACACGGCTTACCAGCAGCCACGGACAGGTGTGACAATGGCCCAGCATGCAACAGGAGGAGCGGGGAGATATATTTAGTGTCTGATCTCTCCGGTGGCCGGGGTTTGGTGGTATTAGTGGTGTAAAGTGTGGATTGGTCAGACCCCAGGCTGTGTGTCTCTGTCAGTCCTGACAGTCTGTAAAAATGGAGAGTTATCTTTCATCGGGGCTTGGATGATTTGGGGCCAGTCAGCAAGTTCATATTTTCATGGTGTTTGGACAACAAATTATAACCGTTTGTATGCTGTAACTTCAGATCCATTACCCCAGCAAAACAAATCTTACTTATCTTTCCATTTGTAAAAAAAAAAAAAAAGAATCCTGAAAATGGAAGCCTGTGCATTTGAGGATTTAAATATAGACATTTACATTTTTTATACTGTTCGTGTGTCGAAAATGTTATTTCGATGAAACGATTGTACTATATTTTAGTTCAATCATATTTTTTTATTTAATATTTTGTATTTGTATGGGATTTTGTGGTACTGATGGCGTAGTTATAATCCATTTATTCCCTTTTTGAGCTTGGATCTGATAATGAAATGTCCAACTTAAATGGTCATGAATCATGAATACTTTGGAGCACATTCAGTGTGGTCTCTTTTAAAAAAGACACTGGGCAGATTATTACTAAAGTGAAAAAAAGGTGAATTGTTTTAAAATATTTTGTTGTGAAGAAATGCACAAATATTTAGCATTTTTATATAAAATATATTTTTTCCATAAGTAAGTTTTACTCTAAAACTGTGAGAAAATCTAAACAAGTTGTGTTACAAATTTGAAGTTGATATCTCGAAAAAAGTGTGTGTGTGTGTTCACAAAGCAAGTCAAAAGCCAAAACCTTTACCAAGTTTCATACCATTCTGTAAAAAATAAAAACATTCTTGAACAAAAAGCACACATTTTCAGTCAAAAATGTCCTAACAGCACCTGAGGGTAACGAATGTTTCAGTGTTATTTTAATATATTTTTTTAATAGTATTTATTAATATTTAAAATGTGCTTTTATTTTTATATTTTTGGTTTTCATTTTAATTTGTGCTTTTGTCATTTATATTAGTTTGTTATCATTTCTATTTAATAAGTCTATTACAATTATTTTTACTTTAGTGATTTTAGTACTTTAAATTAACCATTTTATTTAAGTTATTTCACATTTTTATTTTTATTTAGCTTTATGTCCATTCAGCTTTATTATATCTTAACGGAAATATTTTAATATTAGTATTACAATATTTTGGTTAATACTCCAATATAAACCACTATGCACCACATGCACAAATATTGTGTATTTGGTTAATTATATAAGAATGTTTATTTCTCTTGTTTTGTCCATCTTTCACTGAACTTGTTGAAATGCATTGTGGGGTTGCATTTTCTGTGAAGAATGAATGCTATGCTACCTTAGAATTTGACTAAAATAAGCTATCTTACCTTGGTGTCACCATGTGATGCTTAAAATCGGTATCCATACATAATCAAATTTTTCATAATCAAGATAGGTTTTGGAACACAGCTACAGTATATCATGTGCATCTAATGTATGACCACAAACAAGATACTCATCGTTTCATTGCCGTCCTCTAGTCATCCATACACCTGCTGATCAACTCGTCCTATCATACAGAAGCTCCTGCAGTCCTCCTCACTGTCAGCTCTAGTTACGGCCATGAGGAAGTGCTTTAGACTGACAGGAAACCAGAGGCCACGAGAGGATCTAATTGCAAAGTGGGACAGAGTCAATAAGGAGAACAAATTATAAATGGCGGCTAAATAGAAACAGGCCTCAACTGATTGCACAGAGGTGACAGAGACCAGACAGAAAGTTAGTGAGACATTTAGAAATACAAGATGCAATTAATCTTTTTTTTTTTCTGTTTTAAAGAATGAAAGTAGCTAAATTGTAGCAGGGTGTGTTCAAACTTGTAGTTTAGTTCTCGAACATCTAAAACAATGCTGTGTTCTGGACTAAATGCGTTCGTTGTATGTGTGTACAGGTATGATGGTATTTTCTACCAGCTGAGAACTCATGAAGAGCTTCTAAAATGTGTAAAGGAGGCAAAACCGCACCAGGAATTCCTTCATTACTCACAAATGAAGATCTTCTGCAAGGAGATGGCGGTTCCAAGGCGACACAAGAAGAACCAGGTATGCTTGAGCATTCTGTCCTTTAGGGTCCCATCTTGTGACATCACGTCCTGTTATTGGTTCGTTCAGATGTCTTTGGTCCATCTTGTGTTCATATTTCAGTCAAACCTCACCAATTTATTTGAAAGAGGCCAAAAAAGGTGAGTCTGCCAAATGTAAACACACCCTAAATGACCATTTTTAAAACCTGATTTAATACTATAAAATGGACACCGAATGTGTATCAACTTTTAGTTTTTTGAGTGATTGTGGACTGTTTTTTCAGATGTAAAGTTTAAAAAAAGTTACAAAATTAATTTGCTATATTTTATAGAGTTCAATAAATCTTAAATAATTACTGTATTAGGTACAAGGGTTTTAACACTTACATGCACATCTTTTGAGTGTAAAGATCATTGACCAGACAAATCTCTTGAGCAAAATTGGAAGCAAATTGAGGAAAAAGTCAATAAATCCATATGCAACAAAGTGTCTCTGTGAAATTGTGAAGTGTACGTCTTTTCATGTTGTGGCATCTTCTGATCCTCTTAAGATAATTTAGGAAAAAACAATTGTGTGTGTGTGTGTGTGTGTGTGAACTAAAGTATGAAATTCCAGGGTGATGTCAAAGGCTTTAGTCTGTTAAAGGCTTGCACAAATTTGTAATAGTTGCATAGACTCTAATACATAAATGATCAACGTATTGACATCATCTAAAATGAAAGCTCTTACTGTATATGTCCAACTTTAGAGACATAAAGATCCTTATGAAGAAAATGCATGTTAGAACCACACTTAACATGCAAACACTTCTAAATACTAACGAGCAAACTATTTTCATGAGAAAGATGAGGAACATTTTCCCCCTCTTGTGTTTTGATGTATTTCAGCGGTCCGGGCACTACGAGAGTGATGTTCACCCGTGAGAACAAGTAGAGCTAAGAGCAGATGAATTACCAGAACTGTGAGTTGTTGAGATCGGACTGTTCTCATCTCTGAATTGTCCAGAAGTGTCCATGATAAACTAGCAGCATTGTGAAACCATTGTGCCTTACCGTTTGCAATTCCTATTATACGAGTCCTTTCAGAATTGCACTTTTCAAAGGGTTAGAGCCTGACTCAAGGTATAGTAATGGCCACTTCAGACTGGGCAGCACATCAGGGAACTCATTCAGAGCACCCTATAGCTTCAGTGCATCTGGCAATGGAAGCATCTCATGCTGCTTTTACCTACAGTGAGCATGAAAAGCACTGCAGACAGTGTCACAAAAAGGTGATTTTATGGCACTGCCAGGCAGGGAGCAAGCATGAAGTGTGCATAGTAAACAGTAAAAACATTTGTCCTTAGAGCAGAAACAAGTTCTATTGATTGCTTTGATATATTGCAGAAGGAAAACAATGACTCTTGGCTTAATGAAATTTTACTTTCTTGTTATGCTCTCAGTGAATTTAAATGAGTTCAAGAACTGATGCACCGCGGCGACAGGTTCAGTCTCGCGGCAGCCTGCTCGACAACCAGTTTGACGTTCTCATGGGAAGAGTTGAACTTTTTTAAAGCTGAATTGCATTGCGTTTTCACATCATGTCGAATGTCATACAGGTGTCTGTTACATCTAACAGATTTGTCCATTTTCTGAATGTGCTGTATAAGTGGCTCTTGCTCTTGCACTGTTAAGCCAGGTGGTTGCTCACTGACCCTGGCTAAAAGAGCCCATACGTTTCAATGATATTCTGCAGCCAGTTGAATAAAACAACACACATATGACTTGTTTAATTACAACTAAAGGTTTTCTTAACTCATAAGAGGTTTGTGCAAGTAGGCCCTTACCTTTAGATATATAAGCTTAAGTCATTCCTTCAGCTTAAAGGGATAGTTCACCAAAATCTTAAGGGGGTGGTTGATAATGATTGAACTTTTTTAACTTTAGTTCGTGTGTAATGTTGCTATTTGAGCATAAACAACATCTGCAAAGTTACGATGCTCAAAGTTCAAAGCAAAGGAAGATATTTGCTTTTAAAGAAATAGTTTTTTTAAGGACTATAACAAATGGCTGGTAGGGACTACACAACATTCCTCCCGGGTTAGTGACATCACCAACCCTAAAATTTACATAAATTATCATGAATATGCTAATCAATGACTAGAAGATAACTACATAAATTCATCAACTAATCATTCAAAAATGTCTTGTTGCATTCTACATGTGTCACTTCTTCTTGAGTCTCTCCATTATTGTCTGACTTAAAGGGCATCTTGCAGAGAACTATAGAGTTGGTTGAATATGTAGGTGTGAGCTCAAACTGTATGCATGAGCTTTGATAATATTGATACTTGTCTTAGTAAGCACTGCTAAATAATTTCTCTTTTTGTGATTGCTATTTAGCGCAACACAAAGGAAATAATTAATAAGCAAGAAAAAAAATCACTTACCTAACCAATAATCATCTCTTTCCACTCATGCTCTAAGCAATCTCTCTACATTATTAAGAGGTCGGGGGCTAAATCACCATAACTCTGAGAGCGCTTACTTCCCAACCTCTTCACTGTGTTTATCAGACGCCACCAATTAACTATCTCAAACACCAAACACACTTCTGAATATAATGCAATAAATCAGTATGGTAGCACGTCGGCCATGAAAGCCATTTGCCTTTTTTCCGTGAGGGAGAGAGAGATGACAAACATTGGATTTGACATTACGAAATGGATTACATTTTAGACCAATTAAAATTAAATGGGCTGCAATGAGTGTTGACCCTGACCAAATTGGCCACTACTGATCTCATCAGCACTGTATCTCCTATCGGCCAGGCGGGGAGTCTGATTCCAGCGGTCGTCATGGTGAGAAAATGAGAGGGAAAGAGAGAACTGATAAGCACGAGTAATAATGTGGTTTATAACTGTAAATAATGTGGTGGTAAGTCAGATTTAAACGTCTCATATTTTACACTGTAATGCATTTTATTATTTTTTTGTTTCATGAATTCACTGTTATTTTTAGTCATGCAGTGATTCCATAAAAAAAGCCATTAAAACATTGGTATGTGTTTATCGGAAAGAACTCCAGTGACTTATTTCCAGCGCATTCAGGCCGCGTTCACCCTTCACTTCATTAGTGATACCACCATCACTTTGCAAGCGCGATCCTATGTACCTAATGCTGTTTGACTTCATCAGGGCTTCGCCACTGACCAGGATGTTGCCATCAGAAGGATTGGTTTTCTTGATGTTGAGGCGGAGGCCATATTGGCTGAGGCAGCATTACATGCCTGGACTTGGTGTTACATTTCTTCCCGATTGATAGCAGCTAGCATAATGCTAGCATAATGTCGTCTGCATAGAGCAGAGCCCATGGGATTCCCTGTTGCAGGTCTTGGGTGATGGTGTCCAAGACTAAGATGAAGAGAAGCACTGACAATGCTAAGCCACCAACCTTCATAGGAAAGCTAACAGAAGTACCAGCATCAGCATCTCACAGCATCTCACATGACTGCTGGTGCTCTCATAGAGCATTTGACCTATATATATATATATACATACCATATATATATACCTTTTTTCTATATGAGAAGTTTGCACAGTGAATTATGTCTCCACAATAGAATTATTATTATTATTTTAATTATTTTTTGCTAATTTGATTGATAGAGAACACGTGACAGGAAATTGTAAGGAGAAAAGGACGGGATGGGATTGGTAAATGCGAATTAAGATGAATTGGATCTCACGTCTCCCACACATACTATAAATGCCACTGCACAACATGTCGGAACATGTGCCAGAGCAACATGCAGTCTCTTGAGGAACATGACCTATTTGTTGTAAAAAAAAGCAAAAGATCCCTCCATTTTTATTTGTGTTTTCAACACTTTTTCAAAATCATTAAATCGTTATCACCACTTGTCCTAACTGGGTGACCTGTATTTGCAGCTTAGTTTTAGATGGTTTATGTATGTTTCTCAACTATATAGGCCTACTGTAGGGTCGCCAAAGCTCCCTTAAAGATCTATGTAGTACACATAAGCTACTTTCTGCTGATTCAGCATCTCATTAAGATCGCTTAAAGGGATAGTTCACCCAAAAATGTAAATTCTGTCATTATTTACTCGCGCTTAAGTTGTTTCAAACCTATATGAATTTATTTCTTCTACTGAACACAAAAGAAGATATTTCAGTAACCAAACAGCTGACGGACCCCATTGATTTCCATAGTATGTATATACAGTATGTATATATATATATATATATATATATATATATATATATATATATATATATATATATATATATATATATATATATATATATATATATATAATATAGATACACACATATTTCATATGTTGAAGTCAATGAGGGAATTCATACAGGTTTGGAACAACTTGTGGGTGAGTAAATGATTTTCATTTTTGGGTGAACTATCCCCTTCATGTTTTCAAGACAGTTCAACTTTGAGTTCATGCATTTTTTTTATTGTTTTCTGTTTTAAATGCAAAAAACTATTTTGTCAGTTTATTTTGGATTTAAATGTATATAGCTATATTTTTTTATTTATTAAGTATTTTCAAGAGCATGTTTCTATTTTTTCCTGTCTTTGTCTCTGAATGTGTGAAGACCGTATTCAGCATAAAGGGTGCATTTCACTTTCTGTCCATATTGGTCCCTCATTCTCTAAATTGTTTCCATCCTGAGAGGCACTTCAAAACCCCCGCGCTTACCCGCAACAATTAAACACAGCAGCGTGGCAGACGATGTTTTGATTGCTCATTAAGATGGAGAGGCAGAAGCCATTGCCGCAGATGCTCTTGTTATCATGTAGGATAATTAATGTGGAATGAACAGAGAGTAATGGAAAGAAAATCAAAGGTGGAGAAGACAGGAATAGTGATAACTGCGCAGGCGAGATGCCCGTCACCCCCCTGCGTTACAGAGAAAAGACTGTTTAATGTTTTCATCAGGGCACGATGACCTTCGAGTCAGAAGTATCAAGGGAACTGCTGTAATTGACATGGCAACCTATCAGAACAGAGCTTGTGAACTACAGAACGGGCCCTCATGCTATGATATATTTAAAGGGTCTCTTTACATAATCCTCTTTTTCCATTTTTTTTTTAATGGGAATTTTTTTTCCCCCTAAAGTTTTTCTCCTGAAGCCTTAAAGTAATTTAAGTAAATATTTTCAAGAAATAGTAATATAATATAATATATAACTATAAAGACCATTTGACTTTAAGGTACAATACATTTCAAAATATATTTTATGTTAGTTTTATTAATTTTTGTTCTTGCATATAAAATTCAAGCACAATTCAACTTCAATTCGATTACGAGTACTCAAAGTGTTTTGGATGCTGCATGAAGGATTCTAGGTTTTGGAACAGAGCCAATATTACAGGACATGTATTTACGTTGACCTGAACTGCATTAAATATGAATAGCTGAATAAATGGCTGCAGTGCAGAGTGGCAGACGTTTGTGTGTGTGTGTACGTGCGTGTGAGAGAGAGAGAGAGAGTGAAAGTATTTGTTTGTACGGGAGTGTGTCGGGCCGGAGGCCAGTGTCTGCCCTTTAGAGGTGTTACTGTGCTAAACATGCACTGAACTCTGTTATATCTCTAGTTTTCGCGCTTCGATGAATTCTTTCTTCTCCTTTCTCACTTTTCTTTGCCTTATGCTCACTGTCTGAGGTACCCAAGAGGTGCAGACAAATTAATGAAGCACTCATGCAGTTAATGTAACATGGATCTTAATCACTGCAGTCTAACTAGTTTTCATCCAGAACTCCGCTCTATGGCGTAGTATCAGTGCTATAAGTATTTATGTTTTGGAATACCATGCATAAAATATTCATACCTGGCAGAAAATTTTGAAAAAGTTTCCCTGATGATTGTCGTATTGACGTATAATGAAAATACGTGTGTGTGTGTGTGTGTGTGTGTGTGTGTGTGTGTGTGTGTGTGTGTGTGTGTGTGTGTGTATGCATGAACTGGACTTTTTTTGTAGATGTTCCTAATGCTTCTGAATTGTGGTGGCATCTGAGGTCTGCGGCTGTAGATTTGGTCATGATCATGAGCTAAAATCTGGATTTTCATTCCGAGATGTTTTTTCAGATGAACGATTGAATAAGCCCCTGAAAGGCAGGTTCTACCCGTCAAATGCCCTGCTGTGATGTTCTAGAAGAGCAGGTATTTCAATCAGAGACAAAATCTACAGAAACTTCTACAAATCCATTGCCTTAAGGGATGTCTTTATAACCGTGAACACCTTTGTGCTCTAATCCCAATTATTACACGGTTCTCTCGAATACTTTACATTTACATTTATTCATTTAGCAGACGCTTTTATCCAAAGCGACTTACAAATGAGAAACAATAGAAGCAATTAAACTAGCAGTAAGACAACAGTATGTAAGAGTTTTTTTAAGAATAGAGAAGAAAGTGTTAGTATTACTGGATCAAGTGCTGCCGAAAAAGATATGTCTTCAGCAGTTTCTTAAAACTGCTTGATTCTGATTGGTCAATTGACCAAAATATATATATATATTTTTATTTTATAATGATCGACCACTAAATTAAATAACTGTCCCAGGCTGCTGGTTTCCTAACTGTACTAGTTTTAAATGATATCTCTCGGTTAACTTTCTTTAACATCACAATTCAAATCTCAAGACTTAGACCTGACTTGACCTGGGGTGCGTTTCTCGTACAACTATATAGCTCACTGCTTAACTATAGTACGATGCATCGTTGGAGAAATCAACTAGCTAGTCACGACTGTTTCCCGAAACCGTATGTCTCAAAGTATCGTTCAACTTCAACCACGTTGGTTTATGACGTCTCGCACGTGGTGGACTAATAACTTATTTTAATTAATCTGTTTGAGATCGAATTAACGCTAGATTTTGTCATATAAGTTACAGACATGGCATCTGAAGACCATTTCAATTTTGCTTTAATACCAGACTCAATATTTGCCTCGTTCTTACATGGAGCACGTTCACACATGCGCAGTCTTCAAAAACGGTGCTTTAAATCTCTTGACAAACTAGAAGACGTAAATTACATTTGTATGTATTCTAAATAAATAACACGGGTTGTACTGAATGTCAGCTTGCTTATTTTGCTAAAGATAAGGATTTATTCAATCTACATCTCATGTAAACTAGAAACTATGCTTCAAACCACAGCTCGAGAACTGTCGTTCCAGCCACACAAGTTTGCGATGCTGTTTGCGAACGTTCGTTGAAACGATGGTTTCGGGAAACACCAAATCGTTGAACTATGCTGATAACGACGGAACTTGCGACCATAGTTGGCTAACGATGCTTTCGGGAAACGCACCCCTGTATGGTTTGTCAAATGTTTCTTATGTATTAAATGTAAAAGAAGTAAGTTACAGTTTATTAGTTGAGTTGTTTGGTTGGTTGGTGATTTAGATTGCTAACTAAATATTTTGATAATTCATTATTGCAAAGTAAACCACTTAAAACCTGCATCAGAGTCTTGAATATGATGATGTCGTTTATTTTGCCATAACGACCGTCTGACTGTACATTATCCTTTACTTACTGTTCTGGGGAGAATTCATATTAATTCAGATTTCCCTGATGTTTGTTAGTGTCTGTTTAAAAGTCACTTTGCATGAGGACAGAACATTTTTGGTGCACCCCTAGAATTACTTGCTGTAATAATGCTAGTTTAGAAATTGATTTTTTTAATCATAATTAATTAGACATAAAACTAAAGTCTTAGGCTGAAGGTAGCAAAATATGGTGGTTGTTTCTTAATGAAAGCTTTGGCTCATTTCCACACTGGCTGGAGATGTCCTCAATCCCTCTTAGCATTTTATTAAGGGCCAAGGTGCCCTCATAAACTATTCTGATTGGACCATTTCAAATGGACATGCGGTTTAACCTTTTATCTTGAGGGAGGTGTCTGGAATGACCTCTTTAAGGAATTATGCTATAGACCGATCAGCTCTATAACTCTACACGAACAGAAGCCAAACCCAATATCATATCAACATGATCTTCTTCACATCATGTTATAATTTCTGTGTTTATGGTGCTGTTGTCTCATTAATGAGGTTTGAGAGCAGAATGTTAATGCATGCAATTATTTAATGGCAGTGCAGGCAAGAGAATCTCTCTTCACATCCTGATAGCAATCAATTATAGAAGTGGTCTAAATATTAAAACATGTACATATATCTTCTGTGGAATTCTTGGGACCAAAAAGTGTTCGTCCAATTGCATTCAGCCCGATGATACGCTGTCCTGCCTGCCTATCAACATATGTGTTTCCATACCTCCGTGCAAACATCAAGCTCATGCGTTCATGCCATATCATAACAGTAATTACGAGATGACAACTTGTGTCGTTCTGCTCGGAGCGGTTCACATCCTCAGACTCAGATTTATGTGTTCAACACCATCAATGCTGAAATAAATCTATATTGCAGATTTGTCAGAAATGTCAAGAAATTTTTTAGTTATTATTATCAATGTTGAAAACGGTTGTGCTGCTTAATATTTTTGTTGAAACAGAAAGTCTTTACTGTCACTTTTGATCAATTTAATGCATCCATGAATTAAACATAGTAAAGGCATGTGACAATAGTGTAGCATACTACTATTTATAATGTTCCTTATTGCGTAATACAATAATTTTCACTTACGTATTTCAATAGTTGGCAGTATGTAGTAAAGTAGTACGGAAGTATTCCATTCTGAACATGGCTATACCTACAAAACAGTGGTCAGAAAAACCTGAAATGAAGTACAGTGGTTTGTCAGACATGACAACGGTTCCTGTGTATACTTGTAAAAAATGTTTTGCCCGTGTTCATGTGCTACCGTGGCACTTTATGCTGATGTCAGCATGTACTGTGTCAGCTCAGCCTGTCTGGACGGCTGTTTTTCCTGTCGATCGTCTCTTCACAGGCTGACCGTGATTGGCTCTGAATCAGCCAGAGCATCAACCGGGCTCTCTGAACAAGTCCTCTCACCGTCATTCTGTCCAGAACTCACCGCAGTCTCCAGTGAAGGTGCTGGCAATTGTAGAAAGACCATTTGTGCTGCAGTTGAAATAAGCCAGAACGGGAAGCTCCCGTATTGATTTATCTGCAGGTTTATGGAAGCTAAAGAGTTAAATGGAATAATTTCTGCTATTTATTGTCATGTTGGCAGTTACACAGCCAATCTGCAAAAAGGACTAAAAGTGTCATAAAATTAGTGCATACCACTTATTATTTTTTTCCTAAGTCTTCTGAAGTCATATGATAGCTTTCAAAGTAATCTCATTCACTCAAATTTGATCAAATTCAGTTATACTTGTTCAATTAATAATGGAGCTTTAAATCAAGTTTGATCTCATTAATGCAAAACATCACTGGTTATCTCCTGCCGCCTGACTGATTGCATTTAAGTTCCTCACACAAAGCTATCAAAGACTTTAAAAATTGTGAATGTGTCGGGGGCTGTTTAAAAGGATACTTCACCCAAAAATTGAAATTCTGTCATTAACCCTCAAGTTGTTCCAATTCTGCTGAACACAAAATAAGATATTTGGAAGAATATGGGCAACCAAACAGTTGATGGGCCCAATTGACAAAGAAGATATTTCAGTTTCACTTTATTTTGATTGTCTCTAATAAGTAATATTACACCTACAAGTCTACTAACTCTCATTAGAGTGTAAGAGTATTAGTAGACTGGTAGGGTTAGAATAAGTTGGCATGTAGTTGCAAAGTCACTTATAGTCAGTGGTATGTCTGTTGGGGAGCATCAAAATAAACAGTTAGCAGATATTAAGCAGACAGTCTACTAATAGAGTTGCATGTTGTTGCAAAGTTACATATAGTCAACAAAATGTTTAAAAGGGACCATCAAAATAAAGTGTTACCGATATTTCCACATTGACGGCTGCGACAAAATGCGACAAAGAAGAAGACAACACGTTGGATAATGATTCACATTGCCTGATTCACGTTCGTCTGTTTAAAATAAAATCACTGGGCATTTCACTTTGAAAGTGTTGTTAAATGTAATTTTTTTTTTTTTTTTTTTTTAGAAATGTTTCCATATCCACATTTTTCCAATGAACCTGGGAAGTGCTTTTTGGTCCTTTGGCCACTATCCATTTTCCTTCTATGGAAGATAGAGGTTATATTCTGCATAACATCTTGTTTCATAGAAGAAAGTGTAATATAGATTCTGAACGACATGGAGCGTAAATTGTAACCAAATGTTCATTTTTGTGTGAACTATTCCAATAGGCTTAAATTATATTTGAACACTGGTCTGCTTGGTCAGCCTGATTTCATACAATGCGTCTCTATAGCACACATTGTATTTATTGTGCAATTTAAACGCAAAAATTAGTTTTTACGTGCATACGATACGCAGTTTTCGCATGCATATGATATGCACTTCATGGTGTATAACGCCACTAATCCTATTCCTATTCAAGGGATTTACAGTGTGTATAATTTGCACGATTAATACAATATAGAAACGCATTTCATGAGATCGTGTAGGCTTAACCATGTCTACTTGGGAATAAAATGTACCACGGAAAAGAAGAGAGGAATATAATTTTTAAAAGAAACTCAACAAAGCCTTTGAGCAATTTTGCCGTTCTCCACAGAAGTCCACATCCTGCTGGCCGTTCTCTATGGCTCTCCAGGTGAGTGGAAGCAAACAGATGGAAGTGGAAGCAGAATTGTATGACAGCTGTGCTGTTTGGCACATCCGGTGGGTTGAGGGCTCCATATTTAGGTGCTAAAGGTGAGTGAGTCGCAGTCCCGCTGCTAAAACCCTTCAACCGCATTCACAGCTTCCTACTCCTAATTTTTATTTTCCTATTCACAAGCGCTTCCGCACTCAAAACTGACCTTTCGCCAATCAGGAAACCCCAGGCAGCCTGGCTTTCAACGCTTGTTTGTGTGTGTGAGAGGGAAAGACAGTGTCTGCTTGTGTGAGTGTGTGCTCAACGTCTGCTGCACACATATGCACTGAACTTAAACATGCCGGTTGGCTGAAGGGTTCAGACAGTTTTACTGTGGAAAGGTCGAGAGATGTCTTCAGGAACTGTGAGTACACAAGTGAGCCTCAAAAGGGTTACATCACACATACATTTATTTATTAGTAGAATTAGTAAAAGCTTCACTTATATTGCTAGTAAATATGTTTTCACAAAACAGCAACAATTTTGTTTTAACATGCAATTTTTTTTTTTTTTTGCTGTTTCTTTGCTAATTTTGCTCATAATACTACTAATAATGTTATGCTAATATAAAATCAGTTTTTATTTGAGGGTTTATTAATATATACAAAAAAATACATATACATTTAATTTAATCCTTTGGTCTCTGTTGTTAATTTTAACCTTTAATATTATAGTAATTTACCAAGAAAGTTTCCATTATTGTTTATAGCATCAAGGTGCAGTCATATTAGTGATATTACAGTAGCAGCGGTCAATTTGACCACAACTTTAGTCGAGAGAGATCTGAAAAAATAGACATATCTACCTGATTAATATCCAAATTAATCCGTATCAAATTGAATCTAAAGCTCGTAAAAAAGAAAAAGAAAAAAAAAGATGTATACTGTATATATACACACCTTGCTGTTAATTTTTTATATAATAATATAATGTAATATAATCGTGTTTGTAAAGAAATCAATATCATAGAAATAATGATTGTAATGAGGCAGTGTTGATATCTTGTAGAGTTTCAAAACAACCTTTCAAAAACTTAATGATAGAATCTAGAGATGTCCTGAGATGAGAAGTGTTTCTCACAGATCCAGCCGACAGATCCACAGCTGTACAATTCACTAACAGTCAATGAGCCTGACAGCACCACTGGGCATGAATCTCATGAATCGAGTATAGCCAATCGGGTCAGAAGCCATTTCCCATTACAAATGCCCTATAAATATTCACGAGGTCATCTATAAATTAGCCGTTGAATATTAATGCTCTGTAAAGGATCAATTAGCATACTGTATCACATCATCTGCTATGAGATTTTCAGCCTGTTTGCATCTCATTTCATAAATATCTCACCCTGTTTCTTTGCCTCTGTGCAAAAATCTCACTCTCCTGATCCCTTGCTAATGTCTTTAACTGTTCCAATCCAATCTGATGAATTATTAATGTCATCGCTCATTAATTAATGGCCCTTTACGCTGGACTAAGCGAGCGAGTCGCCTCACAAATTGTGCCAGGGAGACTGTCATCATAAAAGCCCTCTTATATATCAGAGCTGACTGACAGGTGGCTTATCCAATCACATGCATCCATCAGGGAGGTAGATGTGCCCATGAGGTTGGCTTGACTTGGCTGAAAGTGAGGAATGTGTGAGCCTTCAGACATCACTAAATGTCCCTGTCAGCCATTCTGTCTTTATGACACATTGTGTCAAATCAAGGCCCTAGTGAGAGGTCAATTTCTTAAATATGTTTCACAGCAATTTATGTGGCAATTTTCAGAGAGTCGCTTTGACAGCCAGTTGTCAGGTCTATATATAAAACACATATTCATGTAAACATTACATTTACATTCATGCATTTGGCAGATGCTTTTATCCAAACGCTGCAATCAAGGTGTATATTTCATCAGCTTATGCATTCCCTAAAAGTCTGTCTATCATTCTATCAGTCTGATTGTCCATCCATCCACCTATCCGTCTATCTATCCATCCATCCGTCCGTCCGTCTATCTGTCAATCTGTCCATCTATCTATTCATCTATCTGTCTGTTTATCTGTCTACCCATCTATCCGTCCGTCACCCTTCCTTCCTTCCTTCCTTCCTTCCTTCCTTCCTTCCTTCCTTCCTTCCTTCCTTCCTTCCTTCCTTCCTTCCTTCCTTCCTTCCTTCCTTCCTTCCTTCCTTCCTTCCTTCCTTCCTTCCTTCCTTCCTTCCTTCCTTCCTTCCTTACTTACTTACTTACTTACTTACTTACTTTCTTACTGAGCCTAAAACTTTACCCTCACGTTTTTTTGCTTCCACAGAAGAGCCGTACTACATAGTTTTCTTTCTACTACATATTTGTTTTCGAACACAAGCGTCCTCAGCTTAAAACTAATAACAAAGCTGTAGCGAAGTCTTCTCTCTTTCTTACAACCGAACCAATAAAGTCCTGGATAAATGCAACGACACGGGTCCAGTGTATTCCCTCCCTCGCTTGTCATCGACTGCCCTGATGGCGGATGATAAAACTTCTTTCATTTTCTGGACTATTGTAGGCAAGGGGACCATTCTTACATTAATAACATCCAGGGCGGTTATGTCCAGGCTGAATCCTGCACACGGGGTGAACTAAAACCTTTTATGTCTGTGTTTCAGAGCCAAAGTGTTCCAGGCAGATATTTATAATGTGGGTTTCTCTGGATAGCAGGCCAAATGGTGCACTAAATGCAACAAATCAGGCCTGTGTTTTTTTTTTTCACTTTTAAGAGATTTTTTTTTCTTATAAGCACATTCCAATCAATTCCATTTTTGATATTGTGATTTTTATAGTTGAGTGTAAATCCTTTTGGTTTATTTCATTCAAAGCCGCATTGATTTTTTTCTCTCTCTTTCATTTGTATAATACAAGACACAACTAGCTTAAGTGGAGCAAGTCTCTCGACCGTTAAAAAAGTTTCTGCTGATCAATGGAAGGTCTAACCAACCAAAACAGACTTGATACTAGCTGTGCGTGTGGAATGTTTTCAGAAAATGTACAGTGACACTGTAAGCAGATGTAAGAGAAGGAATAAACACTCAGGAATGGGGATGCTCAAAGATGAAGCTACACAGATGATGCAAGAACAATGTAAGACAGTGATACATAGAAATACAGAGAGCGAGAGGGAGTAAACACAAACACACTGAGATCTCTCCCCACGTGACTGACAGTACAGTGTATTACTTTTGGCATAAACTTTAGTATAGCCTGTTGTGTTTGTCTAGTCTCATAATAAGTTGAGTTTATCGTAAAAATCACAAGATACGAGTTGGCTCATACAAAACATGCAACCTTTACTCCCATTGAGAGACATGTTGTTTTGTTCACTTGCTATCCATGATGTTATTTGAAGAAAGGGAAAAGCTTGCCTACATCAGTAAACAATGCGTTATATTTATTTATGCAGCACACGTTACAAATGTGTGATGTCTAGCAATGCTAAAGTCATGGGTTTGATTCTCAAGGGATGCGTCGACTGATATGCATGCGAATACAATACATCCAGTGCAAGATGTTTGGATACAAGCATCTGCCAAAATGTATAAATGTAAATATGTTTTCTCATAAGTGAATGAGGTCTGTGGTCAATAAAGCTCTAAAATGACAATAAATACCATAAAATTTAAATTAAAGTTAAAATAATTTCAGTCTTAAGTGATTCGATATGTTAACGATACACACAGTTTGCACAGTTTCTGCATTTTGAACATAAAATAACTTTCTATTGAGTTAAAAGTCAGAAGTGCGAGTTGCCGGATTACTTTACTGTATACTCATACATATTCTTGTGTTTTTGTGATTTTATACGTTTTTGTTATTTAAATATTTCTATCTTGCTTTTATTTTTATTTTAGTACTTAAGCTATTTTAGTAACCTTCCTAATTTGTCCATACATTTTTATTTTTTATTGAATATATTGTATTTTCTGTCAGCTTTATTTCAAACAACAGAACTTATTTTATAATAGTTTTAGTTAACAATAACAACACTGATTTGGATCAGTTGCATCACATCCGTAGGCCTAAAAAAGTAAATCTTAGATTTAGTTTATAATACAGTTACCAAATTTTGCTCAAATTTGTACATTTTACGTACGTTTTGTACACGGGTTGTATAAGCCTCTCTCGCGTATGCTTTTAATTAGTTACTTTCTAAAGTGAGATGGTTGAAACGCTACAAGTGAATCAAGTTTATTTGTATCGCTGCACATTTGCACTTAGCGTGTCTTCAAATGTTTGTGCGATAGTAAATATTCATCCCTCTTGTTCCTCGACACATTCCACTGCTGTACACTGATGAGCAGATGTTTGCTCCCTGCGTCTGTCAATCACATGAACCCTGAGGGTAAATCTTCTGCAATCTGGGGTTGTGATGTGAGTGTGACGTCTTCTTCACCAGTTATCACACTGGTTTGACGCTTTCTCCTTCCTTCTCTCTCAACTTCTTGACTAACATCTGCTGATCTGTTGCTCATCTACATATCAGATCAAATACACTCATCCTCATGATTTCACACACTCATTAGACCACCTAACATTACCATAACCATGCTTCTGTCAGTCACACTTGTGTCCTCCATATAAGCAGTTGCCAAGCTTCAGTCTGATGATGTTTGTAGTACAAAGCAGATATCTTCACTTAAATTTCATGTTTGTAGTAGGTCATTTCATGCAGCAATATTTTGGCTTGGTTATTTTTTCTAATAGCCAGTGCGGTGGAGTGGTTAAGACTTAAGTGCTTGTGAACGGATGTTTGATGGTTTATTTATTGTAAGAAGAGAGTTATTATTGTGCCCTTCAAATTGTGCTTCCATAATTTGACATACATTTCTTCAGAGTGAAACCAGATATTGAACCAGAAAAAGAAAATGCTGGAAAATCTTTGATCAATGTTAGGTTTTTTCTTTTGATATGCATCATGTCATAATAATATAATGCTTTAACTTTACACTTGCCTTAAATGGCATGTAATTTTAGTTGACGAAAATATTCAATTTGTACATTATTATCAACTAAAATAGTTAAACTGCAAAACACCTTTTTCAATATTCTGAAGTGTATATATGCATTACATACACTCTAAAAAATGCTGGGTTGTTTCAACCCAATTTTGGGTAAAATATGGACAAACCTAAACGTTGGGTTAAAAATGTAATTAAAAAATTAAACCCAACGGCTGGTTTTGTCCATATTTTACCCAAAATTGGGTTGAAACAACCCAGCATTTTTTAGAGTGTACATTTATATTTAAGTTTATTTAAGTAATTTATTACCTTTTTATGCGTTAAACATAAAATATTTATCAATTTAGAATATTTATATAACAAAGTCCACTAACACCGTGTCCTAACTACACGCGACGCGACGCTGCGACACGCGATAAAAGGTATATTTTCCATGTTAATCAGAGTTTTTATCCTAACCAGACGCGACGGCGACATGCGAAGTTTCTAATTTACACCGTGTCCTAACTACACGCGACGCGACGCCGCGACACGCGATAAAAGGTATCTTTTCCATGTTAATCAGAGTTTTTGTCCTAACCAGACGCGACGGCGACACGCGAAGTTTCTAATTTAGAAACAGTTCCTATTTCTGCGAAGTCGCGGGTGACAGATCCGCCCACACAGAGATCTCATTGAATAAACTGATTGTCATATGAAGAAATTACACTGGTTATGAGTACACATTACTTATTTTTTTGTTAAAAATAGGTCACTGTGCCACAAGCGATAATGGATAATTTACCTCAGATTTTGAAAGCATATAATATAGCGTTCAAACTGAATTCTATGCAAACATACAACTGTACTTCATAACAAAATTAGTCAATAAGTATATTTTGTTCATGTTTTGATTTTTAATAATGTTATTTCTTGATTTGATTATGTCCTTACCCATTTCCAATGCGAGTGCGGGCCAGCAGTGCGCTTTCACAGAGAGACTCCGCCCACACGCTGTTCTGAATGGCTGTGATTTTTTGATTGACGTGTGCCGTCTCACAGTCGCGTCGCGTCTAGTGTGGACAGACACACTTGCTGTCGCTGGAATTTTATCGCGTCGCGTGTAGTTAGGACACGGTGTTAGAAACGGTTCCTATTTCTGCGACGTCGCGGCTGACAGATCCGCCCACACAGAGATCTCATTGAATAAACTGATTGTCATATAAAGAGATTACACTGGTTATGAGTACACATTATTTATTTTTAGTTAAAAATAGGTCACTGCGCCACAAGCGATAATGGATAATTTACCTCAGATTTTGAAAGCATATAATATAGCGTTCAAACTGAATTCTATGCAAACATACAACTGTACTTCATAACAAAATTAGGCAATGAGTATATTTTGTTAATGTTTGATTTTTAATAATGTTATTTCTTGATTTGATTATGTCCTTACCCATTTCCAATGCGAGTGCGGGCCAGCAGTGCGCTTTCACAGAGAGACTCCGCCCACACGCTGTTCTGAATGGCTGTGGTTTTTTGATTGACGTGTGGCGTCTCACAGTCGCGCCGCGTCTAGTGTGGACAGACACACTTGCTGTCGCTGGAATTTTATCGCATGTAGTTACACCGTGTCCTAACTACACGCGACGCGATAAAATTCCAGCGACAGCAAGTGTGTCTGTCCACACTAGACGCGACGCGACTGTGAGACGGCACACGTCAATCAAAAAATCACAGCCATTCAGAACAGCGTGTGGGCGGAGTCTCTCTGTAAAAGCGCACTGCTGGCCCGCACTCGCATTGGAAATGGGTAAGGACATAATCAAATCAAGAAATAACATTATTAAAAATCAAAACATTAACAAAATATACTTATTGACTAATTTTGTTATGAAGTACAGTTGTATGTTTGCATAGAATTCAGTTTGAACGCTATATTATATGCTTTCAAAATCTGAGGTAAATTATCCATTATCGCTTGTGGCACAGTGACCTATTTTTAACTAAAAATAAATAATGTGTACTCATAACACCGTGTCCTAACTACACGCGACGCGACGCCGCGACACGCGATAAAAGGTATCTTTTCCATGTTAATCAGAGTTTTTGTCCTAACCAGACGCGACGGCGACACGCGAAGTTTCTAATTTAGAAACGGTTCCTATTTCTGCGATGTCGCGGCTGACAGATCAGCCAGAATCTGATTACCCTATGAACAAGATCGAATAAACTGATTGTCATATTAAGAAATTACACTGGTTATGAGTAGCTACACATTATTTATTTTTAGTAAAAAATAGGTCACTGTGCCACAAGTGATAATGGATAATTTACCTCAGATTTTGAAAGCATATAATATAGCGTTCAAACTGAATTCTATGCAAACATACAACTGTACTTCATAACAAAATTAGTCAATGAGTATATTTTGTTAATGTTTTGATTTTTAATAATGTTATTTCTTGATTTGATTATGTCCTTACCCATTTCCAATGCGAGTGCGGGCCAGCAGAGCGCTTTCACAGAGAGACTCTGCCCACACGCTGTTCTGAATGGCTGTGATTTTTTGATTGACGTGTGGCGTCTCACAGTCGCGTCGCGTCTAGTGTGGACAGACACACTTGCTGTCGCTGGAATTTTATCGCATCGCGTGTAGTTAGGACACGGTGTAACCAGTGTAATTTCTTCATATGACAATCAGTTTATTCAATGAGATCTCTGTGTGGGCGGATCTGTCAGCCGCGACGTCGCAGAAATAGGAACCGTTTCTAAATTAGAAACTTCGCGTGTCGTCGTCGCGTCTGGTTAGGACAAAAACTCTGATTAACATGGAAAAGATACCTTTTATCGCGTGTCGCGGCGTCGCGTCGCGTGTAGTTAGGACACGGTGTTAGGACATGGTGTAAGGTTCTATTCTAATCTTCTCTCTCTATATACACAGAGTCCTGAAAAAAGGTTTCACAGTTTTAACATATTAAGCTGTACATCTGGTTTCAACATTGAAAATGTTTCTTGAGCATCAAATCATCATATTAGAATGATTTCTGAAGGATCATGTGACACTGAAGACTGTGTAATGATTCTGAAAATTCATCTTTACCGAATACATGACATGTTCAGTATATTAAAATAGAAAACAGTTACTGTATTAAAAATGTTAATATTTCACAATATTGCTGTTTTTACTGTATTTTTTGATCAAATAAATGAAGAGACATCTTTTAAAAACAATAAAAACTCTCTAGGACACAGACTTTTAAATGGTATCAGGAGCTGCACGTTTATATAATAAACTTCATATTCACGTTTGTTTCCAAGCTAAATCTGTGGTCTTTAACCTTTTAAAGTGTGTCTCATTTGGAGGTCTCTCTTCTCGCTGTCCTCACCGCGGCCTTGCTGCGAGATGCTCACCCGCTGCCGTGTACACAGTCTAAACTTTCACGCAGCACTGGTCTTGGGCTAATGAATGTAATATGTCTTGCATTAATAATGCACCTCTGAGTTATTTTCAGCTGCTTGGGGTTAATTATCTGCTTGTTAAAGTTGCATAAGAGTTTGATTAAGCACAATAACAGATAAATAATCTTTCCCTCTCTCCATCCCCTCTCATTACTGATGTCACACGCTTGGCTTATTGCTAGCTGAGCTTTCAGTTAACGTGTGTGTGTGTGTGTGTGTGTGTGTGTGTGTGTCATATAATTACATTCACATTCAGTATACTTGGTCTTATTGTTTAGTCCAGTGTGATTGTACTGTACCCTGCAAGTCACTTTTTACATGATATTTTTTGGCTGTGGGTTTGATACACAATCCAACCTATTCTTCCAAATGCTAATCTGAACAAATAATAACCTAATTATATGTTTCATAATTAATGTCTTTTTTACTGCTATTTCTGGAACTGTTGTTTATTTGAAAGTCGAATAATCATTGTTTTTCATAACTATTGAACGTTTTGAACAATTGGTGGCTAATTCGTAGCATCTCATCTCAATGTTTTCATATGATCTTCTGATGCCCCACTGACGGTTAGGTTTAGGGGTGTACTTTTATGCTTAGTTTTTTTCTAAAATATGGTGTTTCTGAACAAATCACATCGTATAAATTCATACAAAATCGTGAGATTCAGTTGCTATTTATTTTTGGTGGTCCCCGGTTTATGGCATTCACCATCCGTCAATATTTTAAAACCAATGTTAAAATCAGCCATAATGAGTTTAATTATACTATGGAGGATATTATGATATGTTGTAAAATTATGGAAAGGTGAAGTTTGAGTGACTTTTAGTTTGAACTTAAATTTAAAAGTAGGTTTTCACACTTTATGGGCCCTATTTTAATGATCTAAGCGCATGGTCTGAAGCGCATGGCACAAGTGCAGGACGTGTCCGAATCCACTTTTGCTAGTTTAACGACGGGATAAATGGTTGGCACACCCATCGCATGGTCTAAAAGGGTTGTCTCTATTCTCTTAATGAGTAATGGGTGTGTTTTGGGCTTTACGTGCAATAAACAAATCAGAGTCTCATCTCCCATTCCCTTTAAAAGCCAGTTGCGCTCGCCATGGCGGATTCGCTATGTACATGGCAGAGTTTGCAAGTGGAAAAACTGAAAGTTTCTCTAGTGAGGAAACGGATCTGCTCGTACGCGAGGTTAAAGCGCGCCAGCAGACCATCTACGGGACGAAGTGTCACGCATTGTTGACCCGCCTATAGGCGCACATTATTAACACGCTCTTAAAATAGCAAAAATAAATTGTCTATTTCAGTTCCTCAAAATAGCAACACGCCATCAATGCGCCTGAACAGAACCTCGTTTTCAGACCAGCAGCCCATGGGTGCACAAATAGGCGCAAATGCATTTGCTATTTAAACAAGGTGGCGCAGGACGTGAAAATGATAACCGCGTCAGGCTGAAACTTGCAAAAAACACTAGCAATGAACACCTGGTGTATGATAGGGCCCTATATGTTGCTTGCAAGAACATTTATTTGGTCAGAACACATTTTGGGGGAGAAAGCATCTACCATCTCCCTTTTAATGGACACAAATGAACATGCTTTATATGCTCTTGTGCAGCAATCTGGTTTTAATGTCTGTAATCTCAGTTTACACTGAACTTAAGCCTTCACTGATATGTTGTAGTATCACACGTCCACGTGACCTGCACACCGACTCTCCTGGTAGCTGTCGAACACTTTATCTTCTAACAGGTTTAATCCCACTTTAATACGGACTGAGTCATGATAAAATAACTCTTATAGAGAGAAATCCTTTTAGCCAAAGGCAGTCCTTTGTAGCAGGTGGGCTAAGCATTTAGGAAGGATCTCAGAAACCATTCTAATCCTCCGATGACTCTGAAATCTCACCTTCATCTGCCTTCACTGCGGGGCGGGTCGCTGAGGTGGGCGTCTTGTGCATCACATCCTGCAGTCCTGTTTGCATGCAACTATAGTTTATAGCATATTTGCACAGTAATGTACAGTGGATGTTCTCTTTACTCATTTCACAAATCCATGGGCGGACGACACAGATTTAGTGGCACAGATTATATATAAACAAACAAAAGTATAGCAGTGAGGGAAAAAAATTACATAAAAGATCAAGTGAGTGAATAAATAAATGCATATATTATTAATATTTTTTATGATATACTATATTTTTATTTTTTATTTTACTATATTTATTCCATATAAACAAAATACAGTAAGATCAAACCATAAAGAAAAAGAAAAAGAAATTCAATTAAAAACATGAAATAAAGGTATATTTCTTATTTATTACTTAAGGTCCATGCTTGTCCACATTAATACTGCTATTATTACAGCTATACACTGAAAATAAATTATTTTATTGGTCTTCAATTATTATAATGAGATCATTCTAATTATGTCCGAATTCTCCATTATTCTAGCCTGGAATATTGCAAAATATTGTTTTGCAATATATCGGAGTTTACCCACCGTAAAATACTAGAATGCCACTAAATTCCAGTTTGGCAAAATCTAAAAAAAAATGTTTTTACAGTTACACTTTATTTTAAGGTGACACAGTTGCATTGCACATACTGAGATAAGTACTGAGTAATATTAAATAACTACGTGTACTTACTACATTTACGGTTAGCGTTTGGGTTGCACTTTATTTGTGTACTTCGTGCACTAACAGCATTCTTAGCTAAGAAAGTACTGGATAATATAAGGCAACTACATGGGTTTAGTTTAGGTTCAGGGTTACTACCTAGTTATTACGCAATTATTGCAATCACTATAATAAGTTTATAGTATGTACATGAGGAACAGGACTGTAAAATAATAATATTTGTCTGCCAAAGAGTCCAAAATAAAATGATAATAATTGTTTAGCATACAGCAAACCCTCGTTTGTTTGTATAAAAGTGATTTGAATTCAGGCACTGTTGGACAGCTTGGCTCTTAAATTTGTAAACCAGCCTCTGCTTTGACGGGCTGTAATTATGTGCAGATGCTCGTGGGTGACACAAACTGAACACCCAACAATTACCAATCAGTCTGCTGAATGTGAGAGCTCATGTGGATAATGACAGCAGAGCGGTGAACTGTGATTGGAAGGTGGTCTCTCTCTCTCTCTCTCTCTCTCTCTCTCTCTCTCTCTCTCTCTCTCTCTCTCTCTCTCTCTCTCTCTCTCTCTCTCTCTCTCTCTCTCTCTCTCTCTCTCTCTCTCTTCATGTAGCTGCCAGTTTCCTTTATGCTTCAGAACTTCACTTAGAATTTGCTCCTTTTTATCTCTTTCTCTGTGTCCTCGGTATAATTTAGAACAATTTGGCTTATTGAACCTTTTCAAGTACAACTTTCAAAATTATTTGGAAAAAGTATTCTCACATTAACACACCGTGATCCCCGTGTTGGAAGTAATGCATTTACAAGTAATCCAAGTTGTGTAATCAGATTACTTTTTTTCATGTAAATATTAAAGTAACACATAATTTTTAAAGAGTAACTTTTTCAAATAAGTTACACACTTTGTTTTCCCATTTATTGACTGACAGCTCTTCTGTGCTGAGAGAAATCGTGCGTGCAAAGGCGTTGTGTGCGCTGTGTGTAAACATGATGGTTATTATGGTTCTAAACTTAATGTGAACATGCATTTACTCATCTCACTTGAACAAAAACAGATTCAGTATTCCTCTAAATTAATAAAAACTGAAATGCAAACTCAGAATATTACACAAACCTGCAATAATTAAATGTTAAATAATACAATCATACTTCATGTATTTAATCTCACTTTATTAACCAATGTCTTTGCTGATCCAGTTTAATCATACTAATAAGCAAGAATGATTTCTATAAACCATTTTATCTTGTTGTTTTGTTGTTTATTGCTGAAGTAAGAGTGTTGAAATGTTTGTCCTATTCTTCTTCAATCCAGAATGGCAGAACAGTCGAAAGCAGCTCTACTGTACAGGGGTGAATTTACATTTCCTTCAGCCTGAGGCTTATTCATTTCACTTTTGGTACATTTGCCAAAAACAGAACTTTTTTGTTATTAAAAAACAAAAAAACAAACAAGCTAGCCCAGTCCAAATGAGAAAAAGTAACATAACGCATTACTTTCCATAAAAAGTAACTAAGTAACACAAAGTCACTTTTTAAGGGAGTAACGCAATATTGTAACGCATTACTTTTAAAAGTAACTTTCCACAACACTGCCCTCAATGCAATGTCCTAGACTTGAGCTTTCATTCCCAGTGTGACGTTCTTTACTAGTTATTTGATTAGACTGCCAAAAGTTACGATATTTACGCACAAAATTAGATTAAAACGTAGGAGTACTGCAGTATTTACATTTTTATTGGACGCTACTCACTGAAATTTAATGCATTAGAACAAAAATGTTGGAAACTATTTGAAACATTTTTGTTTACTGCATACTGTGTCATATTTTGTTTTATTAAATAGTAGGCACACACCTGTACATTTATATACTGTGCATTATTGAGTATGCTGAAATTAAAATTAAAATATACTGTTTCTGCAGTATATATACTGTGGTAACATTTTACTACCACAAGTTACCATATTTGTAAATGGCAGGGTAAAGCGACACAACTGATAGGTCACATGACAATCTCAACATTGTGGATGCTAATGTAAATACATTAAATGTAGTACATACTTTTGTGGACGCATTGACATCTTTTGCCATTCGTGTTGCATAATATTTGAGAATTTGAAATATTGCAAATGATTGTATACAGTGTGCACTATGCATGTCCTTGTCATTTCGTCTCTTTCATTTCAGTGTCATCACTTTGTGTGCATGTATTTATGAAAGTGTGGATATTGAAGTTGAAATGTAATACTTCCTTTGCAGTCTACTTAAATAATGGTGCCTACTATCAAGATGATGGTACAAAGCAGGACTTACATTATCCTGACCTCAAACACTTGAAATGAAGAGCAGGGAAACGATAAAACGCATCCGTCAGAGAAATACGTAGCCCGGCTCCTGGATGATTATAAGCCATTTGAGGACAGGCGTAATCCTATTGTGCTACAGATAATCACAGATTTATATGGAGCAATCAGGTGTGAGGTTATGTGCTGTATTGTGTATTTCTGGAGATCATAATCCCTGATTGAACAGTCTTTGATGTGTCCGCGGAAAATGAAGCCATGTGCGCCTGTATGGAGGAGGGTAATCCTTCTGCGGGAGTAAACCAAGAGCAAACCATTTATGATTAATACTGGAAGCCAGAAGTGTGTGTGTGTGTGTGTGTGTGTGTGTGTGTGTGTGTGTGTGTGTGTGTGTGTGTGTGTGTGTGTGTGTGTGTGTGTGTGTGTGTGTGTGTGTGTGTGTGTGTGTGTGTGTGTGTGTGTGTGTGAGAGAGAGAGAGATTCCATCATGTCATACACCCCTCAAATTCCCCTCAATATCAGGGTTTGCATCAGGTGAGGGGTATAACCACGTTGTAGTGGAGATAGAAGGATGATGGATATCTCCTCTCAGCAAAGATGTGTGTGTGTTACTGCAATATATTGGTTTAATATGTTTAATTAATTCATTTTTGTCTTCAAAATACGGAACAAACTTCTCTAAAGCTTAAAAAATTCACAGCATAACCAATTTTAATCAGTAATACTTTTGAAACAAGTAATTCCAGTCTCATTTCCTGTTACTATGTAACAATGTAACACATTTGGGTTACACTATTTTACGGTGTCTTTGTTACACTGTAATTATACATTTAAGTACTGGTTAATATTAAGTAACTACATTACTATAGAGGGTTTATGGTTTGGTTTAGGGTTTATTTGCGTGTAATTATGCATAGTTTAGTTATTACTGTAACTGCATGTAATATAAGACCGAAGAGTGTAAAGACCAACGACTCTACCTGTGCGACTCCACCGAGCAAGGACACCGACAAGGCACTTGAGTATTAATTTCTATCTCTGTTATATCTTTTATTGTCATTTCGTTTTCTACTCACCAAAGCTAGGGAAAGTATTTAAGCTACCAACCTAGAGCACTTATCAGAAGAAGCTATATTGCTATATAAGCTATTCAACTGATCTTTCTGTTTGTGAGCTCTTACACCATGTGTTTTACAATCCCTACTATTACTAACATTCGTAAATCCTATGTCACACGTCGGAGGCGGCGCAATCCTAACAACCTGCGTACCCTTCCCTTGTCTTCTAGTACTATCTTCTCTTTTCCTATTGGTCTCTGGAATTGTCAGTCTGCAGTTAACAAAGCTGATTTCATTACATCTATTTCTAGTCATTCAGGTCTCAGCCTTCTGGCCCTGACTGAGACCTGGATCAGACCAGAGGACACAGCCACACCAGCTGCGCTCTCCACTAACTTCACTTTCTCACACACCCCTCGTCTGACTGGAAGGGGTGGAGGTACCGGTCTGCTCATCTCAAACGATTGGAAATTTACTAATTTACCACCTCCGTGTAACAACAACTCATTTGAATCACATTCTATTACCATCACTAGTCCTATTAAAATCCATTGTGTAGTTGTCTATCGTCCCCCAGGTCAGCTTGGCAGTTTCTTAGAGGAGCTAGATGTGCTACTCTCTTCCTTCCCTGAGGATGGCACTCCTCTCATAGTTCTTGGAGACTTCAACATCCACCTGGAAAAACCTCAAGCTACTGATTTCCACACTCTGCTTGCCTCATTCGACCTCAAACGAGTATCGACTGCGGCTACTCACAAATCAGGTAACAAATTGGACCTTATTTACACACGCTACTGCTCCACTGACCATACTCTTGTCACTCCACTGCACACCTCAGATCACTTCCTCCTCACTCTCAACCTCAACCTGCCCCAGAATACAACATGCACTCCTCCACAGGTCACCTTTCGGCGTAACCTACGCTCACTCTCACCCTCTCGCCTATCCTCTTTGGTCTCATCCACACTTCCTCCACCAGACCAGCTCTCAGCACTAGATACTAACAGTGCCACTGATACTCTATTCTCCACTTTAACATCCTGCTTGGACAACTTCTGCCCGCTTTCCTCCAGGCCAGCCCGCCCCACTCCCTCTGCCCCCTGGTTATCTGATGTTCTCCGTGAACATCGTGCTAAACTCAGGGGTGCAGAGAGGAAGTGGCGCAAATCCAAAGATCATTCTGACCTTGATCTTTATCAATCCCTCCTCTCTTCCTTCTCAGCTAACATATCTACTGCTAAAATTACTTACTATCACAACAAAATTAACAATTCTTCTGACTCTCGCATGCTTTTCAAAACCTTCTCCTCCCTTCTTAACCCTCCTCCTCCTCCTCCTTCATCTACCCAAACAGCTGATGATTTTGCCTCATTCTTCATAAACAAAACTACCACCATCAGCGGCCAATTTACCAATCCACAAACTAACACACACATTTTACCAGCTAACACACACATTCTACCTTCCTTCTCCTTGCTTTCAGAGACAGAAGTCTCCAAACTCCTTCTTTCCAATCGCCCTACTACCTGTCCGCTTGATCCCATTCCCACTAACCTACTTCAAGCTATTTCTTCCTCGGTTATACCCACACTCACACACATCATAAACACATCTCTTCACACTGGTACATTTCCCACAGCATTCAAGCAGGCTCGGGTAACCCCACTGCTTAAGAAACCCACTCTAAATCCAGCACATCTAGAGAATTACAGACCGGTATCTCTTCTTCCTTTCGTCGCAAAAACACTTGAACGAGTTGTTTTCAACCAGATCTCCTCCTTTCTTACGCAGAACAACCTCTTGGACAGCAATCAGTCTGGCTTCAAAAGCGGACACTCAACTGAGACTGCTCTGCTCTCAGTAATTGAAGCTCTGAGATTGGCAAGAGCTGCTTCCAAGTCCTCAGTTCTCATCCTGCTGGATCTGTCTGCTGCCTTTGACACAGTTAACCACCAGATCCTCCTGTCAATCCTAAAGATGAAGGGAATCTCGGGAACTGCACTCCAGTGGTTCAAGTCTTATCTCTCGGGTAGGTCCTTTAGGGTGTCGTGGAGGGGTGAGGTGTCTAAGTCCCAACATCTAGCTACTGGTGTGCCTCAGGGCTCAGTGCTTGGACCACTTCTCTTCTCCATCTACATGACATCACTAGGATCTGTGATTCAGAAACATGGCTTTTCCTACCACTGCTACGCTGATGACACACAACTCTACCTCTCATTCCAGCCTGATGATCCGACGGTAGCCGCTCGCATCTCAGCCTGCCTGACAGACATTTCTGGCTGGATGAAGGACCACCACCTTCAACTAAACCTTGCGAAGACAGAGCTACTCGTAATCCTGGCTAACCCAGCACTTCATCACAACTTCACCATTCAGCTAGGCTCGTCATCCATAACTCCATCAAGATCAGCCAGGAACCTTGGAGTTGTAATTGACGACCAATTGAATTTCACAGATCACATTGCTAGCACTGCCCGGTCATGCAGATTTGCCTTGTACAACATCAGAAGGATCAGGCCCTTCCTATCAGAGCATGCTACACAACTGCTTGTTCAGGCGCTTGTTCTATCCAGACTGGACTATTGTAATGCTCTCCTGGCTGGTCTCCCAGCTTGCACTGTCAAACCTCTGCAACTGATCCAGAATGCTGCAGCTAGAGTGGTCTTCAACGAGCCGAAGAGAGCACACGTCACTCCTCTCCTAACAAAATTGCACTGGTTGCCGATTGCCGCTCGCATCAAATTCAAGTCACTGACGTTTGCCTACAGAACAACCACTGGCACTGCTCCCTCATACCTGAACTCATTACTTCAGACTTATGTGCCATCCAGAAACTTGCGCTCTGCAAGTGAGCGCCGTCTTGTGGTGCCATCTCAAAGAGGCACAAAATCTCTTTCCCGGACCTTTACCATGACTGTTCCCTACTGGTGGAATGATCTGCCTAACTCAGCCAGAGCCGCTGAGTCCGTACCCATTTTTAAGAAAATGCTGAAGACATATCTTTTTCGGCAGCATTTAATCCAGTAATACTAACACACTCTTCTCTATTCTAACAAAAAAAAAAAAAAAAAAATACTGTACGTTGGATTGTACTGTGAAGGGTCATAGCACTTACATACTGTTGGTCTACTGCTAGTTTAATTGCTTCTATTGTTTCTCATTTGTAAGTCGCTTTGGATAAAAGCGTCTGCTAAATGAATAAATGTAAATGTAAATGTAATATATGTAACAATGACTGTAAAATAAAGTGTTACCCAAATTTGCATAATTCCAGCCTATGCTCTTCATTGGCTGCCCACGAATAATGTTATAGACATATAATAGACATTTTGTTATAAAAAACAAACGGATGGAAGCGTCGATAAGAGCATGGTTGTGTGCAAGCTGTGCAACAAGGAATTCGGAACGGCTATTGCTACACTTAATGGCAAAAATAGCACTGGTCTGCTGGACTTGGTTGAACAAAAATAAACAATATTTTGTTGCTTAAGCTTATGTATTCAGTCATTATTCAATGGTATACTAAAAATCCATGTGAAAAAACTTACTTCTCACTGTTCTCAGGTCAAATATTTATATGCAATTAAAATTCGATTAATTTCGATTAATTAATTACAAAGCCTCTAATTAATTAGATTATTTTTTTTAATCGAGTCCCGGCCCTACTATTTATACTAAAAGCCAAAAAACTTCTATTTTGATTTCATGGGGACTTTAAAGTCTATTGACAGCATATGTGGCACACTGTTGAATACCACAGACAATCACTTCAACTCATCTCTCAGTTTGTAAAAAGTAAACAATAAAAATTCACAGAAATCCTGTTACAATGCATGTTATTAGTGTAATATGCTTCACATTTGTCCATTGACATTATTTTTACAAACTGAAAGATGAGTTTATATTATTATTTGAGCGTGCTGCAAACTAAAACAATCATGACCACGTTATATATGGAGAATGGCATTTCTTTCTATTGACAGAGCATTTCTGTATTGCTTTAGTCTTTAGTCAGTCATGGAACTCCTCTGTTCATTCTTAATCACATGCAGCGTATTTTAGATGAATTACTCATTTTAATATAAATAAGCCTTTTATTCCTCTAGTGAAATTTCTATTCAAAAGCCTGAATATGTATGACCACTTATCAATGCAGAAATAAAGTTTTAGACATTTTAAATCAGGAAAGAGAGACAGAGAAAATGTGCAGTAATCATACATATTTCTCTATCATGAATCTCATTAGTGGGGATCTGTGCCCTTTGACCCTTACAGGCTCTGTTCCAAAACCTATGTGGTGGCTAAATAGGCAGCATTTTTGTGTTCCTCTTACATAGTCGGTTCTAAACGTCATGATAATTACTTTTAAGATACATTTAATAGGCCATGCATTTTAACGCTTATCAGAGAATCGTATTTGTAACACAGTTCGTTGTAATGGCAAGAAGAACGCGGGAACCGGCGAACGTGATTAAATGACGAAAAATAACCAAACAACAAAACAAAAGTAAAGACAGCAGCCCCACAGGGACAACTGCTGTCACACACAATAAAACAAAACCCAACATAAGTCCAGGCCTGGTCCTCTCTCGATCTTCACTGTCGTCGCTCCTCCTTTTATTCTTTCGCTCCTCCAAGAGAGATACGAGACCGGTGCATCGCTCAGATGACGTTCATTATCAATCACACCACGGCCTGCTCGCCACAGTATTGTCTTCTTTGCTTCCAATCAGTCACTTTTGGTCTTCCATTTCCGTTAGCTACACCATAGCCAGAGAGAGCAGTGAGAGAAGAACGCTGATCATCCAGAGACGTCACCTGTGGAGACTCCTGCACTTCCACCGCAGGAACACAGGATAAATGTCACACAGTGGCCAAATATAAAACCTCTGAAACCAGGTGGTCATTTCCTGATCGGGGAAACAGAGCCAGGCCTGAAATAGTGGAGTAGTCTACTGGGTAAAGACCTGCCATTGTAAGGGTCACAGATTCATTTGCAGTTTGGAACAACCTGTGAAGTGAAGAATACCTTTGAGCCAGACTTGTAATACCATGTTACTCCCAAGGGATCGATGTTTGGCTGGTTAGCATGGTCTAGTCAGCCCCTGCTGGTAGCTACCATAACTACACAATTTTGGGGGGTCAAAAGCATGCTTTGCAAGCAACATACACTATCTTTCATAGGTTTGGGGTTAGAAAGACCCTAAAATGGATGGGTTAAAAACAACCCAATGGCTATCCAGCACTAGGTAAATATTTGACAGAACACACGCAGGGTTTAAATAACCCTTTTGAAATGTATTTAATATATTTGGCTCATAATGGCTTTAGAGGGTCCCTGCAGCCCCTGTGTAACTGCAGTAACTGTAATCGTCAGGACGTTAACTACAGCAACAGTGACACTGACTCGAGTGACAGTGATTGTACTGAAATTTGTGTGATTGTGTCTTTTTATGCTGCACACCGCTGTGAGATATCAGAATAACCGGGATGTATAAGAGCCGTGACAGCTACCACGGAGGGAGGAATAGTTACAGTGATTTTGACAGCGTCTCAACATAATAACAGTACTAAAGATAACTGTGATGACAGTGAGAAGAAGTGTGAAACAAACCAGCTTAACTCAAGAGCACTGGAGCATAGAACATGCAATCAGATATAATTATATATTAAAATCTCTCTCTCTCTCTCTCTCTCTCTCTCTCTCTCTCTCTCTCTCTCTCTCTCTCTCTACCTCTACCTCTACCTCTATCTCTATCTCTATCTCTATCTCTATCTCTATCTCTATCTCTATCTCTATCTCTCTCTTTCTCTTTCTCTTTCTCTTTCTCTTTCTCTTTCTCTGTCCGGCTTTGTTCCCAAGTCTACGTAGGCAGCACTCCAGATGTGAAGTCTGTACCAAATGATATAGGCAATATGATAATGCTGCCTTTTAAGATACCTTCTTTTGGCCAAAGTCTAAAGGCAGCTTGCGTTGTAAAAAGGCAATACCAAGATCTTGTGAGAGAAATGTACACACATTATTCAATACCAGTTGACCGATTAAGTTGTTTAGTTCAGTATATCTTTTTTTTTATGCTTGTGTAATTTTCAGCCGGTATGCTATTTTACAATAAATCTGAATTAGGCTGTCAATTTGACAAATCTGAATTATATGTCTGTCAATCATTTTGCACTAAAAATGCTGGGTTGTTTCAACCCATGTTTGGGTCATGAGCGTGCAGCTAGACGTATACGCACTACGCAGTTGTCCACGTCTGTCGCCATGGTTACTAATGGCAGTACTACGAGCGGAAACCATGGACAACGCGGATATTACGTCATTGTCAGGCGACAAGTGAACAGGTTTGCCGAGACGGCCAATTATTTAAAATTGGAATTTCTCTGAAATAAAAAAATATTTGGGGTGCAAGTGATTTTTGGATGTTTTATTACAAAATTCTTACATATTGTACCATATTGTAACACTAAATTTCATCAATAACACTAGAAAAACAGTGTTATTTTAGTATAATTGAGATACTATTCTAGTTTTTATAAATATTTTGATTATATGTTCTGTTCGGTTAAAGTGTGATTTTGTCATACTATAAGTTTCAGACTTTTTTAATATGTCTGTTTTTATTAATTTAATTTGTAGTTGATTTCCCCAAGTTAAACTAAATAAAAAATGTGAAATGTTTCCTTGGCAACTAGCTGAAATAAAATAAGTATAAGTGTAAGTGTTTGTATAATTTATTTGATTTCAAGTAATAATATATCATTGATGTTATTAATAATATAAACCCTGCTAGAAAACACAACATTTTTGACAAAATAATTATACAAAATTAGTCAAACCTTGTTTATCTAAATATTATATATTTTTTTGTTAAACTATTAAATTAAATGACATGTTTGCTATTGAATCAGTGAGTTATTTATTAACTTTTTGTCCAAATGAACCAATTCGGAATATTCAGTGCTTATATATATATATATATGTATTTTTTATTTTTTGGATACAGGTGCTTATTTGGACAATTCACTGAAAAAAGACAGCTACGCTGTTGAAAAACATAATTAAATTTTATTGACTTACAACAATAAACAGTATAATAATTTTTATATTATTTATAATTATCAGTCATTTGTGATTTTTATTATGCAGCTCCTGACTGTCTGCCGATATTATCATCACTCTTTCAAGTTTTATATTTGTTTAGTGTGTTTTTTAGGTTTTTTTGTTTCAATAACACTCAGACTGAGAATACAAATCTGACAACTAAACCCAAAAGAGGCCTTATAGATTATGTAATATATCAAATGATAACAGATGAAATAAGGGCAATGCACTATGGGAGCACATTTTTGCCTACACATTTAAATGTATCTAAATGCATTTTGTCACTTTGACGTAGCATCTCCCCCCGAGTCTTAATTTCTGGACAGTTTACTAATGAAAGAGAAATATGAGAAGTAGAGTAGAGTATAGAATGAGACGAAAAATAATGGAGGTGCAGTGGAGGGAGAGATGCCATCCTGACATCTTTCTAACCTGCCTTAATGAATATCACTCTAATCAAATTTAAATATACAGAGTGCCAGGGGAGACAGTAATTAGCATACGAATACAATTGTTTTGATAATGAGGTTTGCAAGACGAGCAGGAAAAAAACATTTTGCTAAATGAAATACATGACTGTTGTTCATTTGTTTGTGTAGTTTTGTTTGCATGAGGGTTTGAGGATGATGGAGTCTGTTGTTTGTGTTTGAACTTGTTCTGAGTGCACTGTGACATTTAGCAGAATAACACTCAGACATCATTTGTAACAGAAATCATGTCTTGAATTGCATTTAATTGGTAATACTAAATATAAAACCAGAGCAGAATTTGTAGAATCCGTTTGCACTTTCAATCTTGTCTTGTAAAGAGAAAACTATAGTAATAAGCTAATAGTCAGGGCTGTGAACACACTAATAGTGGTATATCACAGACCTGCATAATGCTGTGTGCTGCCAGGAGCAATTCAAGCTTTTTATTCAAGAGGCAAAATAATCTAATTGATGAACAATTGAGTTGTTAAATTAAAGGCCATAACTGCATTTCCAGTATACAGTAATCAGCCGCAAGTTGTGAAAATGCAAGTTTTGCATTGTTTCTAAATTAATAATGCATATTTCATTTACAGGGTGAAAAATTGTTTTGGTGGCTATACACTTATTCTTTCTTTTTCCCCCCTCTATAAATACCACAAAGAACATGGCATATGTTATCATAATGACTTTTGTTGAGTTTATCCAGTTTACAGCCTTTAACACATTTGACTTTTATCGGTGTGCCCCACAATGTCACTCATAGGCCATTATCAACTGGTTTTGAAGGAGCTGTGATGGAGGGAAACTAAAAAAAAAAAATCAGTTTGTTCCTACGGCTTCAGAAGAGTTGAGATATAGTGCACAGGTTGATTTGTATACTTAATTTGTGATATCTGAAGTTGATTTGCCTGTTCATATGACTGATGTTGTGATCTATGGTGAGAATGTTTTGGTTTGCACTGGTAAGACTGGTCTGTGGTCTGCCTTTTTACTAGCAAGTTGCGTGTTCAAACAAACACACACTCCAGACCTCATAACCACAGTATAATCCCTCCTCATATACAGTATGTGCTTCAGAAGTGAAGTGAGCAATAACAATATGCCGATGACCTGAGAGATCATTAATCCTAACATTAATGACTCCATTATGAATCTGGAGGGTTGAGCACAGAGAACCATCAGCATCATGAAGCATGTTATATTTGCAGAAATAACCTTAATCAATATATATATATATATATATATACCCGATCACACTAAATGTGTCTCTATAGCACGCAGTGTGTTTATCATGCAATTTATACGCGAAAATTAGTTTTTACGTGCATAGGGTATGGGTTGGTTAGGGTAGGTTTAGTAGTGGTGTGGGGTGCGTGTGTATTATACATTTGGTTAGGATTAGTGGTATGGGGTGCGTGTGTGTTACACGCAATGAAGTGCGTATCAAATACACGCGAAAACTGCGTATCCTATGCACGTAAAAACGTATTTTCGTGTATAAATTGCTCAATTAACACACTGCGTGCTATAGAGGCGCATTTTCATGAGATCAGGTTGTGTTCACACATGATAATTAACAAACCAGATTTCAATCTGTCGGTGGCGTGATTGTGAATAAAAAGTAAAAGCAGCCATAGTACAACTATTAATCACAGAACCGTTGCTCCTGCACTTATAAAGTTTAGTTTCTTTATGTGTAGAAAATCCATTAGACCGCAGATTGAATATATAGAATAACTCCAGCTATCTGCTCCTATATCAGTGTGTGAGTATATACATCCGTATGTAAATGTGTGTGTGTCTGAGTTCACAGGAACTTCCAGAACATGATTAATGGAATTCCCATGCAGCTCGACTCCTGCCTGCTGATTTAGGACTATAATAATGCTTCTCTATATTGGAGTGTGGTTTCCAGACCATTAAAATAACACGGCATGGGTCCCTTTAACACAAACACCTCATTTAAAACATATTGCTGCTGCACTCCAGGGACCTGAGTCATGGTGTCCTTTCCAAGTATATAACCCAAGAACAGTAGACACTTCATGCTTGTTCTTTCATACATCTTTTGCTTTACCGTTACTATTTTGAGATCACAATGAGGTTATGATCACCTGAGTGATGTAGCTTTCCTGATACTCAACCTGGTACCATGTTCGCTCTTGATATTTTAAAGGAACAGGGACAGTTTATCAATGAATTAACGGCTTTAATTTTGCCCGGTTACTTACACAAAGCTATTGGATGACCTTAAAAAAAAAAAATGCATGATTTGTACTATATGCTACTTTTAGGGGCTTTTGTTTCTGCTTTTTGAAGTTTGGCAGCATAAATCACCATTCACTTCCACTGGAAAACAAGACGAACGAATATGATTCTGATTTAGAACAACATGAAGGTTAGTAAATGATTTAAAATATAAATTTTGGATGAACTGAATGATTGAGGATTCTTTCACAATCAGTCACTGGAACGCTTTTTGATGGATTGACTTTATATTACATTTGGAATTATTTTTGCTTGAGCAGCTTTGTTAAGAACAAAGGACTCTGTAAATATTACATTTTCCCTTGTAAATAGGGTACATATTTTTCTGTACCAAGTCCAACTGGGGAGGATTTTAATGGTAGGAGAAAAGAAAAGAAAAGAAAAGAAAAGAAAAGAAAAGAAAAGAAAAGAAAAGAAAAGAAAAGAAAAAAGAAGAAGCTGCTTAAGCTGATTGAAATGATCAGTTTTTAAGGAGTGGCTCCTTTAAGGCTTGCCAGTAAATGGCCGCTGTTATAATTGGCTAATGATTGGCTAACGTCGTTGCCATGGGAAACCGTATCAATGCCTCCTTGCTATTGCGCGGAGCCTATGGTGCTATGATGTAAATCTATTCGTCTAATTGGAGGCAGTCTTATGCAAATGCATTTGCCCTGTGTGTCATTACAGATCCCACAATATCAAAATGGGCCGTTTTTGAAGCTTGATTAAATAAATGCTTTGTTTATAATGGAGGATATGTTTATATCAAAACTTGTGTGTTTTAACTCTTTCCCCGCCATTGACTGTAGGCGGCGCTATTAGGCATCTTCTGAAAGAATACTAAATCTCCTTATCAAAAGTCATGTGGAGAAATAAGCGATGGCATAAGCAAATGTAAGATAACGTGATCACCAACATTAAACAGCATATAAATCAAAACTGTAAGGTTACTGAATGAAATGTCGACAGGGCGAGGTTTAGGACTGTGAAGCTTTAGGGGTGTTGCTGGACTCAAACTACTCCATGATTGTTCTGAATCTGATCTGGACGTAGTCTTTGACAAAAATGCATTTTTCTCAGCTTTTTGCTCATAATGTAGCTTTTTTAACGAAACTTAACCACATTTAAGTGTTGATAAAAAAGGAATGCATGAAGCATATATTCATATTCATACAACAAAATATGCTGTAACCCCTTTAATGTCTTTGAAAAAAGTCTCTAATGCTCACCAATGCTGCATTTAAAAAAAAAAATAGAGTAAAAATAGCAGTCTTGGGAAATATTATTACAATTCAAAAGAACTGTTTTCTGTTTGAATATATATTTATATGCAATTTAATCCTGTGATGCAGTCTTCAATGTCACATGATCCTTCAGAAATCATTCTAATATGCTGATATGCTGTTCAAGAGATACTTATCAATGTTGAAAACATTGCTGCTTAATATTTTTGTGGAAAACGTGATTCAGAATTATTTATGGTAAGCTAGAAAATAGCATTTATTTGAAATAGTAAAGACATTTAAAATGTTACAAAATATTTTTATCACCTTTGATATATTTTATGTTACCTTGAAGTTGTAAAAAAAAACTTTTGAACAGTAATCATCAGTGAACAGACCAACAAACAACTTTAATCTTGAGTGTATATATAATAAACTAATTCAGCATCTGTGAAGGACATATCTGAGCTGGTCTCAATTGTGTTCTCCTCAACTATGCACAGCATACTCATATAAATGAGACCCACTCCTCTCTGTAGCCTTGTCTGATGAAGAGACAGCCTATCAGGCGAGAGTCTCATCTTCATATAAGTCCCGGCTCCCACAGGGGTCCCTCTCTGAGAACGGGGAGGACGATCACCCTGTCAATCACGCAGACACTGTAATTGAAGCTCTGCTGTTCAAGGCAGATTTTAAATTAGCTTCATAACATTCGCCATCGCCTCTGTGTTTATTTGTGAAAGCTGCAGTGGGGAGGAACTCGACAGTGTTGCAGTCACAATGTGGGCTGCATGCAGAATTACAGCACCACGAACTGTGAAACGTCTCATATTCAGTATTATCAGCATCTAGCACTCTCCAGAGTCAAATTTGATTGAAATTTAGCTCGAGAACTTAATTCATTTAAATAAATCACCTATAATATTGTTGCATTTGTCCTTTTTGTGTCCTTGTTCTTTTTTTAAATATGGACTTTTTTGTCTACAAGAGGAAAGACTGTCAAGAGAGAATTTTTTAGCGATATTTGTTTTTTTTTACCTGTATTTAATTATCCACTTCATACTGCATTATTTAGGCATATATATATATGTATTTTCAACATCTTCAACATACAAATATATATATATATATATATATATAATATAATGTATATATGTAAATGTATATATATTTGTATGTTGAAGATGTTAAAAATATATGTGTATGTATGTATATATGAATGTGTGTGTATATATATATATATATATATATATATATATATATATATATATTATATAGGCTATATATATATGTATGTATATATGTATGTCTATACAGTATATATATATACATATATATATATATATATATATATATATATATATACTGTATAGACATACATACATACATACATACATACATACATATGTATATATACTATTAATTTATTATTATATAATAATAAATTAACTTCTAAATTAATTCACAAATTAATTATGTGAACACAAAGCGTATAGAACCTTTTATAATGGGAAGCAACCAATTTTTGGCGTTTTTCTTTTTAATTGGAAAGCGTGCTTTTAGTCATCCACAGTTCTACTTGTATAGAAAGGTCCTACAAGAAAAACAGGCTGCAAATCCTCCTATATTGCCGGAGCTTTATATTCTTACACTCGCAGATACCCAAAGCAAAGCTTTCTCCGAATCTCCCGCTGAAACTCAGCCAAGAGAGCTGTAAAGCTGGGGTCTGGGAATGTTTTAGAGAAGAGGCGCCCTTTACCCTCATGAACAGACAAGAGATTTCCACCAAAACAAACAAACGGATAAACAGGCTTAGGTTCCTCCTGGAATGAGAATCTAGTCGCTGTAACCTTAGCTCTGCGGAGGGAAGAGAGAGATCTGATATCCTCTCAGGATGCTGAGGTGGAGGAGAGGGATCAATGGCCACAAACTGATGCCCATTACTGCCCCATGCTTCTCAATAGGCAATACAGCCCATTTATTTGTGTGTCTGGTTATAGACGGTGCCTGCGTTTGCTCCCATCAGGAAAACAATTATGTAACCTGCAACGCAAGCAAACACTCTGAGTATGGATAGCACAGCAATAGCTATCTGTATTCCTTCCGAAGGTGACATTGGTTTATAATGGCGACCAGGAAACCTTGTGGCGAAATTCAGAATTGATTTGCAGTTTGTTTTCCCTCTCTGATGTCTCGGAGAGCGTGCATCAGATACGACTGTACGTATGTGGGCAGCCCAAGGTCATTTAGCATATAAGAGTGATATATTCTGACGTCGGGTCCCCGCGTACAGAACGGGCAGATGCTCTGGCTCGGATGCTGGTTGCCAAGTGTCTTTATTAATAAGCTAAGGGGAGGTTTGAGAGCTGTTGGCAGCGCGAGCAGGAAGAGCCTCCCTGGCCCGAAGTCGCGTCTATGCTGGACGACCCCTGTTGCTTCCGTCTCCGCTCGCGTCAAGCGACGGGAACATGCTCACCTACAGAAGATCATTCACATTATATAGTGCTCTGCTTTCCGACATCACTTCTCATCATGGCTCTGCAGTCTCGCGAAGGCACTTTAAGGTGTGCTGCTTATTCAGCCGGGCAGTTTAATACATTTAAGCAAAGGAAGCTCTCTGCTGGACCTTCACATTTCTAGAGATTTAATAAAAGGGAACGTCTCATGCATAGTTTTGCTCTTTGAAGTATTTGAGAAAAGAAAATGATGCCATGCGGTCTGGTTCTGGACTCGCCAAGTTGAACGTACTACATTTGAACATTAACTGATGCAATTTATCTTGAAAATGTCTAAATTTTTTACTTAATATACTTTGATCTCAAAATGAGGGATGGCCCATGTCTTTTAAAGTGCAGTGCGGGTTTTAATACGCTCTTGATGGCTGACATGTGAAACTCGTGTATCAATCATGTAAGCTTTCCCACAGACTCCTCGTGGTTCAGTCGGGGGTTTCATCGAGAATGGAGAAAGTCCGGGCCTCTGTCTCTTTGATTCTTTTGTGTTTAACTTTGATCATGTTGTCATACCTTCGGGAGTGTGTCATAAACGCTCTCCCGTCTTTGCCGAGTAAGCTTGGACAAATCTGTGCACTATACTCGTGTCAGCTCGATCTCTCGCTGTCCTCTGCACAAGTCGCCGGCGGCCCAGTTCCCTCTTTCCGTGCCTCAGATTGAATCTTTTTGAAGAAGCATCAAAAAAGTGTGTTCTGTGTGTTTGCATGTGCATTGGTCTGGGACTGTATATTGTAACATTATACACTACTGGACAAAAGTTTGGGGTCAGTAAGTTTTTTTTTAAAAATACTTTTATTCAGCAAGGATGCATTAAATTGATCAAAAGTGACCGTAAAGAGATTAATAATACTTTCACAAAGGTTTCAATTTCAGATAAATGCTGTTCTTTTGAGCTTTCTATTCATCGAAGAATCCTGAAAAAAAAAATTACACAACTGTTTTCAACCTTGATAATAATGATAAATGTTTCTCGAGCAGCAGATCAGCATATTAGATTGATTTCTGAAGGATCATGTGACACTAAAGACTGGAGTAATGATGAAATATGATTATTTCTCTACAGTTTCCACAAGATTCACCATTTTGTTCATTTTATTTTGCACATTAGTAGAGTATTTACAAGGCAGCAGTGCTGTTGTACATTCGTTCTAAACATTCAATTCAATTCAATTCAAGTTTATTTGTATAGCGCTTTTCACAATACACATTGTTTCAAAGCAGCTTTACAGAAAATGCATTTCAAAAATATCCATACAAAAATACAGTTAGTTAATCATGAAATTTAGGGCATAACATATCGCCGGCGTTGGGTCGTCTCTTCACAGGCGTCGAGTCGTCTCATCACAGGCGTTGGGGCATCTGAAGTCTCCATGAGAGGCTGGATACTAACTGGAGCTGACAAACTCTATTTGAGTTATCTCAGGACAGGCGTCCCGAGATAACAACAAAAAAGGCAGATGGGAAATAATTAGCGTAGCTGCTGTTCTTAATATGAATGCATTTGATCTGATTTAACTGTAGTATAAAAGGTATGAGATGCATCATGTGAATGCTTGGCTAAAGAGATGCGTCTTTAATCTAGTTTTAAACTGGGAGAGCGAGTCTGAGCCTCGGGCAGTATCAGGAAGGCTATTCCAGAGTTTAGGAGCTAGATGTGAAAACGCCCTCCCTCCTTTAGTAGACTTAGTTATCCTAGGTACGACCAGAAGCCTCGAATTTAGCGATCTTAAAGAGTGCGATGGATTATATGGCGATAGAAGATCTCTTAAATACACAGGAGCTAAACCATTTAGGGCTTTATAGGTCAGTAACAATACTTTGTAATTGATACGGAACTTAATAGGTAACCAGTGTAGAGATGATAAAATTGGTGTTATATGATCATATTTTCTTGACCTAGTAAGAACTCTAGCAGCTGCATTTTGGACTAACTGTAGCTTGTTTACTGAGGATGCAGGACAACCAGCTAATAGAGCATTACAGTAATCTAGTCTCGAGGTCATGAATGCATGAACTAACTTTTCTGCATCAGAAACTGATAGCATATTACGTAGCTTAGCAATGTTTCTAAGGTGGAAAAAGGCTGTTCTTGTGACATTTGAAATATGATTTTCAAAAGACAAGTTGCGGTCTAGTATAACACCCAGGTCTTTTACTGTAGAGGATAAAGTAACAGGACGTCCATCTAGATTAAGGTTGTATTGTAAGAGGTTTTGTGGGCAGTTTTTTGGACCAATCAGTAATACCTCCGTTTTATCTGAATTTAATAGAAGAAAATTACACGTCATCCAATATTTTATATCTTTAACACACTCTGTCATTTTAGATAATTTAGTGTTATCATCTGGTCTAGATGAAATATATAATTGAGTGTCATCAGCATAACAGTGGAAACTTATTCCATGTTTTCTTATAATATTACAAAGTGGCAGCATATAAATTGAGAATAGCAGGGGGCCTAATACAGATCCCTGCGGCACTCCATAATTTACTGACGTTATCTTTGATTTTTCCCCATTTAAATGGACAAAATGGTAACGGTCTGATAGGTACGATCTAAACAAGCTTAATGCCTGTCCCTGAACACCAGTGTAATTTTGAAGTCGATCTAAGAGTATTTTATGATCTATAGTGTCAAACGCAGCACTAAGATCGAGTAAAACTAGTATTGAGATACAGCCTTGGTCAGAAGCTAAAAGTAAATCATTTGTAATTTTAACGAGTGCAGTTTCTGTGCTATGATGTGGCCTGAATCCTGACTGAAACTTTTCATAGATATCGTTTTCTTGCAAGAAAGAGCACAATTGAGCGGACACAACTTTTTCTAGTATTTTAGACATAAATGGAAGATTTGAAATGGGTCTGTAATTTGCTAGGTTATTTGGATCTAATTGTGGTTTCTTAATAAGAGGTTTTATAACTGCCAGCTTGAATGTTTTTGGAACATGTCCTAAAGATAGAGACGAGTTAATAATATTGAGAAGAGGCTCTTCCACTACAGGTAACACTTCTTTCAGTAGTTTAGTGGGTATTGGATCTAATAAACATGTTGTTGGTTTAGATGCAGTGATAAGTTTATTTAGCTCTTCCTGTCCTATAGTTGTAAAGCGCTGTAGTTGTTCTTGAGGGGCGATAATTGAGGCTGAATCATAAGACGCTGTCAAAGATTGTACATTTACAATTGTGTTTCTGATGCTTTCTATTTTCTCAGTGAAGAAATTCATGAAATCATTACTATTAAAATGTAACGGAATATTTTGTTCAGGTGATGTCTGTTTATTTGTTAATCTAGCCACGGTGTTAAATAAAAACCTTGGATTGTTTTGGTTATTTTCTATTAGTTTGCGTAGATGCTCAGACCTGGCTGCTTTTAGAGCCTTTTTATAACGTGACATACTGTCTTTCCACGCGATTCTAAAGACCTCTAAATTAGTTTGTTTCCATTTGCGCTCTAAGTTACGAGTTTCTCTCTTGATAACATGCGTAGCACTGTTGTACCATGGTGCTTTAGTTTTCTCTCTAACCTTTTTTAATCTAATTGGTGCAACAGTTTCTAATGTACTAGAGAAAATGGTGCTCATACTGCTAGTCATTTCCTCTAGTTCCTCTGTTTGTTTGGGTTCACTGAGGAGCGGAGATAGATCAGGTAAGCTATTCAAGAATCTATCTATAGTGGTTGGAAGGATTGTTCTGCCTGGTCGATAACGTGGCGCAACATGACACATTTCAGCCGTACGTAGTATGCAAGTTACCATGTAATGATCAGTGACATCATCACTTTGCGGTATAATATCTATATCGGTTGGATCGGTTCCATATGATATAATTAAATCTAGAGTATGATTAAGACGATGAGTGGGACCACTAACGTTTTGCTTGACCCCAAAGGAGTTTAATAAATCTGTAAACGCAGCTCCTAACGCATCATTTGTGTTATCAACGTGTATGTTGAAATCTCCAACAATTATTGCCTTATCGGCATTGACCAATAGATCTGAGAGAAAATCTGCAAACTCTTTTAGGAAATCAGCGTAAGGCCCTGGCGGTCTATATACGGTAGCCAAGGCTAGAGATAATAGGGATTTCTTTCTTACATCTAGGAGCGTAACATTTAGAACAAGTACTTCAAACGAATTAAACCTGTGGCCTGTTTTCTGAGTAACATTAAGAATATCTCTATAGATTGTTGCAACACCGCCGCCACGACCAATCAGACGGGGCTCATGCTTATAACCGTATCCTGGTGGAGTGGACTCATTAAGACCGAAATAATCATTTGGTTTAAGCCAGGTTTCAGTAAGGCAGAGTACATCAAAGCTATTATCAGTGACCATTTCATTTACAATAACCGCCTTAGGTGTAAGCGATCTAATGTTTAGAAGACCTAGCTTTAGAAATTGTTTTTGTTCACTAATATTGAGATTTTCTGGTTTAATCACAATTAGATTTTTCTTAGATCCTGCAGTAGATTTATTGTTTGGCCTCACTAAACGAGGAATAGACACAGTTTCTATATAGTGTTCTACACTGGTACTTATATCAATTAATTTGGGACAGCAAAGAATGTGATTTGGACTTTGACTTACTAGTCATATGGTGTGTAACGTCTTGGAGATGTTGTCCGACAGAACAGCCGCTCCGATTCTGCTGGGGTGCAGGCCATCAGCACGGTAGAGCCTAGGTCGCTCCCAAAACAGATTCCAATTATTTACAAAGAGCAGTCTCTGTTCATTACACCATGACATCAACCATTCATTTAGTGCAAACAATCTACTGAACCTTTCTTGTCCTTGTCGGTACGTGGGAAGCGGTCCAGACACGACGATCTTTGCTTCAGGCGATGTTCTGCGTACCATCTAAACATCTAATGTTAAGTATTACAATTCAGCAATTACTTAAGCCTAAATATCTTTACACAGAGACCCTTTTTCAGAATGTCATAGTGTTCTCTAAAACCATTTACTCATTAGCATTGCGACGTTAACCAAACAACTGTTTGTGATTTCCCAGAGAACTTCCAGACTGTTACGTGATTTTAGCATTTTATAATATGTATACAAAATGTTGGTGTTTTCTTGACACAATTAATTCTTATGCAGGGTGTGCGTATACATGAACGGATATGAAACATCTACATAAAGGAGTGATGATGATGATAACACATTTGACTGAAAAAAAGAAGAAACAAAAGCTTGACAAAATGTTGGCAAAAGAAGGTGTTCCTTTGTTTATAAAGCTGGTTGATTTATACAGAACAGTGCTGTAATGGACGTGTCATGTGTGAGGCTGCCAGGCAACATGTTTCACAACTGATGTGACATTGAGATAATAATCTCTTATTGTGTAAAATGAATTACACTGGCAGCGTGTTAGGCATGTCTTCAGTGGGAGGGAGTGTGTGTGTGGGTCAGAAGGAAGCTACGCCGACGCCTTTATCCACTTGCCTTGATTGTAAATTCCCCTCGTCTCTTCAGTATATAGGCGGCACATTTTCAGTGCTTTTGAATCACGATGACCATGGGATTTCCTGAGGTGTCAGACATTGATAAAAGCTTTCCTGTAAATCTGTTTGCTAATGCATTCCCACTTACAATGTATGCCACAGATAAACACAGATGCTCACACATCACAAGACACTAAAAATGATGAACACTGCAGGAACACACACGACATATACATCCTACAGATAGACTTGAATCTGTTTATGGGTATTGACAAAGGCGTGAACACGAACCTTTTTCCACATAAAATGTATAGGTTAAAATATTATATGCATATAATAAGTATATTTGTATATCTGTAACTGTAACCCATGTCTACGACGCACCTCAGGTCATTTCAATGTATTTAACTAATAGTTTCCAACAGTTAGACTCTTAGTGAATCCACTAATACAGTAAGGATTTTGCTTGTTTTATGCATATTAATGCTAAAAAAGTACTTGTATTATGTGAAGGCTCCACAATAAATATGGAGGTTCCACGTTACAAGATTGTTAGTAGAAGTAAAACATTCTCCTCCTGATTTACAAATTTGTAAACTTTAGTTCTCACTTTTCTTTGTTTTGTTGGGCCACTTAATTATTAGTGTAAAAAATAATAATATATATATTCCATATTTTTAGGGTAATATATAGATGACCAGACATTTTACATTTATTAGTAACATTTCTTGATTCAATATGAATTAGCCACCAATTCTTGAAAACGCAAAAATAGTTAATTAGTCAGTATTGAATGGAAAAATAAGCATATAACCAACATTTGTCCACAAGTTTTCAGAGGTCAGCATGATGCATTCTGGGATTGCCTTCACCACAAAGGCTACAATCAGTGCTGTCCTAGAATTTGACTGTAAAGAGGTATCTTATGAGGCAGCAAATTTCCTCTTTCTACTTTTTGGAGCAGGCTATGCTCACAATGTCAATTTTTGGGATTGACAACCACATTTACTTACAGGTGTAGTCTCGACATCTCCCGTTCACACAGCAACTTACAGTAACGTTAGCGTCTTGAATACTGGCTGTATGCTATGAACGTGCAACAAGAGTCAGCCTGTATTCTCTTACCAGTAACCATAGTGACAGAGACCAAAGTAATATCAAAGATGGCGTCGTCCATAAAACTGAAAATCGTATAATTTTTTGCCATGAATTTATCCGTCAAATCTTCATTAAGAATCCGGTTGTCACTCCCGTAAATAACTGTACTGTGTGAGAACGTAACCGTAAGTACTCATATACAGGACCATATTCTGCTGGTGTGTGAAAGTGACCACATGTGTCTGTCAGGTGAGTGTTTATGATGTATTAAAATGCTGTCAGCTCTTGCATATTCACAAGCAACATTATTATCTTAGATTAGAGATCTAGCTTCTAATACTATTGCTGATGCTGTAAATCCTTCATCACTCCTTCTTACTCATAAGGTATGTTTTCTGGTTGAATGAGTTCATTTCTGCTTTCCTCAGGTCACCCTGACAGTGAACTGTACTCCTGAAGCATTTTATTATCTGCTTTGCCCTGCTGATATAGTTTTAATCTTTTTTGATGCATCTTTAGTAGGGCCAAATTGACTAAATATGGCAAATTATTGAGATCTACTGATGACACAAATTAAAGAATAAAGACGCAGCCGGATTATTTCCACAATCTACCAAGAGCAGCGCAAATTAGCGTCTGGTTTAAGACATGCTTTTTCGGGCGGTAAGTAATGGCGCAAATACCAGTAAATCGACTAGGTCAAACCTTAGTAAATCACATTGCACGATTAATTTAAATACTCTTCTCATAAAGTTTGTGTCTGAAATGGAAACTCAAATGCATACTGTACGCATTTTCAGCACAAATGTTTCCCTGCGCATCTTTAGTAAATCCTTACAGTATTCTTTTTACGGCAAAGGAGGGTTTGCGCTGGCACAAGCTGTTGGTAAATCTCCCAATATACTAAAACAAACATAAACGATAGTTATTGTGTATTATTTGTTATTCCCTTTTATCTCAGTGGCTAATCAAACATCTATTATATTATAATGCAATAATTGCAATTTAGATCTACTCAAAAGTGGATTTTACCCAATATTTGTTTTGTATTTTTTGTTTGTTTAAGTATTGAGTAAGCAACGTCGTAAAGCCAAATTGCATTAGGTATATAATGCAATAACATATACATGTATATTATATCATTATATACCTATAAGTAAAACCCAGAGTTACTGCCCATGTAGAGCTTTTCTGATCGATTACAAGTGAGATCACATTTGAGTCAAAGTGTATTTATATTGCACTTATTTATTTATAAAGCAGCAGCTGACCAACATGCTTTACAACACACCATCAAATACATCAGTCAAAATACCATAAAAATCAGACAGACAGACAGACAGACAGACAGACAGACAGACACTGACAGAAATTACAGTCAGAAACCGATTGGCTGTTCTACATGAAGAACATAAGAAGTGGTTTAGATGCTGCCTTAAAAAAAGATACTACTTACAGTATGTAGGCAGTAAAAAGCAAGGCAGCTCACAAGGTTTTTGGAACAGAGCCACTAACTGACCTGGGGTCAGTCTTACCTTGAATTGAACATGTTGATTTTGTACCTTCAGACCTGATATCCTCACATAGGCCTATATCTAGAATTTTGAAAAGCAATTTTCAGTTTATTCAGTTTACTTCAGTTCCTGGGCATATGTGCACATATTCGCCATTTGTGTTGAATTTGCATGACGTCAATCCACCTTTGGGCTCAAAAGACAAAAACTGTCGAGAGCGTTTGAATGACTTCATGCACTTAAGTTATTATGTTTTGACAGATTGTGCCATACTTCCATCAGCTGATGTGGTGATGTCAGGTCATACAGTGTGTTACACGAAAGCGCTCTGGTTTTATGATAGCTTCGTCTAACATCCTCCGTTCCATCTGTCACACGCATCCATCCACGCCCATCTTCAAACCCACTGTCTATTTCTATAAACAGAAACCCGTCAAAAGGTCAATAGCTCTCTGTGGCTTTTTCCAAAACCTAGAATTTCATTAAATTTACATTTTTACATTTATTTTTCCCCAAAATCTATTGTTTATTTTTGCATTATTTACATAATTTTGTATAAAAATTCACAATGTGATATGCCTTTTACAGAGTACAAATGGGTATTTATAGATATACAGTACTTTATATGCATATGCAGAGCTGCATTTATGTTAAGCTGCATCAAAAAGTTTGAAAACTTGTCTTAGAATACATATTTAATAATAATTGAACATAATTAAATAGAAACACACTTTTGCATGTACAGCATGCCTACAATGCATCAAATGTTGCCTATATACTATCATTCGGATCAGCTTGTGTTACTTCACCTTATGGATGAATCATTGTATTGAGTGTTAGATGGTGTATTATTGTATCATTTGTTCTTGGCTCAGTTGTTTGTGATTTCTTAAGTAGGTCTGCGTATCGCTTTCTGCACATTTAAGCGTTGTGTTTAGCGAGCTGTACGAGGGTGTGACCTCTAGTGTTGTGTGTTTGTTTGACTCGGTTATTCTCTAATCTACTAAACACCCTGACTAGAACACGTGTATTGTTTCAGACATTATGTTGACATATATGCTGAGGCGTGGTGACAGGGTGAAAATCTGTGCTGCGGCCAAGGAACCGTCTCTCTGGAGATGCTTTAGGCCATGGTGAATTATGGCTGGCGTGAAAGTGTATCTCTCTCTCTCTTTCTCTTTCTCTCACTTCAGTCGTGATGTGAGACAAGTAGAAATAAGCAACAACCTTGCATCCTCCAAAGTCACAGTTGCAGGACTTCGAACACTGGATTGTTTTGAAAGTCATTGACAGAGGATTCAATTTGAATTCTAAGGAAGCAAAAAGTACTATAAGAATAATTGGTCTTAAAGTGCCCCAATTAAGCTTTTTTTGATATTACATGCAGTGTAAAAGCTGTTTGTGAGCGTGAAATGTCTGCAAGGTTTCAAAGAAACAGCAACACGGATGTCACCGTCACCGTTACTGTTCGTATCACTGTGTATCAAGTGCTGAAATTCAGCTATGATAATGGACGTTTTGTTTCTAACACGCACCGTAAGCGGTAGACCAATCACAACAGACTTTGCCATCTGACCAATCAGAGCAGAGGAGGCTCTTGGACAGCAGTGGTTTAGAGAGACTGAATCCATGATTGAACCGAGAAAATTAAAGTTTTTTTAATATTTTTTTTTATCTCGGATGTATGTAAACCGATTGTAGAAGCAAAACAAAATTAGGAACCTTTAAAATAGCGTTATATATATACAGTATATAAGCTATATACATCAGAACTTTCTTTTCATTATTTCCATCTGGAAATATGGTTGTGAGGTTCCTGCTTACAAATTGATTGTTCCTTCATGGTCACATTTCACCCTTTACTCTCCTTTCTTGACTGATATCTGCACGTCATGCTCATTCCTCACATCAGACTGGATTAATGGTTGGAACACGCTATGATTTGTGTTTAGCTTATATCTCCGGCGCTTAGAAATGGGTCACCTGTAATGAAAGTCTGGGTGTGTGTGTGCTGTTCTTTATCTGCTGTGGCGGTGCGGGGCCACGTTCATGCCCTGCTCTCAATAACAGCTGAGTTATTGGAGAGATCAGGAAGACACCACTGTGTCATCTACACACAGTCCAACCAATATTATTACGGCTCTATTCTGAGCTGGGGGAGTTTTGACTTTGGGCTCTCAAACCACACACACATTTATTCTACAAATGAGAGAGTCTAGCTGTATTGACTAGTAATCCTTGTCTAATACTTTCAATGTGCCATTACATATAACATTTGTTTTTTTAATGGTTACAATATTATCAATATTTAAAGGTGTAAAAAAAAAAAAAAAAAAAAAAAAAAAAAATAATGCCTGGATGTTCCCTAAGTATTTTTGAAAATGAGAAAAATGGTTATACCCATATCCCCCAGAGTTAGATAAGTCCATACATACCCTTTTCATCTCCGTGCGTGCCGTAACTCTGTCTGACGCACCCACCGCTAGCCTAGCTTAGCACAAAGACTGGAGGTAAACGGCTCCAGCTAGCATACTGCTCCCAATTGGTGACCAAATAACGCCAGCATTTTCCTATTTACATGTTGTGATTTGTTTAGTCACAGCGTGTACAAATAACAAGGTCACATGATACACAGCCATCTTCTAACCGTATACATACTGGGAACTATAGTCTCAGAAGGCGAAGCACTGCTACTTCTGCGGAGTGATATGCTCGCAGCCGTTGTTCATGTGATTGATAAGATGGCTTCATGTTGGGATGTGAGTTTCAACGGCTGCTACGCTAATCACTATAATATACACGTCAATACTAACCCTAATTCTAACCTAACAGTCTACTAATAGAGTTAGTTGACTTGTAGTTGCAAATGAATGAGAGTTAGTTGCAATAGTTTGTAGAATGTGGTTATCAAAATAGTGTAACCTAGTTTAGAATATTAGTCTTTTAAAAAAAATAGAATAGTGTATTTTCTTGGTAATCCAGTGATTCAAATGTCTTATAAATGAAAAAATATATATTTTTATTTGGAAATTGGTGGATTAAAACCAAAGAAAAAGATTGTTCATAACAACTGAATAAGTAGCCTATGGCATCGGTGCAAAAACAGAATCGCATTATGTAATGCTTACAAGTAAAAAACTCAAAACAGTAAAACTAGTAAATCATATTAAGCAGATATAACTACCATGCTATGAAAGATATAGGAAAATCACAATCTGTTAACACATTTCTAATGCCATATGATGGATACCGTCATACTGCCCAGCTCTTCAAACAGTTCAGTTCCTCTGAGGTGAGGCATTATGTAATGTAATCAGATCTCTCAGCATAGAGCCAGAGTATTGATCCACAGGCTCTTGTTCTTGTGCTCTGACACAGAAAAGGTGAGAGGAAATCCTCTGGCCTGAAAAGAGCAGACAAATAAAATGTTATACGGTCAGCCGATGAGTAAGACAATTTCTAGAGCTTCTCTAGCGTTTTCAGAACACATGTAAGTTCTGGAATCTCTCCATTTGGGTTCATTCCGAAAGACTGGAGGGACTCATTAGAGACCGGGTTGGTTACACTAGAAGATATACAGAGGCAATGAATGTCGAAGAATGTTGGAAGGAAAGTTTTATTGATATTGTAGCAAGTGATTAGTTTGATTTGTGTGTGAGGATGTGGGACGATCTATTCTTTGCCTAAGACTTCCAGTCAATGAACTGTCTCAGAAGCACATAGTGATGAATTTCTAAATCTTTTTTTTCTCTAGTAATGAAAAGAAGTAAAGAAGTACCTATTCCCAAAGGATATCAAAAGAATATGTAATTTGTATATACATATATATAGGAATATTATTTTAAAATATAATTATATTTCACAATATTATTGATATCTGTGATGAGCCGGAGACAAACAGGTTGTACCTTCAAAGTGTCCTTTAGAAAACTGTCCCTGAAAGTCATTGTATAATGTGCTCAATGCTTGAGCATGTACTTCATTTTGTGTGTTACATTGTAGATGCTGCTGTTATTTCAGAGTCCTTTCAGTGCAGTATCTACAGGAACGACACTCATTTGTGCTTGTATAGCTCTGTGTCCTTTTCCATCAGTCAGCCTCTCTTTACTCTAGTTCGCTTGTTTTACAAGGTTGTCTGATCCGACGATTGAATCTGCTATGGTATCTTCAGCCCATCGCGACGCCCCACTGATACGCAATATTTGTTTTCTCCATCTTTTGTTTCTCTACTCTTGGAAGGGATCTGGCGAGGCAGCTCATTTTCATTTCAAACCGATTGCTGGGTGCTCAGAAGCTAACGTGCTGCTGTGGTCGCTGTGTTCAAATCTTCATAAGAAAAACTATTCTATGAATTTCTGCAGATTGATCACTGGTTCAGGAGGCACGATAACATTCGAGGGAGATGAGATGGTGTGTGTGTGTGTGTGTGTGTGTGTGTGTGTGTGTGTGTGTGTGTGTGTGTGTGTGTGTGTGTGTGTGTGTGTGTGTGTGTGTGTGTGTGTGTGTGTGTGTGTGTGTGTGTGTGTGTGTGTGTGTGTGTGTGTGTGTGTGTGTGTGTGTGTGTGTGTGTGTGTGTGTGTGTGTGTGTGTGTGTGTGTGTGTGTGTGTGTGTGTGTGTGTGTGTGTGTGTGAGAGAGAGAGAGAGAGAGAGAGAGAGAGTTCAGTTCAGTTGGGTTTGAACAATAACTTTGTGTGCCACTGATTCTTATAGCCTACTATAAGTCAATGCCCTTAAATACAAAATAATGTCTACTGTTATACCAAAAATTAATAATTGTTCATGTAAGTTTCTTTTCCTAATATTATTTGACTGTACACTATGTATTCCATAGTATTCATAAAAGATGATTTTCAGTAAATAACTACTTTTGAAAAAAAAAAAAATGTTCCTCTTAAAAAAAGATCATATGGCTTTAAAATACCTGAAATATAATGCAATATGGACTATTTTTAAAGTATGTTGTCCTTTTTGGAGCTTGACAGATGTGATCACTATATTGAAAATGGTTAGAAACGTGTTTATAGAGCCAGTTATGATACAACAGAAGTAGTTCAACACCCCCAGTCCAGCAAACAGCAAGAAGGATTAATAATTTCTTTATGACTCTGTAAGATTTCACTTTCACATTGGAAGTAGGATTGTGACCGTACAATGTACAGTTTACGCTATTGTGACAATCCTTACTGGCAAAAATCATCAGCAAAATGTGTTTAATGTTTCATTACACAATTACAGCATTACAATGCTTCCACACTGTAAAGAAAAAAAAACCTTCTATTTTGTTAGACACTTTCTATTTTAAAGTTTTATTATCCAACTTCAACTCTGTTTTTGGAATTTGTTTCTCTAAGTTAGAATAGTACTTTATTCAACACCTTATTTAACTGTTAACAACAATACTTGATGTACTTGCAGAGGAAGGTTCATTTTAGTTTGCGTGAACAACCAGTATACTTTCAAAAATAAGTTGGCACATCTACAACTGAAGTTAAGAAAAAGCACAAATGCTTTGCAGCTGGTTTCTTTATTTTTCAACTTTAAATATTTTACAGTGCAGCTATGTATTAAAAGTTATTATCGCACAGCTTTTTATATGAAGTTGGATATTGTAGCCAATGATTGCAACAAAGGAAGAAAAATAGCAGGATCTAATCGCGGTATTTATTTAATAGAAAACTCAAAAAGACTAAATAATCAGAATATTAGTAGATCTCGAAAAACAAGAACAAAACAACCACCATACACGAGAACTGAACAAAGACTGAATGAGAACAGGGTCAATATACTAAGGGGCCGTTTACACAACACCGTTTTCAACTAAAACCGAAAACTCTTGCGTTTATGCGTTTTGGCCATTCATTTACAAGACAACAGCGTTTTGAAAAACGAAATTGTATTATCTTAGTGTAAACGACAAAAGGGCGAAAGTGTGAAAATTGTGACGTCATGCTCATGTGCATTACGTGTTCAATCTGTAGGCGCGTAGTGTTTCTTTACAAAGTGACAACGCCAACTACTGGCCTGGCAGCAGAATACAGTGTTTTTAGTTGTTCTCGCAGAAACCATGAACGGGGATCGGTTTGACAACATTGCTGTGTGTGTATATGCGAAAAAAACACAAAAAACGTTTCTGTTTTTAGTACATCGTTGTTGTGTAAATGTACCCTGAATTAATGGAAATTTTTTGAAACGTTTGCGGTGCAAAATCAACTATGATTAACCAATAAATGCAAACATAGGAAACATAACATGAAACAGTGAAAAAACAATCAAGGATACAACTTGAAAAAAACTAAAACAGACCAAATGAGACAGATATATATATCCAACTTTATCCGCCTACAGTTTACTGACGTATAGGGCAATATACCAGCATGTTTTGATTACTTGTGTCGTCACAAAATGTAATCCGCTAAATTCGACAAAGGCATTAAGATAGTATAAATATTGGCATCATGATTTTCTGTAAAGCTGCTTTGAAAAGTGCTACAGGAACTACATTTGACTTGAACACCTCCTGATGGTGTGGTGTCACCAGAGGAGCAGCTAATGAGTGTTTCACTGATGAAGCCACAGGGGTAAACCGCTTCAAAGAGAGGTGCCAGTCTCACCACTGTTCAAGATGCAGAGGAAGATGACCAGGAAAGTCCATGTCACATCCAGAGCAGAGCTGGTAGCTTCACTAAGACTGTTTCGTAGACTTTATCTGTATATATATACTTTACTGTAAAAAGTATACTTTTTATTTTATTTTATCTAATGGTGTACACGTTATTCATTATTATTATTCATAGCTGGCTTTATATTTAAGACTTTTTTTGCATGGATTAATCATATTTGGGAATGTCTTTCCTCAAACCATCTCATAGTGTTTATACTTCAGCTGTGTCTCTCTAGCTTACAGAGAAGTGAGTGCAAAGGTGTTTATTAAATAAGATAAGACAGATGGATTTGGGCAAACAAGACACTGCTGAAGGCATGGCTGGGCTGAAACTCCTGTGTGTACATTGCTTTATTCAGCTACTTCATTGAGAGACATTGTGCTTTGTGACTTTGCTGCAAGGATATGCGTTTACATTCTATCCTTTCATATTAAAATTGTATAAGATTAAGACTAGGGCTAGTTGTCACAATCAAGGGTTTGAGTCAAAATCGTTATACAATATCATCTAATATCAGTTGGATAAACAAGTAAGGAGAACCATATTGAAACATTCAGGAAGGAATTCAATCAACTGGGCGGGACTATTTTATACATTTCAGGTACATTTTGGATAAGGGGTCTCCCCACTAGAGCTAAAAAGGTCTGAAATTCTGAATACCTTTCTTTTAAAATCTCCTCATAGGCGTGTGCTGTGTTCGTTTCCCAGTGTTCTGTTGCGGTCGTGCTGAATGGAGACTTTGTGGAGCTGGAGTAGATCGGTGTAGAACTAATTAAAGGGCAGAATGGCTCACTCATTTCCACTCTCCATTCTCATGACACGCTTGGTATTTAAGGAGCTTTACAGAAAAGATGAACACCAACCGTGGAATGTTCTGGAACAGCAGACCTGAAAACAGTGACCGTATCCGTTGAGCTTTCTGAATATTGCCTATATTCTTAAACCAAACATTGTGTAAGTTTTTCTAAAAAATACCCAAAATATTTCAATCCCCGGCTTGTGTCAGTCTCTTGTGGTATTTTATTTAGACAGACTCTTTTATCCTCATGTGGTGGTTTGACATATTTGTAGCTTTTTGTCTTTAAATTCACATCCCAACATGAGGCCATCTTATCAATCACATGAACAACGGCCGTCTCTCTCAAATGCTCTTGAATGACAAATTGGAGCTGGAACTAGACACTGGTCAGAGAGTTATTTCCCAGTGCTGTCATGAGATCCCTGCACAAGAGACACAGAGAGGGAGACAGTTGACTAAACTATTGAGCTCGACATTGGGTCTCATTCACCAGTCGTGCGAATGCATGGATTTGTGCGTGAAATCTGCTTGAGAACATTTTCAGGAGCAAATCGTGATTAATCAATAACTTTCGTCCTAATTTTAATTCTAAATTTACGAGAAAATAATGTAGGAACAATTGAAACCACACGTACACAAAAATTACATACTCTGTCTTATAAACGTGTTAAGATTACATTTTATAAATATTTTATCATTATATACATTTACTATGTGTGTATATATATATATATTATATCGCTGATCAATTTTTATAAGTGAATAAAAGTGTGTGTGTGTGTGTGTGTGTGTGTGTGTGTGTGTGTGTGTGTGAACCTTCAGAAATGTGCAGCAGTTCTGCCTTTGCAGTTAAATAATTCCATACCTATAAATTGGCTTGTGCCCCTGTGGTTTTCTCTTTGCACCACAGTTTAGAACCTTAGAACCGTAGAGAGAGAAAAAGTGACCACAGCAGGAAAGCCTGAATATAAAAAGAGTGTTTCTGTCCTTCACCAGTTTTTTTTTACTTTTCCTGAGGGTGAAAGCGTGTAGAGAGTCACAGGGTCTGCAAAGACACACTCTGACTCTCCTCTGATGCCAAAACTAATCCGTTAACACCTAATTGTCCCATAATGGATCAAATATGGTTTATCATCAAATATGGATTATCTGCTGCTGTGTCAATGACATGAAAGAGCAACCATGTGTTTGTGATTCAAAATGTGATAACAATTAATTAGCTAAACTGTGAGAATCAAGTATAAGAGCATTCTATCAGATATGTTTAAGGTGAGCATGTTCTGTCATTTGAGATGCATTTTTATCATATTTCCTCAATGGATCGTTTCGTTTTATATTTTTTTGTTGACTGCACTTTGATTAAGACTGCATGTTGCATAGCGTGTTTCTTCCTCATGTAAACATGTAGAACATTGTTCATTGGAAGCAGAGTAGCAAAGCATACATTTACTGTGCAAACTCATAAATGTGTGTATGCATCAGCCGATGTTGATTGTTTTTCAAGCCATAATGAAGAACTCAGCCAGTGACCAGTGAATAAAGTTAAAAGTGAGAATACAGTTGTAAGGGAAAAAAAACTGTCTCTTAAGTCCTTGAGTTTTATAACGGAAGGATGGATATAATTGCATGCTCGTGTGTACTGTATGTGTCCTAGACAGACAGATAAGAAAGGTGTGTGTGTGTGTGTGTGTGTGTGTGTGTGTGTGTGTGTGTGTGTGTGTGTGTGTGTGTGTGTGTGTGTGTGTGTGTGTGTGTGTGTGTGTGTGTGTGTGTGTGTGTGTGTGTGTGTGTGTGTGTGTGTTTGCATGCTTCCAGGCATTTCACTGTGTAAGGGAGCCATTTTATTGGCAATCACACAAATCTGCCACTTGCTCAATATTTAATGAGCTGAACAAATGAAGCACAGAAAGAGATCTATGGAGTCTCTGTATCAGCAGTGCCGCTTAAAACGCCCAACTTCACACCCAGCATTCACATTACTGCCAGTACCCCCCTCCTCTGCCATTTTTAGTTTGTTCACTTTGTTTGTTTGTAATGATATTTCTAAAACACCCCATTATAAGAAAATGAATGTGTTGGTGAAATACCAGTTAATTATTTCTGATTTTAATTCACTTTATGGTTTATCATGAACAATAGCGAGGTCTCCCAGTACTCAGTATCTATGAGTATGAGTCCTTTTGAGGGTACTGGCCCAGTGACAACCTGTTGGACACCTAAAAATGTCAAAAATATATTAAAACAAATTCTGTAAAACATGACATTGTAATAGTTTTTGTTACATGCTAACTGTCTAGGTGTAAACACTTCTGTATCCTAGTAGCATGTCTGTGATCTCTCCCCTATACTTTGTCCCTTCCTTGTCCTAGTATATGATGGTACTATTGAGCTCAGAGCTGTGATTTGCATCTGAGCTTCTATTCAGAAGTAAATGGGCCGTTTAGTTCAGTCTTCTCTGATGGTTCAAGGTGGCGTTAGGCACAGATCGCTTCAATCAGTCACTGATTGGTTGTGGCACAGAGGTAAGAATGACCTGTGTTACCTCCTCTCAGCTTCACCCAGGCTGCATCTCAGTTTACATCATTTTGCTTGGCGCTGGAAGAGTTAACTGCCGACAGGTGAGTCTTGATAGATCCCCCTGTCCAGGGTCCATTTATTATTGCATCACCTGCCAATGGTGGAATAACTGAGAAAGTCAACCAGCCATGAAACGGTCCCAAACCCTTCACCAGCGACTGTCCTGAGCTGTGACGGCAAAAGGTTTTAATTGAAAGTTCACTTTACACTTTTAAGAGCCCTTTTAAGAGCTGTGCGACCTTCAAGATTTAATTGAGAATACCTAATCTTGAATTTGAAAGAAGACAGGATACAGAATTGCAATTCATATTTGAATGTACAATAAAGAAGTGAATTTAAATAAACTGAATTCAAAGATACACATTAGATTTTTTTTTTGGGGGGGGGGGGGGGGGGGGCTGGTTGATTGGCCTTACATATAGAAATATATAAAAAGCTCTATAATATTGCAATAGATTTCTGTTTCAATGAGAATGATTTATGAAGGATCATGTGACACTGAAGACTGGAGTAATGAAGTAGAAAATGTATAGAACCGTTATTATAAATTATAATACTTTTAATAATTGTATCTTATAATTTATTTCATAATCTTAATATTTTATATGAAATGTATATTTAATGTAATTTTAGATACTAAATTGATATCTTAAATAGTATGGTCAATATGTTGAATGAATGATTGAAATAATATTTCACAGTATTACTGTCTTTATTGTATTTTTGATCAAATAGATGCAGCTTTGTTACTCTTTTAAGGCAGGAAGAGTCTTCAGTGAAGGTGAAATATGTCATTGCATGAAAAGGGAATGAGAATGAGTCATGGAAAACACAGCTAATATGTAAAAGAACACTGCAGGGCAGGCAGAGCGTGTCTCCGGATCTACACAGGCAAATCCTCCAAAATCAATAGCACCACTGTGTGTATGTGTGTTTAGGGAGGTGGGCCATGAAGGATCACGCTGTCAAAATACTATATCCTCCTCTAAACAGCAGCTCCAATTCTCCAGGTGCCATAATCCCTGCAGTCACCCAACTACAGCTAATTCACATCACTGACGCCCCTCGCTCACACTCCTCCTGCTCTTCTTCTGCCCCGTCCCTTAGTCCTTTATCCACTCCATCTCCTTCATCACTTTGTCTTCCTCCAATGCGTGTTTTTGCGGCGACTCTCTCGCCTTGAGGCTCGGGGATCTGGTGTCGTTTCCTTATTCTGGATATTCTCATGAGACTGAACATATTCCACGTTTTACTTCCACCGCCTTATTTTCTCGCTCATTTCATTTACCGTCTATTCGTCCTCATTCTTATTCTCATATTGTATGTTCTCTCTCATTATTTCCTCTTTCTCTACGCCTCACCCAAATCTCTTGGCAGTCTCTGCAACTTGCAGTCCAGTCCATCTGTTTTCATTCATTAGGACAGATCTGCTTCTCTGGCTATCTGACACCTTTTCACGTTGTACTGCACAATGTAATTAAGAAAGGCTGGGGAATCATGTCTGCGGAGCCGGGCCAGACGCTTCCAGCCCTTTGCTCCTCTCCTCTTCACCTCCTATGCCTTTCGCCTGCTCTCACAGATCTCTGCTGTGGGTGATTAGACGGATAATTCAGCCAACAATGAAAATTCAGTCATTATTTACTTACCCTCATGTCGTGCTTGCCAAACCCTTGCGCAGCACTGTTGTTTTATCAGAACACAAAAGCAGAGATTTGGGAGAATATCCACCATAAAATATTTGTCAATCCACCATAAAAACCACCATTAACGAAACCCATACAAGTTGTATGCTATTTTCCAAGTCTACTGAAGCCATATAATAGCATTGTGTGTAGAAAATACTTAAATTTAATCTGTTAATCACAATAAATCTTCTCAGTTGCAGGTTTTATTTCAAATGTGGTGCCGTTTGATGGGAATATTTGATTTGTACACTCCTAAAAAGAAATGTTCTTTATTGGAATCGATATTTCCATGACGGGACTTTAACATCCACGGAACATTTCCATTGCACAAAGTTTTTTTTATACATTCTTAAAAATAAAGTTTCTTTATTGACATCTATGGTTTAGAACCTTTAACATCCAGAATCTTTCCAATGCACAAAAGGTTCTTTATAGTGGAAAAAGGTTCTTTTATATATTAAAATGTTCCACACAAAAATAAAAATAAATAATTTTAAGTAAGGTTGGGTAACCAAAAAATGTGTAGCATTGACTTTTCAGTGAATAATGACTAAATTTCTGTCACACATAGCATCGTACGGCTTTAGAAGTCATTTAATACAACGCAAAGTTATTTAGACTCTTTTATGTTTTTGAAGCTTGACAGACATTTTCCATTGTGTTGTATGTTGTAGAGTAGCTTAAAAATTATTCAAAACATCTCCTTTTGAGTCCCAATATAAAATAATGACATGAGGGTGATTTTAAATATTGCTATAATATTCCTATAGGTGGACTTTCCCTTTAAGGTGACTCGGTCCTGGCTCTTTGCTCTAGTTGTTCTGCCAGACTCAAGGGTGGCACTTTTTATGATGGGCAGCAGATGGTCACAAATGTGAAACTATCAGCAGCTGACATCAACAGTTGACATTGATTCAATCATCAGGTGCTAACCCAACAATGCAACATGTTCTACATTATTGTTCAAACGTTTGGGTTTGGTAAGAATTATGAATGTTTTTAAAGAAGTCTCACCAAGGTTGCATTTATTTGATCAAAAATACAGTAAAGCCAGTAATATTGTTAAAAAACCTACAAAAGTGTTTTAAAAAAATACATATTTCACATCATTACATCAATACATAACTCCAGTCTTCAGAGTCACATGATCCTTCAGAAATCATTAAGTTTTTTCAGGATTCTTTGATGAATAGTGGTGCTGATGTGGGCATTCTTTACAAATCCTGTTTACCCCTCTTATACTTTCTCATTTTCTCATTATCTCTATTAAAAGTTCCAAAAATAAATGATTTTCAATGTTAAATGTGCTACTGTAAGTGACAGCTGTTTTGCTAATGTCAATCAAACAACTTGAGAAGACATATCATGAGAAGACATATCAGCCAACGTGATGTCAGCAAGAATGAATGTGCAAAACAGTTTTCTGATTGGCTATAAAGTTTAAAGTCTAGGACATTATTTCAGTAATGTCTGAAATAAATAGTTTGTGTGATTAAAAAAAACTTAGTCTGACATCAGTCATACATTTTAAGAGTAGAAGAGTGATGTAACATGCGAGCAATGCTTTTGAAGTATATTTGTTTGGTTAGCATATCATTTTCATTTGTACCATCATTTTGTGCATTCTCAAAGTTTCAGAAGTCTTTTCTTTCTGACAGTGACCGAACATTGACTCCTGCACCTGTTCTTCAGCACCTTCCCATATGTCCATGAATGTGCATTTTACAGTAAAACCCGAACTGTCCCATTACTCAGCAGTTGGGGTCGTCCCACTACTGTGTGTTAGCTCTGTTTTAGCTGTCTAGGAGGGAGCCAGATTTTGCTGAAAATTAACCATATTTCTAATCAGGCACCCAACTGAGACGCCCATCCGCTGTTGAACAGACCGGGCTCAGTGTGTCTCTGTGGCAGGCAGCTTGTGTCAGCATGTGTCTCCTCCACACAGCACCTCCAGCAGAGGATAGAGGACAGCCATTTACCCCTCGCCTTTCATTACGCTGCTCCTCTGCAACAAAAATAAAGTAAAAGTAATAAACGAAGAGTTGTTGGCCTGCATCTGCCTAAGTTTTTGTAGATGATCAAACACATGTGACCAATTTGGAACACTCTACAAAGGCTTGCTGCCTTTGTGGAACATTCCAAATCCGTCACTTCTGAGGTTCCATTTCAGTGAGGAATTGGATGCGGCCTTAGAAGGAAGTGGCCTACGTAGGCAACTGACAGCAAGGCAGCTCACCAGGGTTTGGCTTGTTTGATCATTTAACAGCTTTTTACATTTCTGTGTGCAATAAATATTGCTCACAGTTGATTCCAATTGACTTTGTCACTAACACGTCTCTAAGATAATGATGTGATTCACTAATAAGCATGCAAACTTTCCTCAAAAAACATTATAATACTCTAGTTTTCTTAGAAAAACATTGGTGCTGTCTGAAACCATAACACTTATATGAAGTATATGGTCCTTGTACCTTCTGGTAATTGGAAAATTCCCAAATCTCTTTTTTCTAAAGAGAAAAGAGGAACGAGAACCGTTTATGGGTTGTATTATTATTCTTTTTTATTATTGTGTTTTAGTGATGGGAAGTTAATATTTTTTTGTTCAAGTAATTTCATTAATTTAGTTTGTTTCAGCAGGATATAATTAAAATGTTACATGTTAATAACCAAATTCCCCAACACATCGACTTGCACAAAGTTAATCACATTTCAAATAAGAAAGCACCATAATGCAGCCAAGGCCAAATTATGACAAACAAAAATGATTCATAAATTGCAGTCTGTTAATTCACCTCACCTCCCGATCCAAGTCGTTCGTTCTTTTGTTTCGTCCCGTCACATCCCAGCCCGATCTCATGAAAGTGCGTATCTATACAACAAATGTTATTTCTCGTGCAATTTATACGGCAAAAATAGTTTTTGCGTGTATATGATACGCAGTTTTTGTGTGTAATACGTGAACTTCCATGAGATGGTGTTGCACATCCCCAGTCCGAAACTATGCAGTCTGTCCTGGAAACAGAAAGTATAAGTTTAGTTCACCTCCTGAATCCGAAACCAATCTGAGTTCTTTTCTTTTTCTCATGTGACTGCTTCCCAGTAAAACAAATATCACTTTAGTATTATTGACTGTAGGTTGTATTATAATAAGGTATATTTTCGATATCAAAAATAAATAATAAAATTATGAAAAAAAAACCATAATTAATACAAACAATTGGGGTAAAACTATATTTTTCAATGTTACATACCACAGTTTATCAACACTCATTTTCATCTTAAACGCACCCTGGCAGTGAAAAGCAGATCAAAATTGGGCATATAAATATTTATGTGTGCGCACGGGGCATAAGTGTTCAGTAGGGAACTAATATTTAAACTTAGTTTTGATTAAAGCCTTAGACTGTCTAATGGAACATCATTTTTTAATCATTAAAGAACCATAAAGCGAGTAACCAAACTTTCACATATTCAGTCCTGGCCATCTAAAATAAACTCCATCATCTCTTCTTTGTCAGCTTGAGTCTGTTCACTTTATTCTCAGTGAGTGTGATTGACACAACCGCCGCGCTGAACAAACGGCTTCGGCGGTGAGACGATGTACCTCTGACCGTGTCTCACACTGTGACTGTGTCCAGGGCTGCCCGGGAGTAAACAGCACATAGATGAATTGAGCACTACTACACACATAAACCTGAACTTTGACCTCGGCAGATGACACAGAGAATAAGATAGAGACTTTGTCCCCTCAGGCGATCCCCGCGTCAGCCAGTGCACTGACTGGAATTGTAAAAGGATCTTCTAAGTTTAGAACTCATCCCTAGAAATCTCTGGGATAGATCTCTCACTCCATGAGCGGATGCTAGAATCCCGTAAGGAGTACCAACCTACTTCTGTTATATATTAATATATTTTGAGAGGAGACCAGAACAATGGTCTCCAGACCTGATTTGCAGGTGGAATTTGTCAATGTCAACAGAACTGAAGAGGAGAGCATCATTTTTGTGAGGAAGGCCCATCTGCCATCTACACTCATGTTGAAATGGAAGGTCTTCATAATGATGTGAACGAATATCTAATGCATTCACTCCCAGAAGACAGCTGTGTCATATCCACTAACTATAACAAGAGACAAGTTCTCAGCAGACTCAGTGCTATACATGATTTCAGCCGTTTTTATATTTTGCTAACTTCAACGACACAGCCTGAACCTGCAAAACTCCAAAACCTGCCATCCAAAAATATGTCAGCAAACTTGAATGTGCAAAAGGATGGCTGCTCTCCAGAAGCTTTTTTTCCTGTTTTTTCCAGAGACAAGAGTTCTGGACAAACAGCAAGGGTTTAAGTCATTTGACTTAGCAGGGCTAAGTTTGCTGTAACTATGCCATTCTGGATCCTAAAGGCATTTCCATTGATGGCTATTAAAAAATTGTGTTTTAGAAGGCTCTTAAATCATAAAATGGACTTGCAATGCATTCAAGTCATGTTGAAATGTGATTGTTTTTGAGATGAGCGTAGATGAGTGACCGCTGTGACCCTATGATGTCATAGTTCAGTTGGGGAAACTCATTACTTTCCTGTTTTTTTACTTGGATTTTGTATTATTTTACTTAAATTAAAGAATGATGAAGGAACCACTTTTATTTATCCTAATACAAAATTAAATTTTAGCTTGTACACATGTTGTGTTATGAAGATAGTAATGCAATTTGTTACAAATAGTAATACAAAAAACCCTACTAATTTAGCTAAGGAGATAAATAGTTTCCTATCATTATTTTGTTCTCTCTCTATCTGTATGCTGCCTTTAAATCTTGTCATATCTCTATATATCTTATGCAGATATGGACATTTTAAAGGACAATTCCGGCGAAAATGAACCTAGGGGTTAATAACACATGGGTACCAAGTCGACCGTTCTCTGGGATGTGTTTTCATGATAATCGAATGTACCCAGTTTTATCTCTAAAAACTGATTAGTCAAGTCAAGTCATCTTCATTTATATAGAGCTTTTAACAATGCAGATTGTTTCAAAGCTGCTTTACAGTGATAAACGGATAATTTAAGGTAACAGATTGTTTTGGCTTTATAGCGGTTCTTGAATAAAGACATTTTCCAACTAAAGTTAGTTTTGATTGATTCACTTCCGTCGCAACGATCATTAGTTATTAAATTAGAGACTGCTAAGACGACACCGTTCTCTCTACACAGACTTTAAACGTGAACCTGTGATAAACGCTGATGGCGCTCACGTGCGCATTAAGAATTAATTCTATAGTTATACGCATTTGAATATATGTGCCCAGGTTTGATTAGCTTAAAACGCTAGTATATGGGGCATAGAATAAGTAAAAAGAAATCACTAGGTAATACCACTAACAAGGCTCAAAATAACAGTCAAACCACGAACGCCGTGCTAAGTGAGCTGGTCGATAGGTTCAAGTCACAGTTCAGCTCACGTAGCACGGCGTTAATTCGTGATTCGACTGGTCGAGACTGATTTCCAAAGATGGCTCCTGCCTGTATATGTGAAGTGTACTGTCTTTATTAAGTATCTTCTTATTAAACTGTCTGTACACTTACAAAGTTCTCAATGCTTCGGTTTGCATGTAGGGACCCTCATTATGCTACCGTGTTAGTGTGGGGCTATTTTGAGCCTTGTTAGTGGTATTAACTAGTATTAATTTCTTTTTATTTATTCTATGCCCCATATACTAGCATTATAAGCTAATCAGTTTTTAGAGATAAAACTGGGTACATTTGATTATCATGAAAACACATCCCAGAGAACGATCGACTCGGTACCCATGTGTTATTAATCCCTAGGTTAATTTTGCGCCGGAATTTTCCTTTAAGTGGAGCTGCAAAATGTATAATTCACTCATAGGACCTTTGAATAAATGTAAGTCTCATGCTGATATGCTTTAGTAAAACCGCTTCAGATGGCGTGTTGCTGTTTAAACGCTTCCTGTTTCAGAGATTTCTCCTTATGTTTCAAAATATGTCCTACACGTTACATCACCCCAGAAAACACCCACAGGCTGATCTCGGTCCTGCCATTAAAATTGGTATTGCAGCTTATTATGATTTACTTTAAAGGGATCTCAGTCACTCTGTGTGTCCATCTCTTAGCTGTCCTGCGTACCGCTGACTTGGAGCCGTGTTCATTTGCAAATCTCTTCCCAAATTTTGTAATAGGGCACTGATTTACAGTGCAGAAAGCCTGGTATATTGCTATTCCATGATGAGATCTACCAGAAGTAGTGATTAATTGCAGTGTGTTTGTGTAGGATAATGATGTGAAATGTTATACCTGTTGATTATGCACAGGCATCTGCTGTGTGCTTTATTTTTTTTTAAATAGTGTAGGAAACAAATCTGGCCTATTGACAACATGACAGGAAAAGTCCAGAGAGAAAGAGTTTGTGTGTGAGAGAGAATGCAAAAGGAGAATCTTTACTGTATGCAGACTTTTTCCATAAAACAACAGTTTCTAGCATACAGTAATATATTCTGAGTCATCGGTAATCATTTGATATACATATCGTTTTTTATTTTTCGCTTAACTATTGCTTTAATGCACCATTCAATGTTCCAGAGATTTATGAATATTAAATAACCGGTTACATCATGTGTGTAAGACTGGAGAGAAACTGAGAAATAAAAGACATAAAATGAAGGAGAGACGCCTTTAGAGCAGGCTGGAGTGACGACACTCTTGGCTTACTTTCAAATATTTTATTTTCAACATTTCTGCTACAACAACTTTCTGCTGTATTTTGGGCCTAATTAGTACATTTTCTTAAGGATAAGAGGATGTTTTAGTATGTACAAAGTGCATAATTAATATACCCAGAAAGTTAAATGTCCTCTGGGTGTTAAGTGTTAATTGCCTTGGCAAATTAACATACCCGGCCTAGCACCTCACTTCCTGAAAATTGCTGAAATACACACCATGTCTATTCAGAGACAGGGAAAGAAAGTGAGAGAAGTGCTCAGTCAGTCAGTCAGTCAGTCAGTCAATCAGTCAATCAGTCAGTCAGTCAGTCAGTCAGTCAGTCAGTCAGTCAGTCAGTCAGTCAGTCAGTCAGTGCTTGTGTTTGGAAAAATGCTGCTTTCATAGGAAGTATACAGAGCTGGGAAGGCATCAAGGCACATCCAAATCCAATACAAACAATTTTGTCTACCAAGACCAAAATTACTTAACCACCTTGCAATGAATATGGGCAAAAGTCCAAGATCACACCCTGTTGCAATCAAATTTCAACATTGGTAGGCAGCAAAAAGACTTTCTATATACATACTGTATGCTTGTGTGTATGCTCTCTTGCGGAAGTGAATAGAACAGTGCGGAAGTGAATGACCCCATTTGAAAAGAGATTGTAAGAATTATCAGATATTTCCTTCATAGTTTTCTCACTTTTATCTCTGTCTATTCTACTCTTTGGTCTTGGCATCAAAAGTACAGTAATCTGCCTACTATTTTATGTTATTTACAAAAATGTAAAAAATAATTTCTCAAAACTTTTAATATAAACTTGTATAAATAGTGCACAAAAATGACATGAACACATGAAATGTGTTGCTGTGAAGTTAACATTAAATGGATTTATCACCCAAAAACAAACATTTCTATAATCATTTACTCACTCTCATGTCGTTCCAAAGTATTTGACTTTCTTTCTTCTTTGAAACACAAAAGGGGAAATTGTGAATAATGTACCACTCGTTCTTTTCATGAAGTTACAGTGTCTGGTGCAGCTTTTAAAGCCTTAAAGATGATATAAAAATGACATGAAATTGTCATAAAAGTAGCCTCGACTTGTTATATTCCAAGTCTTTTTAAGCCATACAAAATCTTAGCCCTTTTTTTCTTTTCTTTTTCTTCTTCTTCTGGTAATAGCAGGTGGTCACTCGTCCTAAAAAGTGAGGCCAACGCATTTGTAACGCCTCCTGGTGGCTGGCTGCAGTATCAGTCATAAACCCGCCCTCTTCATGTAATCAAATGGGACACGACCCAAACTAAAGAATCCAATTACACTTCAAATAACTTTTTTTGATTATGATGGTTTCTGTCATTTTAGTTTGGTTTAAGCCCAATAAGTTTGGTTTTAGTTAAAACAGTGTGTAACGTCATGATTGACATCTGTGCTTGTGATTGAGTCTGAGGGACCGGGAGTGTGGCCGGGACCTTGATACCGCGGATCCCCCTCATGATCACTGCTGCGCAGACTCGGCCTCCAAATGACATAATCGGCAACAACTGAAGTCAATGGGTGCCTCACAATACCTTGCTCCTCCAGCCCATAACCCAGAAACTGATCAATCTCTGCCATCTTGAAGGACATCTCAATTCTCTAATCGCCCGAGAGCAGGCGAGGAATGAAGAGTGAGAAAGCTTCCTAAGGGGTCATGAGCGAGGATACACAGGTGCATCCTTCCCTCGCATCCTAAGGGGGTGGAGCTAAGATGCGAGGAAATGAAGCGAGGAAGGGAAACGAGGATGCTAAATAAGAAATGAGAAGCACCCTATGGGATTAGGCTGGTTAAGGCAGTTACCCCCTGCTAGTGTCTGAACTACACCATAATGCTGGCAAGAAGCAGTTTTCTATGCTGACGGACATTCAAAGGTATAACCATGTATTCTAATGAAATAAATTAATTTTAAAACACAGGCTAAAGTCGGAATATCATTCACACTACTCCTATACTATTTCTGCCATATCTTTATACAGTACACATATATGCTTTTTGGAATTCAACCAGATTAATCACATGGCATTTATGGCACATTTGATTGGCTGTTCTCTGATATAGCAAGAAAAATAAAGTTATAGCCAACCACCTGAACCATAAACGCCACGTGGTTGATCACTTTGATTTACTTTTAGGTTGCGTACTATGAATATTATATAAAGATATGGAAGAAATAGAACTAGTGAGGCAGTTCTGAATTCACTCATCAGACAGTGACTGATCTCTCTGGTTGAATTGGGAATAATGTACTATTCATACAATGTGGGGGATGAGGGTGCAAAAGCAACATATTATCTTTATTTGTTTATTTGTTTGTGATTCATATGTATGGACCTTTGCATCCTAAGTTGGTAGAGCAATGCAATTTTCTCTCTATAGGATGATTGGCTGAAACAACTGCAAAGATCTAAACAGGTCTTTTTTTATCAAAAAGATGATTGGCTCTTTTTAACTGAAAGGCGGGCCTTTTATTCTGTTAACCACCATACTGAGCATTGCAATTTCTCTTTTTCATTTTTATACAAGTGGCCCATCCCTTCCAATTTGTACCTGAAAAAAAATCAATGAATGAAAAAATGTTATTAGAAACATTATTTGCAGTAGAGTGACATTTTCTTTAAGGCAGTAGTTTGTCTTGAAACTGTGACTGTAGACACTGTTTACTGCATCAAACCTCTAGAGCTGTTTTTAAACCTACCATTCTGTGTGTGTGATAGTGAATTCATATGTGTGGGTTAGTCTGAAGGACTCAAATGGACATGTTGAGGCTCAGTCAACCAGATGACTCGTCAGTCAGCCACACACACACACACACACACACACACACACACACACACACACACACACACGCGCAGTTCCATCTGCTCCAGGCTCATTGCGGCTCCAGCTCTCAGTAGCTGTGCCGGAGACAGCAGCTCAGACATGGGGAAGCTGCAGGCTGCAGCTCTGTGAGGTGATAACAAGGTGGTAACAAGGTGTAAGGTTTGTGAGGGTCCACTCCAGCACTGGTTGTGAGATGACACCTCACATCATTTTTAATCAAGAATTGTGGCATAAACTAGAGAGTGCACACATTTTGTTTTCCAGATTCTGACACGTGGGGGTTGAAGGTGTCATTGAGGTGGGTTTATTAAGGGTTACGGTCCACATCCACAGCTAAATGTGCAATTTTTGGGGGAAGTGCCACTGGGGTATGAGTAATGTCACCTCTAATTGTGGTTTCTACAGACCAAAACCTATTTCTATAGGTCAAACCCTTCCGCCAGAGCGGAAATATGTACCATGTACCAATACTTATACTAAGAAGAAAAAAAATTGCTAACACTTTTTATAAGTACCTTATAGTTAGAAGAATGTCTAAAAAGTGGACCATCGAAATAGTGTAATTTTCTGATTTTAATAGTCTCTTATTTGAACAATAGAACTTAGTTTGTGATCCATTAATAAATGCTATATTTTTATTTATTTTTAATAAAAAAGTTGAACCTAAAGGTAGGGTTGGCAATTTTGGACAGGCTAGCAATAGCAAGCTAGCTTTGAAAGCATAAGATCCCACCGTCCCTTCAGAACGTCTCCAAGGCCACGCCTCTTTCAAAACACATGAACGCAACACAGCAGAGTCTGCAAAGCGTCACGAGACGATGCGATCGCTGTTTGTTTGCTGCGCTTGATGACTGTGTGTATGCAAATACATACGTTGACAGGCAGGTAGGACATCCTATCATTACATTCGGACCGAAAGCAAGACTTCCTCATATATATATTTAGACCACATCTATTGTTGATTGCAATCAGGATGTGAAAAGAGTTTCAACCAGTATGACAAAAAAGTGTTTATGAAGCAACTGCACCTATAGCTTTAATAAGTCAGCTATCAATGAAACTATATTCATGACATGCAACAGAAAAGACGGAGAAAATGAGATGGATCTACAGTAGGAGGGCTGGTGTGTATGACTTCTCGTTAGAGAGGGAAACACAAGGGGCCACTCTGCTCCACGGCACCAGTCGTCTGATTGTCAGGCGGAGCAGAGGGCGACTTTCGGCTGTCGATTGCATATAAAAACAGGCTCGGTTAAAGCTTTGGGGAAATGGGCTGCACGCTCTTGAGAAAAGCAATGTTTTTCTCCTCTAACATGAGTTGTGTTGCAGCTCGGCATCACTGGTATGATAGGAGCTCATCTTGTGATTGTCTGACTGGTGACAATGCCTCTGAATCTTTGACGGGAAGCGTGAGGATTTAGGCATGTTGTGGTCCCATCCGAGACCCAGAACCAGAACTAATCTGTCCCTCACTGCACAACTTTAGAGCGGAGATCTCACTGTCAGATCTCAAATGAGCAGTTGGGTTTAGTGGAGGAAACATCAACATTTATTAGACTGAATGATTGAAGCATGTCATGGTGGTCGTCTCGAAATTAAACAAGCACAAATAGAGAGTAAACGACTAACATCCTGATCACTTTAGAAGGAACATGTCGTTCTCTGTTACTGCAAGTTTAAAATCATTAACCTAACAATAAAGCTGCATGAAAGGTAATTCGCAACCAAGATAATTATTCTTCTCAATTGGATTTTTGTTTCTAAATAAAGCAGCTCTTGCATAATAAAGGGTGAAAGGGTGAAACTTTTGAGTTCTTCATAATTTTCAGAATACTTTATAAAGAATTTAAGGCCACAATGCTCGGAAAATGAAAAGATTGCTCGTAATGTGCCATGTTCAACATGTAGAACATCTTGTTCTATACTTTATGACATTCAGATCCATAAGGTAGGATTATCACAATAATTGGGGATTTTGAATGAATGCAAGAATAGATGTCTCTTTTTCATAGCTGAAGTGAAGAAAAATAATGCTTTGTGAAAAAGATGAGGAACGAATGACAAGGAAGAACAAGAAATGAACATTCAGTACAGACGAGCAAGAGTTGGTTGTTAGTCGCCAGCAGCTTCAGACAGACAGTGACACTCAAAACTGTCCTGATACTACAGCTAACATTACAACAACAGCATCTCAGTTCTGTGAAACAGCAAAACCAATGTTACTCAGTTATGGAGCAGAAGCAATGCAATCTCTTGTCTTTTTTCAGGTCTTCCCGCTTAGGTCTCTCCAGCGCTGGGAAGCTTTTCTAATACTAACACGGGTCCTAAAGCTCTTGCCTGATCATAACCCTTCTTTTCCCAGTGATATTGCTCTGACCTTTTCTCTTTTGTAATGTCTCTCAGCCATCTCTCTTTCTACAGTCTTTCTTCAAATCTCCATCTTGCTCACTCTCTCTCCTCCCCCATCATGAGTGGACACGCCCCCTACTGCTGATTGGCTACAAGTGTGTTCTGCTGCTCTGTCTAATCTGCTTTCAACAGCGTTTCTCAGAAATAGCCTAAACCTAACAACAAACGCAATGATAAAACAGTGTAAATACAGCTGGAAAACAGTGAAAAATCAACCTCGGTAATTATTCAAGACCCAGTGCATGATGGGAACACCAGTATCAGAAAAGTTGAGTAATTTTACTTAATTTTATTACGTTAATATTTACGCTTTAATTTCTACATGATTGAATTGAGTACTACTATAGAATTTACTTAGTTTTTTTTTTCTTGCCTGAACTAACTTTTTCATGTAAATTACATAGTTTTTTTTCTGTAGTATTTACTTCACCACAACATCATTTTTATCAGTGTATTTCAGGGCTACATTCAGCAGGCGAGCCATTGAGATGAATGGGAATGCAAATGGCCAGCTTTCTCCATGTATAGACGTCTTGTTTTGGATCCTTCACTTTGCCAAAATTCTCGTGAACCGCTCTCATTCCCCCCGAAATGAACCCTTATAATTTTTATGACATACATATTTATATTTCAGGTCAGAATTATTTGTCATCTGGCTGACTTTCTCTCTATCTATCTTTGGAATTTACGTTTGGTTATTCAGCTTGGAGCTCACGCAGTTCAATTACCCCTCAGGTTTTGAGCCAACTCCCCTTTTAGAGAACAATATTATCCATATGATCTCCAAGGGTCATATTAATGAAGACAGGGAGAATAATGAATTTATTTTAATGGAGTTCTCTAAATGTTTCTCCTTCAGAAATGGACATTTCATATAAGGTTTAATAAATGTGTCTTAACAGTTTGCCAGGAGTGTATTGATTGAGGAAGCTCACGGATTTCAATGAGTCAGACATTTGCATAGAAGGAAGGAAGGCAGTGTTGTCCCGGTGTTGAGCAGCTTGACTTGCCAGAACACACTGATATCACATTATTTCAACTGCTGCTGAGATTCTAAGTAGTTCTTATATTTTCTATAGGCTATGGCTGAAAAGTGTAAGGCTTTTCAATTAGCCAAATTAAAGATATTAATCAGATGCTGTGCTTATAAAATAGCAAAATGCCTATATCATAGCCTTTACTGTAACTGATCTTCAGACTGAATTCGAGCCTGTAAAGTAAGCTATTATGTCTTGAGGATGCATAACCGAAAGAAAAAAAAAAAAAGAAAAAAAAATTAATATATATATATATATGTATATATTATTAAGTCACTACATGTTATTTGGCCTCTTTTCCAATGATTTGTAAAATTAATATGATGTCAATTTTATCATCAGAATAACACAATATTCATGGAAATGTAATATGTAAAAAATATTAAATGAACTGAGTTGCATTAACTCAATTTCCACAGACATATATTTGATATTGCTGCCCGAGTTGAAAAATCTGAACTTCTGCGTCAATTCGCGCCGCGTTAACCAATCGGAGCCTGCTTGCTGCTGTCATGTGGTGAAGTGACGTGATAAACAGGGGCAGGCCCGCTTTTCAGATTATAATGTCATTTTAAATGTTTGGCCTCAATAACTTATATGTTTGGCCTCAATAAATTATTTTGTAATGACTAAATGCCCGCGTGAAAGAAGGAATGACATTGTTCAGATGTTAACTATGAATGTGACACTGAACACTTGCAGTCATACAGTAGGCTACATTTCTGAATGAGATGAAGAAAATCTCACATAATAAAAGAAGTCGTTTGACCTACGTTATAACGAGTCATTAATGTATTTTAACTTATATGTTTCATATAATAGAACCGAAGCTATAGATTGTGAATTTAAACATTTCTCGTTTACCAGCGGCAAACATCAGGAGGACTAGCCGAGGTAAGGCTGCTCCAGGCGGGTTACATGAGCGCTGAGCGCCCGCTGATCGCCTGGATCTCACAACTCCGAAACGTCAGATCAAATTTTTTAAATAGGTGCTATCTTTATAAATAAACCACAGATTTGAGTTTTAAACAACTCTTAAAACTACATTTCGTGACACAATAACAGTAGTATTTTAAAATTTCACGCCTAGCACTTGCCTCTCCCAGAAGAAGCGGATTTCGCCTCGGACGCACATCAATTTCGCTCCAACCGCTTGCTTTTTACGCGCGTCCATTTCGCTTCGGACGCGCAAATGCATTCAAAATGTTCAAGCGTCAAACTAGACGCGGCAGGCGCGAATTTGACGCGCTATTCGCATCCGGTGTGAACGCACAGTAAGAATGACAAAAAGTTTCAAAAGTAATTTTTTAGGCTGGTCTAAAATATACTGACTTTTAGGCTGAATAAATAGCCTAAATTCAATCTGTTCATCATATAAAGTGATCATGTCTTTTCAGAAAATTTGGACTAAACCTCTTGTTTCATGGATTAGTTTTACGATCTCTTTATGAACTTTTTGAAGCGTCAACTGCATAGACTGTCAATGGAGTCACTTAATTAAAATCATCTTTATTTGTGTTCCGAAGATGAAGGAAAGTCTTACGGGTTTGGAACGACATGAGGGTGTGTAAATGATGACAGAATTTTCATTTTTGGGTGAACTATCCCTTTAAGCCTCTTTAGCACTTCAGACGTTTGACTTGATATTAACTGATTTATAATATCACTGAGCACACAGCAAGTCTGTAATGAGCTCCCGATGCCAATGGTAATGAAGATCTCAGTGGTCCAGTCACACAGAAGACATGTCCACACTTCTCTCTCTGGCTCTCAGGCTCTCTGCTCATTACTACATCCTGTTACGATGTGATTTTACACCGCTAGCTTGCTATCCTGATGCCTCCAACATATTAAACCGAGTATTTGAGACGGAGGAGTGTGTTGATAATTAGAGCAAGTGTAAACACCCATCAACACACATCCTCCATGTTTCTCAAGCACACAGCTCTCCCCAAATAATCAAGAGCAACCCGCCGTGAAATGAAGGGAGTCCCTCCTAATAAATATTTGGTTTTTATTTGGAATTAGCATAGAGAATGCAATTAAAACAAGAACTTCTACGTGCAGATTGTGAAATGGAGCATTCTGATAAAGATCCTCTGGTTTTAATTAGCTAGTTTTGATGAGCGTTTGAATGAAATGTAATCCTTGGATGACTTTTCTGGCAACGTCAGAAACTCTGAGTCTGAATTAACCTTCCCATATTTCATTGCCAAAAAGTGTGTATCGCAAGAACATAGTTCAGTTTAAAGCATGTGCAGATCAATTACTCCTCAATTTTGGAGCCAATTTCCCTTTTAGAGAGCAACACTATCCATATGATCTTCGGAGGTCAAGTTAATGAAGACAGAGAGCATTATTTTGACTTTACCTTCCCACATTTGATTGCCAAAGAAACATAAAGCACACATATAATTATTATACATTTTTTATTTCCACTTATAATGTTTTGTTTTACAAAATTCTTACCATGTTGTTTGGTGTATATGAATAATCATAACAACATGAACCATTACCTCACCATCACTGGTCCGGCCAACGAATTAACATGTCATTAAAATGTAAATGTTGGTAGACTTTAGTTAATGTTATAATATCAGGCTTCAGAAATACAAGGATTTAAGAATGAGCTTCATTTTGTACTTTAGTTGAAGATTTGAATTATGAAAGTTACAGTTTGCAAGGTACAATAATTGTTTTAATCACAAGATGAAGAAAATTTTAATTTCTCAGAATATGACAGAATATGAAAAGCATCTAAAGAAGCTAAAACATTTAAATCATTATCATTAATTGAAGTAACGCTGAAATAAATAAAATATATTCAGTATATTATGAGAAACTTAAAAACATAAACAAACGAAATGTTGCTTATAGACAACTAACTGAGATACAATTCAAGTTTAAGTTGAAATACTAAAATGGAAATAAAAATACATTATAAATAGAATAGAAAGAACACCTATTGAAAAGGTCAAAACCCCCATAGTCAAAAATAAAATAAAAGCTAATTTATAATACTACTGAATGATATAATTGTACTAACACTGAATAGCATCTGTGAAGAAACATCTATAGATCAAAGTCCACATTGCAGCCAGTTTGTTTACAGTTTTTTTCAATCGCTAACAAGCGCTTACCCATACTTCAGATATTTTTTCTAAACTCTTAACACAGACTCACACCTACAAAACACAATTGGCCAAATGGTTAATTTTCTTCTCAAAAACACATTTTGTTAAATATATACTAACTCTTCATTTCAAAATAGAACACATCTTTCTCTGCACACACTAACTTTACCAAAACACTGGAAATCTGACTCAAAATGAAATTATTCTGTCAAAGAATAACACTTGATTTCTTTTCACAAGGTACATGCAGTCAATCAAAGTACACCAGGTTTCAGAATACTGGCTATTCTTGACATTACAAAAACTGCATAGACTTTTATGTTTCAGTTTTACAGGTATTTGCATGCAAACCATGCAATCCACCGTTTTTACACTAAATGTCTTGGTTGGGAACTGTATGTCCACATGTACAGTAATGTTCTCATTCAAAAGCATTCCAGTAAAAAGCAAATCAGTTTTTTTCCTTTTACTCTTTACTACAGGAGGTACAGTAGAAACACGGTATGATAGAACAGAAAAAGTTTTACAGTATTGCTTACAGTGAACAAAATATCCATGAAACACATAAGAGCATTCTGAACAAACAAAAAAAACAACAGCAAAAAGCACAAAATTACTGTATCTAATCTCTGCGATCTTCAGGGTTAGGCCACATGTTTTCATCAACATCACATCTGATATTATCCAAGGCGATGCACCTGGGATAAAACCACTTGGTATGTTGGATCCACCCTTGGCAATCATGAACTGTGATGTCCCTGCACCAGCATCCATGGCTTCAAGGAGGGACATCTGGTCATGTGGTTGATGGTCATAAACCGTCCACCTCCATGCAGAAAATAACTCCTCTCTGGGGTTGAGGAAAGGTGAATAGGGTGGAAGGAAGAGACTTACCAGTCTTGGGTGGACTTCAAACCATGTTGTTATTGCTTGCGAATGATGGAAAGCCACATTGTCCCAGGTAATTACAAAGGTCCTCATGTTTTCACCCTCCTGATCCTGCTCTGGACCCAGGCGCTGGTGGAGATCATTGAGAAAGGCAAGGATGCGCTCGGTATTATAGGGTCCACTGGCTCACTACATCTCTCACTACATCTCTCACTGCATCTCTCACTGCATCTCTCACTGCATCTCTCACTGCATCTCTCACTGGGCCTGCTCTTCTCACTGGGCCCCTTGCTCTTACTCTTCCTCTTCCAGACATTACAGTGTTTGTCTTTTTCTCTTTCTGTTTCCAAAAACATCACTCCTCACAGTCCTTCTTTTACTGTATAAGTGTCAATGTAATAGAAAAAAATAACCCCTGCCACTCTAAGCCAGTCTAAGCCAGACTGGAATCAGCTGTGGTTGGCCCAATTTACCCAACATAAATAAGCTCTGTGTCAATTATTCAATTGTTTGTTTGTTATCAGCTGAGATATATTGTTTTTGAACTGATCATTGCAGAAGCAGAGGTTTTTATACTGTATCTAAGGTTTGGAATATTGTTTTTGCTATTGTGGGATGTTGTGTGTTAACATTCGTAAATACTACAAAAACAATCCATAGTTTTGTTGGGAGGTATAGCTTGTCTGTTAAGAAAATGTAAGCATTATGGAAATGTGTTCACTGACTGCATATTGTTTGAAAACGACATGAAATGTGTGAATGGTATGGCCACAAAAGACCGATGCTGTGCTAATTGTGTTTAGAGTTTTGAAAATGTGACAACTGGCTGGACAAACGCTTGTTAGCGACTGAAAAAAACTGTAAATGACTTCTATGTGGGTATTACTGTAAGGACATCGCTGCATTAATGTCTAATGGATATTCCTGATTAATTCTTGTTAATAATCACATTCATATTCTTATCTCAGCTCTAAAGATAATCATTTTCCTCCCGGTACTTATCGGTGTTTAAACTTCAGTCTACACATATACGAACAATTACGCATGGTGTTAACAGGGTAACAGCATACTTGGTACGATGACAGGTGTAAAAAAAAAAAAATACAGTAGCCATAATGTTTTGTTGTTGATATTTTCACTGCCAAACACCAGTTCCATGTTTTCACCTTTAGGATATGTGTTGAGTTGTGTGCCAAACCATTTAACACACCGCTGTATCCGTCTGGTAAACTTTCTTGTCCTTTTTGATAAACCACACGGTTCTTCTGTCTATCAAATATTAAAATATATATTTATAACGCCTCAAAAATATTTCTTCTTTTGAATCATTAAAGAATCCAGATGGGCGGATGGATGCATACATACATACATACATACATACATACATACATACATACATACATACATACATACATACATACATACATACATACATACATACATACATACATACATACATACATACATACATACATACATACATACATACATACATACATACATGCATACATACATACATACATAAGAGACGTCTTTCAAAAACATGGGGGGAAAAAATTCTTACAGACCCCAAACTTTTGATTAATTTAAGATCTCGTTTATAGTTATATTGTTTCTCAGACAACAATGAGATTTAATGGAGAGCAAATGCAGTCTCCTGCTTCTCAGATATTTCTCCTGAAAAAAAGGTTCAAATAATTTCAAGTTAAAATCATATGATCTGCTATCCACATTCATTTTACGGCAGTAATCTTTTAGTGTGTTAACAATTGACTCATGTGTGTCTATTTATTTCTTCTAAAGAAACATCTGACACAACGTTCATACTTAATGAAACTAAAAAGTCTCCCGAGTTATGAAAATCAACATCTGAGCAACTAAATCTTCCTGTGGGTGTCGAATGGTGACGATTGATCAAATAAGTGTTTTTATATAAATGTGTATTGCAGCACTATTTAATAGCATCACGGAGTCGCTGTTACACTCTTCCTTTGAAATATAGGATCCAAGATAGGAGAACATGTTTAAAAAAAAAAAGAAAGAAACTTCACACATCACCTTTCATGTCTTAAATAATTGGGAAAACACTTTATTTCGATAGTCCACTTTAGACATTCTACTAGCTATAAGTAACTTTGCAGCTACATGTCAACTTACTGTCATTAGAGTATTAGTAGACTGTCTGCTTAATATCTGCTAACACTTTATTTTGTTGGTCCCCAAACAGACATTCTACTTACTATAAGTAACTTGGCAACTACAAGTCAACTTGTTCTCCTAACCTAACAGTCTACTAATACTCTAACAACAGTTAGTTGACATGTAGTTGAAAAGTTACTTATAGTTAGTATAGAATGTCTAAAGTGGACTATCGAAATAAAGTGTAACCAATAATTGTTGTAGATGCTTGATCAATACAATACAATAGTTCTCTCTCTTTGCCGCAAAGTAAACTTTGTCATGTCTTGTCAAGTTTGTGATTTTGGTGCTGGTCAGTAATGAGGATTTTCTTTTGCAATGCCTCATAAAATGAAGTGTTCTTCAGTGATCAGAAAGAATTGTGAAACGTTTGTCACTTTCCTCCATCCAGCTGTACTCATCGACTCTTCGCTTTATCACCGCTCGTTTCTCATCAGCACTTTCCCGTGGACCTTCGACTGACCGTCAGCGGGGACGTCTGCAGAAACGGCCCTCTATCATCTGCTCTCAGCTGGTGCTGATGCCTCTGATCGGAGCTTTGAAAGGTGTTACCGTAGTAACCACACTTCCTCAGCAGTGCACCGCTAAAGACTTGCTGATTGATGCTCCAGAATCGTGACTGTCTGTGTTCAGCAGCTAGCGTCTCACTGAGCGCCTCTTCACAATCTAAACAGTTGATTAATGACTAGTTGGCTAGTTTATTTAGATGTTTGTTTTGTTTTTGATATTTGTAGCACTTGAGTTTAAGGAGCATGTAGTTAGAGACAGCTTCTCACATATGATTGTAACATGCTGACAACAATGTGACAGACTGTTAGCATGTATACTCTTTCTGTGAAGTTGCGTCTGTAAATTAATTCCCTTTAAAACACCAACAACCAACAAACTAACTAAATTACATGAAATTACGGACTTCCGTTCACCTGTCATCAATGTTCTCCTTATTATCCATATTTATTTAGTTAAAGCAAATAAAGATTTAGCCAAAACATTATGACCACCTGCCTGCCCTCCGCATGCTGCCCAAACATTGCAGAGTCCACCAGAGCCCTGAAGGTGTCCTGTGGTTTTTGCCACTAAGATGTTAGCAGCAGATCTTTTAAGTCCTATAGTTTGCGAGGCGAAGCCGCGGTGGATCGAACTTGTTGGTCCAGCACATCCCACAGATGCTCAATTGGATTGAGATCTGGGGAATTTGGAGGCCAGAGCAACACCTTGAGCTCTTCATCATGTCCCTCAAACCGTTTCTGAACAGTGTGCAGGGTGCATTATCCTGCTGGAAGAGGCACTTCCACTAGGGAGCACCGTTGTCATGAGGCAGTGCGAGTGTTACGATCAGTCATGTTTGTATATCATGGTCTGTATTTCCCACCAGATTCTGATTGGCTTCCCGTTCTGTCAGTCATCCGGGATTGGTCCCGCACCGACGCCTCTTTAGCCCAACTTTTTATTTTGTTACCCTCGATGCTGTACATATGTTTTGTTTCTTAGCCTTGTATTCTTGTTGATTTCGATTTGAGCGTGGTGTCTTCCCGTGCCCTCTTGCTCACCTATTTTGGTGTGAGAGTGAGGAGAGCAGGTTAAGATGTCACGTGACATACATGGTGATTCACGTAGCTTATTTTGGATGTATTCATTTATTAATTTTCATTTGATAATTAGAGTAAGTAAGTTAAAGCGTGCGAGTCACATGCTGAAGAAGGTTTCTATTTTTTTATTTTTTATAGACTAGGTTAGATTTAAAGGTTGTAGTTAGAGGAGTTTTGTTTTTATTTAGTTTTTTTGATTTGGCAACACTCGTGCTCTTCATTCTATTTGGTGAATTTGATTGAATTGTCTTAAGTTCTCTATTTTGTTTTTGTTTTTACTGTTAATATATTTGGAACACTTTAAAGTAAAATTTTGTTTAAAGGTCCCGTTTTTCCTGTGTTTTTGAAGCTTTGATTGTGTGTTACAATATGCAATATAACATGTGTTCATGTTTCGCGTGTAAAAAAACACATTATATTTCACTAAATTTACTTATCTGTATACCGCTGTTTTATATCGACGACATGGCGACAAACACACTCTACAAACGCAACTCTTCCTCTTCTCTGTAGGAGCGCAACAAGACCCGCCCCCTTTTTTGTGTATTCCTGTGGGCGGAGGTTAGTCAAAAAACTGTTCTAGTGACGTCATTAAAGCAGGAAGTAGAGGGATGTAGTCCAAACCGGCCGTTCGCTGTCGGCTTTGAAAGGGGACTTCTGTTAAATAAAATATCTTGCTTGGCATTGAACTTTGAGCTTTATAATTTTACAGGTATTATTTATGCTCTAACAGCAACGCTACACACTAGCTAAAGTTTAAAAAATGGGATCACGAAGAACAGGATCTTTAATGGTTGGGGGTTTAAATGAATAAATGTTCTTTCTCTTTTGAAATTGTTTTTTTCATACTTTTTTACCACTGTTTAAATTGCACTTCATGGCGATAGCTTTAGTGACAGAACTGTGATAGCCTATAGGATATGTCTGATTTCTTCAAGCGGTCGTATTTACTATGGTAATGGTTAGCGTGCAGTCTTTTGCACCGCATATAAATATTTCTGCCATATACAGTGATCAAAATCCACATCGGATCACAAACAGAAGTTAATTCAAACACTCGCTGTTGTCTGAAAGCGAGTTTTGAGCTAAAATAATTTTTTTAATTTTCAAAGCTGATGTTAGCTGGTATATGAAATCATCTGCGGTGCTGCCGTCTCCAGACTCTGGTAAACTCCGTCTCTGTTCATAACCACTCCCGTGCTGGCCTGCTTTGGACCAAGGTATACGACGGGCCAAAAAACCCTGTCTGTTGGCCCCGAAGAAGCCCCGGCGAGGCCTGATCAAGCCCCGGAAGTGACCGTGTAAATGCCCTGGCACGCACTAGCACGCTAACTTTTGGCCCGAGAGTGGAAACACAGCTAATGTTTAAGTAAGTGGCACGTCAAATCTACACCTACATGAAAGGACGGACCCAGGGTTTCCCAGCAGACCACTGCCCAGAGCATCACACTCCTTCTTAACTTTACAATTAAATTGATTTTCTGAGAAACTACCAGAGAAACAACTTTCAGTCAGTCTGCTTAAACCCCTCCCCCTTTTCTTACAATCGACTGCAAGCTCGCATTCAGATCTGCCTCCATCCAATCAAAAACAGATTCATAGAACCAAGTGCCCACCCTACATGTTTTCGTAATTCTTTTTCAATAATCCGTTTCACTCTGATGTACTGTATTTCACAATATGAAAGAAAATGCTTAACATTTAACTTGCTAGGAAATGAAAACTGGACACACCATCATCCATATGATCACTGACCGGTTATAGGCATGTCATATAATTATAGATGTTATCTCTCACTGGTCATTAATAAATTATAATATGGTGACTTTGTGAAATGGTGAGCCTAATTAGACAGATTCCATGCGCATATTAGCCTATGCTAATCGCAAGATTAAACTCAGGGCCAAAGGTTTCATTCGCTCTTCCCCAAGGTGATTACTGTAATGAAACCCAAGAACTTATTCATCTGTGAATTTTGTGATATAGAATCCATTTGCATGCATGTATCAAAGCATAACGGTAAGCAAATATTCAGGCTGGATTTTCAGGGATGCGTTTGTCAGGTTTTGGCCTTTTGTTCGGAGGGAATCAAGGTGCATGAAGTTATTTATAGATGAAGAACAATTTGCTCTGTAATGACATCAGGCCATGCATCATTTCTCCCAGACGAGTGTTAGCATTTGTGGCCTGGCCCATTAACACATTATAATGGAACTGTGACATTGACATGCCTCGGAGGGTAGACACACTTGTACGCTCGGGCTTCTATTAACATAGATCACAGCTTGTGTACGCTGATTGATGGAACATCCTTGTTTTATTTACGCTATTGTTAGCCGCAGGTAAATAAGGCAGCGTAATCTGGGCCTGTCGCTCACATTCCCCACAGGAGCAAAGGGCCCTATCAGAGATCTGCTCCCGACCTCTGGCCAGCCAGCCGGAAAATTATCCATTGTGGATTCATTCAAAAGTGTGTTTGTGTTAGCGTGCCTGTGTGCATTGGGGAGTGATTGTGAATGGATGGGAAATGTGAAAAAGTTTGAAAATGTTTAAAAAAAAACTGACATGCTGTCTGTTACTGTGACTTGTGGAGTGCATATATGCTGGGTATTACAGTTGTGTACACTTGTAGCAAGAGTTTGGAAACTTTGCCGACTGAAAGGAATACTTTTACCTAATACACAACCTACCTGCATGTTGTTAGGGTTAGGGTGGCTTTTCGGGAATTTCGTCGAATGCAGGCTATTTTTGTTGTCAATAAAACATAAGCCGCGTTTCCACCTAAATTACCCGGAACAATTTGTCCCAGGAACTTTTTTTTCCCACAAACTTTTTTTGCCCCAGACCGGTTGCTTTCTGCGTTTACACCGCGGTCTAAAGTACCGGGAAGATTATAAACTGCGCGCAACTGCTCCTCCCAGTCTGCGACGCACAGTAATCAGTTTTGAGCGCCACATTTATAATAAGTATGGAGGAGATTCAAACTGTGCTGCAGTTGTTTGTGATGTATTGGTTTACTAACGAGGTAATTAACAAAACGGCAGAAAAGAGACGAGCACTGATACTAAAGCATGTTCAGACAGCTCGTAATGCTATAAAATTAGACGATGCGGACATTGATCGTGAGATGACTAGGACGAACGCACAGAAAATTTCCTGTTACACAAACGCTTAATAAAACCTGAACCTCGTCTCGGTTTTTAAAAATAGCGGTTAAAATAGAATGCTGCGTGGAGTCATCCAATCAAAATGCGGCGTGAACACAACCAATCAGCATGTTCAGCACACAAGTCCCACCCCTGAAAGTTCCTGAACTTTGAAAAAGCACTACCTCGCCAGCAGGGACTTTTGGAGGGGGAAATATTTACCCGGAACTTAATTTAGACCCTGGTTCCTGCGGTGTAAACACACCGAGTACCACCCCAAAGTTCCTAGTTCCTTGGGAAAGTTTGCGCGTTGGAAACGCGGCTATACAATATGATTCAAATGATTTTTCATAATATGTAAATATGCACTATAAACAACAAGACAAGGCAATTTAGCGGTTGTGCAAAAAAACAAAAAAAAAAAATAGACAGCAGCAATCGCTCTCCCCTCCGCCATGTTTAAAGTTTATGTCCATCTCTGGAACTTGGGAATCAAAATGATCCCGAGCTTCCCAGTGGTAAATAAGACTTGAGAGGGCATTTATTTCCAAGTTTTACCTAGGAAACTATCTATCTATCTATCTATCTATCTATCTATCTATCTATCTATCTATCTATCTATCTATCTATCTATCTATCTATCTATCTATCTATCTATCTATCTATCTATCTATCTATCTATCTATCTATCTATCTATCAGGTGTATGCATATCTGTCTGTCTGTCTGTTTTGATTTTTGATGATCAATCATCATCAAGTGAAATCAGAAACCTGACTATATAAACTCAAGAACGTGGCTTGGTCTTCAAGTGCATTGAAGTGCTTGATAAGCACCATAATTATCTACTTCACGCTTCTCGTCAGCTTTCTCAAGCCACTGTTTGTTCAGCAATACAGCGCACTTGACAGCAGGGTCTTAAATCTTAAGCCCCTCGCAATCAGCCTGCGCATGGTGATATGATTCCACATGCACAAGGTCGGTTTATTCTGTGCATGTTGCATTTCTGTCAATGAACTTTAGGAGTGTACAACACTGAATATGAAGAACATCTGTGTGTGTGTGTTCCTGCACCATCTGTGTCTAGATCCATCTGACATTAAGCCTTATTCCGCAAACATGCAAGGGATAACGTGTGGTTAACTGGTCATTATTGCCAAGTAAACCCAAACAGCGTGATCAGGACCCTGCAAAGCAGTACAATGTCCCACTTTTTGCACGGCTACTTACTAAATCCCACAATTCCACACTGAATGCACCGTATTCCTCTGAAATGCACAGCCAATTCACTTCTTGTTAGGCGATCGCCGTCTTCAGCTTCCTAGGTGTTTGGACTTTTTTCCCCTGTATTCCAACTAGTGTAATTGTTAAACTAACAGTTGATTGAGCAAAATGACTCTGAAGATCTTGACTAGATGAGAAAGGCTGGCAGTATTTTGCCATTATCTCTATAAGTGAGTGATTGCGGTGTGAGACAGAAGAGTCAGTCAATGCTCAAATGAATCAATCAGCCAGCGAGGCATGGACGCGAGGTGTGAAGAGTCGCTGGTTGTTGTAGCTCTGGTCAGAGAAGCTGTGTTCGCCACCATCACAGTGTTTCCTCCTTATGGTTTAAGATACAGTGTTGTTCTGCTCTCCCTGTGATCAGATTTCTTTAGCTGACAACATGTAAGAAGACTTTAGGTGACCACTGATTTTAAGCGAATGCGTCATGTTACTTCCTGGTCTCAGATTTTATAGATATTAATAGAAAGGATTCAGTCGTTGATATTGGATCTGTGGATCTATGGTTATATTGGTGTTTTCTCCCCCTGAAAAATACAGTATTTTCATGGTACAATCAACACTTTGATCTCAAAAGATCAAAGGGAATTTTTATTCCTCATGTGTTGGTGCAATTCAAATACCAGAGCTATAGAAACCTTTAAAGAACATGTCCAAAAAAAAGAAGCTAGATTTATTTGGTGTATTTATGAAAGTTACAGGACGTTTTCATGGTACATTTAACACTTTTATTAAAAAATCAAGAAAAATGTGATTCCTTGCATGTTTAATCTCACAAAATCTGTAAAGAACATGTCCCCCCAAAAAGGGGGTTCTTATTTTAGAAGAACATTTTAAATGTGTTGCACTGCAACATTATTTCCATTATATCCATGACAAACAATCACATTGTTTTACTTGGCATGATGTTTGTTGCTTTGGGAGATTAGATTTTCATTAATAATTTGATATATATATGAGGGAGATGTATTTAATTGTCTTGCAAATAACATGACAGTGAACAAAATTGTAATGGTTCTAAATGGTTCCTCATTTTCTTTATGCTAAATATATGTACACTTTTTAAAAAATGATTATATTAGTGCTATCTGTTAATATCATAATCACATTTTTTTTTTTCACAGTCAAATAAACATCAGCAGAAAGACTCTGGGCAATTTTTGTCAAAGTCAAATACATTGAGGGGAAGCTGGTCTTTTTCCAAACTAATGATAATGTGTCTTTAGCCTGCGAGGGATTTGTGATGAATGGATTAATATATTTTGATGCGAAGTGTAGAGTCATTTGCAGAAAAATAAATGAGGGTAAAGTATGGACATTTGGGGAAGACTCAGAGCTGGGAGAATCTGTCATGAGCGTTTATAACCAGATGACACCGTCCGCATGGACTCCTTTAATGACGCACCCGAGTGTGACAGCGAGAGAGGAATGTTTAAGCTGTTCTTATAAATATAACCTCTCAGAAATTATTTGATATGTACTCAGACATATGCAGACAAACCTAGTGAGCTGCCTACTACTTCCTACATAGACAGCTGCCTACTAAGGGCACATCTTTACTGAAATTCAATTTGGAACACACTACAGTATAGGTAACTGATTCGATTCACAATCGATTTCAATGGAGTTTGGCATATTAGCATGTTAATCTAACATTGCAATACTCTAAAACACTGCAATGCTCTAATATGCACTGCTCTTGGTAGATTGTGTTGGTCATTATAGAAATAATCCGGCTGTGTCTGTTTTCTTTAGTTTGCGTGTCGAGATCACGCACAGAACTTTCTACTCCCATCCGTGCTTTTATGGGATTGCGTTAAATCTGGCCTGGCCCTTAATGTTATTTTTTATTATTTATATACTATTATAGTATTTACTAATATTTCACAATGTAATATACTTGTATTAAGTTGTGTTACAGTATGTATACCCCTTTGAAAACTATTTTAAATGTTTTTATTAACAATAGCAACAATGGTTGCATCCATGCTGCCTTAGAATTTGTCCAGAAGAAGATAGCATAATCAAGCCTTCATGAATGACATGACCTACATGGGCAGCTTATTAGGTTTTGGAACAGAGCCATACAGTACGAGTTTCATTTATTTCAGGCTAAGATCAGACGTGATGTGCACAAACATCCACTTGTGCATCTGGGTTAGACTGCACACATGCAATTCCAAGCATTTTCACAGTGCTGCAATTATGCAATTATGCTGGAATTCTTCCATCTTGAACACATATTAGTGCACGATTGCTAAGCTGGGAGAAAATAACATTTTTGAATAACATTTATTAAGGGCAATTCATCTATTGCATTAGTAAATCAACTCATTTGCAGTGCTAAAACAATGTCATACATGGCATTACCCCAACACATTTTAGATATATTTAGAGTTCTGTATAAATATTACTTGAATCATAGAACTAAACAGCCTGACTGAGAGAGTGTGTGTGTGTGTGTGTGTGTGTGTGTGTGTGTGTGTGTGTGTGTGTGTGTGTGTGTGTGTGTGTGTGTGTGTGTGTGTGTGTGTGTGTGTGTGTGTGTGTGTGTGTGTGTGTGTGTGTGAGAGAGAGAGAGAGAGAGAGAGAGAGAGAGAGAGAGAGAGAGAGAGAGAGAGAGAGAGAGAGAGAGAGAGAGAGAGAGAGAGAGAGAGAGAGAGAGAGAAATAAAACACCTGGTTCCTCCCATGGCAGAGAGCACTGAACGTGACGCATCCCATGATGCCTCATCAGAGGTTTTATACTCACCACAGACTCCCAATTCTGGGACGAGACTCAGAGAGGGACTTGAAGACAGAACAATGCTTGCTTTACGTTGCGGGGTTCACAAATCCTGAATTGTGGCCGTAGCTTTATTTATTTGCACAAGCTGTCAGCATTACTTTACCAATGACTCACTAATGGAATTATGCAAATCAAATAATGGTCCAAAATCATTTGTTCTGAAGCGAACATCTGGACATATGTCATTATGTTGTTGTTCTTAAACATTTGGTCAACTTTTGATAAATATCCCTCTGTGATCAATAGAAAATACACATCTCATTTAAACATAAAGCGAGCTGCTTTTTCCTTGGTTAGAATACTGCTGATGTTATCTCTGCCAGGCAAATACTGAGTTTCATGATTAGGAATCCAAGGAGGAATGAGAGGATTTTGCAGCAAAGTTCCACTAAATGGTCTTTTTGGATTTTAATTGAATGGGTACATTTTTTTTTTTTTTTTTTTTTTGAAAGATAAAGTATGTTCTTAGTGCATCAAGTATTTTATATCAAAAGATCAAGGAGAATTAGATTTTTCATGCAGTGGCCCTTTTAAATGCTTTTGCATGAAGTCAGATTCAGTGTGATGCACTACACTTCACTATTGTGAATTTTATAAACAAGAGACATGAACTGTTCTGCTTTTGGCACATTTTTTCAATGAGTCTTATTGCAGTCCAGACTCATTGCTTATGGCAAAACTGGCACAGAAAAAGATTGATCACTTATTTTTTCCCTCATTACTGCCCATGGCTATATCATTACTAGTGAGATACATATATATAAGCTGAAGCAGGTTCATGGGAAAGTCAGTTATATTTTACAGAAAGTACATTTTTAAGAAAGTACTAATTAAGCTTCTTGAAATTCAGTGTTAAAATTATTTTTTTATTATTATTTATTGCTGTCCATTTTCATCTGACACTCTGTGGCTCATTTTGAAATGTTTGGATTCAGAAAACAGAAACATTAAATTTACAAATCAATAATGCCTATTCAGTATTCAAAAACCCAGCAATGGTGAGGTAATTAGGAGAATAAAATGGTCCCGCACAATAACAGTGCTCTGTGGTGGCAATCTCTGGAACCCGACAGAAAGCCTTTTTTCCACCCTGGTTTGTAAGTTGTAGGAAGAGCCCGTTTTTCCTCGGGTTTGAAGAGCAGAACCCTCCCCCTGGTTCGGGTCTTGAAGCAGGGTCCTCCAGTTCCTGGGATGAGCTCTTTGGATCTCAAGAACCCAACAGGATTTTCGCCCCAGTTTGCAAACCTTTCTTTGTCATAAGTCACCTTCAGGAGTGTCTGAAGTTTTGAGATCCTACAAAGACATTTGTTTCTGAGTGGCTGCTGCTAGCACTCAGCTGGCTCCCCTTGATGGCAATGTTTTCATGGTTGAGTGTAAGTGGAATCCTTAATAGTAGGATTCACGAATCCCTATGATTGAACTCAGTTTGTTGCTGTAGTCTCAAATCATATTACATGTTTTACAATGGTTACAGTAGCCTTAGCTGGTAGCTTCCAGTGGTCATTTAAGATGAGCATGGGGTAGAACCTTCATAGTTTGGGGCAAGGTCGTCCGTTGCCTGTAATGAGCTTCAGCATTACCAATCAGCGAACAGAGGGAGTGGCTGAAAAGCGCCAGTTTGAGTTGAAGTTTCATCACGACCAAACGTTAGCGCTTGGTTATGGTAGATACAGAGTGGCTCTGGGCAGATCCAATAGTTTTAAACTTCCACAGAGTACCCGCCTTCAAGGAAGTTAACGCTGGTCAATGGAGAGAGGCCAGACTCTCTGTACAAATGAAATGTACGAGAGTCTGGTAGGACCAGGCTAGGTGCGTACCACGAGGACTGGTGACTTTGGACCTAGCTCCATGGAGTCATAGACTTGTTGTCAGCTGTTATGACCTTCATTCCTTCAGCATGGTGCAGTGGGTATTTGTTCCCCAAAGTGTCCCAGGATGCAGTGCAAGTTTCCATTCAAAAGAGAATGTCTTGGATACAAATTAAATGTAACCCTTGTTCAAGGGGAACGAGACACTGCATCTTGTTGCCATGCTTCAGGTATGCCTGTCCAAGTCTCCTTCAGACAAAAGAAGTTGTTGACGTGTACTATAGGCACTGGTCACTGGTGTACGGGTCACCGGCCAATGTTACTGTCGTATTTAGACAGAGGATGCCGTGTCTCGTTCCCCTTCTCAGGGAATCAGGGTTACATTTGTAACGGGTTACATTTGTAACTGAAACGTTTTTCTTCTTCTTAGTACATTGTATTTGGAAATCCATCCTGTGGTGCAGAAATCCGTCTTATAGCTCTGCAGGCACATAAATACAGCAAATAACCAGTTCGAATTCTGCCCCCGGTTAAATATACATCACACTCACACACAGGCTGTGTGTAAATATAGGACTTGTTTGTGTTTGATTGGGTTGTGTTATTTATTGGATTTCAGAGTTCTATATAATGGTCATTGTGCAGTGTTCCCTGCCCAGCACCATTATTGTTCTGTATTTCAAATCGGACATGAAGAGCGAGCCTTTAATAACCAAAGCCCCAGCTCTCCAGTTATTCCACAAACACTTCACTGTGGTCGTCAAGGTAACCGCTGTCCCTCTCCCAGTGGGGAAGTAAGTTTGGTAGGATTGTTCATTGAATTTTTTTAAAGTGAGCGGTCCTAGTTTCATCGCATCTCTCCCGCAGCACCGCAGCCCTTAATGCTTCTCTTGTTTCACATTCATTTACATTTGCTCAGTTTAATTTGTGCCGCTCCCTGCTCTGTGTTTGATTGCTGTTTTCCATTCCCTCAGTACAAATGACTTGTGACAGCAAACCCGACCACTGAACGAGGGGAATTTCAATGTCGGCTGTGCTGCTGGTGACAGAAAACCAGATGACATCTCCAGCGAGAGCACACTCATCGTCTGCGGCATCAAAGACAAAGGTGTTGAGAGGAGTTGAATTTAAAACCTGAATTATAAAGCAGGTAAATGTTGCTGCATGTGGGTATACATCACATTTAATGGAACAGCAGTGAAGATAACTCAGAGACAATGGAGTTTTGGTATTGGGTATTGGTCCAGAAACACTCACTTTCTTTTAAGCATTGTTCATAAATCATAGAGCATAGATATTTAAATGTAGAAAGCATAAATAAACTAATCTCATTTTAAATGATTTTTATATTGAAAAGTCAATCAAAACTTTGTTAGTGGGCTACACTCTAAAAATTACAAAGTTGTAAATAAAACAAAGATTATTGGAATCAATCTTTATGTTTTTCTATTTCAAAATGTCATGTTTAATTCAATATGTTACTTGATGTTTCTTTGTAATTAATTGTGAAATTTATTAGCAATTTCGGAAAATTTCTGAAATTCTGCACGTTTTCACATAATGCTACATGGGATACTGGTTAATATTAACCAATAACGAGATGCTATTGTTTATACTTCACTTGTTGACAATGTAGAGAGCATAATTTTTACAATTCAGTCGTTTCCTGACGGATATCCCGGATATTCTTATTTAGTCAAATAAAAGCCACATTACAGATTTAAAACGAGTTACGAATGCCGTTTCATGTTGATTTCAGGCAAAAGACTCAATTTGTTCTACATTTAATCTCATTGGTGTTTAGACCAAATTGAGGTATTAAACAGATCTCATTTATGATTTTTCTTAAGGGAGACTTGAATAATTAATCAGCTCAACTCATTATTTTTCTTTTAAACTGAATAGGAAAAAGATTTTATTATCAGGTTGAGTTTGTAAGGCAGCCCACATGGCGGCCCTGCTCTATTCTTTACCGTGAGTTATCATTCTGTTTTTGCTTTTCTTCGGAGAGAAAGAACCCAGACAGTTCATCCATCAGGTTCATCTGAACCAGACACTTCATCAATCAGGTCAAGGTGCATCCTGCGCACTATACTCAGAATTAACGAATGAACGAGAGCGAGAGACAGACGGAAAAAGGGCTTGCGCATGCACATCAGCGGCTGAGAATGATCGAGGCTGTGAATATATCTGTGTCTCAAAGCGTTCTTGAATTATTCTTCAACGGCTCGTGTTGGTATTGAGAGAGAGAGAGAGAGAGAGAGAGAGAGAGAGAGAGAGAGAGTGCTGGAGATGGAGAGAGAAATTGCAACTAATAGGCATCTGGGTAAGCAGTGGCAAGTCCTCTGTTATCCAGCAGCACTTGCTTCTGTTGGCTCTTAAATTGCTCTGAGATTTAAAAGCTCCTGGCCTCTCGTGCTCACCTGGGACTGCATCAGATCCATGTCTCGCATACACAGCCAACAGGAACGCTTACCTCCATCAACCCGGCCAATTAAAAAGCCTCCCCCTCTGCCCACGCTCTGTCTCGGCCGAGCGCCGTTTGTAATGAAGATGAGACGGCTGCAGGAATACTGCGGGTCACACGGACGAGCGGAGAGCGGGCTGCCAGGGCCATACTCCATCAGTGTGCAGGTCAAGGGTCCGAACGGGGACGTGTCCAGCTAAAAGACACCTGCTTTCCTTTACATTTAACTTCCCTAGATCATTTTTTAATGCAAGAACACATTCCTTTTTAGAATATACGCTGAGACTTCTCTTTCTTGGTGGTTTAATAATGTTTCTTCTGAGACTTTTTTTTAGGTAGGGTAGGTAGGTTGGGTAGAAATTAACTGTTTTCTGTGGTTAATTGATTTTGTAATTAGAACTACACTATTGGCACCATACCGGTTATGTCTATCCATCCATCCATCCATCTGTCCGTCCATGCATGCATCCATCCGTCCGTCCGTCCGTCCGTCCGTCCGTCCGTCCGTCCGTCCGTCCGTCCATCCATCCATCCATCCTTCCATCCATCCATCCATCCATCCATCCATCCATCCATCCATCCATCCATCCATCCATCCATCCATCCATCCATCCATCCATCCATCCAAGAACTCCAGGAAACAGAATAACAGGGGAAACACATCCACAACACTATGACGAGACCCGACAAAGAACTGAACAAAACAGGGTGTATATACACAGGCTAGATGAGTTAATTATCAGAACGGCAGGTGAACAGAATCATTAATCAAGGGAACACACTAGAAAACTGGGTCACACAGGCAAACAGAAATATGTATACAAGCATACAGTCATCTAACGCACACTAACGGTACTGTAGAAATCTTTGTGTAAATCATGTAGATAATCTTATTTTTTTCTCTGTTAAATGTGCACTTAAGACATGACATATGGCTTTTGTTGTTTACTTCTCTTTTATGCTGGTTGTTTGTCAACCTCTTGACCAAGTCTGGACAAATACAAAACATGCTTTGCTTTAATTTCCGCTGTAATGACTCCTGACTCATGAAAACCTGGTCACTTTGTCATCAGTGATGGCCTTTTTACAAGAACATTCTCAATGGCTTGAATTCAAAGACTAGTTACAATATTTTTTTGCACTACTATATGACTAAGCTTGTGAAATCCTTGACCCATTAATATTCAGGATTCCCTAGAAAACGTTGCATGTGTTAAGTGCTTCATTAAACTAGACTCCTGCTGAGAAGAATACCCCCCAGCACAGATTCACGCTTGGCCGTTGAACTGCTCCATAGGCGACCTGCCTTGTGCAAGTGTAAAATGCTGAATATCGCAGGAGCACTCGCTGGGTTTTCACTCAGTCACTCGCTCTCTGAATGTCCTCTAAATTTCTCACTGTGTCCTGTATAACACAAGCCCTGAGCTGAACATGCCTCAGCTGCCATTAAACTTTCATTACAGCTGTGGACGGGTATTTTGCATGTTTGAGAAAAAAGAAAAGGGCATGGGGACTTAATAAGAGGTTTTATAAGCACGTTAGATGAATTATTAGGGTGAAATGTGCATATATGCCAATATATTTCAAACCCCCATGCAAACATCTATCTGTCTGTCTGTCTGTCTAGCAGACGTACTATGCATATCTATCTATCTGTCTGTCTGTCTGTCTAGCAGACGTATGCATATCTGTCTGTCTGTCTAGCAGACGTATGCATGTCTGTCTGTCTGTCTAGCAGACGTATGCGTCTGTCTGTCTGTCTAGCAGGCGTATGCATGTCTGTCTGTCTGTCTGTCTAGCAGACGTATGTCTGTCTGTCTGTCTAGCAGACGGATGCATATCTGTCTGTCTGTCTGTCTGTCTAGCAGACGTATGCATATCTGTCTGTCTGTCTGTCTGTCTAGAAGATGTCTGTCTGTCTGTCTGTCTGTCTGTCTGTCTAGAAGACGTCTGTCTGTCTAGCAGATGTATCTGTCTGTCTGTCTGTCTAGCAGACGTATGCATGTCTGTCTGTCTGTCTGTCTAGCAGACGTATGTATGTATGTCTGTCTGTCTGTCTAGCAGTCTGTCTGTCTGTCTAGCAGACGTATGCATATCTGTCTGTCTGTCTGTCTAGAAGATGTCTGTCTGTCTGTCTGTCTAGAAGACGTCTGTCTGTCTAGCAGATGTATCTGTCTGTCTGTCTGTCTAGCAGACGTATGCATGTCTGTCTGTCTGTCTGTCTAGCAGACGTATGCATGTCTGTCTGTTGGTCTGTCTGTCTAGCAGACGTATGCATATCTGTCTGTCTGTCTAGCTAAAGTCTTTTTGATTTTTCTTTATTAAAACATATCTAAAAATAACCTTTTTATAAAGAGAGACTTAAGTTAAGGTACTTAAATAGTATGTGTATATAGCCTTATTCAAGTGCAGATTTTTCTTTTTGCAGATATTTGTCGAAACAATAGACGCATTATTATTACCCTTCAAAATGTGCAAATTGCGTATTGAAAATACGCCCAATGGAAACTTTCGCAAAATCTCCCATATTTGTATATGTCTCCCATATTTTTATGTTCGCATTAGGTGGTTTTTCAGGCAGTTTGTAAAATGAATATTTCATAAAACTGCAATGGGCAGTTTTTCCGCATTTACAGTCACCTGACGTACATAAAAGTCAATCATTCTTTAAAGATGGTGCTGTATGTTTGGACTGAAGATGAGACCTAGTTCTTCATTAAACTCATAAAAGACAAAAGTATCACGGGAATACTGGATTCTAAACAACAAAGAAATGCCACAATTTATCAAGACCTTGAAGCAGATATGAGGGAGAAACCTCCAAGTATAAGGGGTTTTCCTTGCCATTAATGCTTGGATAACACGCCTACGTCTCCTTCGGTTAAAAATAATGGATATATGTAAACCTAGCAACATCCGTTGCCACAATTGTTGGAATTAGTCGCATAACATCGGTTAATGGAAACACCATTTCGCAATCGTTTTTTTAATGACATCTAGAAAATATTGCAAAAGTTCTATTATGGTATTGCAAAATCTATTATGGAAACGTGGTTAGTGTTGCTTCTCAAATAAACGTATCTGTTCGATTTTTTTAAAACTAACCTAACTTGTAAATTTGACAAAAATACTTGTCTTTGAACTTGAGTTCACGTGTACAAAACAACACATTCAGTGTGTGATCCTGTTCTGTTCTTTGTCATATGCCGCATCTGCTTGTGGTCTGGTGTGTGACCCCTTTAAGGCTACCAATGATCAACTGTGACCGCACTGTCTTCACCGACCCGGTCCATAATCACACTAGATATATACTAATACAAATATCTCAAGTGTGTAAACATGTATACGCAGACTAACGAGTGAACGACACCAGATCAGCCCAGCGCTCAAGCACACAGCAGCACTAGAGAGTATGCTAACTCGCTAATTACAGCCTGTTCCAACAAACTTCAGCCCACATGGAGTTAGCGGCCCCCAGGAGCCCGCACACTGACCCTGTTTGACATGGAGCTCTGAGCTCAAGACACAACGAAATTAAACACGTCAACCTCGGCACTACACAGGGGACCTCAGGCGCTCTGTAATGAGAGAGAGCTGGACTGAGCTGGAGGAAGTTCGGGAGAAACTTCTTCATCTGTTTCTGAATATTATTAAGGTGTAACTCCGCGATTTCAAGTAAATCTTGACTTTCAAGAAACATCTTGTTTGTTGTCTCTCTTTCTGTCCCGAAAGCTGCCTGTACCGATCATTCGTTTGTGCTGTGGTGTGTTTGTGCTTCCACCTGTGTCTGTCTCTAATCCCTCTCTTTTAATATTCTGATAAAGGCCCAAGGTTGCCTGATGGTTTGGCATCCTGATCAGAAAAAGAAATTAAATCACAAAGAAAAACAGGCAGCCGAACTCACACCATGAGCACATTTATCATACTCTATTCTATTCTGTTCTGTTCTATTTATTTATTTTGTGTTTTGCTCTATTATGTTATGTTTGTATTATTATATTCTTTTTAGTTCTGTTTTTCCAGTTACTCTAGTACTTTTTTATTGTGTTCTGTTCTATTCAATTCTTATTTTGTTCTCTTCTGTTCTGTCAATTACATATTATTCTATTCTACTTATTTTACACTTTTATTATGTTTTGTTTGTTCTGTTCTATTATATCCTGTTCGATTCTATTCTTTTGTAACAAGTTCTATTCTATTATTTTTTAGACATTATATTCTAATATTTTCTAATCTGACATATTCTCTGATGTTTAAATCTATTCTACAGATTTTGTCTGTAGTTGAAATGTAGTTGAATAATACAATTACTAAAAGTGAAAAAAAAAAATTAAATATATATTTTTTAAAACTAAATCAAATACAAATGACAAAAACATAAACTAAAATATAAACTAAAAATATAAAAATAAAATCAAAGGTAAAATATGAATGCTTCGTAAATTAGTGTATAAATAATACACTGTTTATGATACTATTGTTATCAAATTCCATTGCTGACTTATATAATTTGACAGACAGTTTTGACGTGTCAGATGGAGCTGTTCTTGTTTGACTGTTCTCTGAAGATGTCACCTATACGGCTGCTGAGTGAACTGACTTTCCCTGAAGGTACTTTGCTGTAGTTCTGCTCATTACTGTAATTCCAGTGATAAGAGAGGTGAATGCTAGTTTATAGATGTTACACAGTGCGTCGTATGAGGATTAGAGTCCTGAACACAACAGAGAGACAAGAGACCGTCCACAGCGGTTCTGCCGTACAGATCTCACTCACACAGAGAGGACATCCATCACATTTATCTCAATTAAACACACATTGTAAACAAGCGGCTCCGATCTGATTAGCCACACCAACTCAATCAGCGTGGGTGGACTCGTGGCAGATACAGATAGCAGGCATGAAATCCGGACACAAACGGATTATCACACACACCAGAGATCAACATTCGCCTTCTAATGAACAACCTTTGTGAGGCTCGCGCAAATGAGAAACGAGAGAAACCAAGTTAGAGGCGTCATTTTAAATGCTCACAAACAGCTCTCGGCTCTTTTGATCAGTGTTGAGGCAGCGCTGTGAAATTACTGTGTCAAACGCAACTTTATAGAGAAGACATGCAACAAAACAAGTTCACAATCCACGGGTCACTTTGTGCATGGAGCGGCACTGTGAGCTAGCTAGAATTGTTCAATCAGCATAATGTGTGGTATTGTGTTGCTGTGGCAATCTGAGAGTTACCTTCCATTACAGTGCCATTAAACTGCATATATTATTATTCAGCTGGCTGGTTCAAGTTCGCTTTTACTAACTTTCAAAGTAAGATATGTTTCAAACTGTTGCTCTAATTGTGTATTTTCAGTTAGGCCTACTGAATTTGATTTTAAATTTGAATAAAAGAAACAAACACGATTCAGAAATGCAATTTGTATTTGAAAGTGTCAGGAGGTATAATTACAATGGATTGAAATGGACGGACAAATGGACGGACAGATTGGTAGATGGACAGATGGACAGAAAAGTGGATGTACGGATGGACAGATCGGTGGATGGACAGATGGACAGAACGGTAGATGGACAGAAAAGTGGATGTACGGACGGACAGATTGGTAGATGGACAGATGGACAGACGGACAGATCGGTAGATGGACAGACGGACAGATAAGTGGATGTACAGACGGACAGATTGGTGGATGGACAGATGGACAGACGGACTGATAAGTGAATGTACGGATGGACAGATCGGTGGATGGACAGCCGGACAGATAAGTGGATAGACATATGGACAGACGGACAGATAAGTGGATGGACGGACAGACAGATTGGTGGATGGACAGATAGACAGACGATAAGTAGATGGACGGATGGACAGACGGACAGATAAGTAGATGAACGGACGAACAGATCGGTGGATGGACATATGAACAGATGGATGGACAGATCTGTGGATGGACAGATGGATGGACGGACAGATGGACGGACGGACAGATTGGTTGATGGACAGACGGACAGATCGGTGAATGGACAGATCGGTGGATGGACAGACGGACAGATCAGTGGATGGACAGATCGGTGGATGGACAGACGGACAGATCGGTGGATGGACAGATCAGTGGATGGACAGATCGGTGGATGGACAGACGGACAGATCGGTGGATACACGGACGGACAGATCGGTGGATGGCCAGATGGACGGACGGACAGATCGGTAGATGGACGGATGGACAGATTGGTGGATGGACAGACGGACAGATAAGGGGATGTACGGACAGACAGATCGGTGGATGTAAGGACGGACAGATCGGTGGATGGACAGCTGGACAGATAAGTGGATGGACAGATGGCCAGACGGACAGATAAGTGGATATACGTACGGACAAATTGGTGGATGGACAGATGGACAGACAGACAGATAAGTTGATGGATGGATGGACAAATTGGTGGATGGACAGGTGGACAGACAGACAGATAAGTTGATGGATGGATGGACAAATTGGTGGATGGACAGATGGACAGACAGACAGATAAGTTGATGGATGGATGGATGGATGGATGGATGGATGGATGGATGGATGGATGGATGGATGGATGGATGGATGGATGGATGGATGGATGGATGGATGGATGGATGGATGGATGGATGGATGGATGGATGGATGGATGGATGGATAAAGTAACAACTCAACAAATACGCCGTGTAAAACAATTTCAGTACAAGTTTGCAATAAAGGGCAAAAACAAACATTTGCATGCAGTGTGAGTGAAGTTGTAGAATCAGAAATCTCATTTGCTAACAGGAATTGTAGAATTTTCCAAACCAAAAGAGACTGTTAATTGGAGCTTTCAAACAACACGTCCTAAACCTTTGATCTCAGAACAGACATGCAATAGAACAGAGCGTCACGGTGAGATTATAGCAGAAAGGGTCAATAAAGCTTGTCCATTACATTAAACACAATTCTCTGCATGATTTAATGTTGTTTCCAGCGCGAGTGCATTTAAATAGGTTGTTCCGTGAATCATTAATGTTCTGTGTGATGAGGTGAGCTTAGAAATACTCAGTGTGAAGTTGTAGCTAGATAACCTAAACCATCGGCTTTATTTACAAATGTGGTCATTAACGAGAATCACTGGGGCAAGTTGTCACACTTTTCACTCCAGTCAATATTTCTCAAGGTTTATTTTCAAAAGTCAATTTCGATATAAACACAAACCTTAAAGTCTTGGCTACAAAAAATTATTTGAAGATCTCCACTCCCAACATTGATTAAAAATACCCACATCCTGAGAACAAAATTAACCTTAATTATCGAGTTTACACTTAATTGTATGATAGTGTGGTTTTGTTGTTTACTTGTTTACCAAACAGCTATTACAAATATGGTAATATTAGTATTTTACGATCAGAATTCACAAAACAGTATTTTTTGTTGTTGTTGGAATTAGCCTATACAGCAGATGTTTGAAATCAACATACAAAATCATTGCAAGCATTTGTGTAAAAAGCTAAATCATTTGACGCAAAAAAAAAAACAATGAAGATTTTAATTAGGGTGACAGCTAATTTACATAACAAGTCGAAAACAAGATAATGAACAAATGAGCACGCAAAATATTTTGCAACAAACAAGACAATGCAGGGACTTGTTTACATGGAGAAAGTGACTCAAACTGATCCAACAGAATTAATTGCACCTTCTAATATGAGAGAGGAAAAGAGTTTAGAAGAGCATGTCTGATTATTAAATTAAAGACAAATATACACACTGCCATTCAAAAAAGTTTGGGGTCAGTATGTTTTGTTTTTTTTGTTTGTTTTTAAAGAAATTAATGCATATATTCATCAAGTATGTATTAATATGATCAAAAGTGACAGTTAAGACATTTATAATGTTAATTACATTTTTTAAAAATGTATGATTTGCACAAAAATAAGCAGCACAACTGTTTTTAACACTGAAGACTGGAGTAACGGCTTCTGAACATTCAGCTAAGCCATCACTAATAAATAAAATTAAAATATATGTTAAAATAGAAAATTGTTATTTTAAATTGTAATAATATTTCACAATATTATAGTTTTTTCAATACAAAAAATGCAGTGTGTGTGATATCAGTAATGATGAGACTGACACAGTTTTGGTACCCGTACCTGATACTTTTGTTCTGTAAATTGATATTCTCCTTCCATGAATATCATCTGTGCTTTCCCTTCATCAAAGGAGACAGAAGAATGAGTGACTCCACCGTATCATAAATCTAAAATGAAGAGGATGATGTCTGCTCAGCTCGTCCTGTCATCAGTCAGTCTGTAATGATGGGGTCTCTTTTGAAGGCGGGAGGGCCCAGGGGCCCCATTTGGGCAGCCATTATAAATGAGGCTTATCATGGCAGCATAAACTGTCATTCAATCACGCTCAGCCTGTCCTCTATACATCCTTTTATCAGCCTCTGTCTGCGGATTCATTCTCAAACTCTGCATCCACACACACACACACACACACACACATACACACACAAACACATTAAGGCAGATGCGCATGCTCCGCTAACGCTTCACATTCACACACCTCATGCGCGTGGCTTTACGTGTGCCTTATGATGTGAACGCACAAGAGCAGATTCACATGCAATTAAATGATCAAGCATATTGTAATGCTCGTTCATATTCTCACATTCATAATCTCTGATAGTACGAGCATGCACTTGACATACTGCTGTTCAATACAGTGCAAATGAACACATTTGAAAGCATTAGTTGGCAGAGGCTATTAACACTAACTCCGCCCACCATTGTCTAATTGAGAGACAAAATTACTAAAGAAATAGTACTGATAGTAGGAGTAGCGGCGTGGCGAGTGGCGTTAACTTTTGGCGCGACCGACAGGAGTTTTACCAAACCCATTCTTCTCCCTTTTTGCATATCAGCTCGGAAAGGCTTTTATTTTAAAGCTACACTGTGTAGGAATTACTCCTATCTAGCGGTGAAATTGTATATGGCTACCAACTGAATATTACTTTCTAGCCCCTCCCATTCCGAGGGCGTTTAAACTCTTACGGTTGCCGTTTTATTTCAAATCTGCCGGCAGTCGCGAGTAATCTCCCGCTGGCATTCGTCACGGTGCCACTGAGTGTAAAAGCGCGAAAGGCAAAGCTTGAATTTCCAGGTATGTCCCTCTTTGGCTAATGTATTTCAAGATGGAGGCGCAACATGGCTTCCGCCATTCGAGCAGCTCGCCCGTATGTAGTATAAATTGCAGATTCTAGGCTTACAAGAATACTTGATTAGTTGGTAGAAGTAATTAGACATTAATGAGCACATATAATTTTGAAAGAACAAAGTTGTTTTTGTTAAGAATCAACTTAAAAAATGACACAGTGTAGCTTTAAATAAAAATCAGGAAAATATTACGAAAAAGTGGAAATAAAGTGACTAACGGATATGTAATAGTGTGAAAAAAGTGTAGGGTAAGGAGTAGGTGTAGGGGAGGTAATGTCAAGTAATGTCCCAATAAGGCAGTATCCATTTATGATTTTAATAAATATAAACAGAATATTATTGCAACTGATGTGCAAATAGTATCTTCCGCTATTTGCACTAAGTATACATTGCATCAAAAACGATTTACACTTAGTACAAAGAAAATCTTGCAATAGCATCTATCTCTACGTATTTACACCTAGTGTAAATATCATGCAATGCTAATTGCACTTAGTGTAGAGAAAATACTTTTTTTTTGCTATTTACACTTATTGTCAACAGACACTGCCTTATTATTATTAAGAGATTTGTTTGAAAGTTATCTTATACTAAGTGATATTTTCCCTACTGCGATGGGGTTTTTTTCTGTTGCTTTTTGTGAAAATATATAGTGCAAAATCAGATCATACAGTAATTGAACCCTTCACATTTGTCCCACTCCATAGCGGAGAAAAGTAGTTTTGCGTTCTTTGTTTCAGCCCATTATTGATTTTATCCTAAAATTAAAACTGTAATGACAGTGTTTTACCAAACGAGGGAGAAAAATATCAGGTTTCAACCGGCCTGAGTAAATTGCAGAAATTCATTATTTTAGCAAGCGTAACACTAACAGCGGTTGTAATTTAGTGAGTGGAGGCGGTGAGCAGGATTGTGTTGCTGATGACTGACCTGGGAAACCTCTAAATGCAGCGGTTAATAATGATATTTTTGTTCTCTCAGTCTGGCTTTCTCTGTCCCTCGCATTCGGACTGTCTCTTTGTCTATCTTGTTCTCGCTCTCATTTGTTTATTTGTGTTATTCAAGTATTGTTTCTCTGTTAATGGGTGTTTCTTCAACTATATGAGCACTTTTGGCCCTGTGGGCTTTTAGAAATTAAAATATACTTTTCACAGACACACACACACACACGCACACACACACACACACACACACACACACATTTATTTAATTTGTCTACTAACAATATTCAACACTGGATAATGTATATACATACACTTAATATGAGTTTTTTTTTTTATGAACTAAAATACAAAGCTTTATTGTGTCTATTTTTGCTCCGCCAACGCAAATAATTCCAAGCAAATCAGGAGCAGAATGAAATTATATTCGTCTCTGAACAACGCACAGTATCGCCATTGCATGCATTTTTTATAAATGATTTTTCTTAAATGATTCAATGGCTCATTCATAAAGACAGTTCCAAGTTTCATTCTTACATGAATCAGTGTTGTTGAACAAATCTTTAGTGTGAATGATTCACTGACTCAAAGACAATGACTGCGTCTGAAAGCGCATACTTACATCCTAGTAGGCGGAAAACAGACAATTGGTGACAAAAGAAGTATGTTTGAATTCATAGTATTCATAAAAGAGTAGGCAAAAATTATCTGACCTACTTCTTCCGGAGAGATTCTGAAGTGTTCATACGATGGACACTTTACTATCCCATGGTGCCACGGAAGAGGATTTATGAATGGTAGTGAAGCGACGTGACTGACGCTGGTAAGGTCACATGATAATGAAAACATGGCGAATGTAGTGTGCCTGGATTACATTCATACTATATAGAACATACTTTTTTAGCAAACGTGAAGTAATTACTTATTCAAAATAAGTACTCAAAAGAGTATGTCTTTGAATGAATCAGTGTTTTTGAACGATTCATTTTGAATTAATGATTCAATGACTCACTGCACGAATCAACATTTTTGCATGAATTGTTTGAATGAATGACTCTCTCGTAAAGACAGACACTTGTCGCCACCTACTGGTTCATCAATGCAACTTGCAGACAGATTAAAAATGAAAAATCCCACAACACAGACAAAAGAGGAGTGATACAAACTGTGAAAAGTAGTGGTGCTGTTATACTGGAACAAGTTGGTGTATCATACATATATTTTCATTACAATCAAACACTGACTGATCATTGCTCTTCACAAACAACCAGAATGTAGTATATGCCTGTGTCCGACAAGCCATAGCTACAGGAAGTGACATGTGGTCAGCAGGAAGATGTCAGTACCCTCTGTTCACCATTAGATCAATGAATGTTTCATCCTCATGCCAGCGTTTAAAACACAGCAGTTTAAAATCTATTCATAACCTCACAAAATGCAAAGCAAAATGTAAATTGTAAAGCTGATTGATTATACGGCAGGTATGAGTGTATTTCATGGGAGCCACTTCAAGGGGGAGCAAAAAATCGATTAGACTGTTTATTTTGTGGGATTAAAGTCTTTCTTCTTAGCTGCCTACACATTTTATCTGCTAAACAAAGTCTCTTCAGTGCTGTAAGATGTTATAGCTATTTGTGGCACAGACTATAAAACATTCAATGGTTAAGATTCCCCAGGTCTTTTATTCTAAGGGATTGATATAAATCCATTGTTTTCAGCCACTAGGCAGAAAAACTCAAACTCAAAAAAAAAAAAAAAAAAAGGAATGAAAACAGTCCATAAAAATGAATATGTTGGTATCATTCGCTTATCTGCATGTACATCCATTAGACTCTATGTAACTCTACAGTATACAGTATTTCAAATGTTCTGAAAACACACTGTACGGTATGACATGAAATGACATACGGGTGAGCAAATTATGTCAAAATGTAAATTTTTGTGTGAACTATTCCTCTAAAAGGCCTCTGTTCCATCTTTGTGAAATTGTCAACATCTCAGAGCTTAGCCGAGTAAATCCTTCTCTCAGATAACCCACTTCAGGCTTTACTCAAAACCTCTGGGCCAATCTATGAGCTGTGAGGAAAATACCAAACCGCTAATTAACAAAAGCTATCTTGGCTATGATTTGGAAATAAACTCTAATTTAGTCCTGAAAGCAATTAAGCGAGTCTGTAATGGTAAAACAAATGATAGCAGAAGGTTAATGGGAAGGGAATTAAAATTGAGATTATGCTGATTAAAGCCAACTGTCATGTGGTCAGATGGAAGCAGAGAGAAATGAGGGACAGAGACACTCACGGGAAGCCGGGATTGAGCCGGGCAGGAACTGTTGAAGGAAAAACACAGATCAGGGTATCATATGATCTGCTTTACACCTAACCCTAACCCTAACCCTAACCCAACCCAGAACAAACCAAAGATATATTAGCTAAATCTCTTTATTCACAGAGTTATATGGAGGGTTTGAATATTCACTTAACAGCTCTCTGTAGGTGCTAACAATACTTTTAACCATCATGCTCTGTTTTGATCCTCATTGTTTTGAGTCCCAGAGACCTCAAATAATAAAAGCTTAAAAACAAACTTTCAAATTTGTGCCAGCATTAACCATTAGCTAATGCAGCACAAAGTAAAATGGCTCTCCGTGTGATTATATGAACCAATCTGCTTTATTGCAGCCCTGTAACAAACCAGCTTTGTGTTAACAGTACTTTTGCTGTAAAAGTAGAAAACTAGCATAGCGAATTAGCACACTACGCAAACTTTTAGAGTTAGCATTACACTACAACAACTAAAAGTGCATCTCTCTAACTCTCTGTTTGTGTTTATATTTTATATATTTTTTTGTGTTTATATTATATATTTTTCTAAAAGCTTACTCCAATAGTTTGGTTTGCCCTCTTTTTGGTTAAAGGATAATTCCGGTATTTAACACCTTGAGTCTATATTATAGTTTGTTTTGGATGAACAAGAGTGGTGGACAACATTTTTTTGACAATGGTTCCTCTCTCGAGTTTTTGACTATAATAGAATTGGCCATGGACCCATTTAACATTGGAGTCAATGGGCATGTCCGAAAATGTCATTAAAACAGCCAATAATGTTCGTTTACAAAACTGTTAAACTCACCGAGTGGTTAGTGGTGTTCGTTGATGATTATAAACAATATATCGTCGCAATATATGATTCGAATCCGTTTATTTTGCTATAGTGGAACTATTTTTTCAGACACTTCACAACTGTGTAACTTCCGCTCAATATTTGAATCTGAAGTGTTAGCACACTCCCGACCACTTGATGGCGATAACCGATGTTTATGTCTCGAGGGACACTCACGGTCACAGTCGAGTTCAACTTCATATTGCACTGGTCAGTGGTCACGTCTTTCAATATTTTCAAGGTTTTGTTTGTTTATTTCGCTTACTCTCCCGGAGCACAGTTGCTCTGCTCGCTAGCCTTATGAGAAACGGAAGCGAGCAAAAAGACTACATCGACCAAATGTAAACAGCCCCCTTTCCGTTTCCGGTAGCGCATTTATATTAACGAGCACTCAGTCCTTCAACAGAATTCAATGGGATTTTACAAAATGACGAATAAAACACGACAGAAACTGTATTTCGCAACACGTTTTGTTTCTGGAACATCAACTAACATCACTAATCACTCGGTGAGTTTAACAGTTTTGTAAACGAACATTATTGGCATACATTATTTTAATGACATTTTCGGACATGCACATTGACTCCAATGTTAAATGGGTCCATGGCCAATTCTATTATAGTCAAAAACTCGAGAGAGGAACCATTGTCAAAAAAATGTTGTCCACCACTCTTGTTCATCCAAAACAAACTACAATATAGACTCAAGGTGTTAAATACCGGAATTATCCTTTAATTACTCATTATTTCACATTTGAAAATCACATTTGGCCTGCTGCACTCCTGACTGGCCATAGTTTAGTGTTCAGTCAAAAATTCCTTTTCTTTCGATTACAGGGAGAATTAATGTTAATTTTACAGCGTCAGATTGATTTTATGGTGTCACAGTAACAATAGAAAGGCATAATCCTTCAACTGCACACAACAGCAGAAGTGGATTTCACAGTTCCTGTGAACTTTGAACAGTTGCACTCTAAAATTAAGTCATATTATTCCCAAAATATAGCCTACTATTTTGTATATGATGTGTATGTTGACCGGAAGTAAACCTTGCATGCATATGTTTAATGAAAAAATGCTCAGTAATGTTCAGTGTGGGACTAGTATTAAAGTCGACATGAAAAGGAAGTTGCGATAGACTTTTAATCCCTATTGTGACGTATGTCCAAGTGAAACGGCTTCTCGAGCTAAAAAAAATGAAGGGTGGGATTTGATTTTGTCAATCAGGAAACTATTGGATGGTCGTGGTTTGCTATTGGTTGATCTCATGTCAGTGGCAGGTTGCCCCGCCCTCATCCCAGTAAACATGTCATCAGAGAAAATAAGAGATGTCACTGCAAGAAAGGGGAAGTTTTTGGCAGATTAATATTTTTTTTTTAAATGTGCATGGATAAATCATTTATAATGACCTCTGCAATATTCCATTAAAAATGGGAATTGTCCATTTTGATTTCATGGTGACTAACATTAGCACGCCACCTTAAAGTCAAGTTTTAAAATGGAAAAATATTGAAACTCTTTGGTCATTTTTTTGAGAGAGATGCTAACGGTCTAATCAGATTCAATGATCTATGCTAAGCTATGCTACCGCCAGTCCCGGAGATCGGCTGAATGGATTCGAAAACGGTAAAACTCAACTGTTTAACTCTAGGGGAGTTGGAAAATGAGCCTATTTCCCCCCAAAAAAAGTGGAGTGTTCCTTTAAACACGCCACCAAAACTGCACTCCAGAGAGATATAGGGATAAAATAACACTGTAAGCTCATACAATGCACAATATTATTTTCTACCACGGTGTTTTCAATTTTCATCATTGCGGCACATGTCATGTAAACCCCTTTTCATCTTGCTGCGTTGCACAGCCATTATTGACATCCTGTGAAAGCTTTTCATATTGCCAATACTTCCTCAGTCAACAACTTTTGGATCGGCCCATTTGTTTTCATCTCAGTAACTGTTTGCGTTCTGAAGTATACGTGTTGACAGCCGCTGTAACTAGCTGCCACTCAGCCATTTTTCTTTTGTTAGCAGCACCTGCGGTGAGACCAGGGGAAAGATTTCATCGAGAACATTTCTTCAAGGTCAGATTTTCAGATTCTCACTTACATTATTTTCTGTTTCCCAAATCAGCATGTAGGTCTATCCTTGTGGTTACAGGAGCAGAATGGACTTTATGCACAGCTGCACTACTTCCTGAACTTTAGCCAGCTCCTTTGTGTCCTGTCTGCCATTATTGGACAAACTGATTAATCCAGGTGTGCCTGACCAACAACAATAATCAGACACACCTGGATTAATCAGTTTGTCCTATAATGGCAGACAGGACACAAAGAAGCTGGCTAAAGTTCAGGAAGTAGTGCAGCTGTGCATAAAGTCCATAGAGGCCAAAACTTTCCCCATTATCTAAAATATGAATTATTACTGAATAGAGTAAACAATACAATGACAACCATGTTCACATCCGCACTGAAGTGAATGCTATATAATATATGGTCCAAAAGTGTGTGACCTAGTAAAACATTTATATTCGCATTTTCTAATTTAACACTTTTTATTATTATAAATTATATTATCAGCATAACAATTTGATGATTAAAAAAAATGTCCTAAAGAGCATTTTGTGCACTTTCATGAAAGCAAGGATATTATTGTTCTTTTTTAGAATTTAATTAAATATGAACTATTTTTATTCATGTTGCATAATACAATTTTGGTAATACTTTACAATATGGTTTTATTTGTCAACATTAACTACATACATGAACTAACATTGGAAAACACTTCTAAATGATTTGTTAATGTTACTTACAACATTTACTAATACATTATTCAAATTAAAAGTTACATCTTTTAAAAGCAAGGTGTAACATGAACCAACAATAAACGGCTGTTTTTATTACTTACATTAACAAAGAGTAAATACCGTAACAAATGTATTGTTCATTGTTATGTCAGTTAAAGTACTTAACGTTAACCAATGACAACTTATTGTAAAATGTTTTAAAACTTTTTTTCTTTTTATTTTATTTTTCTAAATTGGAATCCTTTTTTTATTCCAGATTTTAGTGCCAGCTTTTTGGACCCCACGGTACATTTACATAAAGAAACACTTTATATGTGCATTCATAGTTCTTCCATGTTTGGAGTCTAAACATTGTGCAGTATTACTTATGACGTCCATTATGCAACATGCAGTATATGACTGTCATGCTAGGCCGTTCATTCATTCCACTAATGGAAATCCAGCTCAGTTCCCTTAATTGAGTAGTCTAGACTTCACACTGCGTTTCTGCATTAGCCTTCTTAACACCGACATATTTACTACACGCGCGCGCAAGATCATCATTTATTTAATCAGAAAGCATTTTGCTTGCTTAGAGGAAGTTACTAGAAGTTTTACAATGATTAAAATGTATGAAGGAATAACATGCAGAAAAAAGTGTACATTGGGTTCCAGTTCTGTTGCGTTTCGTTTCATGCATGAGACGCATATTTGATGTCATATTGTTCATGAGACCATTTTTCAGATGTTTAGTGTGTAAGGCAGCATTATCTTCCTGAAAATTAGGCCATTGTGAGTGAATAATGTTTGCAGTGTTGTGGAAAGCTGAGGCTGTAAAGACTTGGAGGTTGAAGGTTTTCTTCACGTGTATATACTGTACGGTAAAAGATGACGCATCACAGCATTTCACTGTTTCCCATCATTCAAGGGTTCCAGGCTTTGCTCACTGACCTCGGATGAGTTTCGGAAAGCAGCTCTGCCATAAATTGTAGGTTTGTAAAGCTCAAAACATGTAGTTTTTGAGTTCAGGTCAGAGAGGTGCGGCTTCAATTCGTGGCAATTTTGAGGCTGTACTTTGGTGGCATTCAGCGGCTGTCCTGTGAAACGTCCACTCGTCCCATTGATCTTTGACTTGCGACCACTTCTCCTTTTATGATCTGTCTGAGGACTTACGCTGACAGCGCCACCCCAAAAACTGATAGAAATCAAATCCGATGATACCAGCACACTAAACACTGCATCCCGCTTTAAACTCCTCAGGTTTCCTAATATCTGAAGACATTCATTATCTTTTTATCATATGCTTTAATTATTATATTGTTATAGGCTATAGGTTTCAGTTCTACATGTTCTTGGGAATCATGATTATCGATCCCTTTTTTATATGGTTGTACACTAACATTCAAAACTGTGGGATTGGTACATTTTTGTTTGTTCGTTCGTTTCATACATCTTTGCGTTAACATTTGAAAGAAATATTTTATGCTCACCAAGGCTGCATTTATTTGATATATAAAGTACAGTAAAATCAGTATTAATGTTAAATATTATTATAATTTGAAATAACTGTTTTCTGTTTAAATATGAGTATTAATATGTATGAAATATGAGTACAGAATTATTACAGAAAATGTCATTTATGATAAAATCTGAATTTTCAGCAATTTACTCGAGTCTTCAGTGTCACATGATCCTTCAGAAATCATTCTAATATGATGATTTTGTGCTAAAGAAGCATTTCGAGTTGTGCTTAAAAAAATCTGGAAATCTTGATGTTTTTAAGGATTCGTCGATGAGTAGAGTTCAAATGAACAGCATTTATTTGAAATATAAATCATTTTTAACATAACAAATGTCTTTATTGTAATTTTAATCAGTTTAATGTGTCCTTGTGCATTAAAATATGAATAAAAAATAAAATAGAAAATAGAATAAAAACCTTACTTTTGAACAATAGTGTATGTGCAGAGTTTACCCATGTTTTCATCAGTTTCATAAATAGTATATGTTATGTTTTATGATGTCATATTGAACAAAAACATCATAAAACGTTTAAGCCAAAATCTCTGGTCTCAACATTTTTGGTGAAAAATAAATAATAATTATATATATTATACATAATCGTATTATATAATCATTCTCAACATTACTGATGCTGTGCAGTGCCCTGCGAGAAGCTTGAGAGAATTGACCACGAGCATACTGAAAAAAACAGCAGTGTTTCTAAGCAAATTGCTCTTTTTTGAACCTCTGAGCTTGTATCAGTCTTTCGATCTCTTACGCACAATCAGAACAAACCAAATCAAAAACTAAAACAATGAAAAGATGTGGAGTGTGTATACCTCTGTATGAGACAGCTGGCTCTGCTGTGATGCATCTGATAAATCAAAACCCAATCAGTCTACACACTCTTCTGTGTTTCTGAGAGCTTCACCTCCTGGTCACAGATATCTGTTGTTCGACGTCACGTCTCCCGTTCCTCCTTCAGGGAGCGAGGGTTAGTAACCGAGACGTTTTCTATGAAGTTTTAAGGAAAGATATTCTCTCCTAAAGTTGAAGGAGGATCCATTTGGTTTAAATGATTTAGAACTAGGTTGTAGATTTTTTGGGCAGGTATAGAAACAGTATTTTTTTTCTTACACAAAGACTTTGTGCATTAGCTAGATAATAACAAGCATATTCTTGTGGAACAGGCCTGGCTTCAGAAGGTCCAGAGTCCAGGGTTATGAAAACAGGAGCAGTCCTCTAGAGAGCTGTGCTAAAGAGAGTCCTCTCCAGTACTCTACACATGACATTTAAGAGATTCACTGAAAGGTTAGGCTCTCACACACACACACACACACGCACGCGCGCACACACACACACACACACACACACACACACACACACACACACACACACACACACACACACACACACACACACACACACACACACACACACACACACACACACACACACACACACACACACACACACACACACACACACACACACACACACACACACACACACACACACACACACACACACACACACACACACACATATATAGTTACGATGGTGTTCTCTGATTAGGGACTAATAGCATTCCAGTTTGCAGCTATACAGTGTGTATTTCCGATCTATTGTCTTTAAATTTCCGTCTTTTAATCTTTTTTTTTTTCAATTTAATTTTCTATTCCAATACAAATCTATAAATTGGCGTAAAATGGAATAAATTAAATTGTAATTTAAAATACAATAATCCTGTAATAGCCTTCAATATCATATATAATCATTTATTTGTTTTGAATAAAATTGAACAGTTTTAACCTCCCATTAAAAAAACATGTAAAATATTGGATCATTTACCCTATAAATGTTTCAAGTTGTGCCAAAAAAAGCAACTACATTTTTTTTTTTAAATAACAACATATTAATGTTAACTAAAACTATTAAATGTTCTGATTTTTTTTTTAAATAAAATAAAATATAAATGTTAGATGAAAAACTTGCCTTTAAGTGTTGCAATGGCAACTAACTTAAATAAAATAAGTTTGTTGAAATGCTAAAATGACTAAACTTAAAACTGAAGTAAAAATAAATCATACCAAAATAAAATAAAAATAAAATAAATAAAAACTATGGCCATGGCCAAAAACAAATGACACTTAATAAAATATAAAAAATAAAAAATATAAAAATAAAAATAAAAAATTAAAATGAAACCTGAAAATATAAATATAAAAGCTAATTCAAAATATTAAGAAATTGTATGCGTTCTTAAAATAACACTGATTAGGCTATAGATGTAACCTTAGTCTGAGGCCAAGACAAGAGCAATACCTTAAATACACTAATATTCTGGTCTTGTAGGCCTATGAAGTGTTTTCACTCATTATTATATCCTTCAGGTGAAAATCACATGTGCTTATAAAAAAGAACCCAAAGTGTAGGACGAGATGTGTGCCAAAGTTGAGAACAAACCCTGAATCCTGTGTATGAGCAACCGTAACAGTGATGCTCACCTTAGCATGAGCCAATTAAAACAGTAATTGCTCACTTTCTTTGTGCCTTAGTCATTATTAATAAAGTTGAAAGCATGTAGGAGAATAGGAGAGCTCATCTGTACCTGAATTCTTTTGCTAGTATTGCGGAGACTTTTGTGTAGGTGTCAGAGCCCATTGTTGTGATCATTAAACAGTGGCTCTTTGTATTCATCAGATGAAGTCATCTTTCTGTGTTGTTGCAGCACATGTTTGCTTGTGTTGTGCTGGTGGCTCCTGTCATTGAGTCTCGACTCTGTTGCATCACATAATATTCTTTCAACACAAAATATGGTCAAAACGTTCCCCAGAGACTAATTAAAGATGTCGCAACATAAGACTTTCAATATGGTTCTGTTTAAGAGCATCCCCAACCGTTCGCTGCTCTTCTGCAGTAACGTCTCTAATAACTGAGTCATGTTCATCTCCATATGTCTGGAATTGATTCATGTTCATAGATTATTTGAAATATGCAACGCTGCGGATCTATTCAACATCTCGAACCGATGGGAATGACACAAATAGCTTTTGGTTTAAACACAAAAATTGTTTGGACCTTCGGATATTTGGCAACTAGCCAAAATCATATATACAATTATATATTTGATATCATATATGTAAATATTATAAATATATGTGATAATGCCATGGTACTTCCATCTCAAAATTGAAATGGTATTTCCATAAATACTATTGCACTCATATACTCTTTAAAAAGTACCATGCTACCACCGTATATTTTGGACATTCATCGGACATTCTTTTTTCTTTTCTTTTTTTGATGTGTACCATAATAATACCATGTTTTGTTTTTTGTTTTTAATGTGGCATGCTACAGTGTTTTTGGCATGTTGCATATTTATCCCTCAGTTTTTTGGACATGTACAATGTTACTACCATGGCATTTTGAACATGTACAGTGTTAATACCATGTTTTTTGGACATGTACCATGGTACAAACTTGGTATTTTGGACATATACTATGGTAGTTCTCAGAAGTACCATGCAAATCCAATTGCAAATGAATTTCAGTACCATATATATTTCAGAGTACCATTAGTATTGTGGTCATATACCATCATTTTTAGTGATGCCATGTGATTTCGCGTTCTGTGTGTTATCACATGCAAAGGTTTTCCATCGGTCTATTATTAATCAACAGGGCTCCCTGCTAGTGTCATCCCCCCCCCCCCCCCCCCCCCCCCCCCATCTCATCATATTTAAAGCTTCTCACGTCTGAGATCTCATTTCCACTCAAGCGCTGGTCTGTGTTCCCGGACGTGATAAAAGAAATTCCGACGTGGCGCGATTCCATGCTCTGCTGTGTTTGCTTTCATGTTCTCCAGTGAATAATACCATTTCCAATTCATTAAGCTGCACTTTTGTTTTAGAGGGTTTGCAAATTAAACAGGAAGGTGTTTTTCCTCTGCTTCTCATTCGCTGAGCTTGTTTCTCGCAAGGACTCGATGGCTGCGTGACTTTAGCTCTGACTCACTAATACAGAAACTCCCTGAGAGACTGGAGCCAGACGTTACTCACCATCAGTCTGAGTCTGTGATCATACCTGCGCTAATGCAAATCAAGCTGACCAATGATTGCAAATACACTTTTATATGTTTAAATGTCTGCAAACAGAACAAAATGTCCATATATAAAGGTAAAATATGTATTTTCAGCCAATGTGCACATTTACTATCAACGTTGTTTGGTTATATTGTATTTCAATAGTCCACTAGACATCCTACGAACTATGAGTATCCTTGCAACTACATGTTAGATTAGGGTTATGAATATACGGTTAGAGCTTGTAGAATAAGTTGCATGTACTTGCAAAGTCTACTAATCTACTACTACTCTAATGTATTTGACATGTAGTTGCAAAGTTATTTGTAGCATTCACACTTTCTTGAGAAAAAGTACAAATCTAGCTGTTACTTGTGTGCTTTTAATAGAGATATATGTCCTGTTTGGATCTGTGTAGTGTACATATATACCTACACATTTTACTGCATATGCTTACAAATATTTGTAGAGTCCTGGAAGTAAATACAGGCCACAATCTTTTTGTAATTCTACTACAAAAGTGCAATCTGCAATTATGCAATAAATTCAGTATTGAATGAGTACTAATATTATTTGCTCTTAAATTACAAATTGCTTGTTATTTTCCTCATTTGTAAGTCAGGTTTGTTTAAAAGCATATGCTAAATTAATGAAAAATTGTCATATTTTTTTTTTACACTTAAACTACTGGTCAAATGTAACCAGTCATCTATGAAGTGCTTTCTCTTTTAACGTGTTGTTTTAAAATAGCAGAAGTTGGTTGCTCTTGCTCTCGGAGAGATAATGCGGTGAGGTCAAGGGTTTGTATGAAGAGGAGCTCTCAGCCCCGTCACATGAAGAACCCCGTCCCGTCCTCAGGCTGTTAATGGACTGACTTGCTGACCCGCGTTTGGCATAAGAGCCTGATAGTGTGGGTATTTTTGTGTCAGGTGATATCTCATATGTGTTTAGCGAAATCATGTTGCATAAGAGGGACATCACATATCATCACATATCATGTTCAAACGGCCTACTAATGGGGGCGGTATATGCAAAGACGAGGATCTCTTGGAGTTGGTAATGCATAATCCAAATGCATTAAAGACTACAGAGGTCAAATGCATATACTGCATGCTTTTCTAAAATATGATGATCTGCATCAAAGTGAGAAACACGTAGATGTATATGCTGTCAGTGTGAAGGTCTGGCTACGCAAGACTAATATATATATATATATATATATATATATATATATATATATATATATATATATATATATATATATATATATATATATATATATATATATATATATATGTGTGTGTGTGTGTTAATGTTGTTTTAATGAAAAGTCTTCATAATGACTGAAAACACACCTCTTCTGTGAGCTCTTATATTTATAACCATAAATAGTCATTCTTAATATGAAGAACGTTCATGTCTTAATAAATGAATACTAGAAAATATATTTAGCATTGTTTTGTCAGCAGAACAATCCAAAAACACATTAAATAACAGTACAACTGACTGAAGAGCCTCGCTCTCATTCCCGTTAAAAATCAAAGATGGCGCTGCTGTGAATAAGTTGCGTCAAAGTAGTTGGAGTAACTTTTCTCTATTTACTGATTTGATGAGATGCACGGAAATACACTATTTTGCACAAAAAGCAACCTGCTCTAAAATATATACCCTGTAAAAAAATGATTGTTGGTTTAACTTAAAAAAGTAAGTTACCTAGTTGCCTTAAAATGATTAGTTCATTGAAATAAATAAAAAAATGAGTTAACGCAATGAAAGAAATTGGTTTAATTAATAGAAACTCTAAATATGATGTTATCTGAACCCCATTACTTATCTAAGGTGATTTGACAAAATATAAAAAGTTGTGATAACAAATCATGAAAATATTTGTTTACAGTGTACACTTATAACAGGCTTAGTGAATCAGGGTAAGACTAAAACACATTTTGGAAGAAGAACTGATGTATTGACTCATTTTGTAAATGTTGTTAACAGTAACTATTAAAAGTAACAGTGCACCTTTAAAAAAAAAAGTTACGGAGTTTACTGTCAATCCATCGGATCCTTCGTTCAAAGCAAAGGGAGATATTTGCTTTTAAAGAAATCGTTTTTTAAGGACTACAACAAACGGCTGGTAGGGTCTACACAACATTCCTCCCGCGTTAGTGACATCCCCAACCCTAAAATTTACATAAACCGGGAATGCGATTTATAGATTGGCATGACAGAATATGCTAATCAATGACTAGAAGATAACTCCACATAACATAAATTCATCAACTAACCATTCAGAAATGTCCGGTTGCTTCTACATGTTGTCACTTCTTCTTCAGTCTCTCCATCTTTTTCTGACTCTGGTTTGAAAATAAAAGTTTTTGACATTTCCAGTGCATGTCTGCGTGAGGTAAAAGGACACGATCGCTTGAAGCTCCGCCCCCTGTGCCGGGAGCAGCAGCTCATTTGCATTTAAAGGGACAAACACAAAACGGTGCGTTTTTGCGCACCCACAAATATAAAGAATATAAAAATAGCTGTTTTAGGTATAAAATAGGTGTTTTGAGCTAAAACTTCACATACACACTCTGGGGACATCAGAGACTTATTTTACATCTTGTGAAAAGGGCATTATACCACCCCTTTAATGTACATCCAGATCATTGTATTGCCATAGGTTAAGTTATAAATAATACTGTTTAAGTGTCCAGAGCATTTTTCTGTTCTGTATGATTATTTGCTTGTGCTTTTCCTTGTGTGGATAAAAGTGTCTGCTAAATGACTTCATGTAATGAAAATGCTTAATGAAAGATGATGTTTGATTAGGCAAAATTGTGCGGGTGTTGTGTTGGGGTGAAATGAGTGAGACAGATAAATAATAATCCTAAACCAACACAATTTGCTTTGAGGAAAAACACAAAACGAACAAAATAGCAGAACAACACGAGAATGAAGTATAACACAGAACATTCTAGCTTGTCCTGGCCGCTCCAGTTCTGTCCCATGAGGTCGGTTTCTCCTCGGCAGAACACAGTGGCCCGTCTTAATGTGCATGTCAGCCACGGAGCGCTTTAATACTTGTGTTTTCGGAGGGGCTTGTCAAAGCTAACCAGAGCTCTGGAGTCTTGTTAGAAACCCAATTCCTCTTCAATTTAGGGCCTCGGCTCACCAGGGCCCACCTAAGCAGACTCTGTTAGACGCATTTGTTGGTGAAATTGAGCTGCACGGGTGATTGCAGGGGGGCATTTAGAGGCAGCGAGGGAATGAGTCAAGGTGTTTCAGATGCAAGTCAGGTCCGTGAAAGACCCGCAGGAGTAAATCTCTGTTAATAAAGTTCTGAGAGAAAACCTTAGAAACCAGCGACCAGTTCTCATGCTTGAGAGAGAGATGTCTCGTTCACTTCATATGCATGGGTCGTGCTTTGGCAAGATGAAAAGATCTGATGTAGAGGTCCATTCCCGTGTTCACCTTCAGCCTGTTGCAGATCTGCCCGTCTAGCATAATGTCAGTATGTCAGTAAAACAAACACGTGCTCTTCGTCTGCCAACAAAAATTGGAGAATTAAATTAATATATGACACATGAGTTCTTCCATGATCTGTGGAACTGTTTCATTTCAACATAATGTTGCATCATTTGCAACCGATAATGCACATTTATTGTTAAAGGGGTCATGGCATGGAATTTTTTATTTTATTTTAATATGTTCCTTGAGTTTCACTTATAATGTTAACTAATTTCCTTCAGCATTTTTTTTTTTAAAAAGTTGCCAGCCAGGCCCTGGATTAAAAAAAAAATAATAATTTCACAAAACTTTCATGGCCCTCAGAATATATTGTTCATTCAGTAACATTAGGCAGTTTTGATTTATATGCTATTTAATGTTGATGATCGCGTTATTTTACATATGCTTACATAGATTCTGTACTCTTACAAAGGATCATCAATGGTGGGGAAGCAATTTCTCATAAATGGAAAAACAATAATTTTCAACCTTCATTCTGACCTTCAATCTGTTTTTAAGGGCTGGCTCCTTTAAGGCTCACTGAACGGCCACTGTTATGATTTGCTAAAATCACTGCATTAGAAACATTATCAACGCCCACTCGCTATTGCACGTAAGTGTTTTGAAAACATCCATATAAAATGGTAATTTACAGACAAAGCATTATGAAATCATTACTTATGATGTTTGTGTTGCAGCTGCTGTCAGATTTAATACAGTTGGCTGCTTCATCCTTTAACAAGTTTCTTTGCGATCTCTTCATTACACTTTGCCTCATTTACAAAACAAAATGGCACTAACAAACATGTAATCCTTCAATGCAATCCAGGACAGGATTCAAATAAACCATCCACTTGTTTCTGACACTGGGATCCTTCTGAAGTTTGCACAGAGACGTACATGAGCGGTTTAAACTGGACAAAGTGAATGTTCTTTCACTCTTCCATTCATCTTGTTCACTGGATAGAGTATACAGATGTGCGTTTAGTGACTGACACACTCCACGCACTTGAGACTGACAGAAACTGTACACGTCTGTATACTATATCCAGTGTAGACAGCCTCAGTGATTATAATGGCTTCTATTGGCTTCTCACATCCAGAAAAATGTCAGCCATTAAGCGCCTGAACCTATGGTGCGATGATGTAAAACTATTTGTGTAATATTTTGTGTGAAACTTGACATTAACTGCATTAATATTGATAGGTGTTTGTAACGCGAGCATGTTGTGATCTTTTCTCTTTCTATTAAATGACACCGTTTAAAGCATTGGGGCCTTGCAGAGAATGATGAATGAAAACATGCGTCCTGAGGTAGGAGACTGTAAGAATTGAGAAATGCCGGGAAGTCTGGATGAGGAACGTCCACTCCCGAGAAGACAAAGGTCCTTCCTGGAAATGAACATTTGACTCTCTCTTGAGAAACTAGCATCCCATGTTGTTTCTCTCTCACGCTGAGATCACCAGATATTCACCCAAAAGTCTTTCTTTATAGTTTAGTGTGAATAATAATACAGTATTATACATGTTTGGTATCATTTGAAATGTCTCGGTGCGACTGGTACAAATGTCTCATTCCCAAAGAAGTAAACCAAAAGGTAATAAAGTTTGTGAGAGTTTAGAAATAACTTGCACATAGAGGAGGGGTGGGTCCTCCAGGCAAAAGGCAATCTGCTCCCAAAAAGGTGTAAACTGAATGTAAACTCCCATTGTTAGCAAATGTTTCCATGCGAAAGAAGTTTCTGTCTGTATAAAGAAATGCAACAAGAGGCTCAGGGCGATTTGTAACTCAAATTAGCTGTGGTGCGGGGTGTATGCAGGCACTCTGCATCATGTATTTTATAATGTCAGGTTCACATCTTCTCTCTTTGATCTTTCATTTTCATGGTTTATAATTGAGGGAGAAATGTTAACCAATGGACAACCAAAAACAATTGATCATTTAAATTGAACTAACTTTGTACATTTTGAAATTTTGCATAAATAACAGTAATACAATTATTATTATTATTTAGCTTTTTTTTTTTTTGTAGTCTAATGATCGTGTAGTTAATAAAAAATAAACAAATTGGTTTTGCATATTAGTAATATCAGTTGACCTCTATAGGACTAAAAAGAGTGCAGATTTGAGTACCAATCAGCAACGATGGCAGTAATCAATAAGCAGATTTTTCTAGGTATGATGGACATTCTTGGTTCAGAAAAAAGCAGTTCAACCTGAAACTTACTCATTAACTGACCCAGAAGCTAACAGTCAGCTCTGCACTTTAAACTTAAACATTAACAAAATAAAGGGGCTATATCTAGAATTCAGAAACCCTTGTTATTAGCGACACCTGTGGCCGTTAAGTGAACTGCAGCCAGCAACTCACTGCTCGTGCTCGCACTCGAGCACACTTAACACGAGACTGAACGTGATTCAATTCCCCAATATCACGGCGAAGTTCTTTTTCAGTTCTTTGCTTAGAGGTAAAAATATTTGCAGTGATATACTGCTAATGAACATCCTGACGCCGTCCACGCTGCTGTGAGTGACATTTAGATGAATATGTAAATATGAGCTCCTCTCAATAACAAAATAAACAGAACAAAAATTACAGCGGTGAGAAAGCAGCGATTAAGAAAGCATCTGATCATGGCGATGTGGATGTGTTTGCCCAAGCTCTGCAATTTATCGGCATCATGCCGACAGATGAGGTGATAAAAGATAATTAAATTACAGATTAACATTGTTATTGTTAACTAATTAACATAAGTGGATTGCATCTCTAAGCTGACGTTAGCTAGTGTTGCACACTCTCAGGAGCGCGTGTAAACTTAACATCCTTTGGATTTTCCTGGCAAAAAAAAAACGTTTCTTCAAAAACGAAGACATAAAAATCAATCAGGCTTTCATGGACAACCTAGAAAGTTGGGAAAGTCTCGTTTTTTAAAGTTACGTTTCAAACTGTTCACACATTGGCAATAGCAAAGACTTTAAAATCCCTTTAAAGAATCAAAAACATTTGAGTCTTTGAGTGTTTTTTCCAATATTTGACTTGGTGTCCCAGATAACTAGATGGATTAGTGTGTAAATGAACTAATTAGTCATTAGCTGGTTAGCATGTGACAGTTCAGTATTGTCTGGGGGCAGGAGGTGCTTTCATCCGAGCGTTTGATGTGAGCGCTTAAATCATGTGTAGCAGAGTTCAGCTGGTTGGTTTCTGAGCGCTCTTTAATAACCGTCTCTGAAATGCTGTGGCCACTGAGGCGTCTCCACTCATTCTTTCCCCTCCGTTCGAATGCGGCGTCGATGCAGCACAGCGACCAGCAATTAAACTCCTCGATTGGAACTCAGTCAAGCGTAACCCGACAAGCGCGGCATGTTTTCTTGCTTCTTTTTTTAGTGACAGAACATCATATTTCCATGTCCTGTCATGCTTTCTCAAGCTCTAAGAATGATGATGGTGTCTAAGGATAAACTTAAAAATGTGATCAAGTGTCATTGAGTTTGTAGTCTCAGTCCAGGAGTGGAGGATGAGCGTGTGTAGGAGGGGAAGGATGGGTAAATATAGACGTACTGACAGACAGAGAGAGAATCAGGGGACAAATGAGAGTCCATAGAAAGAGATGAGGTGGATGTGGAAAAAATATATAGAGAGCGAAAAATACAAAAGAAAGAAATCCAATAAAAAATGAACCCCAAAAGGAAATGGCCCTTTCATTGCTCACGAGACCAATAAGAACCTTTCACCCAAACAATTTAAATCCTGTCATTATTTACTGTCCCTCATCTTCCAAAATCATGTGATTTTCTTACATGGAAGATAGAGAAATGTTGAAGACCAACATGAGAAATGTTGTGGTCCATATGATTCGTGCAGAACACCGTGTTCCTGGATCAACATTCCCGTCCAACAACCCTATCCCTATCTTAAAATCTAAACCCTGACCATAACTAACTTATCCCTAAAATCAGACGAAAATGGTAGATGGATAACAGTGATGTAGAAGCACCTAACCCTGGTTCTAAACATAAACTGCAAACTTGTCCCTCAAATTTGATTGGCTGATTGGGATGTTGATCCGGGAACATGCTCTATTTGGTAAAATGATGTTCACTGATTTGTGCACTATATTAGTGTATAATATATGCATGAGTATGTGAACGTTACATTTTATGTAAATGAATAACATATATTTATATTGATCTCTGATGATTCTCCTAAAGTTATATTTCATAAATAATAAAATAATATTTAATAAATGAGAGAATAGTTGTACACTAAATGTGAATAGCAGCACAGATCATTAGATCTTGGAAGTATTCAGTGAGAAATGTTTTGATATTCCTAGAAAAATTAATCATGCAATGATCATATTTGAGAGGCAAGGACCAAAAAATGATCCTTTCACAAAAAAATATGCCTGCTATGCGTGCTTTTACGAAATATTTTTCGATTTTCAGTAATGGCTTCCTTGTGCGAGTGGTGTACTGGAATCTTCGTTCAGGGTCGTCAGTGTTAATGACCCCTGCGGTGTGTGTAAACCAGCACTTGATTAACAGATGCGGCGTTTGTAACAGATTCTTCATGCCAGAACAGCCTTGTGTTTCGCTTATATCGCTGAATAATAATCTGAACCTAAGTTTTAGAGGTAGGTTTGGGAACGCAACCACACACAATGCAGATCTTTCAAGGTTATTTATTTATACATCTTGGAGTCATATTTCAAATATATTTTTCCTCTAAAATAGTTCATTACATGACAGAGAATATACAACATCCAGCACTACAAGTTGCTCTCTCACTTGTGCACCGGTATATCTAAAAACAAACAAATATACATACAAACGAAAAACAACGAAAAAACAGAAACTCTCTCTCTGGTCTGAACACTTTGCATACGACAGCACAGCTGATCACACTGATGATCAACACCGACAGACATTCTTTAGCAGTCATGTGATTGTTTTGTGAGTGTGTGTGTGTGTGTTGGTGACTTTCACAGACTGACCTTCAGGTTTGGTCACGGGATTCTCTTGTTATATAGTTTATTAAATGTATGAGTGAATCAAAAAAACATGTCCGGATCATATTTCAAAATTCAAATGTAAGAATTAAAAGTCTCTTTTTTTTTAAAGCATTGCAACATTATGGGAAAACGTAATTATATATATTTTTTTTAAAGTACAAGTATGTCATTATGTTGCATTGCCATCACTGCTTTGTTAAGCAAAGGTACTGTATTATAGAAGTGACAATCAATTATCATGAGAATTTTGAAAAATACATGAAAATAAAAGTAATTGTCAAATTTCTGCACAGTATGCAATTTTATTTTATATATAATTGAATTATATAGGGATGAAATATGACCTGGATATGTCTGTGATATTCTACTCTATAAAGTATAACTGTAATCAGAGGCTAGAAGGGCATGTGGCAGTAAGATCCATAACTAACTGTCACCTATAGATGGGAATACTGACGTCCTCCAGGTTGAAAAGGTAATGGCCTTTCTTAAGGCACATTCTGACGTCTACCTCTAATGCTACATGTGTTGTTTCGCTTCATTCTCTGATCATACTCGAGTCATGCGTTTGGACATAATCAGGAGACAGTGGTGGATGAACACACAAGTGAGTGACAAAAACTAAAGGTGAGTCAAACGTCACAATTTGATTTCCCATTGGTAGCATGACAGTCAATAATATTCGGACTTCTCATTGACCCCTGATCTTTCGACTAAATACTAATGCCACATTAAATATTTTGCAACAAGATGTGCTCACCCTTCACAACTCTCTTTTACAGCCTTCGGATAGTGGCTACATTCACATGCCAACACAATAACAGAACACAGCTGTCAGTCCGGTATGAGAAATGCTTGAAAACTGGGGCATTGTACTGTCATAGAATGAAACTGGCTGGTAAGTGTTTGGGATGAAACACTTTTTGATGAACAATTTTTGAGGACGAACTTTTTGAGTGTTCTAAAATGTCAAACAGTTTAGACTAAAAATGTAACAATTAGGATTAAAATCTGTTCTCTTGCATTCCGTCACTATAGTTACAGACACAGGAATGTAGGGTGCATGGAATTTCCAGCCATCATTCAAAAATGTCTACACATTCCTGCCTCTTCTGTGTTCATTTCTCATATTTGAATGCTAATATTATTAAGCAAAACACTTCCATCTGCACTTAACACATTATGCCATATTTAAATCCATTCCACTGAATTCTGCACATTTACAATGCAAAAAAGGCTTCACATTCTAATCAGATTCACATTGACATTCACTTGCTCATCATAAGGGGTGATGTTGCACTTCCTGTGTTGAGCTTTATTTGAGCTTATAACAAGTGCATGATACAACTTCTACCATCATCATATATTGCACAGTATTTAGATCCTGCTCTTCGCATCTAATCATTGATGTAAATATAGACTTGTATACAAGATCAATTTGAACAAACAATCTGAAGGTCTGAATACAAAACAAAATAGTCGCAGACATGGGTGATGGCTTCTGGAGAATTTTGGGACGTCACCAAACACACATCGCAACATCAAAAAAGCAACAAAAGGGAACACATGGAAAATGTAACACAATGCACAATATCCCTCAACATGAAATTACATAACCCTCCATTTATTGTTTCACTCTCATTTTGCTTTAAATCTAATCGGTTGCGTCCTGTAAGAGGTCCTACTAAACTTAGCGTGGATTATAAACAATATCTGATTATACATGACATGAAGGCATTGTGCAAGAGTTCAGAGCGATTACGGTAACATACACGAGGAACAGTATTACAGCCGCGGGAGTGTCTTTAACTGTAGGAGAACCTGGACTGGGGTTGAATTATTCCAGGCCCTGTCCCTGTTACCTATGGATTTACCTGAGGAGCGAGTCTATGATAATCTCTTCAACAGCGACAGACGTACAGTATGCCACATTAGGATAAATATGAACTGGTTAAATATGAGCGTGTGCGGATAATACAAGCCGGGAAATCATTTTGCGCATTGTATGTTTGTAAACAGACTTACCTTAAAGCTCCACTGTGGATGGAACTACGAGTATGAGTGATACTAGAGCAAAGCAATTGAATTATATACTGTATATATATGATCCCACCATAACATCTAAGCGTACGCAAATCTGATAAAGGACACTCAAACAGAGGCACAAATGGTTCTTTCTTTTCGTCATTATGCTCTCATGCCCTTCCCTTGCAACGATGATAGATGTGATGAAGCTAAGCAGAGTACTTGAACTTTCAGAAAGGACCGAACACACACAGTCCTGGTAGTTTGCTCACACTCGTTGCTTGAACGTCTAACATCACATATTGCTACTGAACTGTAACCATGTGCTTAAATGTTATCTGGCGTGATGTGGCTTGTTTTAAAAAGATTTCCAGGGAGGGTTGCCAACATTTCAAAACTTTTGAAGGTAAAATCCTCCATAACAACATATTGCATCTGAATCTTAAACCATTGGCATCTGTGACTTATGCTGCATTCCATTCGAAGTCGGACGTGGGATATTCCTACTTGAAATCTCCGACTTAAGTATACAATTGTTCCATTGCCTAAAGTTTGGAAGATGATGTATAAGAAAATATAATGCCAATGCTACTGTTTGCTGTACAGATCTTGATTGTCAACAGAGAAGTCGTCTAGTAACCAAATTGGAAGATAAATGAGGCTACACAGTGCTAGCATTTGTTCTGCAGGTTTATGATATCATCAAAGAGGATCATATAAATGCAGATGTTTGCAAAACATGTTTTATCATCATTTAATGTAGGAACTTTGACTTATTGATGTATTTTATTTGCTTAAAAGCGAATGTTTATCATTAAATCCGGGCTCAGACTACAGGAGATTCAGGCCGGTTTATGCCCGATTTCCCCCTCCCGTCATTTTGAGAGAGAAAAATCGCGTCCAGGCCATCGGTCTGTTCCGTCTGATCAAATCTTAAACCGCGATCTGCTAGCGGACACTCCGGGGCCGCCCAGACATTATCAAACATGTTTTATATTTAGGATTTTAAAACAGGATGACTATGTTTACGTCAGTACTTCCACAATAGCCAATGAGAGACAAGTCTAAAAGGAGACGGAAGTGACAGAACTTTTAAAATGGCGACCCCAAAGAACAAGCAGCTGTATGGCTCCGGAGGATAGAGGAGATGGAGGAACGGCTGGTCGAAATGTGGCAACAACAAGACTTTCTTTTATAATGTCTCCTCATATAAAGTCTACAGTAAGTTGCCGCGACACAGTATCCATTTTGTTTCCATTCGCTTCCATGTGAGATCACGTGAGGTGCTAAATCTGGCATGATAATCTTGAAGTCTGACGTGCAACGGTTTTCATATCTTGTAGTGTGTGCAGGTTTGAGATTTGAAAGAAGAAAATCTGTGCAGATTCTCCTTATGTGCGTGATGCAACCAGATTTCACAATCAGGTTAAGATTTAAAAAACTCCTGTAGTCTGAGCCTGGCTTAACTATGTGCATCTCACTGGATGCACCCTCTTGCCAAAAGTTGTGGATTTCAACAAGATATCAAGTTCAAGCAACTTCAAGTGGCAATCTATTGCAATATTCCAAGTAGGAAACTGGAAAGTCCAACTCTCCAATGTAAATGGAATGCAGCATTACTATAGGATGCTTCAACAATGAACATTGTGTGTCTTTTAGGATAACTATTCATGTTTGTTGCCATCTCAAAACTTCCAAAATAAATTATTTTCTCAACGGCAACCCTTGTACATGCGATTTCTCTCTAACACTATGCAAAATGAAATTCTTGAACATCAAAGCCAAGAGTGCAGTTTGTCTGTCCAGAGGCGTTCATCTTTTGGAGTCCATGTGCCCATCTCCATGAAGAGGAGAACGTTCATTGCAGTCGGTCCTATTGCTAAAGGAGAACGACCGACCCAGCGAGTCAACACTTTCCCGGCAGTTTGATTGAAGAGAAAGTGATCGTTCTCAGCAGTTTGTCCAGATGCTTTATGAATCTTGTAAATTGAGGGTGAGGTAACTGATGCTCTTCTGGTCCAAAGTTCACATTGTGTCGTTTTCAGAACCAAATAATACCCCATATCAAACTGAACGGCAATGCAGCAGTGGCACACAGTAAAGAAAGCCAAAGGACAAGAAGTGTACAGCAAACCCAGACTGACAGAATACCACGTAAAGGAACCAAAAATAGCTACCAAAAAAAAAGAAGATATAAATTTGTGCTTCTTTAGATTCACATTGTCATAGTCCTAGAAGTTTCAATCGGAGTCTGTTTGTCTTTTCCGTAGCTCGACACTTTCCAATACATCATATACACGTGCATGTACAGGTCCATTCAGGTCATCAATAACTTCGTGACCACTCGTTTCGCTCATTCATTCCTGCTCACATTATTCCTTGCAATCTTAACGTCTTAAGGAAATTGCATCTCCATGCAATTGAGTCTGTGGAAAAAAGTAGTTCATTTGGGGAAAGGACATCCTTGTCACTCTTTCAGCCATCTGTTCATCCTGTAAGCCCTCCGTCATCTTTGGTAACAGTTGACACTTTGGTGTGTCAGATACATACACAAGGGGGGAAAGGGGCGGTTGAGGTGAAGGTGTCAAGACATATGGACAGAAATGCTCAACATTAACTTAGGCTATGTTTAGATAAAACATAAAAGGTGCCACATAGCAGGTAAAAGCTCAATAAGTGACTACAAAAGATGATACTAAAGAAAAAGTAGACATGAATCGTAAGAAGTCAGGACAAAGTACATGAGAAGCAGGAAACACAGGAGGAAATGAGGAAGGCAGGAAGGGTGGTCACATGTCGGGGCAGTTCTTATTGCTGCCGCGGGGGGCGTTCTACGCTGGCGGTGTGAGCTCGGGGGTATCTGTATCATCTAAGGAGGAACGTCAGGCAGATGGTGCCGAGCAGCTGGACGATCACAGGGAGAAGGTGGAGACTCTGGTGTGTCCCAGACAGAACTGCTGTAAACAGAAAGACAAACACTCTATTACATTCTTTACACTACAACTTCATTGTTCATTTTGCCACTTTATGTTGACAGAACGGTAGAAAAGGGAAAAGAAAGTATAGTGGAAGCCAGTGATGGAGTACTCGAGTCCGACTCGAGTCCCTATTCTCTGGACTCGAGTCCGACTCAAGACTTTATTCTCTGGACTCGTGACTTGATTTGGACTCGCGGACTGATGACTCGTACTTGGACTCGGACTCGAGGATATATAAAATCGGACTTGATCAAATGAATGACGTTGGAGGAAGTTTCTGACTAAATAGATTATAAAAAAAATTCATATTTTATAAAAAAGCTTATAAGCAAACCCTGAGTGTAGGTTTTATTATTAGGCTATAATTTTTTTTATGTTTGCTGTCTTGTAAACATATCGAAGGATGACTGAAACGACAAGATCAAAGCCGTTTTCTTGGATGTTTTTGACTCAGACTCGAACACTAGGGACTCGAGACTCGACTCGGAGTCGAACTCAGGTAATGGTTACTCGACTCGGACTCGACTCTGACTCTTCTGTGGTGACTCGGACTCGGACTCGAACACAGGGGACTCGAGACTTGACTCGGACTCGACAGTTGGTGACTCGACTACAACACTGGTGGAAGCTAGTGGGATTTAAACCCACACCTTTAACATGAGCTCCAGAAGAATACAGTATTGCTGAAAATGTGCTCCTTGATAGATCAGGTGTGTTTCATTGAAGTTCCTACATTGCTTTTAATTTAAGGTATATACATTTCTATCAGTCCTCTCATTCCCTGGGAATAGAACCCATGACCTTGCCATCGAGCTACATGAATGTTTTAAATAATAAAGCAGCCATATGAAAACTTTTGTTTGGCAAGGTTTGAAAAATCCTAAAATTTTGTAAAAGTTGTCCAAAGCATTTCCAAGACATATCTTCACTTCTGATTGGAATTTTGTCACATTTGTTGGTGTGTTACAGGAAAATACATGTGATACATTTATACAGTTGAATGCAACAATTCAACAACAGATCATTCACGTGGAACCAGTTGCTTTTCTTTTTGTAAGTATATGTGGAAAGTACTAATAACAACACTCAAAAACTCATAAAAAATTTAGCAAAACTGTGGCGACTTTGTACCCCTAAAAGGTTTATAGTAGTTGCTAAAAGTATGCACCCTTTAAGGACAGATAAGGTGCACAATTGTCTTTTTAAGGGTACTGCCCTACTGACAAGTTGCTGTACCCCTAAAGGTACAAGTTTTGCAAAAGAATTTGACAGTGAATGTGACCTATAACTTACATTTTGAACAAAGCAAGAGCTGCACATCATGATATGTGACTGTTTTAAAGCCTAAAGCATTGCAAGCCGAATTCAAAGCATCCAAATATGGGGAAATGCACTTTGATACCTAGCTCATAAAAAGCTTTTGTAAAGAAAAACATCTCTTAATCTTAACCACACAATAGCTGCCGGGTCAGAATCCTTTGAGAATGGAAGCATGCAGGTATGTGGGATGCCGTTGTAAATGGTTTCTTTTTCCAGCCGAGCTTTTGGCACAAAGAAGCACGGGACACTGAAACAATGGATCGGACTGATGGGGTTACAGCGGCTGGCATCATCGCCTGACTGAACCGGAGGCCGTAAGCGGTAATATCCATGAGCTACGGAAGACGGATGACCTGCATGAGGACAATTACAAGTCATTATGTCTCAGAGGTAATGTTGAGTAATATCTTTCGGCACAGCTCACAGGAAATGGCCTCAGAAGATGATGAGGTCTGGACGAAACGAAACATGCTTGTAGCGTTATTTAAAAAGCAGCGACTCTCCAATCACAACACACGTACACGTGCAGGTTTAATTATGCATGCAATCTGCCAACAAAATGGGTTTAATAAATAAAGAGCAGGTATTGTTTAAAAAAATCGATATGAATTTATATCAAGGATTTTTCTGGCTAGCAGGAAATCAATATATTCATAATAAAGCTTTTTATTCTTCCTTTTCAATATAGAACGAGATTGTGTGAGCCGTGACATCTCTCTCAAGGACCTTTGAAGGAGGCGGGTAATTTTGAGAGTGGGCTGTGTGTGTGTGTGTGTGTGTGTGTAGACAGGCTGCATATCCACCCGTGCATCTTTACTTAAATAATAGGCCTATTATTATGACATAAAATCAGAGAGATAGGGAAATGACTTAATAAAGTGCATACAAACTGATCTATTAACAGTCAGTGCTACAGTAACAAGATTTAATATTTGTGTGTGTGTGTGTTTTGTGGGGCCTTTAGATTTCTAATTCCGATTCAACAGGTCACCTTCCCTTCGAATCGCACATACTTTCTCTCTCTCATTCTATACCCGCTCAGCCTTTCCACCCTACAGCCAAATCCCAGTCCTGGTGTGATTTATGGGGACACAGTAACACATGGGACGCCAGAACCAATCATCATTCATCTCTAAAGAAGGAACAGCTCACGGTTGAGCTCCCATGGGCAGCACCCCGAGCAGAACAGGCCAGAGGAGAGCAGAAGAGACGCGGGTCATTCCTAAAATGCAGTACGTTTTCATGTCTTAAAGGGATAGTTCACCCTCAAGCCATCCACGATGTACGTGTCTTGTTCTTCAGTAGAACAGTGAAGAAGATGTTAAGCTAAAACCGTGGTCATTGGTGATTCATATAATGCAAGTCAATGGTTACCGTCAAAATAAACATAAACAACCAAAAAAAATTTATTACCCACGGCTCCTGGCGATACATTGAGGTCTTAAGAGTTAAAACGATCGGTCAGTGCAAGAAACTAAACATTATTTACAACATTATTACCTGTAATCCAGAGCCTTGGCAAACGGTCCTGAGCACGTTCATGGCAGCCTGGAGCGCAAGCTTCCTGGCGCATAATCAAATATGCACATTGGGAATCTGTGAAAAGTCAATCTTCCTGATTGAGATCGTGCAAGCGAACATAATCTTAATTTTAACTATAAATTGCGGCCCCCAGGATAAGCGAAATTAAGTACCATTTTGATGAACAATACAACACACACACACACACACACGTTGTCCTCCTCTGTTGTAAACAAACACAGGGTCAGCTCCCGTGTGTTTGCTCCCGCACATGCGTCATGATGCGACAGGAAGCTCGCGCTCTAGACTGCCATGAACGCTGTAGATTACAGGTAATAATGTTGTAAATCATGTTCAGTGACTGATCGTTTCGCTTCATAAGACCTCAACAGCCCCTTTCACACTGGGTAGTTCTAGAAACTAGCCACCAGGGTGGTTCCCCGAAAACGAAAAGTTCCCCAAGGCCCATTTTCCTGGTTGAATTTACACCACCAATAGGAATTCTGAAGTGATGTAAACCATGCTTGTTGTTGTGACTTTCATTTTGACGGCGCTGAGGACGCCAGAGTGCTGGTGTTCCACATGCGTTCGGCCAATCAGTGTACGCTTACATCACTGGTAGTTCCTATTGTGCTGGGTAAGGTAAGTAAGAGCTCATTTAATTCCCCCAGTTCCTGCGGTGCGAACACGCCAAAAACCAGGTACATCCACCATCAGTTCCAGAAAGAAAATGAAAATGTTCTATGAAAATGTTCATCCAGTGTGAAATCCCCCAATGTATCGCCAGGAGCCACAAGTATTAATTTTGTTTTATGTTTTATTGTCTATCAAAGTGAGGGTATAACCATTGACTTGCATTGCATCACCTAGGACCACGGTTTCACCTAAAAATCTTCTTTTCAAATTTGGGTGAACTATCCCTTTAAGATGAAAATCCTATTATAGGCAAAAAGCACTCGGGTGACCTACTTCTTCCGGCGAGATTCTGAAGTGTGCATTTGATGGACACTTTACTATCCCACGAGGCCACGGGAGAGGATTTGTGAATGGCAGTGAAGCAAATGGTAGGTCACATGACAGTGACTACATGGCAAATGTAGTACGTCCGGATTACATTCATACTACACACATTCATACAATATAGAGTAATTATTCAAAATAAGTACATACTTGAGAGAGTGTGTGATTTTGGACACAGCCTAAGTATAGAGTGCTGCAGTGATGACATATTTTTGTAGGCCGACCAGAAAGTTAGCATCCCCCTGGTTCCCTAAAGGATTTTTACATTGGCCTTTGAATTATTGCAGAAAATAAGCTTTATAACACCACGTTTATGAATTTTGGAGCCTAAATACAATTGGCAGAAGTAAAATGCTAAAGTATACATGATTTATTATGATTATAAAAACAATGCGGCTGTAAAAGCAGACTAGTGAGTAGATTAGTTTTTCTGTTCGGGTGATGACGTCCCCGACAACCCCTGCCATTTAGACTTGTTGGCATGCACCGTTTTGAAGACAAGTAAAAGCTTTAAAAATCGCAAGAGGGTAATACTGATGTATTTTATGTCGTAGAATAAAATTCAAGAAAATATCTTGAACTTGTGTTAACCACAGACCTTATTTAACCAAAACCCATTCAAAAACCCATTGACTAGAGGAAGATGGAACCGAAAGTGCTAAAATGCTAACTCATTTCTGTATATTGCTGTACAAAAATACATCATCCCATCAGAACTCTATTGTTATTAATTCTGTTTTGCGGTATTAGTTGGTTTGTCTCGCTTGGAAAATTTACGTGAGAAAATTGGCCACTTTTTGGCAGTTTATTCCCATCCTTTTAGGCATCCATCCTATTAATTGTGTACTGTAAATAATCAATCATGTTGAAAGGATCTCACACAGAACAGACATGTGAATGTTTTACCCACAGAGTTCCAAATGTACCGCATAACAGGAAAGACGCTGGAAAACATCAAAGAAGAGCAGAGTTTCATTGATGAATGCACAGTTCCTCTACAGTAAAGCCTCATGGGTCAGAGACAGAGCCTGCTAGCTAACAGTGCACACACACACACACAACTTTTCCTGAAAAAACAACAGCTTTCAGCAATCCGTGCGCTTGAGAGCAGGAATATTCTCTCTGTGAGGGAGCTTTCACAATGATTGATCTTAATCATTAATTTGGCTCTTTTGTTCTGCCCTGCGGTGCGCCTCACGCAGCTCGCGTTACACTTTCCTGTGTGTAAGCACAGCTCAGCACCTGTGGGCGGCATGAACAGGTTTAACTGTGTGGGCCGCACTTGCCCTGTATGTGTGTGTGTGTGATATAACACCAGTGTTCATGCCGACCCAGGTACAGAGGAGAGAGCAGGGCTGTACGCTTCCAGAGACTATGGTATAAGCTTACATTAAAACTTGAAATAATAATGGAGCCCTTTTTTTTTTAACTTTTCACTTACCATGACAGGTTCCTGAGGTGTTTAACAATTTAAAATTGGAAAAATATCAGGCTGGAGCTGTAGGCTTGTGGATTGGTATATGGAAATGTCCGTACATGTTACTGTCAGGAGAAACGAATGCCTAGCGGGTAGTGCACATGCTTCGGTGCGTCGCACAGTAGTGTCTGCATGTAGGCGAATCATGTCGGGTCATTTTCCAATTTGTGGGATAATTATTGTTTAGTTAATGTTTTTGGCATTGATGGAACGAAAGAAAAAAACAGCTTGCTTTAAAACCAAACACAACTACCAATCAGTGGTGTTGAAAGTGGACTACTTTGAATTGTAGACCTGCTCGGACTGAATGAACATGTGTTCATGTTAATGCTAATGCTCACTTACATGCCTTTCAGCAAATAAGCTGAGATCATGTTGTGTCACATAATTATATTCATGATGACAATCTTCTTGACTTTTCAGATGTCTCAGTCCCATTTAAAATAAATAAACCATAAAAATAATGCTAATAAAAAAGGAAAATACACAGTTTATGTGGTATACACAGGAGTGTTAAAGGTTGGTCTATTATTTAATTTAAAAGTTGATTATGCTAAATTCTAGCGGTTTATTTAAAAAATGCACTGCATGATGTGTGACTTAAATAATTGAGATGTGGGTCTGAAGTGTGAGAACATCTGGCAAATTAAACAGTTAGACTGGAAAGGAAACAATTAGATAAAATCTTTCTGAATATGAAGATAATCTAAGATAATTTAGTGAACTGTGTAATTTCTTAACAACTGGCACCACCAAACAGAAGTACAAAAATAATGTTCTCAGGCAGGTTTCAACACAAAACACACACACAAACACACACACACACACACACACACACACACACACACACACACACAAACACGTTGGGATTGTGTGTTTAATGAGAACTCTCAACATCCCAATATTACATTACACTAATAAGAATGAGATATTTAGCATTATGGTAATGAGAACTGCAGGGTGAAATATGGAGAATATGCTTCATTTTCTTTAAGCAAAATACGTTTTATTCCCTTTCTCTTGATTTTTGGTATGAAATATGACAACATAGAACCTGTTCTTCACAGAATTACCCGAGTAGGAATAAGGGCTCTGCCATTTTTAATATTCAGAGCAAGAAGGTCACGGCTCCAATCTATCAAAAATAACTATGCCCTGAATATGTGATGATGATTCGGGTCTTTGATTCAGAAAATTATTCTATACGAGCGCTGTGCATGTGAGTGTTTTTTAAGGACAGTTACTGTAAAACTCTTCATAGTTATAATAGTATATATTATTTTTCATGTATTGCTTTTCTGATCTGAATAATTCTTTGATAATTGTGTATACGGTTTCTGAGGAGAATTGTTATGCAAGAGAGCAACCTTGAACATCTTTGCTCTCTATAAGAAAGGCCAAATTAACAATCTTTAACAATCTCTTCAGTCTTTTATTCCATTCATCATCCATATATAATAATCTAGTCATGTATGCTTATTTGCTTATATTCATTTTTGATATTTTACATATATATTGGTTTTATCTACCGTATATGTCTCTGTAGTTTTAATAGTGCTATAAAGGGAAATGTTGAAGTTTCATTCTTTCTTCTGGTAGCAGGGAGAGCTTCTCTCGGCTGGAGTGTCTGTATTATCTTCAAGGTTAGCTGATAAGGAGCCGCTGCCATGGACACTGATGTTATAAAGGGGGTGTTTTGATACTGTATGCTTTGGATCATCTCGCACAACACTTGAGGTGAGGCAGCACTCGAAATTATGGAAGCTTGTTTAGGAATATTCTTTCTTTCTATCCATCCATCCATCCATCCATCCATCCATCCATCCATCCATCCATCCATCCATCCATCCATCCATCCATCCATCCATCCATCCATCCATCCATCCATCCATACATACATACATACATACATACATACATACATACATCACACAAAAAATAAGAAATTGTAATTTTATTAAATAAAATAAAGCCAATACTTTTAGCATGAATTTTAGCAATGTGACATTATTTACATGACCATTAAACACGTTTCCAACCCTAAGTCTCATCCAGATTTATATTTTTTAACCAAATTTACCAATTTAAAAAAAAAAAAAAATGTTTTAACCAAATTTAGTGATAGGCTACAGTAATTCGCTGATGTATAAATACAATACCACAATGGTGTCAGTAAGCTTTTTTTTTTTTCCTGAAAGAAATTCATATTTTTATTCAAGGACATAATAAAATGATCAAGAAATGACAGTAAACACATTAACATTAGCCCCTTTCACACATACAGTCTTTACTGGTAAATTAACGTTAAGAGATCTTGTGTGAACAGGATGTGATCAAGTTGAAACATTACCAGTAATTTACCGGTATGATGCTGTGTGCGAACAAAGAATGACACTTTCATGTCTTTAGAGAAAACAATGTCATTTTATGAAAAATGGTCTGACAGACTGCAACTGAAGTCGAGGACTCCACGGGGAAAAGTGAAGGAAGAGGGGCACAGAGGCTATTTTCAAGTATCCATATGCTGAAACTATACCTCATCAGACATGACTTTCCAGGAAAATTTTACTGGGGCACAGCAATGCTGCGTCTCAGTTCGCCTACTTATACTATGCCCTAAAAGTGTACTCTTTTACTGAATAAAAAGTACATACTTTTGAGTGTGTAGCAGAAGAGTAGACAAGCTTTCGGACATGCTAGCACGTCATAAAATAGCGTCTTTAACGGTTGCTCTCTGTCGCTTAGTTACACGCATCCTGTCACATAAACTGGCCTGTCAATCATCTTGTCAAAGATAAAATCCTCCGCATTTAATTTAATTTCCTACTGTATTAAAGAGAAGTGCAGAAGCACGTTGATCTGCCAGTCACGCGTCTTTCATGCGGAGACTCTCCATGCATTTATGTTATATAAGTTAATGGCCAAACGGATCTTTATAAAAGTTCACATTATTGTTGTTGTTGTTGTTGCAGATGAAATATAACACGGATAACACTACATCAATATTTTTTATCAGCTTAAATGTTGATTATTAGTCACTCAAACCCATTTATCTAAACCACTCTTAACCGTCGGTCGCGCACATCTGCCATGTTTTGTAGTTTGTAGTTCTTAACTGGATCCTCCTCCAAAGAGCAATGAGTTGTGGGCAATATTAGCTGTAATAATGAGCACGAATCCACAATCCTACCATCCAGAGACTTCTGGCATACTATTTTCAACACACTATGGATACACTTATTTAAATCTCACATAATGTTTAGGATGGATAGTATGGACATTGAGACGCAGGGAAGAACTTTACTGGCCCCAGTAAAAAGAGTCTAGTGACGTCCCTGATGTTTACTGTTTTTCTATGTAAACATGCACTAGACGAATATCTGACTGTTCTGATCTGACCGTCTCACGCTCGAGGCCCTGCATAACTGCAATACTATAATAACTGTTATGCGTCTGCCGTTTTTTAAGAGTGTGATTACGCCTGTGACGCAGAAGAAGAAAAAAATAACTCAACTGTAACTAAAGCGCTTCTCTCCATCCAGGTGGATAAAGAAATTGGCTCAGCATTTAAAAGTAATTTCCGAAGATTGACACCCCAGAGTTTTCTGGTACTGATGTGTGAAGAGCGGTAAAAAGACATAACGCTGTTGCTTGTGTGAACAGCATATTTGTGCATTGACCAGTAAAGTCGTTCTGGTCATTTTACGATAAATTGAATGCTGTGTGAAAGGGGATATTATTATATATATTAGCCACATACTGTATAATAGGCAGCACAACTGTTTTCAACATTGATAATAATAATAATGTAATGTAATTGATTGTATAATAATAAATGTGTTTTAAGCAGCAAATCAGCAGGAGTAATGATGCTGAAAATTCAGCTTTGCATCATAGGAATAAATTACATTTGAAAATTTATATAGAAAAAAAATATTTCACAATATTACTGTTTTTACTGTATATTTGATCAAAGAAAAGCCTTGGTGAGCATAAGACACACACACACACACACACACAGTATATATATATATATATATATATATATATATATATATATATATATATATATATATATATATATATATATATATATATATATATATATATACATATATATATATATATAGTTGTTTATTAGCATGTATATTACTAGGATATTGGCTGTTTATTAGAACTTATAAAGCACATATTAACACAGTGTTCTGCATTACCATATTCTACATCCCTTAATCCCACCCAATACCTAAACTTAACTTACTAACTATTAATAAGCGGTAATTAGGAGTTTATTAAGGCAAAAGTTTTATCTAATGGTTAGTTAATAGAAATAATTGGATCCTAAACTAAAGTCTGACCAAAAAGTCTTACCAACCCAAAACTTTTAAATGCTAGTGTATGTCCATTTAATTATTCTATTATAATACCCATGCATTTCATGCATATATCATAAATTGTAAGATATATTTCCTTCATTAGAGTAATGAGAATGATATTTGATCAGTTCATCGGGTGAGTATTGAGGGGGATGGTGTTCTGGACAGCTGCCCTGTCTCTCTCTCTCTCTCTCTCTCTCTCTCTCTCTCTCTCTCTCTCTCAGAGTCTGGCGCTGGGCCTTTTCCTGTCTGTGTGCATGCATTCATACCCATCATGTGCCAAGATCAGCATTCAGGAGGAGACCTGGGCCAGCCACACCATCAGAGGGCTGCACGAGGTGAGAAGAAGCCAAGGCTGTCAGACCCGGGCCCCAAGCCCCGGCCCCCGGCCCCCAGGCCCCGTGCCTGAGCCCCTGCAGCCCACAACAGCTGCCTCCACCAGTGCGAACTTCCATCACAAACACTGCATCTCTCCTGCATGCTCACAGTCTGGACACTTCTAACTGACATTTCATTTCTAAAACCTTCCTTTAGTAATCGAGTTACACGAGTCACCCTCGTGTCGTTTTCAAATCGTTTGATATTCTTGTCTGTATTATTAAAAACTCAAAGAAAAAAAGCATCATAAAAGGAGTTGACTTGCACTCCATATTCCAACAACTTTGTCATCTGATTGATAGTTTATACTTAGCAAGTAAAAGGTCTTTTAGTATAATAAAAAAATTCCACTTTCAGGACGTGGTCATGTGTGTTTTTGCTGTGAATTATTTAATGATTTGTAAACATAGTAGCATCTTTTAAATTATTAGTAATATTCTAACATGAACACTCAAGCAACTAAGGTTTACTTGAATGGATAATCAAGTAAACCTTAGTTGCTTGAGTGTTCATGGTAGAATATTTTTTTTTCTAACATTTTTTATATATTTTTTTTTTGAAAAATCATGTTAAAATGTGAGTACTACAGGCTTTTGAAGAACATTAATTATCTCTCAATCATCACTGAATTGCATTGTTTTACCGCCACCATACAAACGCGAAACTGCTTTAAAGATCTCATTGATTTACAAGCTATCAGAATTTCATCTTACTTTTTGATCATATAAATATGAGCAACCACACCAAATTTTTTGCCCTCTGAAAAAAAAAAAATGTTGTGTTTTCCTTGAGTATGAGCTCTATATTCAGTCTTGGAACAACATAAGGATGTGTTCTTGTATTTTCCTTTGCTTTGAGACTGTCTGTACGCTGAGTGGTTTTCCCTACATCACATCTACATCAACAGATATAATGAAGTTCATCACTGAGGGTGTTTTCTGTGCAGTAGAAGTGTTGCTGATGGTACAGACCTGTTTTGTCCACGCTGTCCTTTTGTTTGCATTTCCCCTTGGTAACAGAAACGTCATCGATAGCAATGTCTCCCTCAAAGCCATTTCCACGGATCCCTTCGAACACAACCTGACAAAGAGAAGTGTGAGTTAGAGAGCACTCTCGTCCATTAAAACAGACATTTGTCAAGTCGCATTTCTTCCATTCTCATCAAACACACACACACACACACACACACAAAGCCAAATAAATGGAATTATAGATTGCATTTTTATTTGGGACATCCTAGTCAGGGAAGGTTAAAATTTACATGAACTGAACTCCAACATGAAGTTATCTCAGGTCAACTCCAAAAACTTTATAGCGAGAGTTGCTTTAATATTTGAGTATGAATTTAAAATGAATTGGCCACACACCACAGGAAGTTGAATAGGAATTTAGTTTGGAATCCCAAGATGAATCTAACGAATTTAATTTAAACAAATCAATACAACAGAGGAATTTAATTTCAACAATGAGTTTTGTGACAAACATAAATAGTAATTGATGTTCTGAGTAATTATACATATTTACTCCCTTATATATATAACTTTTTTGACATATTTATCTAAATTACTTTTTAAAGCAATTAACATGGCCATCAAAACAGATTTAATTGGACCATACAGCATTTAAAAATACTTAGTGTAAAGAAGATGACTAATTAATAAATGTTTGAAATTATGTGTTTTTCTATAATAGTCTACAATAATCTCTCTCTCACCCCTTCTCTCTCTCTCTCTCTCTCTCTCTCTCTCTCTCTCTCTATATATATATATATTATATATATATATATATATATATATATATATATATATATATATATATATATATATATATATATCTTTTTATGGATAATTCATACTGAAAAAATGATAGATATTCTTAAGTCATTGATATCACATTCGTATATACAAATTACAATTGAACTGGAATTTAAAAGCCATCCACGATTTAATACTAAAGTGTTTTTAGACAAGAAAGCACATGAAAAAACACAAAATACTGTAACACAGTAGTACATAAAACGTAAATATTTGTAATGCATTAAATAATTGCTGGCCTATACAATCATAATCATACGTTTCCTCTCACATTATGTGCTGGTGTTTATTTCCTCCCCTTGTAACCTGTGTGTGACTGACAGCTTAATTACAGCAGCTCTGAAGCTCACTGCAGAGACCTAATCAGATCTGTGTCAGATCCACGCAGTCTGACTGAAGTTTACTGAATTACCCCCCCCCCCCCCCCACACACACACACACACACACGCACACACACACACGCGCGCACGCGCACGCACACACACACACACACACAGCACCACCTCTAAACCCCAGCTGGTGGACTAACATGCAAGTAATTGAAATATAAATGAGCAAAAGTGAACAGAACGATTCAAAACATTTAATCCTCCCACGGCCCTTCAGAAGCAGATCTAAAGCAATTTACACATTCTGAAACTTGGGCAGAATGGCTCTTTATTTTAGATTTAGGTTTTGCAGAACTTGTATGATCCTTAAATTTATCCTAATTTGTATTAAACATTCTCAACAAAGTCTACAAGTCCAACCTCAAAGAAAATGCCATAGTGGTCTGATCTAATAAATCACTCCAACATGATTTGAAGCAGAGAGAGAGAGAGAGAGAGAGACAGTTTGACATTTTTCTTTCAGTCCAGGTTCATTAGAAATATGTGACTCTGGATCAGTGTTGGGATTACTCATTACAAGTAACTTGAGTTACGAAATCAGATTATTTTTTCAAGTAACTAGTAAAGTAACATTACTTTTTCATTTAAAAAATAGACCTGTTTTTTGATGACAGTAAAAAACAAACAAGCACATGGACACGGGAAGTAGGGATGCTGCGGCAAACTGCGATGACAATAAATGATAGCTTATAAATATTTCTGGTTGTTGTTTCTGTTCCACGACATTTTGTATGTCATGTTTGGGGTGTGGGATGAAGAGAGGGATAATTTTAGTAATTATTTAATTAAAAATTATTTAATTTATCTTCAGTGTGTAGTATTAGCCAATCAGATGTGTCTTGAAGCGAATCACGCGATAACGATTCAGCCTGCGCAGCACGCACACTCACGGCCCACACACAAGTTGCACAACTACTACAATATCAGCGCTAGTTAGTAATGTCTCAAAAGAGAATTTTGGATTTTTTTCAATCCAACCAACCCCAAACACATCCGAGGACTAGCGAGATTTCTCCAACTGACGACTCATCCAGCATACCAGAAAAAGGTACAACCCCGACGTGCCCCAGTATAAACCTGCTGTGCCCCAGTATAAATCTGAAGTTTAACTATTTATTTTATTTGTCAGTGTATTTAATATAAATTATATTATATGGTAATAGCAATTATCTATTTGCAACGCAGTAATAAAACAATCAACGCTTGTAAAAGCAACGCAGTTTAACTGAAAACAGAAGCTGAGCCGTCTGTGTTTCCTAGCAACTGCAGCGCACACACATCTGAGCACACCGAAGTCCGGTGTTGGCACGCTATTGAGGTAGGCTATGAAAACATGACGCAACACAAGTTTGTAAATAATACAAATAATCTTATTTTTATTCATTATTTGCTTCTATTGTTATCCAATTTTTTGGCCTTTAAACATCTTAAAATGGACTATGTAGGTCCGAGAAATCCAAATTTTCTCAAGTTACCTAACTACTGGTGTTTTTGCAACAAACGCCCCTGTCTGCAGCACTGTATAGCACAGAAAATAAACACATTGTTGTGTTCTGTACTGTCTTTGATTGTGTGTCATAACAATTAATCATTCTTTCAAATTTGAAATGTATCTTTAATTGACCTATCGGTAAGCCCCGCCCCCCTCAGCAACTGTTGCTATCTCAGACAAATAATGGGGGACCTGTGCCCCAGTAGAGCTTTATGTCTAGCAATGGCCCTGTCGGGAGACTTGTTCAAATTATGACAAATATGCTATATAAAATACATTAGATTTAGTATTTAGGTCAGACTTTTTTTGGTGTATTTGTTTTCTGATTTTAACGCTATAAAGACCGTTGCCGTGCTTGCATCACTCCCTAACCCCTCCTATAGTCCCTATGGCCACTTGGCCTGCGTGAATGGAAATGGACCAAGGTTTTGGGGGAGAGTAGTCAATCTGTTTAGAAGTGGACTTTTCTTATAACTACGTTCCTGTAACTACTTGGTCAGAAAAACGGCTATAGTATTTACTTAATAATAAAATAAAATAAAAAGGAATTTAAGAAAAAATAAAACATTTTATGGAGCCTTGGTATAAATGTTTTTGCATTTTAGCTGAAATGTAGCTACTTATTGTATTTCCAATGACTTTTTTAGATCACACATGTATCCACCTAAAAATAGACTTTTTCGGTTCACATACTTGACCCCAGGTGAAGATAGCACACTTAACACACTCTTGAACCCGGTGCGTTCATCAACACAACACACACACACACACACACACCTGAAGCATCACCCCGGGCTCCTGTTGTGCCCAAATGAACGAGTGGCTCCTCTGAATAAATAACGGAGGCTGAACGGGATCAAGGGATGAGGGCAGATAGGTAATTTAATTTGCCGTGTGTGTGTGTAAAACAGTCTCTCTGTCTGTGCTAATTGACTGCGGGGCCACAGTGGACGCCGGGTGACACACACCATCATTAGGCCAATGTCGAGCAGCGCTCCATGAGCTTTCCTGCTCACCTGAATATATATTCATGCATTACTACCACCCACCCTCAAACACACACACACACATTCTCATACAAACAATTTTCACTTGCAGAATCACAAGGTCATGCATAAAACACGATCAGAGGGCACACAAAAACACGCACAACTTGCACAAAGAGATCTGGCCACAGACAGTAATTGGTACGCGAGGCGATCTGTGTGTTTTCTCTCTGTTCGTTAATGCAAATGGCTTCGTCTAACGGGCCGAGCACAGTTGACTTTAGTGGGTTGAGCTCATTAAGGGCATGACAGACCATTCACCTCTCACACAGGAGCTCAGATGCCAGCCGAGACAGAGAGAAACAATTATGTGCGCCGTCTGAGAGGCGTAGGCATACAGAAGCCTCTCCAGTTCCGTGTTCATTATCGTGTGAGGAAAGAGAGGAGCGGGAGAGATGGAGGTGAAGAATAACAGTGCAGTCGTTATATGTTTCGTGGAGCATGAAAAGTGAAGTTACACAGAATATCAATGCTGCTCTTTTCAGTGACCCGGGGCTGTCAAAAAACACAGAAAAATTAAGATTTTTTTCATTCATTAACAAACAAAAAAATCTTTGTTGGAAGATCTGAAAGAACTGTTGAAAATGCTGAGTAAGAATTAATATGGCTATGCAGGTTCGGGAATTTCTTCGCTGTATTCTCGCTTTTTGCTCGCCGGTTTCTCTATAGAGCTCCCCCTACAGCTCCGGAATAGATATTTGACAACACTGTCGAAAAACGTATTGTCGACTCTCAGATACCAGAGGCTAGTAGTCGATCAACGACATCACAGCAGACGGGATATTCTTTACAACGTCTTCTTCATTCGGGTTCGAACAGCGTGAGGGAGCGCAATAATCACATCATTTTAGCAGATTTCTTTTTGCCGTAAATTCAATTCTTTACATCGCGAGACCTGATATCACACGATACTTCCTGACGCCGCGTCCGGCGGCCCGCCGGCTCAAAGTTGCAAGTGTGTTTTTTTCCGCTCACATGCGATAGGGGGGTGCGAGATGACCACCATTCAACCCGAAAAAAGTCATATAACCATTCCAATGACTCCGAAGCTGTTCGGTTAAGGTAAAAAAGCTGCATAGTTCACCTTTAAAGTGATCTGGTTGTTATTTTCCTGTCATGTAAGTACAATGCGTTGAATGTGATTTTTCAGCATTGAGTTTTGCAGCCAATCACAGGGATTTCTGTGATAATGACCAATCAGAGGTGAGAATCTGCTCAGTATCTCTCAAAACGCTGAATGAACAAACAAACAAAGTGGAGACACGATGTAAATAAAACAAATAATTAATTGTGCAGTTTTGACTGAATCATTGATTTAAATGTGTTTTTTTGTGTGTTTTTTGCATGCAATGAGTTTCCGCTAAACTAACAGCTTCAGTGATTATAAAGGAAGGCTGTCTAATTTCATTCGCAATTTGAAGAAAACTTTTGTTTTTTCATGAGACTTTGTGACTTTTCCTACATACAAACAATGAAAATGTTTCATAATAGTGATTGATTTCACTATTCTGCTGGCTACAGTGTTAATTTAATGTCTTTTAGATAAAAAAAAAAAATTGTTAGTTTCCCTTTCAGGCGCACAATGTACGAGAGGAGAGTATTTAAATGAATCATGCAAGGTGATTTACTAAGGTTTGCGCTGGTCAATTTACTGGTATTTGCACCATTATTTACCACCCAAAAAATCTGGCCCTATAGTTTTATATACGTAGAAAGAGGACAATCTTTGAAGGATGACTCAAAAAAATGTACATTAAAAATTTAATTTAAATAGCATAATATTCAGACTTTTGAGCTTTGAAGTGCTGGAAAAAGAGTGAAGTACTTGAAAGTGGGACTGTCACGTCGAGGGAATAATGGAAAAAAAAAACATTTTTGACAGAGTAATTGACTTTGGCCAGACATATTTGAGCTCATTTTGAAAACTCTTGACTCTTGATATCAGACTATAATCTAAGCACAGTTTGAGACATTGTGAAGGTCTCTGCAGAAGATCCTTTCTCCATTCATTCCCATTGCTGTCTAAAATAACCGATTGAAATATGTTTTAAAAATTCTCTCCAAGGGGGAAAAACGTGCATTTTTGGGGTAAATACAGTACTCCACTGAAAGTGGAAGGAAGGAACAGAACGCTCCGGGACATTTGCTGTATGGAGACTCGAGGTCCGGTGAATTTCATCAACCAATCACTATGGAGAGAGGCGCTAGCAGAGAGGCGAGAGGTGAGGCTGATGGGAAATTTCGAGCACACAGAGAGGAGAGGTTAATGGATAACAAACACGACAAAGAGCTGAGAGCATCAGCGGAGAAACCAGCAAGCGATAAAGAGGATAAAGAGAAAAGAAGAGATGATGAGGAAAGAGCTTAAAGGGCTGTGTGAAAATGGACGCTTTTCTCTGCTCCTCTCTCAATCTTTTCAGAAAATCATAATTAAGCAAAGCTAATTACCAGCCCTCCCTCGCTCCCTGAACTCTTCCTTTGTAAAGCTCCTGCGCTTTTGTCATCATCTTGTTTCCCTGTTGGCATCTTTCACACGGCCGTACAAAACGTCTCTGCCTGCGGTGACCTTTTCCATTAAGACACGGAAAAAAAGGCCTTAAGAGACGTGTAAACTGTAAACTTAAGACTAGATTTGGACATAGTGGTGTTTGCCTGTGCAAAAGTCGCTACCAAGATGCTAGAGTGTTGTGGGTGGTGTTTAGTACATTGGAGTTACAGTTGCTAAGGCGTTCTGGATGGTTACTAGGTGGTTCCCTACTGCAAGTATAAAGAGCCCACCCCTCAAGTCTCTATGATCTCTAGACATGGCTCCGGTTCCACCTTTCTAAGAAATTAATACTTTTATTCAGGAAGGATGCATTTAATTGATCAAATGTGACAGTAGAGACATTAGAATGTTACAAAAGATTTCTATTTATAATAAATGCTGTTCTTTTGAACTTTCTGTTCATCAAAATAATCCTGAAAAATAAATATCACACTTTCCAAAAAACTGTTTTCAGTATTGATAATAATCAGAAATGTTTCTTGAGCAGCAAAATCAGCATTATAGTGATTTCTGAAGGATCATGTGACACTGAAGACTGGAGTAATGATGCTGAAAATCCAGCTTTGATCACAGGAATAAATTACATGTTAAAATATATTGAAATAGAAAACAATTATTTTAAATTGTAATAATATTTCCTAATATGAATCTTTTTACTGCATTTATAATCAAATAAATGCAGCCTTGGTGTGCATAAGCAACCCGATCACACTAAATGCGTCTCTATAGAACGCAGTGTGTTTATCGTGTAATTTATACGCGAAAATTAGTTTTTACATGCATAGGATACGCATGGGTTGGTTAGGGTAGGTTTAGTAGTGGTGTGGGGTGTGTGTGTATTATACGTTTGGGTAGAATTAGTGGTGTGGGGTGTGTGTGTATTAAACGCAATGAAGTGCGTATCAAATGCACGTGAAAACTGCGTATCATATGCACGTAAAAACGAATTTTCGCGTATAAATTGCAGCATAAGACTGGCATAAGAGACTTAAAACATTGAATTCAACCGGACACATTTATTTGCATAGCGCTTTTCACAATACACATCGTTTCAAAATAGCTTTACAGAAAATTCTGTCCACATTACAATTTAGAGTCTGTTATCAGAGGTAACTGTCTAAGTTATGTATTTCAGAAATGTACATATACAAATCACAGTTAGCTAAAATGTTATTAATTTAAACAATGTAATAATTTAAGGCAGAAACAATGAGCTCATTGAAGTAATGAACACTTGTTTGTTAACAAATGATTATGACATTTAGAAAAATGTAGCATTGGTGCATGTTGATTCAGAGTTTGCGTCATCTGAAGTCATTTTATAAAAACATCAAAAATAAGAGACCCCAAACTTATTTTTTCTCCCCGTTTTATGCTCCGCTATATGAAAATGATATTCAGTCACTTAGAAAAGTAATATCACACCTCTCCTCGATTAGTCTCATATCATGTGTGGCCATCACAGGTAAGCAATGTGATCACGTAAACTAAACCATGTAAACAACAAAAATACTACGGAACTGCAGGATATAAAGCTACAGATAAACTGTATTCCACCGAGCCTGTGTTAGTAAGCGTTTATAGTTGTGTTAAACAGCCCAATAGCAGGCAGGTGGCATTTAAGAGCTCTATAAAAGAGAACAGCTACACTGGGCATTTACACGTACAACACCAACTGGTCTTAACTACCATTTAAGTCCATGTCATGGATGGGGAGCAATCAAACATACACACCAGAGGAACACAAAGCCAGAGCCGTATACCTCACATTCCCAGAGTTTATATGCATACGAAAAAAACACAGTTTTTCTAGCCTTGAATTTCCAATATGCTGATCATTCAGTGTTAGTCCTGCAAGGTTAAAAACTATTTGGAAAAAGACCAACGCATATTGGACTAATTTTATATAAGTAGAATAATGTAATAATCATCAGAGATTCTCACCCAGTCACATCAGATTTGGCCACGGCTGTAATCTTCCACACTTTAAACGGACTGTACGTTCCCATGCCGTTAAAGATTACGCCGTCTTTTATCTTCTATGAAATGGAATTAAAAAGTAACGAGATCCCGAAAAGAGATCCCGTGTGTAAAGTTCTTCTCTCAGTGGACGAGGTCCAGCCTTTCATCCACATAACTGTGGTTGTACATTAAGAACATGTGGATGTTGATCAATGAGAAGACATCAAAAAATCAAAAGACACACTTACACTGTGTCTGCTCTGCAACGGACGCGAGCGGCGTGTTATGATGATGTTTTAGTGGTTGCTCTAAGTGTTTTTTTATATTGAAAAGAGGTTGCACATGGATGTTAAGACAGCAATGCCTTTATGTAAGGCTTACTGAACTGAATTTAAAAATGATACTTCAATATTTTAATATATTTATATATTGTAAATTGTAAATTTGTTTAGAATTATATTTGACAATTATAAAATTATTAAAATGAACAATGTTATACAGGGCTAAAGGCACACCTTAAGAAAAATGTTATTTTTAACATTGATTATCATATTTTGTGTAAAAAAAAAATCATAAAAGTGGTTTGTTTTGTTTAAAAATCTTATAAATGTATGAGGTGGCAAGCATGGGGCAAAAGGCACAAAGTTATTGATACAAATGCTTTAGCTAAAATAATATGTTTTAATATGTCTAAGTTAATACTTGTTCAAACTTGTTAAAAAAAAGTTTATTTTGATAAGTAAATCAATTCATTTTTGTTCAATAAATATACTTTCATTAAAATATGTTCATTTTAAAAAGAAAAAAAATACAGAAACAAAATTATTTAAAAAAGTACAGATTCTGAAAGCATCGAGTGAGATCCAATGATCATTTAATATAGCTTTACAGTAGTCACAATAAATATGATATTTTATTTTATTATATTATATGATTAATATCATATTTTTATGATGGTTTCATTATAAATGGTGATTATCTCTAAGGTGCACAGCCAACTTGTATAAGTCATAATGTGTCATTTATAAGTCGGCCAGCTGTTTATTATCATGTTATTTATTGTGCCTTTCACCCCAACAGCAGGGGCATCTTTTACCCCAAATACCACTTTTACATATTCTTCCATTATTTAAATATTTTAGCTTCAATTACCTTGAACAAAACTAAAAAATCATTAAGACATTTGTTTCAAAATATATATTTATTAATTTAACGATTCTCATTTGCTACTTAAATTTACATTCAAATTTTTTTTTAAACATCAAATATTGGATCAAATTAGCGCAGACTGAACTTTGCGCTGCTGCCTGCGACCGCATGAAGGATCAGACAATCCTGTCAGACAAATGTCCACGTGCGTTTTGAAAAGCAGTTGTTTAGCCCCGTCGTACCCTATATATTAATTAAGAACCAGTTCTCAAATCCCAACCTTGTTTAGCAGCATCTCTGAGAGCTCTTGTAACGCTGTGAGGTCCATTAGATCTCTGTTAAAACCCCTCGGCTAGCACACGTAATGGATTCACACAGTCGAGTAAAGCTTTTGGATAAAGTAACGCTTTTGTGATTCTGCTTGATCCATCAGGCTTAGTAATGGGTGAGACGCCTCATGCAACGATGCAAAGACGCACTTTCTTTTTTTCTCTGAGATTCTGTGGGAAAATGATGCTAATTCATCTCGGCAAGCCTCCGCGGTCACTCAATCCACACGGCAAGAGTCAATGGAAGAACAAAGAGGAGGTGAGGAGAGAGAGAGAGAGAGAGAGAGCAAACAAACAGACAGCGGAGAAACACGGCTGTCTGCCGGACTTGTCAACTCCTACTGTCCAGGAACGCCTGGATTGGTCTTTAGCATCGATTGATGGAGGCCAACTAGGGCCTGGGTGAAAAACAGAGGAGAGGTGAGGATCTATTTACCTCTTCAAGTGTCAAATACGCTGCATTACTGGGGGACATGAAAGAGTACAGAAAGAGGAGAGACATTTTCAAAATGTTAACTGAGAGCCTGCGAGGAAAAAGAAGGAAAATATCCGTGAACAGTTTTTCCCGTTTAGACAGCTATAGTGAAAAGTGAGAGCCGGAGGTGGACAAATTTGGCCAATATATATAAAAAAAATCGATATATATAATTTTATTACTCAATCTGTTGAATCAAAAAGAGTATTCCATATAAAAATTTAGGAATTACAAACAAGAATGGAGGATTTGTGACATCTGACGAATTCAGAGGCAGAACAACTAGTTGCATTTTATAGACACATCGTTTTTAGTTAGAATAACCTACACCGGGAAATGTGCACAATAAGACTGGAAATGTAAATTAAGAAAGTAAATAGTTATTTTGTTGATTTCATGTTGATTTGTTCATGGTGTTATTGTTACTGAATCATCACATTATTTTAAAAGTGTCCAATTTTCCAATTGTTTTATAATTGTCTCCACCTATGAAACTACTTTTTTTCCCCAATATTGTAATTCACATGGACGAGGCAAAAGAAAATTAATAAATAATAGCACAGCCTATATTTCCTGAACCAAGTCCCTAAGGATAAACTCAAGTCCTGTCCTACATTGTTTCCCACTGAATGTTCAGCTGGAAACGCGTCACATTATAGAAGTCAAATGCTCTGCAAATGCAATTTCTTGTTGTCTTTAAGCAGAAGTGTATAAAGAATGAGGGTAGCTCAACAAGACATTAAAATAATCTGACAGGACCAATGAGCCCAAGCTTAAGTGTGTCCCATTTACCTCTAAACTCCCCCTGAATTATCTGTCTTCATTTCCTTCCCTATCGCATGTGGTGTTCATCTTTTCCTGCCCTTCTCTCTCAGTTTTCTTCACAGTATAAATCTCCCTTTTTTCAGCCTTGCTCTTCAGCTCTTTCAATTTGTCATTTTCTCCCTCCAGCACCTTTTCTCCTCTGTGATGTGCCCTAAAACGTCTCCAGGTTTCGCAGCTGTTGTGGTGAGAGCCCAACTCAGCAGAAACACGGGTCCAGAGGAGAGCGGTAGAGCACGACTCAGCGCTTCCTCAATCATCCCTCCATAGACCCTCTAACCACACACAAACACTGACACTGACACGTATAGATATATCACACCTGCCAACTAGGACTGCATGACATAAGCTAAAGAAATACATTATATATATATATAGGGGGCAATTTCAGACACAGCCTTAGATTTCATTCTATGTATTTGCCTGTGTTCGAGTCATTCATTAGTTGTCATGGTTTCTAATTAGTTCTCACCTGTGTCCTGTTATGTTGATTATCATCCTCAGTGTATTGAAGCCCTAAGTTCCTTCAGTTCATTGTCTCGTGCTATGTTACTGTGTAGTGTTTACAGAGACAACTTTTGATTTTAATAATGTACTACATTTTGAAATTATAATTAATAGAGATTAATACATATTATGTATTAATAAAGTATTTTTCATTGTTAGTTCATGTTAACTAATATAATTAAATAATGTTGCTTTAAAATATATTATATACAGTATATCGTAAATATTTGATATTTTGTCACCATAGCGTATGGTTGACAAAGGCCACACACGCACACACACACACACACACACACGCAGACAAACTATCATGCCCACACCTGCACATACACAGTCATACCTGGAATGGTCCGCTGGGATAGATCTCAGCATCCGCCTTCCTCCATTCAGGCCCCTGGTGTCCTGAGAGGGTCCAGGCAGCAGAATCCACAGTGGCGATGCTCTTCACCCTCATCAGAACATTGAGCGTGCCTGCAGACAAACACAAAACACAGTTTAGTGGAACGGTGACATGCTCTTTCCCTGGGTTGTGCGAGCACTTCTGGTTCTGGACTTTAGACTATCGGCATTAGGTTAAGTTTACTTTGCAGCCTAGGCTGGCCGTAATAATGCAAATATATACATATAGTATAACTTCTTGGTGAAAAATGAGACATGCACAACATTTATGAAATAATTTTCTTATTCTACACATTCGCTCAAAAATCACTAAAACGCTGAAAACAGTAGATCAGTTATTATTTGAAATGTAGTAAATAAAAGTCAGCGGTTATAAAGTTACAAATGTCAGACATCACTATTTAAAGTGCCCGTATTATGCTTTAAACATTCCTAAATTTGTTTTGGAGATTTTCTACAATATGTTTACATGCATCTAAGTTCAAAAAACACGTTAATATCCTACATTGCACATGACCTCATTTCTGAAAATGGGTTGTTCGAAGACTCATTCTCTCCAAACCCCTCCTTTCTGCGAGCCTACTCTGCTCTGATTGGCCAGGTGGCCCAGTCTGTTGTGATTGGTCTACCACTTACATTGAGCGTCAGAAATAAAACTCCTATTACCATATCTGAATTTCAGCTCCGCAGTCTTCCTCAGCACTTTATACACAGTGATACGAAAAGTATAACAATGGCGTCGGTTTTACTCTATCAAAGAAGACCATAGGCTGCTATTATGCAAATTTATATAGGTTTGTAACAGGAAGTGGAACTGCTAATGACTCATTTTGACGGTTCAGTATCAGGTCTGTCTTTTAGGAGGCAATAACTTTATTTGTTGTGAACTTGATCTTTAAAACTTTGCATTCATAAACAGCTGTATTACACACTGCAGGAAAGGTAATATATATAAAAAAATAAGCATAATAGGGGCACTTTAAATCTTTTTTTAAATATAATACGCTTAAGCATGTGTTTTCAACAACCTGTTACACGTTAAATTATGTTATAAATTAAAACATTAAATTATGCTGAAACTCCTGTGTCCATTGCTTAATAAGGAACCTATGCATATGTATTCACCATAAACCACAAGCATCACTTTATAATACATTCAATTAACATGCATAATGCTCATCAGATCAGTAAAAGTGCAGCGCTGCTCAGTCACCACTAAAACTGCCTGTCTGGAGAACCAGGATGTAACATCATGATAAACGTACGGTATCTATATCATCATCAGACGGTCTGTCAAAACATTGAGTGTAACACTCCATAGACAACAAAGCAGAGGCATCTTAAGCACACTGACACATGTGAGGTTTAGAGCGCTTAATATGAACGTCTGTATTGAAATCTTTCACAGACACTGAACACTGAACACAAACTCTCTCACATACACACACTGATGATTGAAGGCAGTGAGGCCAAGTGGCACCTTTATGACTCATGCATTCAATTATTACTCTGACTTTGTGCTTAACGGAAACCAATATATAATTCAGTTGGAACAGAAAGAGAGAGAGAGAACAAACTTTTGTAGTGCCTCAAATGAAGCTCTGGCTCTGAACGTTAAAACACACACACACACACACACACACACACACACACACACACACACACACACACACACACACACACACACACACACACACACACACACACACACACACACACACACACACACACACTAATGTTTCTAAACTTTCACCCGACATTCTATACGCTGCTCATGACATGCACACAGAAGATAAAAGCAGACGGGTCCAGACGACCAGCCAGGCTTCACATCGTTACTTATTCAGGAACCGCAGATATAAATGAATAACACAATGGAGAGAAGTGGCACACAGAAACATTAACAAAGCAAACAGATGGTACTGTGACAAAGTGCCCCGTTCAAAGTACAAACCGCATCCTCCTAATAAACTCATCTAAAGCCGTCTGAACAATATCAGCAGATACTGACCAGTGACCACAAATACACCAATCCAGATGCAGTTACATGAATATTTACAGTGTAGAGTCGTAGGGCTGGTTCACACAACACATGTTTTGGGTGTTAAAAACGCAGACACGTTTTTTTTTATTTATTTTTTTTACAGAAATTAATTTTAATAATAAAGTGTTTATCGGTTAGGGTTAGGCGTAGGGAGGGCGCAGGGCGGCATCCATATTGTAATAAATATAATAATTTACACTGTTATTATTGCATAGCGTTTAATGTGCAACAACACTGAGGTGCAAATAGTATCTGCCACTATTTATGAGTAGGCTTTAAATAGCATTTAACTTCTATTTACACTTATTGCAAATAAAATACTGCTATTTTCTTCGCAGATACTTCTATGTGGAAGAAGAGACGTTTTGAGGAATGTCAACTTTTCAACTTCAAGCTCAATCCCTCTTTTTGTTAGCAATATGAATGGTTCATTTTAAGATAGAAAGCAATTTGTATTGTACACAGTCATACATCTGAATAATGCCATTTATCATGTGTTTTGGACGCCATGTGTATAATCTGAAGTAAGCAATCAGTAACATCTGTACGATGTACCACCTCAAGTTGGTTTTTTCTTTGTTTTGTTTTTGTTTGATAAGGAAAGTGACTAGAATAAAGTCCACATGTGTCATTGCTGTACAGACACTACCGTTTTCAAAGTGATTTGAAGAAAATCAGGAAACCTTTAACAGAAATGCTGTGCTGTATCAGAGCCCCACTATTAGCTCTCTGCCTTGGCTAAAAGCATCTGCCACATTTCAATGGCCTCAATCACGCTGAAGAGGTGCTCACTGGGTGAGAAAAAAACTGAAATTGTGTGCTGGTGCTTCTTTAAGGTGATTACACACACTCAACACATAAAAAAAAAAGAATTTGTGCCAGGCACTTATAAATCACCCTTGCGCAAAAACCTTTACACTAAACAGCTAACCAACCCTTTAAAGAAACAATTGTGCCTATGTATATGGACAGGATCTACTAAAGGCCTAAGGCACCAAACGGACCTCTGTGCTGTCAGACATCACAAAAGATCCAAACACCAGAAGCCCTTGGCTAACCTTGACACAGGTCAAACACAGCCAAACACTCATTCGTCTTTGTAATGAGCAGAAGATGGAGGTTGAGCAGGAAAGATTGACGGAGGCTAGCAATTTTAAACCATGTTCAAACCAATGTGTAGTTCAGTGTTTGCTTTCTCCATGATGTTTGCTTGCTTGAAAGCAGTGTTACTATGTTAAAGGGATAGTCATCATTTACTCTCCCTCATGTTGTTCCAAACATGTATGAGTTGCTTTCTTCTGTTGAACACAAAAGAAGATATTTTGAAGAATATGGGTAACCAGACAGTTGATGGACCCTATTAACTTCCATAGTATTTTTTTTCCAGCTATATAAGTCAATGGGGTCCATCAACTGTCTGGTTACTGACATTCTTCAAAATATCTTATTTTGTGTTCAGCAGAAGAGAGAAACTCAAAATATGGACAAAATAATACCAAAAATATGGAGATGAAACGGATTGCAGCTGCTTGTACTCCTAAGCATTCAATAGTTGCCTTGACAAAAATTGTCAAGTTCAAAAGACTTCCTGTTACTCATTAGGAGAAGAAGTTTTTTTTAAGTTGACTGTAATTGGACTTAATTAGTTGAGTTAACTTGAAATTGAATGTGATAGGTTGCTCAACTTTTTTTTACAGTGTCATTTACTTACGATATGTTATGTAGCTGCTGTCAGATCCAATAAAGGTGGGCTGCTTCATCTTTCAACAAAAGTTTCTTTGGAAACTCTCCATCACTGTGCCTCATTTACAATACGATCTGCAGTCAAATCCTCCGACGCAATCCAGGACGCCATTGAAAATAAACAATCCACTTGTTCCTGATGCTGGTCTCTTTCTGAAGTCTGTACAGAGACGCAAACAAGCTGTTTAAACTGGACGCGTTAAAGTGAGCACTGCTTTACGCCTCTATTTACTCTTCCATGTGTCCTGTTGTCGGCAGACTCAAGCAAGTGGAGTATGTCAGAAACTGAACGCGCGTCTGATAGAAACAATGTGCTTGAATTTCCAACCATATTTGCCAGAAACTATCACGAAATGCTTAGTATACACTTGGGTAAGAGTGACAGTTAAGGGCCGGTTCACACAATGCGAGACACTGCAAAAAGATGTCTGTCTACGTTTACATTGAAAAACAATGGAAAAGTAGCGCAGTGGAATGCCACATTAATTCGAAAAGATCTATTTACAGTTGCGGTTTTTAACGGTTGTGAAGTAAGTTTCAAACCAAATGTAGTACCAACTATACAGTATGCGATTTCGGATGCAGCGAATGAATACATGCAACAGTTAGGGACCATTCACACAGAACACATTTTGATGGTTAAAGATACAGGTCAGTGGAATAAAATAAACGAGACGCTGCAAAAGATGGCAGACTCGAATGCAACAGTTAAACCGCCTCGTCTAACGTGCGTTTGCATAGAAAACCAATGGAAAAGCAGCGCAGAAATGCATTCTATGTGAGTGATCCCAAAGTCTGAGCAAACAGGCCATTCATTCTTGTATTACCGAATAAAGTGTGTGCATCACTAAACAACAACAATGACTGACAAAACACCATGTCAAGCCGCTGCTGTCGCCCACTAACAGGAGTAGGGTCGCATTGTGGTGGTGTAATGAGTGAAGGATCTAATGGACTGACTGGTGCTGTGATTGACTTCTGCTCTAATGGATCCACTGGCTGCTGAACTCCTTTGTAATGAACTTCAAGCCTAATAAAGATACGGTCTAATAGAACATGCTATTGTGTTGCTCTTGATGAAAAATCGAACTGAGTACTGCAATTGTAGATTAGACAGTCTCAACAGTGTGGAGAGGAGGGGGAATGAGAGAAAAAGACGACATGAAATCAAATTTGACTATTTAAATGACGTACTTTCAGGGGTGCATGTTAATCCAATACATTAGTCTAATAGCACGGTGTTTATGGTATCTAAGCAATCCCTAACAAAAAATTAAAAACAAGATAAATAAATTAAATAAAAAAAACAGAGGAAATAAGAATAAATTCCACAACTAAAAATACAGCAGTTAAAAAATTAAATGATGAAAAAGAAGAGAAAATAAGAAGGAAAAGTAATAACAATAATAATGATGACTAAATCATTAAAACAAAAATTCAACAGTTAAAGGAAGAGGAAATTCTATAAAATAAAATAAAATCAATATTAAAAAATAAACTAAAAACTCATTCCCTACTAGTGTATTTTATTTTTAAGTTGATCACTTTCACAAAACTTCCATGGCCCCCAGAATATTTTGTTGTACGAATATCTGAACATAATATATCAAAAAGAAAAAAAAGAAAAAAAAAGAACAGAGCCTCTGCTTTAAAAAAAAGAAATCTAGCTTCATGCATTGTTTAACACAATAAGTTTCATTAAAAAGCTACATTTTGAACAAAAAGCTGAGAACATCACATTTTTGTCAAAGACTACGTCCAGATCAGATTCAGAATGATGATCAAAACATTGATGGAGTAGATCGAGTCCATCAACACGCACAAAGATTCACAGTCATAGCTCATCCTGGGTCGACATTTCATTCAGTAACCTTCGGCAGTTTTGATGTATATATGTTAAATGATAAAGTTACCGTACATGTGCGTAAGCAATACGTCTATCACTTGATTGTGCTTCTTCTTTGCTTGTTTTTGGATCAAGAGATTCAGTAATATTTCAGAAGATGTGTAATAGCGCCCCCTACCACATAACAGTGAAAAAAAAGATAAATCCATCAATGGCGGGGATGGTGTTAAAAGATATTGTTAACTCTTAATATCAGTTTAAAACACAAATGCATGCCTTCACCCTCTAAC